>NC_133898.1:96097846-96722846 GCF_964199755.1 Larus michahellis | reverse complement strand
ATAACAAATTTAGAAGGCTTAAAGGAAAATAAAGAATTTTCCTCTCTCTAGTTTTTAATTTTCATATGCACTAGGTATTTGAACTTGCCTAATTTAGGACTTTAGACTACAAACTCTTAAGTTCAAGCATTTTTGGAAGCTCACTTCTCAGGGATTAGTAATTTTAGAAACTAGGTACTTTAAATTAGACATAAAAATTCCCTGATTCTGCAGTAAAAAGTGTGATCAGTAGAATTCCAGATGAAGAAACCTGTCCAAGAAAGGAGTATCTAGTTTTCACTAACTGTAGACTGTCATAATTTGCCTTCAGTTTTTAAAGGATGTATGGTTTTGGTACTTAGGCTTCACAAGAAAGCTTTTTAAAATGTAAAACCTTACATGCTAAAAAAGGTTTTTTTAATTTTAAAAGTCAAATACACCTGAGGCCATGACTTGCAAATTCTGTATAGTTGGCTTGGCAACGCTGTATGTTTTGCAGAATCTAAGTTTTGGATTTAAACATGCCTTGATCGGGCCACGGAGGATTTCATGATCGGTAAGAACTCGTTAGACCTTTGCGGCCTTTTGCCCGAGCGTGAGCTAGGCGAGACCCACGGGCCTCAGTCCTGCGCAATGGGCTCCCGCACGCGTGGAAGTTCATTCATTTTGCGCAGTCCGATCCACCTCCTCACCTCCCGAAAGCTGCTGCCTCCGAGCTGATCAAGGGGGGAGCGGGAGAGCCCGAGGCATCGCCAGGCGCAGCCCTACTGCGGCCATTTTAATCGTCTAGGGGCCGGAGAAGCCGGCGGCCCCCGCTGCGGCCGGCGGGGCGGGCCAGCCGGGGGTCTCGGCAGGGAAGCGCTGGTGAGGCCCCGCCGCGCCGTTCATGGAGGAGAGGGGCGGCAGCGCGGCGCGCACCGTTTCCTCATCCTCCCCGTGTGCTCGGAGGCGCCTCCGGCGGAGTACCGGCCAGGCCCCTCTCCCCCGCCGGGCGCCATCGGCGGCTGCTGGGCCAGGCCCGGCTGGCAACCGCTCGGGGGGCTGCTGGTGGCGGACGGGGTGAGGGAGGAGCGGGCGCGCTGCCGCCGCTTCCTCCTGCACGGGGGCCGGAAGGCAGCGCGGCCCGCCGTGAGCTGCGAGCGGGAGAGGGCCGGGCCTCGGCGGCGCCGCCGCCGCTGCGGGTCACTCAGCCTTCCGCAGTGGGGGTGGGCGGCGGAGCGCGCAGGCCGGGGGAAGGGCCAGGCCCCGCCGCCTGTCTGGGCGATGGAGTGAGGGAGCGAGGCTCGGCAGCAGGAAGATGGCCGGTGGCGGCGGCGGCGGCGGCTGCAGAGACAGCTTGTTTCTGGAAGGTGCGTGCATGGCTGAGAGGGTGGGAAAGGGGCCCATGGGCTGCGTTTCCCTTCTGGCAACCAGTAAGGGGTACGGTGCAGACTGGGGAATGGGGGAGGCGGGCGTGTGTGTGCATGGGGGGGTGTGGGGGGGGGAATGGGTCCCCTTTGGGGGACGACGACAATGAGAGGTGGCTTCGTGGTGGGGGAAGGGTGGGTGCCGTAAGGGGTGGTTTGATTCGGTGAAAAGAGACCTGCTTTTGAGGGAGGGGTTAGTGAGGGCGATTTGATTTCTTATTCTTTTTCTTTTTTTCTTTCTTTTAATTTTCTGAGGCTTTGGAAATGCAGTGTTTTCTTTGTAGGGGCAGAGCGCTGAGAGCAGCCTGGGCTTGGTGCAGCAGGGCCGGTTTTGCAGCGGGAGGAATCCTCTCTCGGAGGGGCGGTGGGGTGGTGGGCGGCCGGGCAAGGTTAGCGCTAGGTGAGGAGGGGAAGCGAGGATTGCTGTGCCGCCTCCCCGCTGCATTTCGCTGCCTTTAGTCTGCTCCCAGGCCCCGGCCTAGTCCGTACTCTTTCCCCCACCAGAATATGAGTCTCGCCTGCTTCCGAAATGCTACTTTAAAGGTTTGGGACTGGGGTTAATGTTGGGAGGGGGATCATTCTTGCATTTGGGAGACGAAGATGATGATGAATCTATCAGCTGCAACTGAAAGAAACCTTTAGCGTTTATAAAGCCTTGAGTAATTTTTTTGATGTGTAGGTTGTTTTTATTTTCTCTTTTTTTTTTGGTCATTGTAAAGCTCTTAATTATAATGCAGAAAGTCTCTTGAAATTCGAGTATCTTTAACTGTTGAGCCTTTACAGTGTCACCGATTTAAAAAAAAATAAATCTGCTGTTATAGTCTTGCAAAATTGCTGTAAGCGTATATTCTGATGACATAGGCCAATAGTATGCTAAATTCTGCTAAACTGCCATGATGATAATGAAGAAAAAGATACATCAATGAAATAAATTACTCCTCATAAGTAGAGTTTTTCAAGTCAGGGATAAGTTTAGCATTGGAGGTTTTGTAGTACGTATATTATACAGAACGTACCTCGTGCAGATTTTGTATTGCTGTGGGATATTGGGTTTTGGTTTTTATTACTACAGGTTCTGGAATAGAAATACTGTGTGAACAAAATATTGCTTGTTGTTTTGAATGATTAATCTGAAATTCTGATGTTCAGAAACTGTTTCTGGTTAATAACTGCTCTCACGTTACCTCCCTTCTACCTTTAACATGTTTGGTGTTGAAATGCAGACACTCCATTTTTTCCTGAACTCTCTCCACAGAATATAGTGAGGTTTGCGCAGACGGCTAAAAGTCTCAGGGTGATGACTAGTTAGTGCCTTCTGTGTGCACCTTGGCTACTTGCTGGTTGGACAGGTGGCTAAAAAAAGATTTCATATGCAACACCTACACTTTTTTTTGCTTCTGAAATCTCCAACAGCAGGACCAACGTGACACTGGATAACATCCCTATTCCAAGTTCAGTATTCCACAATTGGTGAACTGAGTTATCAGCTGGTTTTGTGTTTCCCCATTATTTGGGGATGCATTCATTTTGGGACTGATGATATGATAGAAAGCCTAAGAGTGTGTGAGTGTGCATGCACATGTGAAGAAGACCTAATGTGGATGGTGGTGACAATTCTAGAGGATGGCCCAAGACCACATGGGTTGATGGTACTGTGGCAGATTTAGTAAGAGCTGGTAAACTTTGTATTGATTTGACGCAAAACGAAAAGAAGGCTGTCAGACATTATTTGAGAGGTTCTTATCAGAGATGTTGACTTTATAGGAAAAAGTAAAGGCATAGAATATACACATATGTGGGGTCTTTGGAAAGCACATTAGGTCAACCTAACGATGTTAGAAGCACCATTATCCAAAGGCTAGACGAGCATAAGAGTGCCAAGCTTGTGAAACAAGTGTAATGGGGATAAAAGTGTATAGAGTAGGAAATAGGGCAACTTCTGTTGCAAGATGATGATTAATATGTGAACCTAGAGTTATATCTGTAACTAGTCTGAGTGTATATTTCATGGACTCTGCTGAAGTCTGTGTAAGCAACAAGCATTTTTTGTTTGTTTTGTTTACTTGATATTTTTGGAAGTGTTATGTTAAAGGTTGGTGTAATATTAAAGGACTCCTCTGTCCATCCCTGCCATTAATGTGCAAAACAAATGAATTGCGTGACAAATGGATGTTACAGCTATCACTAATTGAACTCAGTCTAATGGAAACTGTGCTGTTTAAATATGTAGCTATATATGTATGTGTGTGTACATATACGTACATAGAAACTTCTGGCGCTGTCATCCTTATGTTGACTATCAGTCAGACTTAAATACAGAGTTAAATGAAATTAATTGCTTTTAAGTATGATAGTTGTTCAGAATTTTGATTTTGACACCGTATGTCCAGTAAAATACTGCTTTTCTCTCACTTAGTGTAACAGATGTTACTATGAAGAAATGTGTCTGTCATTCTTCTCTTAAAGTGCTTCCTTTTAATATTTTTATTATTTTATTCTCCGATAAAAACAAAATGGTGTTTCTGGAAGGGTGTTTCTTGGGTGATTTATCTGTTGCCTTTCTGGTAATGCTGTTCTTGAACACAGTGATTCATACTAGTACATGGTTTTTGTCCGGTTTTGCGTATCTAACGTGTCATCATTTTTTATGCTGTGTTGTATAGACTGTTTAATGGAAAATGTGAAAAAGGTCCCTAGAACTAGAATGTTTGAGTCTTTTTAAAGCTATATTTGTTACCATTCTAGAGCAGTGCTCATAGTTGGTGTATATCATATAGATTGATATACATGACCTGTGTGTTTACTTTTCTTGAAATGTCATGACTGTTAAAATTTAGAAGTATGGAAAGTACCTTATTTTTGTTGTTTAAGCTAGTTTGCAAGAGGAATTTGTAAAACTTTTCTGAATTTACTTTTCCGTGGTAAACTTCCAAAGTTATGGGCAGAATATGCAGAAATTCACACTAACAAAGTAGTCCTGTTGCATGGGAATTCTTTCCTGATTCGGAAGACTAGAAATGTAGTGATTAAAGAATTCCTGTGTTTTTTAAATGATAGTCACACCTAAAATATAAAGCAATTATAGGCAAATCTGTTTGAGTTTAGAATAGGGGGATGTTCAACGTGTAGGAATGGACAGTACTGTTGATCATTACCCCCGGAGAAAAACTGTGGGAACTCTTGTTATATTCTGCCTCCTTGGATGTTACTGAGTTGCAAGGAAATTGTAATTTCTCTTTTCCAACCCTAAATTTAAAGTTTCCCTGTGTTTGTACAGTAGATAACAGGCAAAGTTTAAAGTATTCTTAAATGCATGTGTTTTCCAGAAGAAAGGAGAAACATTTTATTCCTTCCTGTTTTCTTTTTTCAGTCTCGTGTTGGTTACAGTAGTGATACTGAGAACCAGTATTGAAGTTTCTTTTTGAGGATCTCCTTTCTAAGGAATGTTGCCAGTCCCTACCTTCAGAGCTGCTGAGAGATTTCAGTGCAAACATGACAGGAATTTGCTCAATTTTCATTCCATTTTCTTGGCTACAGGTTTCCTAATAACAATAGAGAGAACTATGTGGACTACCCATTAGCAGCAGAAGAAACTTCACAGTTGTCTGCCAGAGGACTCTAGAAGACCACTTTGTTTTTCATTTAGCTCACATGTAAAGAATTGTCTTCACCAAAGCAAGGATTGTAGACTTGTATTTTCTTAAAAGTAGCTGAGATTCTGGAGTGATAGAGAAACACACAGCATTTTTTCTTTTAATCAGACTGAGAAATATCTGACAGGAGTAATGCAAATTAAGGGGACAGAGTGAAATTTATATTCTGATAGAACACTTTAAAATTTTCTACCTGCTATGACTCTTCTCTTAATTTTTCTCTTAACAGTGAAATTTAATTATTAATTGTTGTAATTGTCTCTGAAGCAGTCTCTAATGCTTTGTTTATGACCTAGCGGAGATAAGTATTAGCTTGAAAATGAGGGCAGGGGGTGTTTGAGGTATCATTCACCTTCTATGTCTACCGTAATCTAAACTCCTGCTTTATGCTGTTGAATTCTTCTCTGGTTTGCATCAGTCCCAGCAATGTCCAGACATGTTCTGTTCCTTCCTTCTGTTTTTCTTGAGAGTAGCTTTCTAGTGGGAACTTTGTGACTCTTCCGTGGCTTGCTTATGTCTCCTAGTCCTCTGACCCATTCAGAGTTTCTTTCCAGCACTGCACATGTCTTCAGGTGTCCACATTTGTTCAGCTGTCCTTTCCAGTGGGTTTAAGAACCTTCTCATCGACTTCAGTGACAGATTATTTTCTAGGAATGAAACCCACTCAAGAATTATTTCTCAGCAAAGTCAAATTGAAACTATCATATTACTGTCTTATTTTTTGTATGTGCCAATCTAACTTGCGTGATAGATGGCATGAAATATTAAGAAAGACAGGCTTTGTATGAACATGTAGGCTTTTTTTTCAGCATGTAGAAGGATACTAAAAATAAACTTAATTTATCTATGAATGCTCTGTAACATATGTTGTAATAAGCTTGATAGCACATTCTAAAATAATAGCTTGTGCCCAAGTTCTATTCCACATTGTCACCTTCTTTTTAATTTTGAGACATAGGATTCTAGGAGCCCAGGCTTGTCCTCGGCTTTCTAAATTGGAAAGCACCTGCGTGCAGTTTTCTGGGTTTCATTATGGAGGCTTTTATTATTTGGTATTTTTTTCTAAGTAGCTGCTGCTATAATAATTTTGCACAAAGTGGGACATCAAAGCTTCAGGTGTAAGAGTATCTTGTATGGGATGCCTCCTCCCTTATTTTATGGCACTTGGATTTGGTAGTAAAGTGCTACTCTTTCCTCAGAAAAAGTACAGAAATTGTACTGGGTTTTAGTGGCCAAAAAAAAAATTAAATATAAAATGTTCCTAAAAGAGATCCTTACACTCTTCTTTATGTAAGTATAAATACAAAATTAATAGTAATACCATCAATATGTGGCATGATAGCAAGCATAAACCAACATTTTGCAAATGTCTTGCTTGCACAGATACTTTTATGATGAACCTATTTGGATATTTTAGTGTTTTGCTTGTTTTACGTACGAGGATAAAACATAACGAATTATTTATTGCAATGGTTTCAAGGGGAACTTTGGCTTTTATTACTGTTGTTTCTAGAAGACTATGCATGGATTTCAGTGCTGTATCAGACTTCACCTTTTCTGTGGTTTTAGCTGTATCCCTTAATTGAGATGACTGAGGGCTGTCAAGGTGTCTTGTCTTGTAGCACGTCCTATAATGTGAGACTAATCACCAAACTCACCGCTTTAAATACTGCTTTATAAGAATGTGAGGGCATTTTTAGTAATCTCTCATCACTTTGTCTCCTCCCTTCCTACTAATAGCTATTAAACCCTTTTGCAGAGGAGTAGAGATCTCACAGGTAAATAGCTAGAAATTTTGTGAAACTTGCCCACTTCCATAAACAGAGAAGTCAGAAATAGTAGTTCCTGAAGTGAAGGCTTCAGTGGTTCCTCAGCTGCTTGTTGGCTGCTAGCCGGTGTTAGTACATATACTGGCTGAGCAGTCAGGAGTCAGGGCAGATAGAGGACTCGGTACACAGGTCAGTGTATACCTCCATCTGTGTATGCGTGGCAGAAAGGAGTGGAAGAGTGTACAGGATACCTTAAGGTACTGCAGGAGGCCGAGAAAACAAGATAAAGTGGAGCTGTTGTGGTGAGGGAGGCTGTAGAGAGCAAATTCTTTTTGGAGGAAAAAGGGCAAATGTAATTCTTCTCTTAACTTCATTGTTCTAAAAGGCACTTCCATTGTGGGAGGGGAGGCAGATTTGTAAAGATCCTTTCTTTTGGCCTATGTTTTAGCACTTACTTGGTTTCAATTTGGAGAGATATTCTTACATAGGTTGAAATCTGTCCGATGCTGTGTGCTTGATTATTTCTTGCCTAAAATTAAAGCACTAGTAAAAATATTACTATTCTTATATATTATATAGAATTAAACCTGGTGGTAATTTTATCTTACACGTTTAATTTTTAAAAGCATGTGTTCTTAAACTTCCTCTTAATGTGTTCAACAGCCTAGCATGTGTAATATTTTCAGGTGAAGCTGGTCTTTAGCTGTGGTGAAGTCAAAGGTGTCTCTGTTGGTCGTGTCAGTTGCTTGTGCATGTTGTGTTCACAGGAATAAACAGCATTTCAATAGTGGGTGCTCCGCAGCCTGTGTTGATGGATATCACGATGCAAAAATAATCACCTGGCAATCCTTATTTCCCTGGTCCTTCACAAATACAAGATAAAAAATGTTTTTGTTTTGCTGCTGAGTTAGGAAATGTGGAAAAGATAACCAGTTATTAAATAATGGGTTAAAATCAAAGGGTGTATTTTTAATCATTAAATCACTGCCTAATTCAGTGACATGTTTAAGCTGGAAGCTTTTTTTGAGAACTATTAGCATGTTGTAAGTAGAGCTTAGTAGTTCATTAGTACATAGACATATTTGTGAGATGTCTTTTGAGTACTTGTAATGTCGTCAAAGTACTGAAAACTTATTTAATTTTCTTGTATGGTGTAGTCTCCCTGCTCGGAACTGGGGATTTGTGCCAAATGGAATTCAGTCACTGAATTACAGTCTAGTATAAATCAGAATACAGAATGGCTAATGGTTGTTTGGGTACTGTAGCTAAGAGGAATGATTAAGAGCAAATAACTTTTGAGAAGTTAGGGTTTTTTTTAAATTTATAGTGTAATGTCTGCTATGAGTTAAAGAAATAGCATTTTGGCAATGCTGCTGTTTGAGTAACTTTTCTAAATAATCTGTGGAAGGAATTATGTTCTAATATATACTCTCTTATATACGAGGATAGTTGTTATTAAAAGGATTGTAGTAAATGCATGAATACTGATGTCTTGTAGTTAGTGTACACTAGCAATTTGCAACATGGATATCAAATAATGCTTTCAAACTATCCAAAGAATAGTAAAATTATTAAGGTGCAATGCTGTTGTCTTGTACAGGGTAATGATAAAGTGGGTGTATGTATTCCCTAAAGCAGTGAATTGTGACATTGGTGCTTTTATCTTACCATGCTGCGACTCCATTTTAGATGCAAAGCTGCATGCCAACTATTTATTGGTTCTCTTTGCAAGGCTTAAAATTATTAACTGGTTTGGGCATAGGGACTAAGAGAACATTATTAACTGAAGACAACAAGCTGAGTGGTGCAGTTGATGCACCTGGGGGATGGGATGCCATCCAGAGGGCTCAATAGTGGGCCAGTGTGAACCTCATGAGGTTCAACAAGGCCAAGTGCAGGGTCCTGCACCTGGGTCAGGGCAACCCCCAGTATCAGTACAGAATGGGGGATGAAGGGATTGAGAGCAGCGCTGTAGAGAAGGATTTGAAGGTACTGGTGGATGAAAAGCTGGACGTGAGCTGACAATGTGTGCTCACAGCCCAGAAGGCCAACTGTATCCTGGGCTGCATCAAAAGAAGCATGGCCAGCAGGGCGAGGGAGGTGGTGCTGCCCCTCCACTCCACTCTGGTGAGACCCCACCTGGAGTACTGTGTCCAGCTCTGGAGCCCTCAGCACAGGAAAGACATGGACCTGTTGGAGCAAGTCCAGAGGAGGGCCACAGAGATGATCAGAAGGATGGAACACCTCTCCTATGAGGACAGGCTGAGAGAGTTGGGGTTGTTCAGCTTGGATAAGTGAAGGCTCTAGGGAGACCTTATAGCAGCCTTCCACTACCTAAAGGGAGCTTATAACAAAGATGGGGACAGACTTTTTAGTAGGGCCTGTTGTGACAGAACAAGGGGTAATGGCTTTAAACTGAAAGAGGGAAGATTTAGACTAGATATAAGGAAGAAATTTTTTTACAATGAGGGTGGTGAAACACTGGAACAGGTTGCACAGAGAGGCTGTAGATGTGCCATCCCTGGAAACATTCAAGGTCAGGCTAGACCTTGAACAACCTGATCTAGTTGAAGATGTCCCTACTCATTGCAGGGGAGGTTGGACTAGATGACCTTTGAAAGTCCCTTGCAAACCAAACTATTCTATGGTAAGAGAGAGTTATGTGTTGCAGCTGTGCTGCTCTTAAGGGCTCACTGCTGCAGGTGGGGGAGAGAGAGAGGTCTGCCACTCTTCCCCCTTTGCCTCCCCTCCCCGCCCCCCCCTCCCCACATTCCAGCGTCATGGTGTGTCTTGTACTGTTCACCACCCCTGAGGCTTACCAGTTTATTGCCAAGGAGATTGAACTTGTTGTGTACTGTCTTGCCAGATTGGCACTTTGCCAAACCCCTGTTGAGTTTGCTCACTGAAGGGTAAACGGGAGAGGCAGGACAATGGCTTGGATTGGAGAGGGCAGACAGGCTCTGCATGTGAGAGGAGTAGCACATTACCCCTTTCATGCTCTCTCATGCCCCCCCTTCACTTAAGTCAGGTTAAGGTGTAATACATGACTTAAACTTT
This sequence comes from Larus michahellis, assembly GCF_964199755.1. Lineage (NCBI taxonomy): Eukaryota > Metazoa > Chordata > Aves > Charadriiformes > Laridae > Larus > Larus michahellis. The sequence goes on along the minus strand of NC_133898.1, from coordinate 96,712,982 downwards.
AGAATAAATACTTTTGTGTAACAGCAGCTTTATTCTGCCCAGGGAAATTAAATTATTTTAAACAACAGGTTCTGTGCGGAAGTTTATGTTGAAGGCTGGAGGGAGACTGGAGGGAATAAATTAACAGGCTGTGGTTACTCTTCCCAGGTTGGTCAACAGGCCTTTAAAAAGTTTTTGTTAACGGGCAAGTGCTGTAGGTGTTGCATGAGGCAAGGGAATATTTCTGAATGCATGTCCCAGTAATTCCTATGAAAGAATACCTTGAAGTGAAAGACATTGAATTTGGGATATCTCTCTTGGGCTGAATCTTGAATGATTATAAACAAAGAACAGTGATGATTCAGAAAATCTGTGTGAAGCCTTCCTATGTTTTTATTTGTTTTCAGACCATATAAGCTGTAGCTGCAACAAAGTCTCCCTGGTTTTTGTTTTTTTTTTTTTTTTTAATTTCATTTTAAGACTTGCCACAACCATGTTTTAGGATTGATAAATACCGATAATATTTTGCTGGTGTGGTAAAACATAATACTATATGACAAGTTTAATATTATGTAATGTTAGAAATTCATGTCTGTAAGAAACAGCTGCAAAAATATTTGTTATTTTCATGAGAATGTGTTTATCTAGTGCCATACAGTTGTTTCACTTGTACGAAAAGTCATTCTACTGATGTATTTTTATTAATTTTGTAGGATATAATGTTGTGTTTGTTTGGCATGTCCAATTTTTATGGCTCATTTAGCAAAATATGAATATCCTGCTGATGACAGAATTTAATACGACAGTCTTAACAGAAAGAGTATTCAAGAGCCCATTAGATGAGAATTTGAACTATGCAGTAGATAGATGTTAGGTTTCATATTTACAATTGCCTTTGTAATTTCTGAGGCTCACTTCTTTTAGAAACACTAGAGTGCATCATAACTTTATTTCTAACAAGGCTTACTGCTCAAGAGGCAATTTAAGGTTCCTTTAGAATTGAGAATAAACTTTCAAAAGTGAACCTCTGGACTGCTCCGGTCGAGGTTATTATGATTGCATATACGTGGCACAGTGGAGCAGTAAACCTCTAACAGAGATTACTAGTTCTGCCGTAAAGCAAAAATGTTGTAGCTGAATCTTTACCTGATGAATACTACAAAAAATAAATATTTGTCATCAATGTAGTAAAGAAGTTCTTTGTCATCTAGAAAAGCCTTTGTTAGATAGTAAAGGCACTGCTCATTACTTGGAAGAAAGATTTACTCTGTGCACTGTGATAGAACGAACTGGTAGATCAAGGTAAGCACGAGTTTCATGTTTGGATGAAGGTGGCTGAAACTCATCTCCAGTTGCAGGATGGTCCCTTAAGAAGTTGGATGTTTTGCTTCAGCTGTCTTTTGAGTGGTATTTCTTAAAAAGTAGGTTCATAACTGGGTGCAGTTACAAAGCTGGCCTGTGCTACTTTGTTATATTAAAAATTAGTTCATCGATAGCCCTTCCTCATTTCAATGCCTTTACAAGTAATTACTGAGAAAATGTTTGTTTTTCAGGGATGTTGAAGTTATTTTTTAGCTTTTTAAAAATAAAGCCTGCTTAGTGAATTTTAGCACACTGTGATTTAGTTAGCAGTTGTCAAGTGTTTCTTAAACTCATTGTCGTTAGATCTAGTGAAGTTTGATACTTCCATTACAAAGATTTATGTGTTTTTAATGCAGTAATGTAGTTACATTACATCATGCCTTGCTGCATTGATGATCTCTAATTGTGAAAGGAATTGAAATATATAGTGTGAGCAGGAGGCTGTTGCTTGTATTTGTGTTGCATTTCTCTGTTTTTTTGGTGGTGTGTTTTTTTTCTTATAAACAGACATGATTACAGGCACGATGGGGCCTACAGGAAGGATGGGGAGGGACTCTTTATCAGGGGGTGTTATGATAGGACATGGGGTAATGGCCTCAAACTGAAAGAGGGTAGATTTAGATTGAATATCAGGAAGAAATCCTTTACTGTGAATGTGGTGAGACACTGGAACAGGTTGCGCAGGGAAGTTGTCAATGCCCCATCCCTGGAAGTGTTCAAGGCCAGGCTGGATGGGGCTTTGAGCAGCCTGGTCTAGTGGGAGGTGTCCCTGTCCATGGCAGGGGGTTTGGAACTAGGTGATCTTTAAGGTCCCTTCCAACCCGAACCATTCTGTGATTTACTTGATTTTTAACTGTATATATATTTGCAGGGTCATTTTCTAACTCGTAGCAGTCTCCATGTGTGGGGCCGTACTGTATAGCCATGCAAATAATTGTGCCAGCAATTTACATCACAGCCAGGCCTACCGAACTGCTCTGTGCTGCTCAGAGTGACAGTCCTGCTGCCCCTCCTAGAGACAGTGCGCTCACAGCTTTGCTTGAGTCAACACTGGCACTTCTCTGGCTTCATGGCAAGTTGGCTGAAAGAACTAAATTGGCAGAAAACTAAGGTGGGGGTGGGGTGGGGGTGGTGGGAGTGAAGTGTTGTTGGAGCTAGTCTGTATTACTTTTCAGCCATATCAGCAATCCAGTCCAGTTGACTGCCCTCTCAGTTGGGTATGAAAGCTTGCCAGTGTCACTAAGAACAGGGAGAAGAAACAGGTCTTTGGCCTTTACAGAAAGGCAAATGCAAATTTTTCTCACAGTTTACAGTTTAACTAACTTTCATTCTCCTTTCGTCCTTTCCCTACTCAGATTTTTTCTGAGATATGCCTTTTTCATTTGACCAAATTATTGAGGTTTTCTTGGTTGTCGAGTGTTTTGGTTTTGTGTGTCCATTTTTTTTTTCCTGTCCATTTTCAGTGAATTTTGAACAGTTGACAACATTAAAGAAGTGTCTTGCTTTTTTCTACTTTAATTACATTTTAGAGTTTCTTCTTCTGTCCTACATTTGCAAGTTATTTTCTTGTAGAAGTCATGGAACCTTTCTGGACTTTAATTTCTGTATGTTTTTATAGAGGGGATAATACCTATCTGACATAATCTGTGAAAGTTTGCAGGATAAATCCAGAAGTGTTAGATAACACAAATTCTTGATTTTTTGGGGGGTCTTCTTCCTTTTGGTATGCAAATACCATGCTGTATTTCAACCTGATGTTCCAATTATTGCAACAAACCTGGAAACCCTCTCAAAGTGTTGGTTGCCTAATTTCTGGGTAGATAGGCTAGGTTATTAATCTTATTCTGTATGTAACTGCCTCTCAGCACTTTCTAAAAATAGGTTGCTGTTTGTTTAGTGCTGCTGTATTCTCAGTTGCACCAGCTTAGTTTTTTTTATGAAGTTGAATCCCACGGTGCATAACTAAGTCTAAAATCAGAAGTGTGCAAATCAGATACATAATGTACTGTAAGGTTTCCTGCTGTGTTTTGCTTATCTTGTAAAACTCTTCCAGTATTCAGAATTGAGACCATACGTGATTAACATCACATACTGATTTGCCACAGAAATCATATTCTGGAATTTTTATTCAAGTGTCATCTTCCTTGAAATGGCTTGTTAGCTTTATATACTTTTTCACATTTTGAGAGTAAATGGCAGTTCAGAAATTGTCCCTAGCCTATCCTAACCTTTTATTCTCCTATAAAATAGGAAGATATGTCTCCTGTCTTTGTCTTTACTGTAAAAACACTGAAACTTTCTTCTTCCTTTCTGAATCTTTAGTGTGTCTCCAGTCTAGCAATAAAGGTCTTATGTAAGTAGAGAATTATATACATTCATAATACTAGAGATGAAAAAATTACTTGTTTATTTATTTCTTCTTTTTCCCCTTTATTGTTGAATCCTACTTTTGATGTTATTTAAATTATTTTACTTGTGTGGAAAGTTTGAGTGGGTGGCATACTTACTCAGAGAAAGAAAAAAAAGAAAGTGACTGAAGTCCTTCATTTTGGAAGCGTTTGTGATGATGGTGCAGTTGCCTTAGGTGATTCTTTGTACCTATGAGTAGTCACTGGTTTTATTTGATTGCTGGTTGGAACCACGTGGGACCTCCTGTCCGAACTAAGCCCAGTCAGAGCAGTTTGCTCAGGGCTTTGTTCAATCTGCATGACCTCTCAGGTCAGCCTGGTCCACTCTTGATCACCCTCAGTAAAAAATAAATTCTTTCGTTGAGTTGGAATTTTCTTTGTTCCAGCTTGTGTCTGTTGCCCCTTGTGCTGTGCATCGCTGTGTAGAGTTTGTCTTTATCTTCTCTCTGCCTTCACATTAGGTAGTTGAAGACAGCAAGAAGGTCTTCCCTTCCCCTTTTGAAGGCTGAATAAACCCAGTTTTTTTAGTCTCTCCTTATATGTCATATGCTTGATCCCCTTGGCTATCTGGACAGCCCTTCACCAAACTTGATTTTGTGTGTCACTGTCTTTGTTATAATGGAGAGCCAAAACTGAATGCAGTACTCCAGTTACAGTTTCGTGTGGAAGTGCCATATGGAGGGGAAGAGTCGCTTCTCTTGACTGCTGGCTAAACTTTTGCTATTATGTCATGAGGTTGGCCTTCCAGGTTGTGGGGGTGCACTCCTGATCCATGTTCAATTTGCTGTCTACTGGGACCCCTAGATTCTCTTGAAGAGCTGCTTCCTAGCCAGTCAGCCCCCAGCATGCACTGCTGCATGGGCTTATTTGGTTGCAGATGTAGGACTTCGCATTTTGCTTTTGTTGAACTTTATAAGGTTGTTGTCAGCCCATTTCTCCAGCTGGTCAGGTCCCTCTGAATAGCAGCCCTGTCTGCTTCCAGTGTGTCAGCTGCTTCCCCAGTTTGGTATCGAGTGCTCAGTGCACTTGATCCCAGCATCCAGATTATTAACAAAGGCATTAAACAGTATTTGCTCCAGTACTGATCACTGAGGGATGCCAGCAGCTGGATTTGTACTGGTAGTCATCACCCTTTGACCCCAATGGTCCAACTGGTTTTCCCCTCACCTTCTCATTCATTTACTCATCCCTGTCTCTCTAGTCTGGCTATAAGGACCCTGTGGGAGACCATGTCAAAGGCCTTGCAATACTCGTTACTCTCCCCTTACCTACACATTGGGTTAGTTGGGCACAATTTGCCCTTGGTAAATCCATGCTGGCTTTTCACCTTCTTGTCATTGTGTAGCTGGGAGTGGATTCCTGGAAGGCTTGATCCATAACCTTATCAAGGGTTGAGGTGAAGCAGACCAGCCTGTAGTTCACCAGATCATCCTTGTTGCCCATCTTGAAGATAGGTATGATGTTTTTCCAGTCATTGGTAACCTCTCTCATGCCATGACCTTTCAAATATAGTGTACACTGGCCTAATAGTGAGAGTGGCAAGCTTCCTCAACACCATCAGATGCATCCTGTCTGATCCTATGGACTTCTACATGTACAACTGACTTAAGTGTTCCTTAATCATATCTTCCTTGACAATGGGTGATGTTACATTCCCAAACGCTCTGCTGGTAGAGTTGGGGAACTGGGAGGTCAGAGGGTAGAACTTACCACTAAAATCTGCAGGGGCAAAAAAAAAAAAAAAGAAAAAAAGAAGGATCAAGTTCTTCAGTTTTTTCCATGTTCTGTGTCACTAGGTTGCTGTCCCATTGAGCAGTGGGCCCATGTTTTCCTCAGCATTCTTTTTGCTGCTGGTGTAAATAAGCCCTCTTGAAGTACTGCTGCATTGTTTTCTGATGCTATCATACGGGCAGCATCTTTGGGTGATACATCTACATCTCTGTTGGGAGAATCAGTAGAAAAGGTCAAGAAACACACATTGTCCAGTGTGTGGTTACCACTGTTATTTTACCAGAAAAACCTTCAAAGACATTGCAAAGAAAATGTTCAACATACTTCAGAGCTCTGTCCTCCTCTGTTACTCCTTGTTAATACTTAGAAAATATTAAACACAGTTTGGCAAATGATCAAATTTATGCAGTTCCGTCTTCTTGAGTCCAGTCATTCTGTGTGATATTCTGCACTGTAAGCAACCCAATGTGTGTGAAAGTCCCGAAGGAAAAAAAAAATAATAATTGTTTATCAGAATATGCAGATTATGTTCCATCTTTGTATTACAGACCTCTTATAAATGCTTTTTCTTTGTGTGCTTTTTGTCCAGGAGTGGATACTCAGTATTTATCATTGGTTTTCTGTTGGCATCATATTCTTGAAATGGTGAGGTTTTTATTAGCCATATGAGAAATTAAATTGCCTTCATGTGTGAAAGAATGTCCATACTTTGTATCTGTTAACACTGGTATCGTAGAACTTTACTGCTGAACTCTGTGCTTCATGTAATATCTAACTTACTATTAATTTATGATTACTGCCTGTTACTGGAAATTACAGCTTTTTTTGCATCTGCGTCTAGTTAGGGAGAGAAAAGTTAAAGCATCTTTTAAGCAACAGATCTCTAAATCTGTACCTATAAATGTAGGTTAGGCTATGGTTCCGTGCAGATTTCTTTGGTATTCTTAGTGCCTAAACCAATCTTAGTTCTTGGATGCCTCTTACCTCCGCTGTGCTGTCATAGCTGTGCTGTGGTGGTGTGGTTGAACAGAGCAGGGAACTGATGTGGTTGAAAAATAGCTTTCCCCTGCCCCACCGCCCAAGGCATTTTTGCCTGAATTAGTTTCCTTCCCCAGGTTTGCTCTCAGGTAGGTCTGTGCTGATGTACGCGGTGTACAGGACAGGAGCAAGAAGCCCCAGCTTTCAGGAAGTGTGAGGGGTGCATAAACCTGTTCATGTAGTCCTGCTTCAGAATGTGAAAATGCAACCTCACTGTGGTTACACAGTTGACCTACTAGAGCTGATAGTATCAAAGCTGGAAGATAAAAAGCTATTTTGCATAGAAGCCTGAAGAAGCCTTTTTGAAAGAATAATGAATCAACAGGGAAGGTAAAAATTAAAAAAATATTTCTGTGTCAGATTGTTATGAGTGCTTGTATCCTCTTAACAATATATGTGACGACTCTAAATGAACAACAGATTAGAAGGCTTAGAAGCATTCTTTTTAATTTACTTAAATACGAGTCTGAATGAAGGCAATGATTCTGAGCACATTTAAATTAATTTGCATTTTTTGTGTGAAGGCTGCAGTATCTGCTAAGTTTGTTGCAGTTATAGTCTAAGCATTTGCAAGATGAGGCTTCTATTATTTCTTTTTTTTCAGACCAGTGTAACTGGGGAAAAAAAAAAAGTAAACTTCAGGTCCTCCTGGAAAAACTCCTTGGTCTTGAATCAGACCTTTGTTTGATTTAGGTTTCATGTTTAGGATAGTTCTCGGGCACAGAAAGAGATGTGATCTCAGCAGACGAAAGACTTTTTTAAAAGCTTCCGTGTGCTGAAATAGAGACCTTAAAGTCTCTAATGTTGTATTCTGGGGGTGGGGAGTTCTTTTGACAATACAGTGATACGTCTGAAAAAGTTGCTTTCCTAGAGAAGTTGGTCTTCGTGTGACCAGTACACACATCTGGTGACTGTGGTGGGTTGACCGTGGCTGGTTACCAAGTGCCCACCAAGCTGCTCTATTACTTCCCCTCCTCAGCTGTACATGGGGAGAGATAATATGATGAAAGGCTCCTGGGTCAAGATCAGGACAGGGATATCACTCAGCAATTACCATCATGGGCTAAACAGACTCGACTTGGGGAAATCAATTTAATTCATTACCAGTCAAATCAGAGGAGGATAATGAAAAAGAACAAATCTAAAAACACCTTCCTCCTGCCCCTCCCTTCTTCCCAGGCTCAACTTCACTCCTGATTTCTCTACTGAGTCCCCCCAAGCGGCGCAGGGGCACAAGGAAAGGGGGTTGTGGTCAGTTCACAATGGATTGTCTCTGCCATTCCTCCCTCCTCGTGCTCTTCTGCTCCAGCATGGGGTCCCTCCCATGGAAGACAGTCCTCCGTGAACTTCTCCAATGTGAGTCCTTCCCATGAGCTGCAGTTCTTCACAAACTGTTCCAGTGTGGGTCATTTCCACCGGGTGCAGTCCTTCAGGACCAGACTGCTCCAGCATGGGTCCCCCATGGGGTCACAGGTCCTGACAGCAAACCTGCTCTAACGTGTGCTCCTCCCCATGGGTTCACAAATCTGTCAGGAGCCTGCTCCAGCATGGGCTTCCCACGTGGTTGCAGCCTCCTTTGGGTGCATCTACCTGCTTCCGGCGTGGGGCCCTCCGTGGCCTGCAGGTGGATACTGCTCCACTGTTAACCTCCATGAGCTGCAGGGGGACAGCCTGCCGCATCATGGTCTTCACCACAGGCTGCAGGCCTGGAGCACCTCCAGCCCCTCCTTCTTCGCTGACCTTGGCGTCTGCAGAGTTTTTGCTCTTGCGTATTCTCACTCCTCTCTCCCAGCTGCTGTTGCACAGCTGTTTTTTCCCCTTCTTAAATATGTTATCACAGAGACACTACCACTGTCGCTGATGGGCTCAGCCTTGGCCAGCAGTGGGTCAGTCTTGTAGCTGGCTGGCATTGGCTTTATCGGACATGAGGGCAGCTTCTGGCGTCTTCTCACAGAACACCCTGCAATGCCCCCCTCCCCTGGCTACGAAAACCTTACCACGCAAACCCAATACAGCATCATATCCAAAACAGTGAGAAGAAATAGGTAACGTTTTCCTGGTCAGATGTAATATAGATTACTATGGAATGATGTGCCTTAGAGCAAGGGGTACAAGGCATGCAAAAAAAATCTTCTAAGATGGTACTTTGTGTTACACACTAGGACTTAACTAAATACTGTATATGTTACTCCTCACTTCATTGTTTTAGGCAGAATTCTAAATGATTTTTTTTGCAAATGCATAGCTTTTCTATTATTTCATGGAGATTCACTGTGAACTTTTTTCCTCCCATATAGGAATTGGTTAAGGACACTGTTGAATGATAGAAACTCCTGCTAAAGGAGTTTACAAAACAGTGCCCACACACAGTAGCTGAAAGGTGTTAATATGCTTTCTGCCATTCTTCCTACAGCATACTTTGTTTTGTAACCTAAAATTAGTCAATTGGATTTTACATAAAAAGGCAGTATGGGGATTTTTAAAAGGGTGACTTCAGGATTTTGTTGGTAATGCCATAAAAGTTTTAATAAAAACTGAAATACGAATTAATTTTGCAGCAAACTTTTTTAATTGGCTTTTTAAAATGAAATGTCACTGATCACAATTATTTTAAAAAGCAGTGATGTATGTCAGATACACCTGTTAAGAATGTCTATTTAAATTCCTTCTAGTTTCTGGGGCTGAGAATTGCTAATCTTCCTTGGTGTACCAGCACCAAGGGGAACTTATAGTGGGAGGAAAAATGATTTGCCATTGCTAGTGAAATCTGCTCCAGCATGCTGCCTTAATGGGCACTGTTGGCGCAATCTCTTAGGGCCAGGTCAGCTTATTTGAATATTGTCACCTTCTAAGTATGAATGCGTCTTGCTGATTAAAATGGTCTTCATAGTATACATAGTAAAAATCGCAACACAGAAGTTGCAAATTTAAGTCTTACTACAAAATAGTTAGAAACTTAGCCTGTGTGACAGATGACTTGTTATCCCTGTTAAAACAAACAATCCTGTATAAAATCAGATCCCAAGTGACCATTCAGATCAAGTAACTCTCTTAGGTGAACAGTCTGGCTAACATGATGGTATACTTGTAGATTTGCATTTGTGGTAGGATCAAGAATACTAGAGAGAGTGGAAATTGATCCAGAGCTGTGCGAGCAGAGTCAGACTCTTCTTCCATGGACAACTGAGCTGGACTGTGGCAGTGGACTGGATTATTGCAAAAATGGGTTGCTGGGTTTATGAGAGTAGACAGAATCTGTCACAAGCTGTCTCATGGGAGCAGAGATGGTAAACTTTATAAGATATCTGAAGACTTGTAGAGAACGCAACAGAAGAGCTGGTAGCATTGTTGCACATGATAGGAATCTTGGCATATTCCATAGCAGGTGCAGGGCCACAAAAATGGACAGTTGCAATGTCAGAAAAAAACACGCAGGGAAGATGAATTAATACCTGCAAATTTCTTCTTTAGAGAGGGAGTTCTGTGCAGTGGGGATGGATTTTCTCAAAACAAAATTAGAAGCAGTCTCATGGCACCTAGAGTGGACTGAGGCTGATACATGTGGAGCAGCACATGATTTGATGTAATTTATGCTCAGTGGATAAAACTATTAAAAAAAAAAATCCTGTACTGTAGCTGGTAAAACTAAGGTAGGAACTAGCGTAGAAAATCATGTACACATAGTCCAATTTAAACAGAAAAAGGACCAAAAGAAACCCCATGCCAAAAAAAGTGTTTGCTTCATTTGTGTGAAGAAACCTAGAAAAATATTTTAGGTAAAATGAGAGAACTGGAAACTGACAGAATTAATTTATTTGAAATTAGATAGAAGGAAAATAATTAGAGGGACATTATGACAAATTGAGACTAAAGGGCGACTGGTGAAGAATTGATTGTGTTGATTGAAGAAGTACTGTGTGTTCCAGAAAAAGTTCAAGTTAGATCAGACATAAATGGCTCCAAAAGTTACATGAAATCCAGATAGATTCAAGGACTATGTGAAAAATCACATTACCACTTAAGTTGACCAGGATGCTGACTATAGTAGCCTGTTAAGAGAAATTCTAAAAGCTGCAGAAATAGCAGACATGGCGGGGTGGGGAGGGGAAGGACTACAGAATATCTTAAGAAACTTCTGAAAGAAACTAAAAGATGCAGTCCCATGTACAAATACAGTCTGGCCATAGAATGGATTGAGAGCAGCCCTGAGGAGAGGGATTTGAGGGTGTTGGTGGATGAGAAGCTCAACGTGAGCCGGCAGTGAAAAGCAACTGCATCCTGGGCTGCATCAAAAGAAGCATGGCCAGGGCAGTGATTCTACCCCTCTACTTGTCTCTCATGAGACCCCACCTGGAGTACTGCATCCAGCTCTGGGGCCCCCAACATAAGAAGGACATGGACCTGTTGCAGTGAGTCCAGAGGAGGGCCATGAACATGATCAGAGGGCTGGAGCATCTCTCTTACGAAGACAGGCTGAGCCAGTTGGGGTTGTTCAGCATGGAAAAAAGAACATTCTGGGGAGATCTTATAGCAGCCTTCTAGTACCTAAAGGAGGCCTACAAGAAAGCTGGAGAGGGACTTTTTGCAAGGGCATGTAGTGATAGGATGAGGGGTAATGACTTCAAACTGGAAGAGGGTAGATTTAGGTTAGACATTGGGAAGAAATTCTTTATTGTGAGGGTGGTGAGGCACTGGAACAGGTTGCCCAGAGAAGTTATGGATGCCCCATTCCCTGGAAGTGTTCAGGGCCAGGCTTGATGGGGCTTTGAGCAACCTGGTCGAGTGGGAGGTGTCCCTGCCCATGGCAGGGGAGTTGGAACTAGATGATAGTTAAGGTCCCTTCCAACCTAAACCATTCTCTGCAACCGAAGTGTGAAATATTTGCGGACAGCTTGCGAGTTATTTAAAGACACCATATTGAAGGCTTACAGCACATGAATGCTGCTTATTTAAATAGACTTCAAAAGGCCCCACAAAATGTTGGCATGGCTAAACAGCAGCCTAAGGGGAGATGTCTGAAGTAAAACATCATCCTTCTTGACTCCGAACTTTTGTCCAAATGATGAAAATGGAGATTAGTAAAAAAGCTGGAGGATTAAACCTGTAATTCCAATGAGACAGGCAAAAAAATTTTTGATAAATAACTCCCAACAGGCATAAAAACTATCATTAAGTACTTCTTCAAACTCAATAGAAAAGTTTATGGAATATCTCTAGGGTCACTAGATACCTGAGTTGTAAAAGGTGGCTAAAAGGTCACAGCTAAAAAACCTGAAATCGCTTGCACCTACTTTGGCAACACTTATAAAGGTCTTTATGCCGAATATTTCTTAAGAAGGAATGTGATAGAGTATATGACTCAAAACGAAACATCAGTGGAAGAAATTGCAGCTCATTTAAGCAAACAGTGAACAAGGCAACAGGATCGAATGGTATCGAAGTGTTGTGTGCAAGTGTTGTAAGAGGAACTCGTAGTGTGTTACTTGTTGGTTAGCATTGTCTTTCTGCTACAGGTAAAGAAGGTAGCTAGTATGATACCGATACCAGCTTTTTAAAAAGGCAGTGGAGGTATTTGAGAAGCTTTACATCCGTGAGCTTTGTGACTACACGACCCAGATTCATAGAAATGGTAATGAAGACCAGAATTAATTTCATCGTTGCCTCTGTAAAGTCTTCTACCAAAGGCTTTTGGAGAGGCTAAGTTGTGTATGGATAAAATGGAAAGTTTTGTAAGGAAAAACTGGAAAGAGAGGACAAAAATGTTTTTTCGTTAATAGGAGGAGTAACTCATTGAATTCCACGAGGCTCTGTGTTAACATTGGTGCGCAGATATAAAGAAAATGGATTAATAGTGAGATGACAAAATTTGTAGATGTTCCAGATTTTACTTGGGTTAGTGTAGTGGCTAGCTATTTGAAGAAAATGGCAGATGCTCAGATTTTGGGTTATGTGGGTTAAAATCATATATGAAATTCGGTGTAGGTAAATGCCAAGTAGTCCAAGTGAATAAGAAGTAGGAAAGAGAATTTTTGTAGACACTAATTGGCCCTGAACTGGTTCTTACCAGCCATCAGTGAAAGATGGAATTATATAGTACATAAAGATCAGTGCAGTTCTCCATAGCAGTGAAAACAGCAAATCCAGTGTTAAGACTTATTAGGAAGGGACTAAAGAACAAAACAGAAACATCATACTGCTTCTGTAGAAATTCATGGCACGTATGCATCTTGAATATTCCTCATAGTGTTGGTATCCTCATCTCAAAAAGGGTACAGTAGACTAGAAGTGGTTCAGAGAGAAGCATTGAGAGTGATTTAAAGGCATGAAACAGCTTTTATGTGAGGAAAAATGACTCAGTTTTTTTTCTTTTTCTGCCTGGGAAAAGGATGACTGTGAAAGAACACAAGAGAGATCTATGCAATCATGAGTGAATAGGGAAGGATTACTTATTACTGTCTTCCAAAGTACAAGAACTGAAGGAGTGGAGTACTAAGTAGGGGCAAAAGATGCCAAATTGAATCAGAACAAACAAAAGAAGATACTTACTCATATAATGTGTAATTAAGCTGAGGTATTCTCTACTGCAAGATGCTGTTGATCCTATAAAGTAGGCTTGATTAAAAAAGCAAGCAGGGAGAAGAAAAAGAGTAGCAATGGCTGTTAAACACAAAAATATCATCCATGGCTCAGGAAGTCCTTGGTAGATGTATGTAGCTGGAAGCAGAGGTTGAATATGCAATAATTATTTCTGTGTGCAGTCTTTATACTTTACCATAGACATCTGTTGTTGGTTGTGATTTTTTTTTGTTTGTTTTCTATTAAAACGTAGAGTTGTATTCATTATTTCTAAATGCATTTCCAACTATGTAAAGAAGAACATAGTAAGAAAAGACACATTAAATTATACCAGAGTCAAAGCTGCTGCATAGTTTGTCATACAGAATTTGTGTGAGACAGCTCTTAGTTGCAATAATTAGGGCCTGGGGTGAACAGTGCCTCGCCATAACGAGTGCTGTCTCCATGCACTGGACCTCCGTCACTTAAGAGTACCCCCATGCCATCATATTATATGAAAATCTCCATACCGTTGGATATCGCAGTAGATAAGTCTGAAATTTGATGTAGTGTGACTGTTCTCAGAAAGCTCAGGTTTTTACTTACTTGATGCTAATGCTGAAATTTCAGTTAGCATCAGATGTTAATTCAGGTCAGTGTCATATGTTGAATTAAAGAAAACATATTACATTGAAATTGTACTTGGGGCAGTTCAGGACTGTTACTTTTATATGGAAGAACTAAATATGTGTTTGGGTATTAAACATTTAAATAATAAATTTTAGGACCCTTTCTGCATGCATATAGTTCATATCAGAGAAGGAACCCTGAAATTTACAGGTGTCTAAAACAGTTGATATCCTTGTAAAACTACCTCATGTCATCATTTTTAATAGCTTCTTAACTTGTTGCATTAGTAATTAAGATGTTGGCAGATACTCACTTGTATTTATTTAGAAAAATGAGTCACCACTGCATTGATGAACTTATTTTGTCAAATGATAGTTAAACATTGACATCAACAAAATAAATACTTGGGGAAAGTATATGCATCTGGTTTATTCTTCTAGTTTGTGTTGATTAATAACTCATCTTAAAATCAAGACTTATCTTAACTTGTTCTCATTTCAGCTTTGGATAGATCACAGTCCAAGAGAGATGGAGGTTTTAAAAATAATTGGAGCTTTGATCATGCAGAAGAAAGTGAAGGAGATGCAGAGAAAGAGTAAGGATACTTTTATTTAGGCTATTGAAAGTATAAGTGTCTATTTATAAGTAAATACTTTTTTGTAATTTATTAATAAGAAACAATATATAATATCTTAAAAATTTCAGTGATTAAGGAAAATGGCTTCAAAGAAGTGATTATTTTAAATAGTAAAGTACATAAAAAAGTACATTATAATGTAAAGTTAATTGTGAATGTGGGGCTCACAACATAGGGAACAGTACGTTTCAAGTGTAGTTGTCTTCGGAGCTACTGTGTAATTCTAAGGAACACAGACAAGAAATATGTCAACATGCAAAGTAAGGAAATGGTAAGAGCAGGGTATCCAAGCAGCTTCAACTTCTCCTTTAGTGGTGATGCTACTTGGTACTTCACAGTTATGATTAAGGTACTTCAGTAGCTGTAGGCCTACATCAAGTTAAACTAAGCTTAAAAGACTGTAGGTTTTCCTCCTGCGTCCTTATCTCACTGGGTAGACTTAAGGCTGGTTTTGTTCCCTGATCATTTATTTCTTTACTTGGTATGTTTGGATTTTGACTAGAACTTAAACCCTGTGTGTGTAGTTTGAATACATACTTTGTCCTTGTGACATTTTATTGTTACTTATATGTTTTCTTGATATTAATGTATTTATTTCCAAAAAGACTAATGAATTGTTAAAAGAACAAGTTTCATACATGAAGAATGCATGTTAGGTATATTTGTTGTTCTTAGATATTTGGAGAGTAGGACCTGCAAGTTTAAAAAGGATTCTGTGGTTCTCTAGTAAGGAGAAATTGAATCCTGTGGTTAAATACAAAAATAATTCTTATATGAATTTATATCCTGTAATATTATGCCAAATATTGTGTGTTGGAAGGGAGATGGGAAAGTAGACACATAACCACTTAGGCTGCAGTAGCAGGCTATGCTGTAATCTGACAAAAACATTGAGAAATGCGATGCTTTAGATATTAAAAAATGAGTTTGGGAGTTCATTGAAGTGTGAGGTAAGCATTAAGAGCTTTTGTCAAAACAGAACTGTATTAGAACTTAAATCGACTTTTTAAAAGGTTCTCAAACTAAGGGCTTTTTAATTTTATAAAATTAAGCTTGCCTTTTTTATTTTTAGCAATTTTACA
This sequence comes from Larus michahellis, assembly GCF_964199755.1. Taxonomy (NCBI): domain Eukaryota; kingdom Metazoa; phylum Chordata; class Aves; order Charadriiformes; family Laridae; genus Larus; species Larus michahellis. The sequence continues at coordinate 96,697,560 of NC_133898.1, read as the reverse complement.
TCCATTTCTGGTGCATAGTAATATGTTTTAAGTGTCATGATAGTACACATAATATAGTTAGTATTTGCATTTTGCTTGTTTTCAGAAATAAAAGTAACTCACTTAAGTAAGCATAGCAGATTTTTTTACTTCTGGTATTTTACTGCTGTTTTCCATCTGTCTCCAGCTGATGTTGACTTAAGAACAGAGAATGAACTATGTATAGTGTACTGATGCTAAAAAAAAAAAGTTAGAAAAACTGATTGTGGAACATATGTTTTTATATAGTTACATCTATTTTTAAGATTGTATTTCTGAGTGATTTTTTCATTCCTTTCAAATATTCTGTATGATAAACAGTTCTCACATAGCCAGTGTTGAAATTTTATTACCTACTCACATCAGTAAGTTGTTTTTGTATCTGTGAATTATGGAGAATCGTATCTGGAGGTTTTGATAAAAGAGTAGTTGAAAATTGATTTAAACTGGAGATCCTGCCTTTTTTGTTTACCCATCCTCTGATACCATTTCAGGCAACTTCTCACTCCCTCCAGACAGCTATGTGTTTTAAGCTACCCACGTTTACTCTTGGTAACACCTGGGGTTTTCTGTCTTGATGGTATTGTAAGCTTTGAGCATTTTGAAAAAAAAAAAAAAAAGTGTATTTCTGATACGTTTTTACTTTATATAACAAAATATTGACAGAACGGAATCTTTAGAAAACAAATTATTTGACAGTAAATTGTCCTTTTCTTTCTTAATTCCCTTTACCCTTAGTAGAACATTTCAAAGATAAGCAGCTTTAGTTCACAAAATTCTTCCAGCATAAAGCTTTGCATCCCCCCAATATTTTGAGCATACTATTGTTTCAGTGGCCAGTCCTGCCCAAACCACGACAAATAAGTATGTAGTCTGGCAGGTTTTTAAAATGTCATTGGCTATGCTGTGCTGGTATTTACTAGCAAAGTTTGTAACTTACTGCGTTTCTGTGTGGAGAAAGCTGTAAATCTGAAGGAAGCATCTGGATGCATCTCATGCATGTTGTTGAGGCACTAGCAGTGTCTGACCTTGTCACAGCTTTTTGCCCTCATAATGGCAGACACACAATAAGTTTGTTTTGAACTGGCCCAAGAATAACATTCCAGCACTTAAAGGATTGGCTGTGTTCTTATATTACCCCATAGGACCTGTGCTAATGTTGTTGGTCAATACTGGATGTCTGTTTGGATTATCTTTCTTCAGTGAAATGAACACAAAATAACGTGGCTAATGACTTCCTACCAAAGCAATTTTTAGAATAGGTAGATTATTTTAAAAGAATTGTTTTGTTTAACTTACTTGGGTAATTAGATAGGCTGTGTTGTAATGGTGAGGTGTTGCATAATGAACACAAAAAGAGTAAAGAACTTTGTAAACTGAAGAAGACTTGGAAAAATTGAAGATCACCCAACACAACATATACATTTTAAAATGCTACTAGAATTGATACTTGGCATGGAACTAGAGTTACAGAAATTGAAAGTGGTAATTGACAAGTATCTTATCCCAAAGTAAATGCCTGCAGATAATCTTCAGTCCACTTGAAAGAGTAAAAGTATCATTTTTGATGATTTACAAGATTTGATCTACTCAAGATGGCAATCAAGATAATAGCAAGTGACTTGAGACTTTTCTTGCTTTGTTCTTGGAGATCACACAGAAGAGAAATCTTTATGCAGAACAGTAGAAAAAAAAAGACCAGTTGGTCAGCTGAACACACTGAAACCTGTGTAGACCATCACAGAATAAATGATGGAAATGATGTGTGTCTTCTGTAGCAGAAGACATGAAAGGATGTCATACTTATGCTAACGTGGCCAAAGTAATATATTAATTGAATTGATTTGTTGGATTAATTGAATTGAGGTGTTGGAGCGTGTCCAGAGAAGGGCTATAAAGCTGGTGAGGGGTCTGGAGGACAAACCTTATGAAGAACGACTGAGGGAGCTGGGGTTGTTTAGCCTGGAGAAGAGGAGGCTGAGGGGAGACCTTATCACCCTCTACAACTACCTGAAAGGAGGTTGTAGAGAGATGGGGGCTGACCTCCCTGGTGACAAGTGATAGGACGAGGGGAAACGGGTTCAAGTTACGTCAGGGGAGGTTTAGATTAGATATTAGGAGACATTTTTTCACTGAAAGGGTTATTAAACATTGGAATAGGCTGCCCAGGGAGGTGGTGGATTCACCATCCCTGGAGGTGTTTAAAAAAAGGGTAGATGGGGCACTTAGGGACATGGTTTAGAAGTGGCTCTTGTCAGGGTAGGCTAAAGGTTGGACTCGATGATCTTAAAGGTCCCTTCCAACCTCAACAATTCTATGATTCTATGATTCTATTCTATGATTTCTGAAATTAACATCTTATAAGATGCTTTCTAGTTTACAGGTGATTGTTCTTGAAGTGTCTTGGATAATTTATGTTTACTTCCTTTTTAATATCTGGGTAAATGGTTTTGAAATATGTCTTGATATGCCCCGCAGTGGTCTTGTAAACTGACAGACCTGGTTTTCTCTTGTCTGTCATACTGGATTTTAATAGTCCAGACTTGGGCCTTCCACTGAGATTTGTTCAATAATAGCCTTATCAAAAAACTGAATACAAAGAAATGTGTGTCTCTAGTTTATTTGTGCTATGGTGTCCTTTCTTAACTAACATTTTCTTTCAAAAACTTTTATTTATTTTTTTTTCTTTCACTTAGGGGTATAAACTGCTTGTTCCTTTGTATTCCTGACTGGAAAAGCAGTGATACTTTTTTTTTTTATTTCTGTTTAGCTTTTGTCCAGTACTTTTTTCCTTTTTCTTCCTTTCTCAAACACCCCCGCCTACCCATTTGTATAGATGTTTTATCCTTCTTTTGTGACCCTGTTAGTAAGGCCCTATAACCTTTAAATTGATAAAAAACCTTTTGTTCAGAGCCTCAGTTCTTAATTTTTAGCAGTTTTAGTTAAAGTTATTTTTAATGGGATGTCACTGTGCATGAGTTGAATAATAACACTACTTCTCTTATGCCTCTGATATCAGGGCTTTTTTAACTATGCTGCCTACCACCATGTAATTTAAAATAAAGAACGTACACAGTGTGCAGTGAGGGGAAATTTGTCAGCCTCCTGTTTTTGTAGGTAAGAGTTTTGAGAAAGAAATTCCAATTACATTTGAAACATGGCTAGATCAGTTGGTAGTTGATAGAAATATGCTTGCAGATCATTGGAGTGTTAGAAATTTTTATTCTAATATGAAAACATCTCTCTCTGGTTCCCTGGTTAAAAGTGACAAATTGTGGAGGCATAGCTTCCTCCCAGCAAGACCACTGAGGTTTCATTTCTGTAGTGTTAAAACGTTATTATCTGGTATGTGGGAGTGTGGTATAGTGGATTTTTTTTCCTGTCTGCTATAAATTACATCATTTAAGCAGGCAACTGTAAGCATGTGATGCATGAGCAAATAGACATTACTCAGTTGCTATGTATTCTACTCTCTGAAAAAACCAGCCTTTCTGGTACTGATACATATACTTTGCAGTTTGTAAAGTCTAAAAATATTGGTTCTTTAAAGACATCCAATTCCCAAATATTTTTTTAGTCATGTCATCTTAGTTGCATCATAAGGGTTATTCATGTTCAGTTTGATGTAAGGATTTTTTTCAGTGTTTTGTTCATTTGCAGTCTGTTACCTTCCCTTCTCTCTCACGCACCCAAACACCCTCTGTTAAAATGGTTGCAGTATTGTGGCATCTTGAAGCCCTAAATGTACACCCTCTGTACAATGGCATTTTTAAAATTGTCATGACTTTTGTACAAGCTGGAGCTGAAGAACAAAAACACATCTAGAGGTGAAATGATGTGGCTAGGTGAACACAATAGGTGAATGCCAGAGCTGCAGGTACCTACCGTAGGTTGCCGTTCATGTCTGTGCTGCAGGGTTTTCTTTGTGCTCTAGGATTTGGAAAATTTCTGAAATCGTTGAACTTATTGTCTTCTGATGAAGGGTTGAGAAAGCTCACTGAGCCTCCCTTGAAAGAATAATTTATCCTGAAAGAGAATTTAAAAAAATGTTACAGTATTTTAAAATTGTAATATCCATGCATAGTCTGTACAGAAGTACAACTATACTCTTGTCTTTGTGACACTGTATATTGGAAATTAGTGATGATCCACTACACTGCTTTACCATTACGCACTTAGTATTCTTGTGGTCTGTAGACGAAAGGAAAATACAACAGTGCCACTGGCTGAGTGTTGACACTTACATCATTCTTCCCATATCAAAACCAACTGTGTGCACAGTCTTATCTCCTGAAGCTCCAGGGTCTGCAATTCTCACCCTATGAGTCAAGAACATTTTTTTCTTTCATTTTATTTGATGTAGGGATATCCGTATTATATAAGGTGGAGGAATAAATTGTAACATGACAGGAAATCTTGTGCATGGAAGAAGTTTTTAGGAAAATGGGGGGTGGTGGTACTGGGTGGTTACCTATATATAAAGAGCAAAAGTCACTGTGTATATTGCAATGAACATACCATACCTGCAGCTAAGAAATGTTTCCACCTTCACCTCCATCATTGTTTCTCTCGTGTAGTTGTTCCCTTAGAACTCCCGGCATAACTGCTTGTATTCTTAAGTAATTTCTGCCTGAATGATCTTAATTAAAAACCCCAAAACCATGCAATTACAAGTTGGCTAACATATTTTTTTGTTGTGGCCAAGAAAGGAGTAACCTTACCAGGATTGATGAGAAGGGCTTATCTGCAGATTGCTTCTCCTGGAAGCAAGAATGTGTTAGCCTGATCTAGTTGCTATCAGTATACAATGTTTGATTGGGGTTTTAATTTAAATACACATTTGAGGATAATTGCCTATGACTAGAAAGATACGTTTTCACAGGATCATGGTGTGGGTTTCTTTTTGTTGCATCTTCTTCCCCATTATAATAGCTGAAGTTTACAGACACAAAAGTACTACAGAAACACATTTTAATGAAAAGTTGAGCCAAACTGAATACGCTATTTTTAGGAAGACGTATTTTGGCAGTAATTCCTATGGGATAAAATTCAGTTATACGTAAGTTCTTCTCCTAAAGCAGTGTGAAGTTTGCAGTTTTAAACTACATACTTGAACATTGATATGCGTGAACAAACTTAGACTATGTTTTATAGATAAATTTAGCATTTGACTTAATTTATGCATAGGGTTGTATAGAATCTTTCATGTAAGTAACATTGCCATAACAATATTGAAGGTTCAGTAGTATTCTCTATTTTTAATTAATAAAATTCTTTTAATTTTGCTTTTGTGAAATAGTTTAATATACGCTTTAAGTTCAGGTTCACATAACAACATCTGGATCACTATGTTGTCTGCTTTATGTTCCTGATGTTTTGGGCACATATACACAATGTGAATGTGATGCATTTAAATTTAAAGAGCAAAGGGGGAAAAAAAAAAAAGCCCCTTTGTGTGTTTAAAATGTTGTGATGGTGCTCTGTTGCATTACAATGAATCTGCTTTTCTCTCCCACACCTATCTAGTGAGGCAAATCTGCTCAGCGTAGACAGTGATGGGCCATTCAGTCCCAATGAAGAAAGAAAGGTAAATACTCTGTTTATCTCTGTTGAAAATGTATCTTTAAAGCTTGCTGGGTTCTTTAACAATGTTGCTTAGTCATCTGTGTGGCATTGCAAAATTAAAGTTTCTGTGTTGATTTAGCAACATATGCACAAGCTGTCTTTCTGCCTACCCTTCATGTTATTTTTTCCTCTTACTCCTGTAGATCTTGGTTTGCATAGTGCTCTGAAAATATGAGCGTGAATACGTTTAACTGTAGATAGTTGTCATTAATGGGATTATAATTTTTAATTAAAAATATTAATCCTTATATCCCTTGATTGCTTACTGTCAGATTCCCAGTTTTGTATGCATATATATGTGTGTGTATATATATATATATAAAAGGAGAAGATACATAGGCAACCCCATGCTTTTGTTTTGTTTTGTTTTTTTTTTCATGTATACTGAAATAGCTTAGAACTGCAAGATGCTTCATAACACCTTGAAAATATTCATATTTTGTTTAGTAAGGAATTCTGGTGAGTAAGGGTGTAGACGGGGTATATTGTACTTGAAATTTGGCACAGAAGTAGTCTGAAAATGAAGCCAAAGTAATATTTATATAAATATTTTGCAATTTGTTTTTTTCCTTTTAACTTTTATACAAGTATTTTAATATATGTGAATTCTCTTCTTACAGTCACTTCGTTGTCGGCCTGGAGCTGTCGGCACCAGTGGTGATTTCATAAAAACATATGCAAGGCGAGGCAAAGCTGGAAGCTTGAGACTTTTTAAAGGGAACTCAATTGGCCTCAACATGATGGGAAATAGCAAGAAACTGAGGTACTACATTTAGTTTTATGTTTACTTATGTACTCGATCGTTGATATAAATCAATGCTAAATGAAAAGAACTTGTACATTTTCATTATCTGCCGTGCATTTTAAGAAGCTACGCTGTTGTGTGCTTCTGAGCAAAGATAGAAAACTAGGTTGTTAAGGTCTTTCCTTTTCCAAAATGTTAAATAGTGTGTTAGTAAAATACTACAAGATTATTAAAATAGAGCATTCACTGGCATAGTTGTCAGTGCCTTGCCAATGTTGTCAGCATGTGTTATTGTTTCCTCTACGCAGTGCTATCAGGTAGAAGAATATTTCTAACATGCCCATCAAGAATTTCTTTCCATGACTGTGAATTGCCAAGGTTAACTCAGGATGCATTTCCTGTTTTTCTTACTGCAAGATATCATTTGATTTAGGAGTCATGGACTATTCCTTTAAAGGATTCGGCAAATATCCATACTCCTACATGATATTGTGAGATTGTCACTTGCGTTTAGAGCTGACAGGAACAGTGTTTAAGCATTCTGTGCTGTACTTGCTTGTTACTACCATCCCTAGCTTGTAACAGACTAATCTCTTTATTTAGTATATAATAAAAAGTGATACATTCATGTAACTTCCTCTGGGAATGTTTCATATTGCTACACTGCACTCAATTTGGTTACCTTTGCAGGAAGGAAAAGTTCATCAGATAGCTAGCTATAGTTGGGCCAGTCATCAAATACCTAACCCATACATAGCTGTATGAGGGATGTCCTTGTCTTCATTCTTGCATGCTGATCCATAGAGCTTTGTTGTTTAGTGGGACCATCTTATCACAGAGTCATTTGAGAAAATAAATCCTTGAAGTCATGTGTGATGTGTGTCATTTGCTGTTCTCATCTTTGAGCCTGATGTACAGGGAACAAATCCAGAATTTCCAATCTGGACTGGTGGTCCATCAGTTTGATAGAGAAGAACGAATACAAAAGTCATTGCCTTCCCAGTGTCTAATAAAACACGAAAGCGATCATTGCATTCTCTTCACAGATGTTTCGGACCTGGTCAGATCAGACCTGCAGATCAGACATGATCATACGTTTATGAAAAAGATTTTACTTAGCTTTTTGGTGAGAGTGCACCTACATTTTCCCTGCTTCCCTTTGATAAGAATACAGACAGTGTCTTGATTTTTGAGATAGACTAATAGGATCTTATATGGAACTTAAAAACCTTTTTTTGAATAAAATGCATTTAATAATGGCAAGGTTTTTTTTGTTATAGATTAAAAGTTGTGCCATTGCACAGGAGTCTGTTATTTTTCAACACATTTAAGCACTTCCTTTGCAGCTCTTGGTAACTCTGAACATCACTTTTCTTTCCTTTCATCCCTTTTTAAAAGTCTTTTTACATTTACATAAATTAGCATAGTACTTCATTATCCTTGATTTATGTGATGTAAATGATGTTTTGTGTTTCAGTCTTTAATTTTTAGTACACACAACAGATTTATAAGATTATATCCAGATTTCTACCTTGCTGCTCTTCAAATTGGGCAGTTCTTAGGGAATCACCTTGGTTATTCCATTCTTTAGGATTCTGTTCTTGAACATAGACATAAAGATACAAATGCCTATTAACAAATCTGTCAGGACTTCTTTGCTCTGTTTTAATAGTGAAGAAGCCTGTGCAACATTACATTTGTGGCTTGTTTTGAGTACACCTAACCATTTAAAATAAGATTTCTCTAATCCTCTGGAAACTAGAATTTTCTTCTGTCTGGCTGTGAGGTTTGTAGTGAAATCCAACCTTACTGTGTAATTTTTCTCCCTTTTTCTATTAAAGCAGTCATACTTGACTGTGTATGTATATGTTTTTCTTAAGTTCCAGAAGGGTATGTTTGTTTCATTTTGTTTTTAAGGTAAGTAATTGCTGAGGGTTTTTTAGACAGTCTAAGCAGTTTCAGGCATTCTGTTACTTGCATTGGGACTTCCTTCTATTGACAAATAAAATGTTATAAACCTAAGACCTAGTATGATTCATAAAATTCAACTAAAAAAAATAAAATCTGTTGCAAGTACGTTACCTTACTTAAAGGTCACATTATCTACTTTGAAAGCAGGCATTTGCCTTCTGTCTAGTACTGAGCTGCATGCTGAATTTAAATGGAAAATATAACTATCCACCTTCTTGTTAATAAACTGTCAGTAATGAAGGAATTTAGTTGGGAATAATGGATGCGTGCAGGCAACTATGACTGCCGTAAACACTTGGTACTATGAGTTCATATTTAATAACTCAGATTTTGGTCACTAAGGCTGCTTGAAAATGTGATTATGCTGTAAGTGATTATCTTGATTTAATAATTTAATTGTGACAGCAATGTGTGTCTTTCATAACACACGTATCACAATAAAATCCCCAAATCAGTAGAGGTTTGTGATCCAGTTACTGTCTGTAGCGGAGATTGCTGGCATGTTCACTTTGACATGCAGCATGGAAGGTGGGTAATAGTTGTCCTTTCAATATTGGGACTCTTCAACTAGAGAAAATTCTGAAGATTGATCGTGCAGTTAAGCTGCTAGATTTAGTACAAGAAGATAAGCTACTTGAGATTCTTGAGCTGTTCATGGTGATTTTTATCACAAAGTTGAAGTCTTTTTTTTTTTTTTCCCCCCACCTTGTTTGCAGAATAGGGATTAAAAACTTTTCAGATCAGTGGAGCTTGACTCAAATTAGTGTTATTGTAGTACAATATTCCCTAAAATTCAGGGAATGAGTGATAGGAAAATGGGATATGCAAGGACAGTGATAAGAAACTTTCCCTGTACATATCCACTTGCATGTACAAAAATTTAAACCAAGCAAAACATTATCATGTTATCTGGTTAAGCAAATCCAGTCTCAAGCTCTAACTTAACCCTAATAGTTTTTGGGGCTTTTTTGGTTTGTTTTATTTTTAATCATGAGGTCTTACTTTAAATTGCTTTTATCCTTGCTATTTTCAATAACGTGTATCAAAATTTCTGACTTCCTTATGTCTATTTTAGATTTTTTTGTGTAATATTTCATAAAAAAAGTTAATTTGGCAAACAGCAGAATTAATGTAGTCTATAGTTGTGTCCTGTGTTCCTGAAATTTCATGCTTCCATTACTTCTAGATCCATCCCTTTGCCCAGTGCAAGATTCCTGTGTGCTTTGCCTTTTTAATCTGTGGTGATAAGGAGTTCTATCAGCTGGTAGAAAGTGGCAGTGTAACCTTGTTTTCATCAGAGCCTAAACTTTAAATAATTCTGTTGTTTCTGAGGTCATGTCAGGGAGAGATATATCGTTAATATATTGTAAGTTCTTTGAGGCTTCTAGAACATTTCTTCTTTCAAGGAACTTTCTGATCGGTGGATCACGCTGGTTTTAGTGTTGTATGTTAATTTTCTTGAAAATGTGCTGAAACTTGCAAACCCAGATTTCAGTTTGGATGTGCCCATTTTGCAACTTGCTAGGACTTTATGATTAAATTTTCGGGTGATTTTGTCTGCACTGGGTATGTTCTATTCAAAGAACAGGATTATAGAGCAGATTGTGTTTTATAGCTGTCCTACTTGGAAGCATATCTGATGCCATATGAACCATTTAAGTGTGCTATCTAGAACAGTCTGCTTTGACTCAAATCTGATCACCCAGCAGGCTGCGATGTTCTATTCCAGCACCTACTGGAGTTTCTCACTACTTGAGCGTGAGGCAGAAAGCAGAAGCGCTGCATATCAGGTTTTTTTCTGCTGCAGGGGCACAAGACTTTGTGACAAGAGTTTCCCAATCACGATAGTTTGGCAAAGCTAAAACTTCATATGCTAGGAAAGAGAGTTTTACCATTTAGTTGGTTTTGATAGGTCTTGTGTTGTGTTCATGGTTATGTTATGATCAGTCAGATCACAACAGTCATCTTATGATCAGTCAGAAATGCTCTGAAAGCTTCTAATATTCACTTATGATACTTGATATAAGGCTCCCAAAAGGGTTTGTAGTGCTAAACTGAAAAGAAATTCAAAAAGCAAGCTCGCAGTTTGCTCAGTTTCACTTTTTGGGGAATGTAGAGGAAGGATTAGGAATTGGTTTGCAGCTTTTGGGGGTTTTTTGATACTTCAGGTTTTTTCATTGTTCGTAACAGGACAAGTGGCAGGAGCAAAAATTCTGTTGAATAATATTTCTGAGAAATATTTTTAATCAATCAGAATGCTTTTTCACATGATTTTATTTAGTGCAAATAAGATTTCCAGGCAATTTTACAAGCAAAATGTAAGCGTTGTAGTTCCATAATTTGAAACCGTTTGCGTTATCAACATGCTGTTAAAAATTCCATGTTTTTTGAGCATTTCAAATGCAGTATTGTGTGTCCTGTCACAGAAGTGCGTAGGATAATTGTTAGGCTCTAACAATCTTTGAAGGAATACTGTATTATTGATCTACCATATCTTTATATCAGCTTTTACTAGAGAGGGTAATGGCAAGTAATCTTCTCTCCAGAATTACTTGTTTTACACAGTAATGGGATTAAAGTGTTAAAAGGCAGCAAATGAAGAAACCAAAGAAATGCTGAAAAACATTAGTGAATATACTATCTCTGTGCAGAGTCCTGCTGAGATATTTGAACACCTGAGAATCCTTCTCTTTTTTTTTTTTTGAGCTCTGTTGTGTTTTTTGGTTACCAGCCATCTTATTTCTTTTCCCGTATGAGTAAGAAGATGAGGGAAATTTCTGCATGTGCAATGTTACGAATTTCTAAATGTTTGCATGTTATGCCCTCTAAGGCACATTAAAGAAGTTAATATTATGCCTTGATAAAATGTGTAGATGGAAGTATGAAATTAATTATAAATGGGTTTTAATTCATTAAAAAAGGCTGTGTCTTTTTGCAGTGATGGAGATGAGTAAAGGAGAGCTGGTTCACAGTGTTTTGGGTGGCAATAAAATTTAAAAATTCTTTAGTTTTTCTTCCAGGGAAAAAAAAATATAATTGTGTATATTCTTATTTGTCTATCGGAATGTTTTTGTGCCTGTCAGAGGATCCTAACAAGTTGTATTATTGATTCAGAAATACCTTGTTGTTTTTTTGTTTTGTATGGCTGTTATTGTAAAAGCAGGACACCACAGTTTTTAGCAAAAATGATGTACAAATACACCAGAGTCTTTTCTTTAACCATTTTTCTGTATGTTTGCAGTGAAAATGCTCAGAATATGTCTTGTCCTGTAACTGTGGTACATGGTAGACGTTTTCACCATGCACATGCACAGACAGCAGTAGTAAAAACAGCAGCCCAAAGGTAAGACTATATTTGTTCCTCCAGATGTTCAATTCAAAAGAATCTTTTCTGGTTTTGTATTTAATGGTTTCCCTTTTGCTATGAAGTGTTTTAAGGAAACGTAAGTAATTACATGGTGCATTCTTGAGCTTTGATCTTAATTACTGAAGTTTCATAAAACTTACTGTTCAGAACTTATTATATAATCTTAGAATTTACTAACCACACTATGGCACATATTCAGTAGGAGAGCACCTGCTAATGTAAATACACTTAGAAAATACTTTGAAATGGACAAACATAGTATGCAGTAGAAATTCACATAACTGACAACATCATCAAATACTAATTCACAGAAACTCCAGCTTGAATAAAATCCAGCTAAAGATTAAGTTATAGATCTGTTGATCCTATATGGTCTGTAAATACAGCATAAAACATATAAACTGGGACATCTCACAGAAGCAAGGCTTTGCATTTATATAAATAATTGTTAGAATGGACAGCTGGAAATTGGAGAATCTTACTCAGCTATGCTGAATTAAACTTCATTGTTTTGAAAACTTAAAACTATATCAGACTTCTATAAATTGCAGGGTTGTTTTTAAATTTTTGTTACAGGCTTTTCACACCCAATGTGTATCACAAACATATGAGATAACCATTGCTTTAAGGAATTTTCCTGCAAAATTTGTCCATTCAGAGCTCTTTTTATCTGTGAATTTCATGGATTTCCACCAGCCTACAGGAGTGCTTCATCCCGTCAGCGTTTTGTAGCCTCCATTTTCTGCCCCCATTTTACCTCTCTCTTTTTTGGTGTAGATTTTTTGGAGTGGTGGGATCATACACAGGCATCATCCTCTTTTCATCCCACTTCCCTTGCTTACATTTGCTATCTTCAGAAAAACAAAGCCCGTATACTAATGTGAACGAATTATGTGATCCAAACATATATTAGGGTAATCTGGCATTGAAGAAACAGGCAGAAAAACGGATTTTGCAGTCCTGTCCCTGAGGATCTACACCATTGTTGCCTCCTTCCATTTCAAACTGTACTGTCATCTGTAAATGGAAAATAGTGTGGATGTTTCCTTCCCCTTAGTAATAGCAGATGCAGTAGTAGAGATCTCCCTTTTCATTTCTTCCTGTCATGGCAAGGCAGGGATGACTAAGGAGGATTGGCAGAACTTTTCCCACAGATTATCTGAAAGACGATGAGGTGTATGTTACCCGTGTGTTTTAGGCTGAACCAGCTGTGCTCTTTCTGCTCTTTTCTTCTTACATGCAGTCCTTTTTAGAATATTTTTGTTCAGTATTCCATGGAGGAAAGCATGGGGCATCTCTTAAGCATTCATGCCCTTATCTATCTTTTTTTTTTTTTGTAATTCAAAGGGTTAAAATCTTGATCTACAGTGCTAATTAAAATGATTCGAAGTAAGCAAAATCATGCAAGACTGCTCTTTCTTGAATTGCTGAATGTTGACCTTAATAATATCAGTGTACGTGATTAAGCTTTGTTTTAAGGTGGTTCTTCGAAACCGCCGTCTTATCTAGTTAAGTGCTGTAGGCTTCTTCAGCATGCAGGAAAGTCTGCTCCAGAGATTCTTGATCTTGAGGGGATGTTAGACGTGCCAGCTTGCCTTTCTCACCTAGGTGACTTGCTTCTTTATAAGCCTACAATGTAATGTGGAAAAAAAAAATAAAAGTAGCGCCTTCATATGTGTGACACACAGAAAGAAAACTAATGCATAATATAGGCAACCTGAATACTGCATGAAGTAATTGGATAATAGTCATCTTGAATGTTTCTAAATGTGTTTTCTTTCAGGGTTGTTATTATAGTTCATTTACATTGACAACAGACAGTTAACTCTTAATGCTAAGAATATTTTAGGAGTTTCAAAGGCAGGAAATAGTCATAACAATTCCAAGCAAAGTTTTGCTACTGGAGGATGTCAGAACCAGTATGATCTAATTGACTGAGGGTGAGCTTTACATAGGAACTATGCAAAGGATTTTTAATGCCAGTATCTTTTGACACTTGATGCAATTGACTGCTTCTGAAAGGTTCTAAATCTGTTTCTGAGTTAGAGGGTTGAAAATTAATAGAACATGTCCTCCGGATATGCTTTTTTACTTAATTAAAAAAGAAGGGGGATCTTAAGGCTTCTTGATATGGAAAATGTAGGTTTATGAATGAGAAGACAGTAGTTGTTAGAAAAAAAAACAAACTAAAATAGGACTGTAAAACTGTTCATAATACAAAATTCCAGTGCATATAAACCATGTAATTTTTTTTGGTGGTACATTTTTAGTTTTTTGGGAACTTTTTAGTATCTTTTTTTGCTGGTTTTTACTAATGTTAAACAATTGTTGAGTTTAAAAGTAAGTTCTGATGGTGTCTCCTCAGAAAGGAGTACACGCAGAGAATGTGGATGGCAAACCAAGAATAAAATTCTAGGTATATATCCAGACAAAAAAAAAATCTGGTAGCATGGAAATTGAGTTCTAATGTGTTGGGCTTTGTTGCTATACTACTTGAAAGCCAACACAAAGTTGCTTTCTTTTACATTGTTTGCATTTCTAGAATTGTTTTATGGTATGGTGATCAGTAACAACATGGGGAAAATAGTTTTAACTAACCTAATGTATTGTTCTTAAATGTCTAGTGCATTATTGAAAGGGTAATGAAAAATAAAACCATGATTAAATTAGTTCTGAGCAGATTGAGTCTCGGGCACTGACGTTACAGATTTCGTTATTTATACTAGGTTCTTTGAGTGGGGACGGTGTCACATGGGGCAAGCTAATTATGAAACTTGGCTGTAATCTTTTTCAAGTTGAATTTGGAGCTTGTGATTTGTACTGTATTTCTCATCTTCAACTTTTTTTGCACATGCATGTTAATTTAAGATCTGGCTGAGTATCTGTTTCACTCTTATTTCAAATATAAGCTTCCAATACAACAAAATTGGGCATTTCAAAATAATATTTTGATAAATATTATTTGTGTTTTTTCCAGTGAAATCTGGGGATGAACTTAAAATTTGTTCACTTCTGATAAAACAGATTTTCAGATACAGTGTAGCCTAGTGTTGTAGTTGGTTCAGACTATTTTGCTTCATTTAATGGACACGTGGTTCTATCTTATGCTATTGACTGACTGTTCTCCAAGACTTGGCATTGGAATAGCATGTATGTACAGCATGTCTAACAAATATTAATGCATGAGCTGCATGAAGCAATTCATAGGGACACTGCTCGCTATAATTCCTGGGTCTGTCCAGGATTCTCATTTCTTAATCTTTCTGAGATGTAAAAGTGATAATTCTTTAAGTGCGTTGTATTAATATGGGATTTAGTGGGCTTGGCAGTGTTACATTTATGGTCAGACTCAATGATCTTAAAGGTCTTTTCCAACCTAAATGATTCTTTGATTTTTAAAACAAGCAAGGCATCTAATGTAATGACAGTGTACAGTATTAGGCATTCTGGAATTTTTTTTCCTGCCTTTAAGTTTCCTTAGCATTAAAATTTACAATTCTCAATAGTGTGACCCTCTGTAGCACCTGTAAACAGTTAATGCAAGTTATGTATTAACTGTGCCAAGGATACAAAGATACTGGATATGGCTCCATGCAAGACGTGGTTTAGATCTGACTGCATTTATAAATTCAGATGTGACCTGCACAAAACCAGTGTTTATTAAAGCTAGGTCCAGTTGGAAGCAATTTTTCCCCACTTCCATGCAGCATTGGCTGATTACCCCCACCCCAGCCTAAGTTGCAGTGGTCATGTTCAGTTTTGAATTCCTTTTACTCTCTTCCAAGAACCCACAGCGCTGTGGAGATTGAATATGTTTTTGTACTGCGCTTTGTAGGATTATCATGATTACCTTTTTACCTGGTTTGCTTTCAATCCTGCTGTTCTTCTGGGTAACAGTTAGAGAGTATGCTCTATTCTTGTGAGTGTTCTGTTTGTAAAAAGGAAAGGAGAATGAGTTTTATTACTCTGTAATATTATTACTCTGTTTAATTTGACAGAAGTAAAACACAAACCAGTTTGTTCTGGTTTAGTGTAATGCATATATTACAGAAGTTTGTTAGGCTTTTGATATTTGGGAGGAACAGCCACATAGATTAAAAGCTTACAGCATTCCATATGGCGAGTTTTGAAAAAGCAGGAGAGGTAACGATACTGTTTTACAGTTGTCTTTGTGCTGTGCTTAGTAAGATCTATTTTTATATCACTCTTGGTATATGCAAAGGACCAGAGTTGTGAGCACCAACTACATTCACTGATGTTAAAGGAGACACTTCTGAAACTAGTGGCCCTAATTCGTGAATTGGAGATTCTTCTTAGCAAAAACCTGAGGAGGAGGCTGGTTGCTTCTGTTTATCCTTCTCTATCCAGTAGTTGATTGCACGTGGTCTCCTAAATATTTAAGTAGTGCTTTCTGAATTTTTTTCCCCCTCAATTTAAGCACTTAAATATTTTTTGAAGAGTTGGAAAGAAGTTGTTATGTAAATTGGTTTTATCTCCTTTCGTATGGCAATCGGGGATTGGAAATGGGGCTTTATCTTAATTCATGTATTAGGATTCTGTCATGTCCGGTTCTACATTGCAGTGAATTAAGTGAGACAACTGGGTTGAGTTCAGAATTAGCAAATTTTATACATTGAAAAAGAGGCAAGACAATGTAGTATTTAGGCCACTGACCATTGCTGTCTGTCAAGTAGCATTTGTTTGTGTGTTTATAATTACTGTTACAAAAATGCTGTGAAAAATAATAATGCTCATTTGAAAACTAGTCCAGTGAGTGCAAGAGACAACGAAACAGTTACAGTTTATATTTAATAACTTGAATTTAGTGATGTGCAACACGTGTGGGGCTTTGCATCTTATGTTTTTTTTTCTTTTTTCATATTTTAAGCAATCTGGACCGAAAGGAAAGGTAAGCTTACTGTTGATGAAATGAGCATGGCAATGAGCATTAAGAAAACTACCTGAATGAGTGCTTTATCAGTGCTAGTTAAAGAATGTTCGATCCAGTCAATCATATATTCTCATGTGTGAGGGGCATTAGTTGTTTTTATTTCTTTTTTTATGGTTCACTTATTCCCTTTTACCAAAAAAAGACCTTTATGTCCATCTCTAGATAATGCATGTTAATGTGAACTTTGGGTACATTTCCACTGGAAATATGTCTTCTCTAAATATCCAATGTTAAATAGATAAATTCTGACTTTCTCTGGAATTTAAGAATTCACTGCTAATTCTCTTCATAGAGCCACAAACTTTCTGTAATAGAATGGTTCTGAAGCGTATCTTAGTAGGGTGTTCAACAGCTTTTCATGTCATCTGAGCATGGTTTGAATAGCATTAAGGTTTTTATTGCATTAGTGTGTACATTCTGTTCGTGAAGTGTATATGTTAAAGCAATTAACAGAAAATGTGTAGCAAAACCAGGCATGCTGGTTTTTCATTGCTCATTTCAGGCTCATTTCTCACTCATTTTCCACTGTTTTACTGCTGTTAATATTTTGTTAGCAATGTGAAATACCATACATTTGCTTTTTCTTCCTATGTAACTTAAATTTATGTTAGTGGAAAGGTTTTCTTGATAGTAATGAATTAATTCTGTTTTTCTTGGTAACAATCCTGTCTATGTAGGTGTTTTTTGGCATTATATGCTTGATATCAGGTTGGGTTGTTTAAACAGTGTATATAATGTTTAACCAATAATGATATAAATAAAACAGAAATCTAGTCTAGATCTGTTCTTTGTGAATTCAGGATTTTCTAGGTTTATTTCAAATTCAGTAGTAAAACCAAGCCTTTCTGTTTTACTGCTTTTTTGCTATTTCTTAAAAGAAATCTCAAAGAGATACTTGCCAGTTAGTTTTGGCCCTCTAAGAAGGGATTTGATCATCCTCCTGCTGCCTAGGCTTTGAGTTCATGTATTTTTCCCTGTTTTTCTTTGTGCTGCATTTATGTTATTAGTTCACCATTCAGCTATTAATGTTTTTAATTTGTCATTGTGTGTCATAGAATACTAGGATTGAATTGCATGCTGGTGATCTTAATTTTCCCTGGGGGACACCTGCTGCTTCTTAAACAAGTACTACTGGATACGTTCTTTTTTCCTTCCCTGCTTTTTGTTGCTGTCCTAGCAGGGGAAGACGATGTAGGCAGGAGCTGCTAAATTTAGTTTCAGTCATTAACCATCATGATAAGTGCAGCTGCAGCTCCTGACTATCTAGGTGAAATAGGGCTACTGACCTGCATACTAAAACCCCAACTCCCTGTCCTGCAACTTCTCTCTTTCAGCCCTTGACTTTTGTACTCTGCTTTTCCTATAAGACACACTGAAGGTAAATCTCACCTCAGCAGCTTGGTGCTTCCTGTCTTAACCATACTTTACTCTGGTTTTGTGTAATGATGTAGAAACCAGTAGCCTGCCTGTGGTGGCATACCTCCAAATAGTACTATACAGAGTGAGAGAAGGCTGAATAAGGCAGCCTCCCAAAGAGCCAGACTGCGCACTAAACTCAGCTCTGGCGTGAGCCTGCGCCTCAACAAAGTTAGGAGTTGGTGCAGCCTTGCACATAGATGGTATTTTTGATGTGGCTCAGAACAGATCGGAGGTAGTTTTGAAAGCTCTTATCTAAGACAGCACTGTATCCAAAATTCCCAGATCCAGATGCTTCTTTAGGTTTATTCCTTTCTGGCGTAGATTGTTGTCCCTGTGTCCCCCACCTGTGCCCCCCCCCCTTTTTTTTTTTCTAGAGAAGAAATTCTAATGTTAAAACTTCACTTTGGCTGAAGGGTGTCACACAGGTCTGTCTACCAGCCCAAGGTGAAGATACTAAGGTCCAATTCCATCAGCAAAGGAATATGTCAGTAATCTTGAATGTGTGCTGAAAATACTAAATCAGTGACACCATTCTGTCTGGGCAAAACATGTTTTGTTAAGAATGCTGTACCATTTAGCTGTTAAGATGTGTTAAAAGTTCAAGACTCTCCACAGTCCAGACTACCTCAGTATTTTTGTCATTTTTGTTGCAGGAAAAGCCTGATCTTTCTTGATATTGTAATTAATGTTTTGCTGTTTGATGCTTTACTACTTCTTGAGGTTGCTTTTATGAAATACTGGTCTACCTCCCTTGTACTTAAAGTTATTAAAATCAAAACTGCTTATAATGGATGGGATAAATGAGTTGCCTAAAATGATTTAATCGCCGAGCATGGAGCCCTGTTCTTCAAACAAAATCTGAATCTCATAAATATTTTAGGAATCCTAACAGGGAAAAAAAATTTGTGCATTTTTAATATTTGCTAGGATGGTAGGAACAGGAATCAATATTGTATTTCTTGTTTTTTTCTGTTAAATACAGTATGTAGATAGTCTCGCATCTTGGTCGGTTTAGCTACTTGATCCCTCATTTATTCCTTTTGAAACGTGAGACTATTAGTTTAAGTTAGGATTTAACAGCAAGAAGGCATTTGTTTTGAAGTGCTGTATGTTTTTTAATCTCTTACAAGAATTCTTTTCTTTTTCAAGAAGTCCTTTTAAAGATAGGTCTATTGTTTGATTTTAAAAAAAACAACTATAGTTTCCATTCTGTTTCTGCACCAACACACAATTAAACTGCTCAGTGTACTAAGTACTTTACTGGAGAAGGTCTCAATGGATCTGCAGCTGTTCAAATGCCAGCGAACATCATGCTGAGGGGGGAGCCTTCACTTTTTCATCTGTAAAAACTTTGTGGTGGTGGGCTCTGCCTTTTTATTTGTGTGTGGGCTTTTCAGGAAAGGAAATTAGTAGGAGGCACCTCAAGTTGCCGTCCGCTTGTTTTGGTGGCTGTTACTGTCTCCAAGAAAGCATTTTTTTCAGATGAAATTAAGTAGTGTTTAAAATAGTCTCCACTTTTGTTTCTAACTCAAAGCAACTTCAAACCTGACCTTGAATTGCTAATCAAGTTAAACTGTGTTAGGAAGCCTAAGTTGACTTAGAGTTGTTTTTCATAACTTAGGTTTGGGTGTTACTGGTTCATTGTGAGCATACAAGTAAAAGTCTGCTATTGTGGGAGAAGAAAGATACTCATTTTATGCTAGCCCTTGTGTATTCTTGCAAGTGCTCGGCCATTTAATAAGTATCAATACAAGTCTATGCTGATAGCAAAATTCAGACAAGGGTAAATAATTCTACTGTATTCCAATTTATTGTCAGAAAATTATTTAGCAATATATGATCAGTGAGGAATTTATCATCTTAAAAAGATAAATAAATGTTGCGTGTTAAAAATGTAATGCAAAGCTGTATGATTTTTAGAAGTAAAATCATAACATACAAATGTCCAGAGACTTTGAATTGTCAGCTAATTTCTAAAAGAAATTTTAGTATTTGAAATCTACCATATTGTTTTCATTGCTTGTAATTAAATGTCAAATAGTTTCAGTATTGTTTCTCTTAAATATCAATTAAATGTTGTATATTTAAAACATTTTACAGACAATAATTTTTCTAACAGTTATGTTCAAAACAAGACTTACTGTTTTGAAAGACTACTGGAAGATAATCATAACATGTCAAACAACAGCTCGCGCATCCTTACTACAAAGTTTATGTTTTTCAAATCTCCTATAGTGGTGTTACAGGTGTTTTCTACCCTTTAGAATATCATTGTCATTGGGTTTGACAGTAACAGCTTCTCATTAGGTAGTGATTAGTTTAGGCTCTGCCTTATATTTCTACCAATTCTGCCTTTAAAGCAATCCCTTGTCATTTGAATTTTTAAAGAAAATGATCAAAAAAAAAATCATACACTTAATTTATGAATAAATATTCATGTTGAGTTTCTGAGTTTGGTTCAGTTTTTATGTGTGCAGGCAGTAAAAAGAACTTCTTGGAGGAGTAGGATTGTTTCAGAAACATGTTTGATGTTTGACACAATCAGTAACAAATAAACTACTTAATTTGTTGGCTGTGAGGTGTTTGTGAGCAGTCACCATAAAGTACTGTGGCGTCTCTACATTCTGTGTTGCAATCCAGCCATGCTTGTTTCTCAATCCTTTCTGCCCGAGTTTTCATTCACGCTGCAGCCACTCAACACAATAAAACATGTTTTTATTTAGGTAAGAGGTATCCCAAAGGGCATTGTAGATTAATCCTGTTCCAAAGGCATTAGTTAATAATAAAATATGGTACAACCCTGAGAAATATTACCTAGAAATGCAGAAAATTCCAAGGTTTTCTAATGTGATGCATTAGGAAATGCTGTGCTGAAAGAAATAAAATCTTATGGCTAGTCCTGAAGTCAGCTTCAGCCAAAGACAGGTTTTTGCCAGGTGGGTTCTCAAAATTTAGCTGTTAGTTTGAGATGTTACTGCCTACAGCTGTTTTCTTTGCCTCCTTGCTGTTGATTAATGTCCTTGTAATCAGAGGTAGCAGTATGGGATGTATGTGACCCATTTGCAGCCCAGTGCACTGGCTTAACTTGCCAATAAAACCGGTTTCTGCTGAAGTGGTTGGCAAGGCCTCCTGTGTTTCAGGTGTGTGCCATCTGTTATAACAGGAACAGTAATCTGCAGCTGCAGAGCAGGGTAAGATAGCTGAGAAAGAGAACTGCCACAAACAGTAACTGAGATGCTGTGAGCTTCAGGAATCTTAATTTGGGAGTAGCATGATTTGACATGCTTGTGTGTAAACTGAAAATGTCTTTCAGGAGACTCAAAAAATCCTACTAGAATGTTTTATATTGCATTTATTTGCACGAAAAATGTGATATGTATATTATGCAAACTATACCAACAGAAGTTTTATTATCCACTAATTTGTCTATAGTATTATATTTTTAAAACAAGTATATGGGAACTACATCTTCTCCTGTCTTGTTCTTTTTATTTTTTTGGCCACGGCAATTTTTGACATTAGATCCCTTTCCTCTGTTTTGCATCTTCTCTTCCTGTTTTTTAAGTTGTGGAACTTGTGGAATCTACTTTAATATTAAAAAAATAAATAAAATTTGGATTTTAAAAGTATCTATCTTGTACTTCATGAGAGGGGAGAGGAGATGCAGGCTTCAGTCTTTGAAGACTTGGGTCTGAAAGTGAGAGGCTCCTGAACTATTGGTTACTATCAAAGGGGTTTAGATCAGAAACACTTCTAAGACGTTTATGGTAGGTGCTCTTAGCATTCTGGTAATGCTTTTTTTTTTTTTAAGTGTATAAATAGCATGTAATAGGAGAAGTTATTTATTCATAGCTTTCAGATACGTTTCAGGTTTATTTTTTTCATGTATAATTTTGGCTAAATTACAATGATGTCTGTCAAAAGAATAACCGTATATCTAATTTATTTTCCAGAAAAGAATATCCCCCTCAACTTCAGAAAGTAGAAGCAGACCACGTTAGGTTACCACGGTCTCAAGGTGTGGGTAAGTTACGTTTAGAGTTCTCATTTCTTTTAAGCAGAATAATTTTTTTGAATACCTGCTTTGGGTGGGTGTGTTGCCAAACTCTGTGTAACCTTTAGTATATCTATTTCTATCCTTATATCCTGTTATTCTAGGTTTAAACAAGTTTGTGCATGAAGGGAGGATTTTGCCCTTTTTAGCAGATTTCTGCAACCTGTTCGGTCATGTCAGAATTAATTTTAAATTGCGCTTCAGTTATTTTCAACTGAAATTGGAAAAACTTAGAATCGTAGAACTGTTGGAGTTGCATGAGATCTCAGGAGATCATCTAGTCCAAGCCCAGGCCCCCAGCTTGTTCTTGAATTATTGGCAAGGAACTTCTGTAGTACTGTTAGTATGTGCAAAATATAACACGGTAAATAACATTTGTTATGAAGTACATTCAGGCACTGAGGTAGTGAGGAGAAGAGTCAGCGTCAGCACTGCCCTGTAGCTCAAATGAAATATGCTCTTACAGTATAGCTGTTCTGCTGTGCCTTTTTAAGGTTAATGTAAGTAGAACTTCATCAATTCTACAGAAAAGTAAGTTAACTTAGAAAAAAACCCACTTATTATTGTTTCTTTTTTGAAAACAAGTCATTCTTCAGTTTCGAGGTGTCTTCTAATACTAGGATGTTTGGGAGACTATCAGTATGTATATTGAAAAAGTGCTCATATCTGTTGGAAAAAGAAAAACAACTACCAAACTTAAAAAAGTTCCAGTATGGAGACTGCAATTAGGCTAGGGAGTGTAAATAGCACTTTTACATTAAACTGAATTAAGGCACTCTTGTAAAACATACTGCGCTTAAAAGAAAATCTCACTCTGTATGTTGTTAGTTTAAGTAGATTATGGATTTCTTTTTTGCTATACTATTCCAGTATTTAAATGAGTGCCCTGGTATAAAACAGGATATGACAGCATAGTTCACTGCACTGCTGAGTCTTGTTTTGAAGGAATAAATCCTAATTACGCAGAACATTTCCGATGATTCTAAATGCATTCACCAACAGTTCTTTAGTGATAATTACCATCATCATAATCTAGCAGATCCCCTCCTACTTTCCGTAGCAGTCGCTCCATTCTAGTTGTAGTGAAGTTAGTATCGATTTTCAAGTCCCAAGCCTCCTTCAAAGATATTAAGCTACCTATTGCCACCAAGAGACACTTAAATAGTATTAATAAAGCAAAATTTTCAAAGTTACTTTGTGGATTTTTTTTCTTACTCATACAACAAATAATGAGACACTTGAAGCAGTGTAGTTTGTTGCGTCTTAAAAAAGGTGTTCATGTATGTGAAGAAATAATTTTAACAGCATATGAGCAGACATTTCTTGTTAACATTTTTGCATTTTTCCCCTCCTAGATAGTATAATGGAAAACACAGAAGAGTCAGAATCAGAATCAGAATCGGAAATTAAGAGAAAAGTGCAACAGAAACGTCACTGCAATTCATATCAATCTGACTTGACTCTGTCTTCTGCTACAAAAAAATGCTTAAGCCAGTTAAAGGTGGGTTAGATTTTAAAGATACGTAAACTTCTGTTTAACTTTAAAAGTTGATGCATATTTTAAAAACAAGCATTCAGTTGTAAAATAAGTTGATGTTTTAAAAATCCTTAGAGTTGGGAGAAAGATTTAGATAATGACATTTTTTTTAAAAAGCTATAATCGTAGAGATATTTAAGTGTTAATATTTATACTAGCTATGAAATATTTATTTTTTTATTTGAACAAATAGATGCTGTAGTAAAAAGCAAAAGAACCTGTGTTTAAATTGATTGGCTGGTCAAGAAACCAGAAACTGATAATTTTGGTTTGCTGTCTATGAAATAGATGAACAATATCTTACTCTTTGACAGGATTTTTTTTTTTTAAGTATCATGATTTTATGTATTCATTATAACAATAAAGACAGAGGTACTGCAGAGATGCAAGTCCTTCTTACTCGGTTGCTCTCTTTCTCAGTGAAAATAGTGCAGGTATCCCAATGGCATTCTCTGGTCTAGATACAGCCAACCAGGATGTTTTGACTGGAACTTTTCTGAATATCATATTTAAGGTATTTTGGAAATTCCTGTGAGCCCTTCTGTATTTCTTATCATCTTCCCAAGTTACTGTGGAAGATTCATAATGCCCACTGTATGACTATCAAAGCAAAACTTCCTGTAAGAAGTTCTTAATTTAAAAAAAAAACAACATAACAACTAGATGTGTCATTATTACATGTAATCAGTTTATGTTTGCTCCTGTGTATTAGAAAGAAAGTCAGACTGTATTTCTTTGCTAGGATGGAACACTTGGTGCTAATCTTACTCATTTCCATTCTATAGTTAGTTAATTACTATGATGTTACTTGGAAATTTTAATAGATGAGTTTTTGATCTACATATGATACCTATATAGATACAATCCATAAATCTAAGTAATGAAGTAGCAAAACAGTTGAAAACAAAACAAAAGTCATTGCAGTTCTATGGATTTTGTTTTAATCATTACATTGATAACTTTGTTTATGTTTGTTTAAAAAAGTAAAATATTCATTGCTTATGTCCTGTCAGGTAAGGGACAAGAGCAGAAAACAGTCTTCTAGATTGAAATGGTCGTTGAAGAAAACAAGTTAAAAATAAACGGAATCTTGTCGCTGCCTTGATAAAACAATTTTTAGTCTGAAGATCTAACAAGTGTCATCTTTTAACACATAGTTTTTTTCCTTACAAATGATGTGAATTAGCATGAGAGGAAGGAGAGGGGCTCATCATTTGTGGCTGGACTGTGATCTGTGTTGGCCATTTGCAGCAACTCCTAGCTCAGTGTACCTGTAGAAGCAAGAACTACTTCCCCCATTGTAAACATGTGGAAAGTGAGGGCTGGAGCTGCATGTAGAAATAGCAGTAGCTTGGTGTCCTTGAGCCAGATTGTGTGTAGCTGACCTCATTGCTAAAACAAGGTGTTCTCTGTCTCCCTGATAAAAAAGCGCAGACTCGATTATGTTGTTCCAGGGGCATGATTTCATTTCCAAAGCCATCAGACAGATTGGACTTGTAAACAGGATTTAATAATTACATCTGGTACTTGTTCCCATGCGTATCTTGGAGATCTCTAAAGTTGAGAACATCAACAGCCATGAATGGAAACCACGTACTTTTTCTCAGACACAAGAGCTGAGTGCCTGTGATATGTGTCAAGCAGTTAGCTTAAAAAAGGTGAAACCTGCATATTTTTCACACAATCATTACAAGATTTCAAAATTTGTGAGGCTACATCATCATTAAACAGGTTGAGTTAAATTCAACCACTGATTCAGGAAATGTCTACATTGGTGATTACATCAAGTAATTGTCCTTACTCTATTCCCTGTGCTCCCAACACTACCACTGGCCACTGTTGAAAATACAGCACAGGGCTAGATAAACCTTTACTCCAGTCCCACAGGATAGTTATGATCCTATAAGACTGTACAGTTTGTGGATACACTTCCTGGATATAGAACAGGTTTTGCTGCAACTGGGTTCACTAGCACAACTCTTGGTTTTATTTTCTTTTTTTTAAATGGCTTAAGAGTTTTATCCTTTATTGCAGCATAGGGATTTAACACAATGATTTATGCATTTGTCATGAACCATGTGCATTTTCATGAGCCGTGAGTTGCTGAAGTGTGCAGATGATCGATCAGAGGTTTGTGGAACGTCTGAACAATTCAAAAGTGTTGGTAGTAGTTTTGTGCCAGAGGAATTACAAACATAACCAGCTGCTTGTCAGGCAAAGTGCAAATGGTTTTCATCTTACCAGACTATAATAGGTTGCACTTTCCAGTTGTTAAAAATGTACATAATTTTAAAGGAAGGAGGATTTTCTGCTTCATATGTGCTTCCTAAAAAAAAAAAAAAAGCTGAAAAATAACAAAAGCTTTGGATTCTGAATCATTTATTAGAGATAGGGCAGAGTATTTGTATAGTACATTTAGTACTTCTATTTTGCAGATTTCAAGGTTTAAAAAAATACTGTATTAGAAAACATAGAAGGCAGACGCATTTAGGTAGAACTCATCTACTTAAGTAGTCATTTATCTTAAAATAGGGTCTAAAAAAGAGAAGAGTGTGCCCCTCTTAATTAAACACTGCTACCTCTACCATCAAGATGCAGGTTCTCAAACCATGGAAAGGAAGTTAGTTTTAAGTTTTTGGTGTGGTTGAAGTAGAGGGGTGCGGTTATTCTATACTTAAGATCCTTCAGGTATGATTGGTAGCTTCTGTTGAGTATTTTAATGTCTAATTGAAATTTTTTCAATGTGATTAGTAGTATCTTTGTAAAAACTGTATCCTGTAACTGAACACTGAGGCACAGCAATGGTTTTCATGTCACTTACCATCGTATCCCACCACTTGGCTTTTAGAGGTCTGATACATTTTATACACTGGGGTTTTTTTGCATCGGTTTCACTGTGATATGTGTAACTTTGTTAAATTGCAGAAATTTTGTAAAAATAATATATTCTCTGTGTATGGCTTTTGTCTTTACATTTATTTTAAAAAATGATTGAAGATTCAACACCTGAGAAAGTCGTCTTTATTGGAAAAACGTTCATGGCTGGGGATGTGGAGGGTGCAAACAGTTATAGCTATGTTTTGGTTTGAAAATAGGTTCAAAAAGTTTTTGGTGGGATGTAGGTATTTAGTATCTTCAGTAGTTCACAGTACAATGGTTATGTGATTTGAGCTCAATACTCCAGGAGACAATAACAAACATTTCTGTTCTAGAGGTGTCTTGTATTCAACTCAGTACACATTCAGTAGCTTATGTTAGTATTGAATCCCTTAGACTTAGAAGTCCAGGTTCTGCACTTGTGATACGTAATTAAGTGGGGCCTAGTACATGTGAGAGAAACAAAACACATCTTTGTCTTTGCAGTGATAGGATACATTTTCCCTTGTAGCCCCTGCTTTCCTCTTGAAAGTTTAGAGAACTCCTTTTCCTCAAGTCCTTTTCTGAGATACTGGGCTCTGGAGCAATGTATTTACTTTTCTTTTCTTTTCCCTTTTTTTTTTGTTTTCTCTCTATTTTCTTAATTTTTTGTCTTTTTTTTTAAGGAGTGATTTTTCTACATGCTTTGCCAGGCTGTTAGAAAATATCCTGGGAGAACAAATGTACTTCATGACCTAGGAGCTTGCTTCTAGTCCTCTTTACCATTGCTCTGTGGATCCTTAGATTACTTTATTTTTGTCCAATGAAACTATTTTTACGGAAACAATGTATCTGGACCTTCTTGCTGATGGATATGTATATCTGAATGGTGTGCAACCTTTTATGTACGGAAAGAAGAAAGGCAAGAAGGAAGATCTGAATTGTCCAATATTAATCCCTTTTTGAAAAATTGACAGAAATGGCATTTGTTCCTATTAGAACATTTTTCATTTTCTTAAATGAAAAAAATCAAACTGTATTTTAATGTTTGCTTTCTCTGTTTACTGTAGTTGCTAATATAGTGTTGTCTACCTTCATTCTGAATGGAAATTAAATGTGAGATTTGGAAATGATATCTTTGTACTTACGCAGTTACTGATTTTGTGTGTATTTGTTTCCCCTCTAGCTTTTGGAACAAATTGATTATTCTACTGATTGTCCAAATTGTGGGCAGGCAAACGAAAATCAGACCAAATGCCGACATTGTGAAAGTGCTTCTCTAAAGGATTTGCAAAGAGTCTCCAGACAAACTGTGGCATTAAGTGAATCTGTGGGGCCTTTATCACGTTCTTCAATACATCAGAATTCAACAGGACAAAAATCTTCGGGTACAGGGTTCAACACAAAGAAGTTTTATAGTTCTGCTGTTGGGAAAGGTCCAACGGATATTCTACTGAGTAATGAAGTTGTAGGACATTCTATGTTACGACAGAATGGAAAAGTTGGTCTTATAACTGGGACAAAAAGTCCTAAAATTACAGGAAGCTTAAGACAGAGGAGTACAAGACCATCAGAACTAAATGATCCAAGTAAGTACCTTTTTATGAATATAGCCATAAACTGGAAACCCAAAATAGCGTATACTGAAGAAACTGAAGGTTTACATTTCTGATTTTGCATGGAATGTTTTTGTGGATGTGTTCTTGGGGAAGAGGGCCAGACCTTTTTATAATTTCCTTTTCATATACTGAGTTACTCCCTGAGAAAGATGAAGACTGGGGAAAACAAACATTATGTCATTATTTTTTGGTCCCCCCCCCCCCCCCCCCTTTTTTTTTTTTTTAAAGGCTTACACTTTATCATTTTAAGAAAAAACATTCTTGGGCAGAATTCCATCATTCATTGTCCCAAAGGGAAAGACAGTCTTTGATTATTTTTTTTTATTTTATATTTTTCCCTCTTTCCTTTTGAGCTACGCATTTAATTGCATTTCATAATTTGAAAAATGTTAATTGTTGTGCTTTCTCTGCATAAACTCAAATTAATTTATAAGCAGGAAAGAACTGAAATTTGGGAAGTTATGCTTCTAGTTCCATGCTTAGTTTACTAGACCATGTTGTCTTGCAGATGTGAACAATGTCGGTCATAATTTCTTGTCAGTTTTTCTTAAGTTACATTATTCACTGTCAATTCTTGATTGAAGGAATGTACATACAAGAAATGTATGGCTTCACTTCTGTATCTAGAGGCGGGTTAATGATACCCATTTCGTGTGCAGTTAGTTGTGAGAAATAAAAAAATGAGGGAGAGAGCACCTGCGAGCAGATTCCAAATAAACGTTAATAAAAGCATAATATAATGATAAATGTGGACTTTCTTGGCACTGCAGGACAATTACATAAATTATTTTAAAGCTGTTGCTTGAAAAGACATTTCTGTTACAGAAAAATGTAGTGGTTGAGAATTTAATATTTTCTGTTTAGTTGTTTTGTCTAGTGATGATGATGATGATGAGGATAGTGGCAGCACTAGGAGAATGGAAAGCATTTCACCTCGTCCTGCAGATTCAGCCCGCTCCTCCCCAGCTCCTTCTACAGGAAAGGTGGAAGCAGCATTAAAGGAAAACAGTTGTGGAATAGAACAGAGAATAGGTAGTATAACAACAGATACAGAAATTGCAGTCACACTACCAAGAAAAGCAAGAATGAAAGATCAGGTACTATTTAACGCTTTGTTTAAAGAAAACAAAAATCAAATCATAAATGGAAAATGTAACGGCTTGTTTTGCATTGTCAGAAGTTGACTATATTTGATTGCTTTTCTTATTTAGCAACTCGTTGAGTAGTATCTGCGTACATAGTACTGGAAACATAAGAAAATGTGTTCATTACATTTTTACAAGCGTTCATCATGATTTGAATTACACTTTTAACGTAGATGCTTCTGTGTTGAATGTATACTCTTTGAGACTGGGTGGGGTATCTCTCTGAAACTCAAGGGCCCACTTCGTTTGCAGGAGAATGTCAGTACCAGTTGTTGCGTGGGAAGAGTTTGGACGTATGAAGTTAAACATAAAAAGAGACACTGGGAACAATAGTGGGCCTTTAAAATTAAAATACTTTGACAAATGTCCCAATTAATAGCACTTATTTTAAGGATTTCATGGTGGGGCTTTTGTTTTTTAATTGAGTACCACTGCAAAAATTGGATAAACAAAAGACAAAAAATGCACCATGAGCAAACTCCTTAAGTGCTGTCAAAGGGAACAGCTTTCACGGTATGTTAAAAACTTAACTACCTCAGTAGTGAGCCATTAAGAAGAATGAATTCCCTGTGACAACTGGTGTTAAATTAATAGTGCTGATTAAAACCACTCTTGGGTCACTTGTCCAGTTTTACTATTGTGGGTTTGGTTCAATGAGAGTATCAGATTTCCACCTGCAGTCTCAAACCCTTTGTTGTCTGAGTTAAAACGCTAGAGTAATGATGCCAAAACCTTCATGCTATTTTGAGATTCAGAAGCCAATATTCTAGTGCTGTAATTGATTAAATTATGGGTGTTTATAATGTGGTGTATAATTAGTCATCATTGTCAATACAAAGCTGTGAACCTCTAGCCACCAATAAAACTGAGGGGCTAAAAGCTTGAATGATAAATACTTTTGATTTTCAGCTATTCTGGTGTTATGTGCTGGATTAATTGAAAGCGTTGCATTGTGAAGGCACTGGTGTCTAAGACTTCTGAAACTCTCCCAAATGTTTTCCTTTGTATATCCATATATTCCTGTTCACTAGTCTTTAAGAACCAAGTTGTACCATTGGAAATTAACCGCATATTTTAGACAAAAGTAGAAAAGAGCTTGGTTTTGAAAACAAGGGAAACAGATTTTTTTATTTTTTTTTTTTTTCCCCTGGTGAAATTTAACACAAACTTTGCGTTGATTCAAGGAAACTTCCAAGAATTGCAGATGTCAGGGTGTTTTTGTCAGATATGATAGAAGAAGCTTTAAGAAGCTTTGTACATTTGTTTTTTCTCTCAAAATATTAATTAATTCTTTACTGAAGAGGCTATTTGAATATAGCACCACTTTAATGTTTACTGTTTTACTGTTTGTCTGTGATTTGAGTTTTGAGCTTTTAATATTTAGCTAGTCCAACAGACAAAAATGAAAAACTGTCTTCAACAGGAGCTATAGCAAAATACTTCAATTACAGGGATTTAGAATCTCTGCTTTCTCCACTGTATTTAAATGAAGCATTGAAAAGTATGTTTTGAATTATGGCCAAGATAGGCTAGTAATTAGGGGCTTGAAATGTTGAGATTTAGGCTTAATAGAAATACTGAATCCCTTAAAATGTTTTTCTGTGGGAATTTAGTTGTATTTTGTAACCCAAAAGAATGTTTATTAATGGACTTTATGAAACAATATAAATAACAAAGAAAAGACTAGTGTACAGAAAATCTGTCAACAAAGTATAGCATTATAAGGAACACAACAAATAAATATATTAATCTTGATGGCTATCAGCCAGCTTGCTTTTGGTTTAATTGTTTTTGGTAAGATTGTTCTGTTGGTAAACAGGGGGCTTAACTGAGATTACAGCTTCAGTCAGCAGCTAGAGACGTTCCTGAACTGGAGCCAAACTCCACGTGGCCTTCTTTCAGTATTTAGTCTTCTGACCCTGGAATCTATCCTAAAAAAATCTTAATAGTTTTATAAAGTTGCTTTAAGGAATTTTGATTGGGCTTATTTATTTATATTTCTTGAAGATTCTACTCCTGATAATGTGATTGATGTACTGTACTAGAGTAATTACTCAGTGTTTTCAGTCACGAAAAGCTTGGACTAAAAAAAAAAACTGAAAGAAAAAATAAAACCACCAATTTTGTGGTGCTTTTACAGCATTAGTAATTAGTGTTTTTATATAAATAAACAAATAAAATATATTAAAAATAACTTTGTTTTGCTGGGCTGAATGTTGTTTCAAAATGACAAAAACTGAATTGGTTTTGGCAATTTTATAAGCATTATATGTGATTTGGAAATGTTAAAAAAAAGTCTACAAGTTTTGGTTTACATTTCTTTTCTTGAATCTAGCAATATTTACATTGTCAGGTGTTCCAAAAAAGTCCCTTAGGAAATTTCTACCTTCTGGATATGGTTAAGGTGGCTGCTATAGTAAGTAATCCTGTTGACAAACAGAAAAGTACCTGTAAATTTAGTCACTAGTTTTTAATAAGCTTGTTTTAGCAATAAATCTTAGTGAGACATTCTGAAACCTTGAAAATTACTTTTCAGTTTGGGAACATTGTGTCTAACACTCCAATAAAACGTCGTAAAGTTATTTCTCAAGAGATTGTAACTGAGGCTGTACCTCTAAATTATCAAAATTCCTGTGAAAGTGTCATTCTGAACTGTCGAAGTATACGAATAGGAACACTACGAAGAATGGTAGTGGAACCTGTCATTGTAAGTAAACTTGTTATTTGACAAATTTCCTTTCAGTTTTTGATGGATGTTGTTATTTTCATACTTGATCAACATAATATTTTGCCTTTGTCTGGAACAGTAAGTTTGTCTCCAATTTCAGAGGCTGTGGTTCCCAAAGAAACCCAAAATACTATTATGTGCTTCCTAATGCATACCATCTAGTTTTGGTGTTTAATAGAAACATCATGCCTACAAAACCCTTGAAAATGTGTTTACTTTGGGGGAGGGCTTATGGATTGGCGTGCATTTGCTAAGAAAATTGAAGGCAGTAATTACCAAAAAATTGATATTGATAGGTGGGAAGAAGCAGCATGTCTGCAGGTGAATAATCTTGCTTCTGTAGAACAATACCTTTTTTTGTTAACCTTCTAAGCTACATGGAGATGTTCAAGGAGACATTGCATGTTAGTTGTATGCAGCATGCAGCATACTTCTTGCAGGAGCAACCGCTAAGCTCTTCACCAAATAGGAAAGAGGTGGAAAGAACAAGTAACGCCTCTCTGCGAATCCCTATTGTGTGATTTGCTTAAATACTGATAGATGGCATTCTTCTTAGAAGATGCGGGTTTTTTCTCCCTGTAATTTTTGGTATTTTTCACAGTATTTTGAACCTTTTTGAAAATTGAGTACTTGAGAGATCTTAAGTTTCAATAGTCAATATGAGTGAAAGAGACACTGAATAGTAAAGAATATACTTGCTTTCTTGAGTTGTACCAAAATATACACTTTGTTTTTTTTTAAAAAAATACATTTTTTATTTTAAAGTTTTCATTAAGTCAATTAAAATATGTTACAATCATTACTAAGTAATTGACAGTTACTTAGTCAATTAAATTATGTTTACTAACAGTTAAAAGCCATTAAGTTAATTTTGGTTTAGAGAAGATGTGAAATATTATTATTATGTTGTCTTCCACAGTTTTGCCTGGATTATATCAAAATACGCCTAGAAAGTCAAGAAGGTGAGTACATGTTTCATTTTATGTTAGTACTCAATATATTTTTGAATGAAGTAACTTTGTCAAAGGAATTAACAAGTGAATCATAATGAAACATTTTCTCTGGTTTTGTTATGTATGTAATTAATTATACTGGGTGCTTGTAGTCAGATAAGAGAAAAGAAAAAAATTGAGAGTATAAATTCAACCTGAACTGCCTGGTGAATAAGAAACAAAATGATTTGGCATTCTCTCTGCGTTCTACTGACAGAAAGAAAATTCACAGATAGCAGGAGTTAGCAATTTGTGTTGTGCGTGCAACTGGGTCATTAGTTCTTACACTTCATCCTAGCTGAAGAGTTGTAGATATTCTGGTGATGGTCAGCAAAGGTTGTTTTGAAAATGATTAGCAAAAACAAAAGGGAAGAATAACCTCCTGTAAAACATGGTACCTTTAACACTTTATTAGTTCTTTTATTTCAGATGCGTAAGTAGAGAGTAAAAACCACACAGGTGTCTTAGACCTTTCCTGTCTGTATCTCCCTTGAAAATTTTTTCTTCTCTAGTCTCTAAGTTGTATATTTCATGTTAATGAAAGAAATACAGTGACATAGTTTGGGAAATGGTGAGCTTACAACTATTGCTCTGTTTCCTTTGTTTTCTTTTGGAGGTAGAAAACCCTTTGTAGGGTTTTACTTTCGGCCTGAAAAGAAGCTTTGCCTCCATTTGATAATCTTAAGTTTCCGTGAAGATGCAGTCCTATAGAATTTTGCCTTTTGTTATTTGTAAAACAGGACTATTATATTTTGTCACTATTATATGCAAAATGGTGTCTCACAACCTGTAAAGATAAGCGTAGCCTTTGCTCAGTCAAGTATTTACGTTTGCTACATCTAAAATATAGATGCATAGAAACTACCAGTTTTCATGCATTAAATAAATTAAAAAAAAACAACCAAACAACACTACAAAGTTTAGTAAAATTTGTAGAAAACGTCTATCAATTTTTAGGCAAAACAACTGCATGGTGAATTTATTTCCGTGGGACTTGATCCCTCATTAGCATAAAAATGGCAACTCACTAAATGCTGTGTTTATTGGAACATTTAGCACTTTAATTTTTTTTTGAGTTTTGCATCTGGAGGAATATGGGTGTATTCCCAGCTCCATTTCTATTAACTTTATAATCATAGGATGATTTGTTTTAATACAAGTAAGAGTCTTGAAATAAAAATGACACCTAATGTTTTTTTTCTTTAGATTGATTACAGTCGTCATGCTTTGTCAGGGAAAGGCAAATGCTTTGAACAGCAGTAGAAATAGCAGTACTGTCCTGCCTTGAGCTTGTTTTTGTGTGTATATACATCAAGTTCTCAAAATTCTCTCCACACCCCTTGTCAGTTTTGTGCAGCTCCCAAGTGGTGTTTCGAATGTGTGAAAAACTATTCACATTGCCTTTAATGGATAAGTCCTATTGTCTGTCTTCTGTCAGCATTACAGGAAATATAGTTCACAGATTAAGGTGCTTATGGTGAAATGTATTATAAGATGCCTGTCTTAATGCAAAAGGATGAATATGATTTAAATTATCATCTGAAGAGTAGACAGTCTTCCTCTCACATAAATTCAGTATGCTTCATCTCAGTGCAAATACAGTTACAAGGATTCAGAGTTTTCTCCAAAGACCAACTAGCTCATGTTTTGGCAAGGACCTTCTATCTATACACCATTAGAAGGACCTATATGCCTCAGTTAAATGGGTTGAATCCACTTCTAAGTTGCGATTGTAGTTATTGCAGTCTGCCTCTGAAAGTGGGAATTTAGGTGAAATGTATTAAGGAAAGCGTGTACGTTTAGGAAGGAGAAAACTGAAGTATTACTATAGAGACTGTGGTATTACAGCCTAGCCTTCGAAAGCTGTTTTGTTGTTCATTTTAAACACAAAGGAGAGAAGACTCAAGGAATCATCTACAAACCTTCATTTAGTTACTATCTTCATTTTATCATATATAAGTCCTTAGGGAGAAAAAGGAGAATCAGTGCAAGGAGATGGACTAGTTAGATCCTTGTGGCGTATTTCTGCAGCTCTTTTCCTGATGAGATGGCAAACTACTGTTCTGAGCAGTAAATGCTGCCCTGTTGGCTTGAAGGAAGCATGGTGTTGCTGCAGCCTGACGCAGAGCTGGACTCCTTCTTCCCCAGCTCGTGGGACCAGGGATATTGGAGGTTTAGAAGAAAAGGAGAGCTGCTTTGCTCTGCAGGAGCTGTGGTGGCCACCGCTTCCAGTCTGCAGCCAGTGGATGCCTTGCTTTGGGTAACTGTTTGCTCTGTCTTTATGAGCAGCAGACTCTTTTCTGGCAGGCACAGGGGTGTGAATTCAGTTGCCATCAAAAAGAGAGGATGTAGAGGGCTGCTGCTGGGCATTGGCTGCTAAATGCCACAGGAAGGATAGGGAAAACAGTTTAAAAAATAAAAAAAAGCAGGGGGCGGGGGGGGGAGGCAGAGAGGAGCACTCCCTCCACTAATAATAAGAACCTCTAATAACTAATACCGGTAAGGTAGAAAGTAATGGTAATGCCATCTTTTTTTTATTTGTTTTCATCATGTGGCTTTATACAATTATGTTCAGGGTGCTGCAAATTAAACTCTTAAAGTGGTAACCATTTTACGAATTTTTACTTATCATCTGTCTGGTCATGAAATGTTTACTAGAATTTAACTTAGTAAAGGCCTTAGTCTTTTCAGGAATTCCCTTCACTCTCCTCCCTTTTACAGGGAAAGGAGGAGATGGATTTCATGCACCGTTTTTAATTTCTAAAGGACTTTGTTGGCTCCATTTCTCCTTCTATCCTGTCTATTTAAGGGGATATAGTTTTTCTGGTGGAGGCTGCCATCAAGCATGTGGTAGAATGGTGGAAGTTACCACTATCTAAAGCTTTAAGTGACTACCATTAACCATTTTTCTGATCTAGAAATAATTACTGGCATTGAACTTTTGGGTTTCGTCACCACATTCGAAGAACTTTGACTTCGCATTTTTCCTTCCATTTTTATAATTCAATAAAACCTGTAAAATTCTCAACATTGTCACTGTCAGCATCAGATGTAG
The DNA here is from genome assembly GCF_964199755.1 of Larus michahellis. Lineage (NCBI taxonomy): Eukaryota > Metazoa > Chordata > Aves > Charadriiformes > Laridae > Larus > Larus michahellis. The sequence continues at coordinate 96,661,478 of NC_133898.1, read as the reverse complement.
TTTTAAAAATTTACCGTGTTACTGACATTTCTCTTTGGTTGTAAATTGATAGTGGTACCTTATTTTCCTCAGGCAATCAGGTCGTTTCTCTGCATGTGTTTGTTTATCTTAATTTCAAAGTTATTTTTCATAAGGAAACTTTGTCAAAGATAAATCTACAAAGAAAGTTTTACAAACCTGTTGTAAAATGTATCATAGCAATAGTTGCAAATTTAAATCGTCACTGGAAGTTACATTTTTTTTCTGTGGAGTAAAAACTAGATTAAAGTTGGTGAGAAGAAAACAGTTTATTTCTGATTACTTTCCTGAAAAGTGACAGTGGAGTTCAGTTCATCTTTTAAGATATCAACAGACACCACTTCCTGGATATGTGTTGATTTTAATCTTTTAAAAACTTTGTAGAACTTAATGAGCACGTACTGATTTCTTGTTAAAATAAAGGGGGAAATTGTAAAGGAAACCTATGTATATTTACTATAATTTAATATAATGTCATTATTTTCTTCTAGAATCAGAAAGTGATATCCGAGAGATTAACCTGAAAACTTCAGAACTTACCAAATGTGAATGGTGTAGCGTCCGAAAATTACCAGTAGTTTTCCTACAAACAGTACCATCAACCTGTAGTAGCCTGAGAGACCAACTGAAAATGAGTAAAGATAATGTCTGGTACGAATGTAAAGGAGACAGTAAGTAAAACAATTTTAGTCTACTATTTCATTTTAAATTGTGTTTTAAAGTTTTGGATCATGAGTGACTGGACTAAAGAATAAAACTGGCATTACTGGCTGCGGCAGGTGTAGTGTTTTTCTGGGCACAACCACCTTCTCAGGCTGAAGAGTACAGTTCAGAACAGCTTGGCAAAACTATAGTCTTCTGTTTGTCCAGATATGTGCTAGTTACAGCATCTAGTCAGTTTAGTATAACTTTTTTCACTAATATTTATACTGAATGAAATCAAGTTGGTTTGTTTAGCTTTTGAATACGGGCCTTTACATTTATTGGACAGTTTTTGGTATACTTACTTCTGCTTTCTGCGCTGTTCTGCTTACAGGCCTTAGTTTCAGTAGAAACTGTTGTGTGGGTTGGCTTGGGTTTTTTTTCCCCATATGGTTGTAAGCGATGTTGTGATGTAGACGAATATCTGCTTGGAAAATAAGTGGATTGTCTTCATGTATCTTAAAATTAAGTTTAATTTCAACATGATTTTCCTCAAGGGTCTAGCATCTTAATATTCACAGTATTTTTAAAATTAGCATAGAGTTATCTTCCCCTGAAATAGGCTTTTCTTTAGGTTAAATTTTGTGGTTCTTTGTACTTGTACTCAGCTTCATAGATACGTGATGCATTCAAACGGAGGAAGAATGCTTTCAACAGTCTCAAAATTGTTTGCTTCCAACACATAATACTGTTACAACAACCTCATCCACCTCCTATAAAAAGTATGAGCTGTAAGGAGTATCATAATTATAAAAGTAATTGGAGAGCATGCAGGGGAGCTAGACATAATCCTGGGAGCAGGCATTAGAACACAGATGAACACAGATGTTCAAAAGTGAAAAAAGGAACAGCTTCCTGAGATGGCTGTCTAAGAAATCCTTCCCTTAGCATGTCTCTTAGCCTTTCTTTTTCCAGCTTTTCCCTCTGAGGCTGTGGCGCTGAGCTAGTTTTAACACCCAACTGCTTTATTGTACTTGATACTTAGGAGTACTTTGTGATAACACAGCTGCTATTTGCCTTGTGAGCAATGAAATTACTGTAAGCCTGAATCCATAGCTGTGTAAACAATTGTGTGTAGATGCCTAGTTCCCAAAACAGGAACACCCAAAACCTGGTTAGACACCTAAATTCTCTGTGTGGTGAATTGGGAAATACGATGCTGAAGAATTGTTTTTCACAACAGTTAGCATGCTGAGTTAAGAATAACCAAAAGGAAATGGTTATGCATGTGTCTCAAACTCTTGCGGAAAAACAGGTCTCTACAGCTCTGACCTAGCAAACTACATGAAACTGGGATTTACAGCCTGAATCCTCTTCCTGTCTCTGACTGCCTAAATAATTGCTCTTAGTGCAACTTACTGCTTTTTTATTTTTTCAGATTATGTGAGTGGGTGGTATTTATACAATAGCTGGTTGATCCGACTCACGTTCTCCAACTTTTGGTAAAGGTGTAGGCTGACCTGTTGAAGCTAAGCCACTGTACCAAAAGAAACAGGAGATTTACTAGGGCTAGCAAGAGTAAGCGTGAGAGAACACCTGACAGTATTCTGTTTGCAGAATGTTCACCGGAGGCAGGGAGATTTTGATTTGGTTATGTTACAGGACCTGAAAGCAGGGCTTTGCTCTTCTAAGTGGTGAGATCTGTTTACTTGTGTAAGAGGATGAACATTTTGATTACTGTGACGTTTTAAGTTCCTTGTTCAGATGTGTAATTTTTAGAAATGAAAACTGGTTCCCAGTGGATCAGAGATCCTTAAGAGATTTCTGTTTCTTTAGTAACAAAAATGTGATCAGCGAAAAATAACTTTCTTTTGTGAAATTGCCATTACAGGTTTTTATACTTACGTACCCAACAACACATGCCTAGAATCAGTAAGAGTAGTTGTGTTAGAACTTCGTGCTTCTAATATGTGGTATACAGTTTGTATACGCTTTTTAAAAACCATCATGCTTATTTTCCCATTTAAGTCAGAAAACAGTTGTCTCAAAAATGTACTTTTTTCCCCTGTCGTATTCTGTTCAGTTTAGTTTCTAATAAGTTTTGTGTCGTACTTGCTAGCTACCCCAAGTGAGAGAAGTATTTCTTTCAACCTTCCACTATTTCTAAGAATCTCTATTGTCTGAAAGAGCTGACATGTAAATGTCAGTGCTATATCTGCATGTATATCTCTCTAAATTGGAAAGATATGGATTTGATGGGTGGACTGTTCAGTGGATGAGGAATTCGTTGGATGGTCGCATCCAGAGGGTATTGCTCAACGTCTAGATGCAGATTGGTGACGAGTGGTGTCCCCCTGGGTTCCGTCTGTATTGGGACCAGTACTGTTTAATATCTTCATCAATTACATAGACAGTGGGATCAAGTGCACCTTCAGCAAGTTTGCAGACAACGCCAAGCTGAGTGGTGTGATTGTTGTGCCTGAGGGACGGGATGCCATTCAGAGGGACCTGGACAGGCTCAAGAAGTGGTCCCTTGTGAACCTCGTGAAGTTCAACAAGGCCAAGTGCAGGGTCCTAGCAGATGAAAAGCCGGACGTGAGCTGACGATGTGCACTCACAGCCCAGAAGGCCAACTGCGTGGCCAGCAGGTTGAGAGAGGTGATTCTGCCCCTCTACTCCATTTGCATGAGACCCTGCCTGGAGTACTGTGTCCAGCTGTTGAGCCCTCAGCACAGGAAGGACATGGACCTGTTGGAGGAGGGCCATAAAGATGGTCAGGGGGCTGGAGCACCTCTCCTATGAGGACAGGCTGAGAGAGTTGGGGTGGTTCAGCCGGGAGAAGAGAAGGCTCTAGGGAGACCTTACAGCAGCCTTCTAGTACTTAAAGGGGGCCTACAGGCAAGATGGGGAGGGACTCTTTGTCAGGGAGTGTAGTGATAGGACGAGAGGTGACGGTTTTAAACTGGAAAAGTGTAGATTTAGATTAGATATTGGGAAGAAATTCTTTACTGTGAGGGTGGTGAGGCACTGGAACAGGTTGCCCAGAGAAGCTGTGGATGCCCCATCCCTGGAAGTGTTCAAGGCCAGGCTTTGAGTAACCTGGTTGAGTGGGAGGTGTCCCTGCCCATGGCAGGGGGTTTGGAACTAGATGATCTTCAAGGTCCCTTCCAACTCTAACCATTCTTTGATTCTGTTTCTCTATGATTTTAAAAATTTATCAGGTGTAGTAATTAACATTTCTAGATTAAACCAGAATTTGCATGCACTCTTTTTGCAAATGTAGGTAGAAGGATTTGGTAGTTAATCCTTCTGTCCATCTGCATACATATATGTTACTCCTTGTATGTATTGTCAGTACTGCATACATGTGTTGACCCAGGTTTCTTTGAAATCTGTTTTTAATTGCAACATATTTTATTTTGTTTCTAAATGAATAATCTTCTGTCTGCTTTTTTGTAGGTCAAGAAGAACAGTACATCATTTTGATTTTTGAAACTGGTCTTGATACTCATGCAAACTCAATATTTGAAAAAATAATTACTGACATTGGTATTAGAAATAATATTTCTGACTTCTTTGTGAAAATTTCCTTTGAAGAAGCCAATGGCAGGCTTGTTGCATTTACTAAGTGCTTGGAAGACAATTCCAAAGGAAGCCCATCTCACAGAGAAAACAAAATAAAAAATGTAATTATGTTTTTGTCTTGAAACAAAGTCGTTATATTATTTGGGTTACAAAGACACTAAAGATAGTGTGCTAGTCACCAGACCAAAAAAAATCCCCACAACTTCTGCTGGCTTTTATAAGAGGATGCCCAGAGTGGTCCATGGTGCGTTATGAAACTATGGGAAATAGTCTGTGCATTCACAATACCTTCTAATGTGTTTAGTTTGATTGTAAGGTTGGACAGTGGTCCACAAGTGATGTTATTATTTCAAAATTATTAAGGGATGAGAAATCTGTACTATAATTAGACAACACAATTGTTTCCAAATTCATCTACTGATAAAATTCTAGCACATCAAACAAGAAATTAAGTTGCAGTGTTGCAGTTAAGTTTAATGCTTTCTTTAAACAAAACTACCTCTTAAAGAATTTGAAAGTGTTTGTGGCTCTGCAAGAAATGAGTACAGACCTAAGTGTAATAAATGAACTAGGAAAGGAAAAAACACAAACTTGAAGTATACTACTTGACTTCACAAAGCTTTATTACCTTTTTGGTAAGTTTGAGCACAGTATGCAAATTAATAATGACTGTATTCTTTTAAGGTTGCTTCTGAGTCCAAATTGCAGCAGCGAAATAAACAATTACCATATTTTGATGATGATGAAGAAATTGGAGAACCACATACAGTATTTATTGGTCCTATAGAAAAGTAAGATACTTATCTTTGCCCTGTAACAATTCTCCAAGGTTTTTTGGCATTTCATATTTATTATTGAATTTATTTTTCTTTTCAGGTTGATAGTTTATCCACCTCCTCCAGCTAAAGGTGGTATTTCTGTGACCAACGAAGACCTCCATTGTCTAAATGAAGGAGAATTTTTAAATGATGTTATTATTGATTTTTATTTAAAGTAAGTTTTATTTCAAATCAGTTTTTAGTTGTCTTTTACTTTGAAACTTGAAAACTTATGAGATTAAAAATTCATAGGTCACTTGATAACACTTGGTCTCCAGCTATGTGTAGCTCTAGTTGAAAGGCTGTTTTGTATCTTTGCAAGAAGTTTTCATTCCTCTCCTGTCCTGCTTGACGATGACATTGTTCTCACTTGGAAAAAATGTTCTTTAAAATTTCTTAGTATCTGAAGAGGAATTTTAACTGCAAGGAAAACAAAAAGCCTTTTTAAGTTTGGTTTTTTTCAGGGTATTTGTGTTCCCTGGAACTTAATTAATTTTGATTAAGATAATACATAAATTAATTTTTTGGTGTCACTAATGCTAACGATGTTCGAAGAGTATTAAATTGTTGCATTCTGCTTTGTTTATGCTACACATAAGGTGCACGTGTATCACTTTCACTCTATTACAATATTTTAGAGGTAGAAAGAAAATTAGTACATCACTGTGGGAGTATTTTGAGATTTAGTGGCTCTGTTACAAAATACGGGTCTTTCCTAGATAGGTCATTATAAACTGAGTGGAAATTTGTTTTCCTGCCATGAAATAAAAATAAATACAACAGGAGCAGAACTTGTTGATTGAGCAGAGCTGTTAATACCTTGAGAAATGGACACAGATTTTGCATTTATTAGCTGATGTGGCTGGTTAGTTCTATTATTCTTACAGGTATTTTGTGAGAGGTTGCAACAATTTGGTGGGGACACAGCACTGTTGGCAGTCCTTTTTACTCTGGTGATGAACACGTTGAGTTAAAACCTCCCTGAATTTTTCTTTCTTTTTTTTTTTAACTAATTAGGTATTTGGTACTTGAAAAACTGAAAAAAGAAGATGCTGATAGAATACATGTATTCAGTTCATTCTTCTATAAACGCCTTAATCAAAGAGAAAGAAGAAGTATTCATGAAACTTCAAACCTTTCGTAAGTCTGTTGATAAGTTAGTTTAACTAAGAGAAGTGAAGACTCATTGAGATACAGTGAAGAATACAAGAGTAGATGCTTTACAGAGATAAAATCCTTATAGACAATATTACGATACCAAGAGAACTCTAGGAAGCATCCAGAGCTATAAGAAAAATAGAATATGACATTGAAATCTTAAGAAGCCGTTAAGGTGCAAATATCTGCAAAAGTAGTCTTTCATTTCAAATGAGAGCCACCATACAAATCATGTGTTGGTTTCTTCTTGCAGAATACAACAAAAACGACATGGGCGAGTGAAAACATGGACACGGCATGTTGACATTTTTGAGAAAGATTTCATTTTTGTTCCCCTTAATGAAGCGTAAGTAAATATACCTTTTTAGCGCATTTGGTAAGGGCCTAAGTTTAATAATTCTAAAATTTAAAGTTATATTTTAGTGTCAATTGGAGTTAAAAATTAAGAGAATAAACATCTTTTTCCAAGTGATAAAAACAAAATCATAATTTAAGACCTTTAAGTGCATTGTTGTAGTATAAGAAGTATCAGACAATATAAAGACTTAGTAAAAATGAACTTTGCTGAGTACTTTTTCTAGGTTTTAACTGGTTCTCTGGAGTTCTTTCTTCTAAGCTATTGTCGTTGAAAAGAATTAGTTACGTTGCTAGTAATTCAACACATAGTAGTTTTCATTGTCTTTTTCATTTACTGATAAGGAACTAAAGCAATGTCTACCTTAGCAAGTAGTACAGCTCAGTAGGAGTAAATTTGCAGAACAAAACAGTTTATACTGAAGGTGTGATGTTCGCACCACGTGTGGGTTGGGGATTTTGCTTTGGACTAGCTTGGTCTCGTGGACTCATCCAGTAGTGATTAGAGCGTGGAAAGTGTACTCTTAATGTGCATCTTTCATCTGGAAATGATCCTGTTCACAGTTTTTGGAACTGTCCTTCACTGTGAACTGAAACTTGGTAAGTAGTGATAGGAGGACATTCATCTGCAAAAGTGGTTTCTTGATACGTACAGTAAGAATATTGCAGAACAGAAAAAAAAACCAAGAATCCAGGGAGATCATAGAATCTTCATGGTTGGAAAGGACCTTTGAGATCATCGAGTCCAACCAAACAACCTACAATCTCTGCCACTAGAGCATGCCCTGAAGTGCCACATCTAGACGTTTCTTAAATACCTCTAGGGATGGTGACTCAACCACCTCCCTGGGCAGGCTGTTCCAGTGCCTGACCACTCTTTCAGTAAAGTAATTCTTCCTAATATCTAATCTAAACCTCCCCTGCTGCAACTTCAGACCATTTCCTCTGGTCCTGTCATTATTCACTTGGGAGAAGAGGCCAACACCCCCCTCTCTGCAACCTCCTTTCAGGTAGTTGTAGAAGAGGGCAGTGAGATCTCCCCTCAGCCTCCTCTTCTCCAAGCTAAACATGCCCAGCTCCCTCAGCCTCTCCTCATATGATCTGGTCTCCAGACCCCTCACCAGCCTGGTAGCTCTCCTCTGGACACACTCCAGCACTTCAATGTCCCTCTTGTACAGAGGGGCCCAGAACTGAACACAGTACTGGAGGCGAGGCCTCACCAGTGCTGAGTACAGAGGCACGATCACTTCCCTACTCCTGCTGGCCACGCAGTTCCTGATACAAGCTAGAATGCTGTTGGCCTTCTTGGCCACCTGGGCACACTGCTGGCTCATGTTAAGCTGGCCGTCCACCAGCACCCCCAGGTCCTTTTCTGCTGGGCAGCTTTCCAGCCACTCTGCCCCAAGCCTGTAGCGTTGCTTGGGGTTGTTGTGACCGAAATGCAGGACCCGGCACTTGGCCTTATTAAACCTCATACAGTTGGCCTTGGCCCATCGATCCAGCCTGTCCAGGTCCCTCTGTAGAGCCTTTCTACCTTCAAGCAGATCAACACTCCCACCTGGTTTGGTGTCGTCTGCAAACTTACTGAGGGTGCACTCAGTCCCCTCATCCAGATCATAGATAAAGATATTAAACAAAACCGGCCCCAAAACTGAGCCCTGAGGGACACCTCTGGTGACGGGCCACCAAGAGGATTTCACCCCATTAATCACAACTCTCTGGGCACGGCCATCCAGCCAGTTTTTAACCCAGCGAAGAGTGCACTTGTCTATGCCATGATTCGCCAGCTTCTCCAGGAGAATGCTGTGGGGGATGGTGTCAAAGGCCTTACCAAAGTCCAGACAGACAATGTCCGCAGCCTTCCCCGCATCCAGAAGGTGGGTCACATGGTCATAGATGAGTTAGTGTTGGTCTGACAGTGGGGCAGGGGGAGTGGGTTTGGTTTTTATTGTTGTCTTTTGACCTGCCTTCTGGCAAAGAAAGCATAAGTTAGATCTTCGATATTTCTCTTTTTTTAATTTATTGCTGTTAGGTGCTAGTATTTTTTTGGATGCACTTTGCTACTCTGTCTCCCCTCAAACATGTCACTTTGCCCCATCCCCTGAAACCCAACATTCAGTTTTGAGGAACAAAAAGCTGACTGTTTTGGGGGGAGATGCTAATATATTTAGAAAGGAATCAGTGACTCAGCAATGAAATACTCCCATTATGATGAGTAATTGATATCGGAGGACAGAGAGAAGGCTGGGGAGCTACTTCAGAAAGAACGGAAAAACTGTCAAGTATGAAGGCTTCTAGGCCTCTATCCTAGTAGTATCGCTGTCACTTGCTAAGTGTCTCCTTCTTGCTTATGTTGCCATGACACAGAAGAATAGCAGGTGTTACCGGGCTGCTCTACATCGGACTGCTCTTTTCATGTATTCTTATGTTTCAAAATGGGTCAAGAGCAGAGAACTGGAGTTGTCTTAACTCACTTTTTTTCAGTCAAAAATGTTTCGAGGTTTTGCTGGTTAATGCAAGTATCTCTCTTACATTGATTTGTAGCTCTTTATGTTGAATTGACGTGTAAATCCTGTTTGATTTTCATTGACCCTCACTACAGTACTACTTAGCTTCTCTGATGTAGAACAACAAAGTTTTATTTTTAGAACTAAACATACTGCTGAAAAAAAGAGGCACTAAGTATCAGTGTTGATTTTTTTTTTTTCTTAATGGCAAAATACTAAATTGAAGGATTAGGAAGTACAATATAGATCCTGTTTGTGTAAGTTACAGCCTCAGGTAGCATTCTGTAGCTGTGTATATAATGTGTTATGAAATGTATAGCCCCTGGACTTTGTTTGTTGTTAGGACTGTGAACCGTTGCTTTCGTGCTAAATACATCATCTTTATATATTTGTGGTGCTGATTTGTATATTAGTTGGCTTCTTAATCTGCAGTGAGTCTTTCGGACATGCAAGCCTTACGATGAAGGCTGTGGGCTGGCACCTAATATCTGTATGAAGTTGCAGCTTTTTCAGAAATTCCCTTGTGTGATTTCTTTTGTGTTACGTAATTTCCCCAAATTTCCCAATGCTCCTGTTCCTCACTTGCAAAATGAGGACTGTCACGCTTTGTGTTGACGAGAATGGAGAATTTTAGATGCTGTATGTTCAGCAGAATATGACTTCCAACTACTTGGTGTCTAATTGTCTAGAGGTTTTTTTTGTAATCAGGGCATTGCCTCATAACTTCGAGGGATTAGTGAAAACACTAGGAGCACACAGAATCTGTGGTGACGAGGGAGAGACAGCTAATGCCTGTGGTGTATAGAGTGCAAAGTACATGCCATTCTGTGTGGTTTTTGGAGAACCTGGTTTTCAGAATTTTTTCTGTCCAGCCTGTGCCTGGACATCTGTGTATGCAACCTAATATAGTGTAGTAAGGCTTTCATCACCCACTTCTCTTCCATCACTTTGTTCTCTGTCTTCAGAGATTCTGATCATAGAATGTGCATACAGCCTTGAGTTGCATAGATTCTCCCACTGTTTGCAACTTGACACATTGCAGCACTGCAGGTGTTTTTCAGGAATTTGCCACCGGGTTTGATGCTGGTAATTAGTCCTTGTGAACAGAACTTTTCTCTATGTGATACAATAGCGGATCAAAGGTATTGAAGAGTTTCTTTGGTTCTAGTGAAAGTTATGTATTCTTTACTATTTATAAAAGGTCTCAGACCTTAATCTGTGGCAAAATTAGTCTGGTTGAGAACCGGTCTCAGAGTTTCATTTGCTTCTTTGTGTCTTGAATTGAGTAGCATGTGAAACAAGTTATTCTAGGATTTGAGAAAACTTGAGAGCTTGTCTCACGTTGTAGGAATGCTGCTAATGGCTGTTCCTGATAACAGGTCTCCTGTGCTGCCTAGAGTGATGCTTTTATTTCTTTTAGAAGATACTGGAACAGGTTGCCTAGGGAAGCCATGGATGCCCCATCCCTGGAAGTGTTCAAGGCCAGGCCGGATGGAGCTTTGAGCAACCTGGTCTAGTGGGAGGGGGGTTGGAACTGGATGATCTTTAAAGTCCCTTCCAACCTAAACCATTCTATGATTCTGGCATCGGTTTACAAGTACATTCTAGAAATTACTGGTTTGGAGTTGCTGGACTTCAGTACCTACTTCCAGAAAGCCTTTCCAGGCTCTCCCATAAACACTAGTATAGGGAATGTGGGCTTATTGTCTAACAAGTGTCAAACTGCAGTAACTGAGGTGGGCAGGATGAATCTAGGGGAGAGCTAAGTTCAGAACAATGTGTCTGATTTAACTATGACTGCATCAGCGTCCTTTGGCAGTACAGTCCTTTTTGTTCAAGTCTCCAATGGAAATAGGTTATTCTTTTAAAAGTTACAAGCTCTTTCCTTTTTAGATCGAGGTTAATTTGCTAGTCTATTTACATAATTGGTACATAAAGCCTATATTAATAGAGCGCACACAAATTCCAGGGTTTGGCAATACTTAATGTATTCATTTACTAGGTGTGGTGAATCATTCAAGACAAAATGCCTCCATACTTCACGTGCTGCTTTCAAAGGCCGCTTACTGTAACTGCCATAGAGTTTTGATGAAATTTAGGCTTCATAATTTTCTAATTAATTTTTTAATATGTCGGTTAGACATGCATTTTTACCTACTGCTTTTTCTTTTTTATAAAACACATTGAAATGTGTCTTCACTTGCTTAGTATGTAGCTAGGTTCTGTTTTGTTATTTGCTGTAGGAAATCAGAGAACCTTCAGAAAATTTCTAAATCAGATCAGTCAATATCTACTTGCAATGTCTGAATCCCTGAATTTGCTGCTGCTCCATTTCTGGTTGAGTGGCAAGTCAGTAAAGTCCAAAGAGGCAAGGAGATAAGGAGGAAAATGGAGCTATTTTTGATCCTGAAAGGGTTAGAATGTCAGTTCTGTGAAGGGTGAGAAGGACAAGAGAGTCATGGTGATGGCATTACAAACACTCTTTTCTGCCCTTTTTTAATTCGCTGTTGACAAGGTTTCTTTAAAAACGTGAAGTGTCATATACAATTGGAAGATATATAGGAAGAAGAATACGGGCAATCCAGCTATACCATTAGATCTGACTACTTGTGTTGCTAGTGCTGAACTACTAGAAAACTTTATACAGCCATAAAACATGAATGCTACAATCTGTAGTTCATACAGTGATAAAGAAACTGTCAAAAAAGAAATAAGCTTTAATTCAAAGAAGGAAAAGAATGTATAAAGCATGAGCAAATTGAAATAAATATGTAGCCAGCACCCGTTTTCAACTAACTGCATACTATTAATGAATTTGTTGGTGACTACTTGCATGGAGTCACCTTTCCTTTAGAAAAGACTGTGAAGGCTTGAGTAAAACCTGCTCGGAAAAGTGAACAGCTGTTGCAATCTATCTTTGATAACTATGGGGGGGTAAGGTTGGGGGGGTGTGTGTGTGTGTGTGTGCTCTCAGTGTTTAACTGTGAGCATTAATGTAATTGCTAGTTTTTAATGTATTTTTTCCTTTGCAGTGCCCACTGGTTTTTGGCTGTCATCTGCTTTCCTGGTTTAGAAAAACCCAAATATGAACCAAATCCCCACTATCATGAAAGTGCTACAACACAGATAAAATCTTCCTCTTCAGATGGAGAGACCAACACACCATCTCCTTTGCCAAATGAATTAGATGCACAAAACTCACCTTCCAAGTCCACAGCAAAGAAGACGTTGACCAAAAAATATAATACAGCTTTAATTGACCCGAACACTGAAACAGAGGACAGTGAGTCTTCATGTTGTAGAAGAAGTCCTTGTAGGGGAAAAATTGCTTTTAAAAAACTAAATCAAATAGACAGTGACGTGGAAGAGCCTAACACTGTGGAATCAGCTTGCCATAAACTAGACCATAGGACTCCGGACAAAAATGGTATACAGGGTGAATTCACAACTGCTAGCCAATCTATGGGTATGTAATTTAAAAATATGCAATTTTAATGAAAAAAATTGGAGATTACTACTTTTGCAATTGTGTGTGGATGAAGTTTGGGTGCTTGCAATGTAAGTAATTTATAGCCATTGCATATAAAATGTTTTTGTTGTGGTTGACATAACTCTTATAGCAAAGGGCTGGCGATAAAACACTGTTTTCCTAAATCAGATTAATTTTTTCAGTTGTATGAACTTTTTTCACACAATCGTTTTTTAGATATCACTTTGCATCACTTAAGACTGTAATTGTTAAGGAAAGAATAGTAGTTGACCACGGATCCTCAGGGTGTATGTGCATGGAGGAACTGAATTAAGATTGTGTGAGCAACCTTAATTCCAGTGTCTTCTAGCATTTGAGGTTTTGCTTCAACACCATTAAGTTATTTAATGTCCTGATAGAAGGTATGTAAAAAAAGTAAGAAGAAAATAATTTAAAAAAAAAAATAAAAAAATCTCTCACATGACCTCCGTGTTACGTTCAGAGAAGCTTCACTGCTGTGGAGGCTGATTTCAGTGATCTGGAACAGCGTTTGTACCAAAGTGTACAAAGGAGCTGACATACTTTTAAAGGCATATGAAGGAATTAGGAAAAGATTGTTTTCTCTGCTCACTGCAAGATTTGCATCTCCTTGAGGCATAGACTACAAAACATCTGGTCATGCAAAAAACTTTTACTTTAGTCACAGATAGTATTCCTTCTGACTTAATTTACACAGTAAGTAATTGCATAGCTTATAGTACAAGATCTGAGAAGACTGTCAGTCATGTGGTCTGATCTGTATACTGCAGGCCATTACAAGTTTAATATCTTCGTGGGTATAAACACTCTCCTACTTTTCTGATCTAAATTTATTCATTTGTGATAACATTGTCATTTCTAGAAGGTCTTGGGGAGGGGGCTGGGGGTGTGTGGAGATCTGCTCGCGTTTTAATTGATTTTTCATTTTATGTGTGATTGTTATTGTTTATGATATTGCTGCTGTATGATATGATCTTGTGTCTCAGATGCTGCTACTGTTACTTGTCTGTAATTAGATGGAACACACTTCATGACATATATTTTTACTAGGATTACTTTTTTTTTTTTTTTTTTTGTGGCTGATGGTCATTCTGTTGCTGACGAAAACACTCTGAGTCTCTCCAGATGGGAGATGGGGATGTAGGCCTTGGCTTTTCTGCACACCCTTCAGCTCTTGCTCCAGAAGGGTGTAGGTCTTGACTATTGACTCTGCCAAATCCATACGTATGTCCTGGATATCCTAGGGTATCTCAAAAGGCAGCAGGTGCTTCTTTGATAGTATAGTTAATGAAACAAAGAGACCTCTTCTCATCCTAAAGCAGATACAGAGTAGCTCTGTTCAGTTGAGTAGCTCTCTGCTCTGATTATGGTCTCCACTTAACATTGCGAGATCCTAGGTGGGAGCGTAAACTTCGATGTCTTGATCTCAGACTAAATCCCGGTGTTGGACTTGTAAATCAGTAGGAGTTGATACCTAAGTAGCTTTGAAGAAATAATCCAAAATATGTATGTTTTTATTCCTGAACTAATCCTCTTTTTATTGCTCAGTTCTTGTATGAGATGTGATTCTTCTTGATACTAATTTTTATTTGTTAGGAATCTCTCAGCAATAAATCACATTACTATATGGCCTACTTCTTGTGCTAAGGTCTTTTCAAAGAGACTGAGTGAGGCTAATTCCCAAGTTTGTCCCTGTGGAACTCCACTAGTGACCTCTTTCTGAAGTGTTACTTCAAATTCTCTGTTGAAGTATTCTCAAATCCAGGTCTTCTCTGTTTTTTCCATTAGCTAGTTCATTGCCCTATTTACTGTTCTTATAGAAATCTTAGTTTTCTTTAATAAGTAATACGTCCTCCAGTGACATCATAACCAACGCTTTTTTATTTTTGGGATTGCTTGGATATAGTATAGCCCTTTTATAGGATAAGCTTTCTTACAAAGATTTGAGGTTTTGCTGGCATGAGTTATTCATTTTTCACTTATTTCTACATAGTTTATTATTTTTCCCTCAAAATCTGTTCCGAAGTCTTGCATGGTAGTATAGTAAGACTAGGGAGCCTGTATCTGTCCGTATCTGCTTCTTTCACAGGTATAACTATAACATTCGTACATTCGTTATTCTTTATTTCTTCTGATGCTGTTTCCCAAGGGACTAAATATGTAGAGGGGGTAGGGAGTGAATTTAGAGATACTCGTTTTATGTAGCAAACAGTGAAGCTTCACAAACTAAGCTGCTGCTCCCAGGAGAGCTGATCCTGCATTCTGCCCTCCTAGTAGTGTGTTCCCAAGCTGCCTTTTCCCTTTTACCAGCACAAGTCTTCATATAACTACACAGTGAATCCGATAAAGGAAACTATTCAAGTTAAAAAATCATAAGTTTGTGACTGACTTTCTCAGTCTGGTCCACTGTGTGGGGATGTATTTGGTGTCATGGAAAGAACCAGCTAGGGATGGGAATAAATGGTTATATTAGGGACCAAATGGGACCGCTCCTTTTGGTAGCAATACCAATTTATACTGTGTATAGGCTTCATGGAACTACAGGGTAATTTCAGAGTGGATTTTAGTCTAGGTCTCTAGATGTTTGGTTTTTTTAGGCCTTTCACAGAATAAGGAACAGTTCCTGCTGTTACTTAGAAGTAACTTTTCACTTCTGTTCATATGCATGAATAAAATATGTCAGTTGTATCATGGTTATTGTAAGCAGTCCTCAGGAAATTGAGGTATTTAAAGTGAGTTTGGTGTTCAATGATGACATAGTATTTGATGTTTAAATATACTACTGTCTGTGATTGATACAGATGGATTGCACAAAATCAGGCTAAACTATAGTGAAGACTCAGCTGATGGCAGTAAACTAAATGAAGATGAGCTTATAGATTTTTCTGAAGACCAAGATAACCAGGTAAAGAATTTAGCAGTTTTCTTTGTTAAATGCAAACTGTTGTGTTGTATTTTGAATGGGCAGCTTAAAAGCTGTATACACATTGTAAATGTGCATTGTCTAAAGCTAGTTATCTTTACAAGTGTCAAATACAAAACACTGGTTACCTCCAAAAATATGCAAATTAGCTCATAGGAGAGGATTATACATTTATTCATTTAAGTGTTTAATATGGTACTGCTGTACTGATGCTGCATTTAATTTTGTGAGTCTCATTACACAATGATTTTAGTGGAAACTCTGAAAGTCAACACATTTCTATCTTCATCTCCCCCACACCCATATTTATCTACCAGACCCAAGAACAAGTTACTTTTATTTCAGCTCCGTTTCCTGGACATAAGCAGACACATTTATAAGTAGGTGCTACTCTGCTGTTTTGTTTCATTGGTGCTTCTCCTAATCAAATTTAAACAATGTGGATTTATAATCAAGTAGTGTTCTTGTTCAGATTGGAAGACATTTAGATTTTAGAGCTGTGGAAAGACTGATCACTAAAATGTCCTTTACTAACTCACTACTGGGTACGCAGGCATTATTACATAGCACTGTTGCTTCTACAGTGTAAATTCAGTGTGAGACGCTAGGAGTTACACATTTACTCTTCCTAATTGGCCTTCCTATTCATTTTCCAGGTGTATGACTCCAAGTTGTCCGAAATAAAGAATCAGAGGCTATCAAATATACAGTCTAGGAATTACCTATTTTTCACCTTTGAGTCCAGAACAAACAATTATTTTTCAAAGTCTGCAGCTATTTGTAATGGCTTCCAAATAGTATGTATATGTGTGCACACATATAAAAGCTGCAGTTCATGTTGAAACCTAACTATGCTTTTTATACAGACTCAACCCACCTCTCCTGTCGTGCCACTTGCCCAAACGTTCTGTGATTCCCGCTTGATGAAGTGCCTTTCTGACTATTTTGTAGCAGTTAGAGTTCCCTGAAGGTGGAGAATGAGCAGTAGAGTGTTTCCATTCTGAAGGAGATGGCATGAAGGCAGGGAAGAAAGCACATGGCCAGCTGTGTTCCTTGAGGAAAAGATGCCAAATTTCCTGGTTGCAGTGTAGCTTAGAACTTAACTCAGGCTGAAGCTGTCACTGATGCCTTCTAGAATGCACAAAGCACGTATACAAATGGTAGGCCAAGTGCACCTTCACGTCTGCCAAAAATGGAGTTGAGGCTGCAACAGAAACAACTGTATTAGGAACTAGGCAGTAGTTTTTCATATGATAACATCTTCATGGCATAGCATGAGGATTTCAGTCATAGGATCCTGTGTGTTAGTGAAGTGTATGTAATACTCACCAAAAATTTCACAAATCATGCTGATACAGGGGTTCTCATTTTTGGAAAGCATCTGTTTCCCTATAATGCAATGGTCTGTGGTAGTAATAGTGAACTCAGTAGAAGAGTAATAAACCATGGATCATTGGGTTACTTTTAGATACAAGAACTTAGGGAAGTTTTATGAACAAAACCACTAGCATTCATAGCAATCAATATTGAAATGAAAGGATATTCCGAGGTTTGTGGAAGGGCTGTTTTTATAACCCATGATATGTAATATCACGGTGATTTAATTTCCTTTGCCCTAAGAATTGAGTTGGTATATTCTGGAGCAAAGATCAAATTTTACTGCTGAATTCATTGCAGATTTTGTTTCATTTCATCTAGAAGATAATGTACATGAAGCCACCAAGCAAGTTTCTAGTAATCATTAGCAAGGGAAAAAGTATTGATAATTTGGATTATAACCAAATAATGGAGATGCACCTTTTTTAAGCCAGCAATGCTTTGAAAGTGTCAGTTGCAGGTTTTTTCTAGTTTCAGCAGTCATTAAATAAATAGCACCGTTCACTCTGTGTTGTTTCAGCATGGATTTGAGAAACCATGTGACTAAAAGTTAGTAATGCAAAATTTACAAACGCTGAATGGTCTCAGATTAAAGCTACCACTTCTTTACTAAATTTATGTTATTGGTCTCGAATAAAAATGGTAAGTATAGCAATAGTTTCTTTTGCATCTGTTTGAAAAACAATACTAGCTTTTAAACACCTTGTAAACATGTTGCCTCTGTAGGAAGACAGTAGTGATGATGGTGGCCTTGTGGATGATAACTGTAATTCAGAAATGGGACAATGGCACCTGAAGCCTACTATCTGCAAACAGTAAGTATTAAAACCATTAAAATGGAAATTCCATAAAAGTCTGAAATTTAAAAGACAGTAATTACGGGAAATACATCAGTCTTCAAACACTTTAATGAGCATGTTATTAGTGTTTGGGAGAAAATTTTATACTTTGCAATATCAACATCTTCAGTGAGCAGACAGCTTAATGAATAAACACTAGGAGTTAAATAATAGCTTTTTGGGTTTCTGTTAAGCCTGTGTGCTGCTTCAGGCAATTGAAGATTGTTTCTTCAAATAAAGCTGGTCTTTGATATCTTGCACTTCGATTCCTACAAAAAGAAGCTGCAGAAGCATGTTTCAATGTCTCCTCCTCTATATAAAAAAATAAGGTCTTTAAATGAAAATAATAAATGAATACTAAAGAAAACCTTTGTCCCCACTCAAATTAGTACAGGAAAATGGGAGTAATTTTAACTGCTCCCATTTCTTATCTAAATGTGCTCTAGCTGTTTCTCTTTATTGTCTCTTTCTGTTCCTAGCATTATTCTTTTTTTCTCTCTCTGTTCTTTGCATTATTCTTTTTTCTCTAATGAGAATATTCCACAATACTAAATTCAGTTCGTTTTGGTTTTTTTTTACCTGTTTTGGATTTTAAAACTCTTAAAATTTATTTTTTGATGTTTGAAACCCAGAAATAATTTATTAATAATCATTGACTGCAGTTGCTTGCATTTTGGTGTGACAGAAGCGCATGATTCCAAATCTAGAAATATTGTTACTAGAATTGCTATCTTCACAATTTTGTTTGCATTTTTTCACAATTTATTTATCCATTTTTATATTTCCTTCTTTGTGAATATAATGGTTACTAGAAAGGTAAAGATGCACAATATGTTCTTACGGTGCAGGATAAAATTATAGATTTATACATGATAGGGAATGTGTATGAATTGCTCTTAATACATTTTGAGGAAGGGTTACATCTGTGTTATGACTTTTAGCATATTTAGGAGCTTCTGATTATAGCTTGGCTAAATTTATCCCATTCTGATGGTGGATTATCTGTACATAATACTTTCTACCAGACATTATTTCAATCCAAACATGAAATTTCGTAAGATTGTGTACACTTAAGTATCGAAAGTCATTAAGGGCACTTAAATACTTTACTATTAGCATATTTTTAAATTACCTCTATATGAAAAAGAGTATTACCTTGAAAAGGTTTTCACTTCTTTCCCTCTTTTCCCCACCCCGAAAGTACTGGACTCTGCATTTTTAAAGCACATTACCTATATAAATAGTAACTTTCTTTTATCAAAAACTAAAACCAGTACAAGTAAAAGCAAACATTATTCAAGTGACTATATGCTTATGCCTAAAAAATTGCATACATGTAAAAAAGTTTATAAATGCAAATAAACCTGTACATAAATGCATGCAGATATTTTGTCCGAATTTACTAGTTTGGAGTTTCTGTAAAGGACGCCTTGTCTGAATACATGCATGGTATTGTTAGCAAAGAGAAAGCAGAGCTTTGTGAAGAGTAGTCTGTATCCTATTTGATCCCTCAAAATACATCTTGCATCTTGTGCCGAGATTCTGAACTCTGGTATGAGTTAGCTTTGATGTATAAATCCAGCTGTTGCGTATAAGGTGTCTGATATGCATGTTATGTTAATAGCTACTGCAAAGGTAGTATCCTCTACGTCAAGTGATGGGATGTAAACATCTGTCATGTGCATGACTTCAAGCAGACTTGGTTCTCTAGAAATTGTTTATGGATACATTATTTTCTAGAGTCTATCAAATAGAATACGTGTGTGTTTTGTGGGTAACTGTCAGATTTCAGATTCATTGGTTGGGATCACTTCTTGAACATGTCGTCTTAGGGGCTGTGGACTGTCCCATCTGCCCTCCAGAAGGATGTATATGGGTTCTGTGCCTTACTTTCTAGTCTCTTGCCAGTGTCCCAGATACCTGTGCATCTAAAAGAGCATGAGACACCTGAGGCAGTTTCAGGCACCTGGATTTTGACTATAACACATGCTTTCAGTCTGACAGTACTATATTTTTCTAAGTGTATTCTGAAGTTCTCTGTACTTAGTGTATGGTTAAATCTAAAGATAACTTTCCATTCAGCTCTCCCAGTTTAGGGGATTACAGCAGCACTGGCAAAACTTCATAGTGTTGATCTAGTTCAGTTCAAGATCACCCCACAAATTATTTCATGGCGAGCCAGCTGTGTAACAATGTGTTTTCCAAACTGCTGGAAAATATCGTGTACTAAAAAATTGTATTCTCTCTTAGGCCCTGCATTTTGCTTATGGACTCACTGAGGGGCCCTTCCCGGTCAAATGTTGTGAAAACACTAAGGGAGTAAGTTTCATATCTGGGGGTTTGAGTTGTTGATTTTCTTTTATCTCCCCCCCCCCCCCCCCCCCGCTTCTCAAAATTATGCAAGAAAATGAAAGTTTGAATTTACGTGGTCTTTTATCATAGATATTTAGAGGTGGAATGGGAAGTCAGGAAAGGCAACAAAAGAAGCTTTTCCAAAGACGTCATGAAAGGTTCCAACCCAAAAGTGCCACAACAGAACAACTTCAGTGATTGTGGAGTGTACATACTGCAGTATGTGGAGAGCTTTTTTGAGGTATGTATACCTGTTCATGTAACCATTTTTTTTGGGTCTCCTACAGCAATCAAATATGACCTGTAACAATAATAAAAGGCTCTATAGTGTGTCTCTTACACCTATTTATTAGATTGTGCATTATAAACTAATTTATACATTAACATACAAAATAATTCTTTTTCGAAAATAAACTAGTTATCATTATTAGTTGCACACAGGTATCAGAAATCAGAAGCCATGGATTTTCTGAGAGAATGTTAACAAAATAGTCTTCCTTTGTGTTCTCACCGTGTATTCCCTTTAAAATTATCCGGTAAGAAACGGAGTTCAAATTCGAGTTCAAATTCTAAACTAAAGATGTGGTACAAAAAGCTTGTTCTTTTTTCCCTAAGAAATGTGACTCTGAATAAATTCATTAATATGATACAGCTAGTTTTTTTAACTTGCATTAAAACATGTAAGTGGAATCATTTACAGCTAAATGCCAAATCTTGATTCCATTGAAATAAGTTAAAATCTTCCTTAGTTTAACTGTCTTGTCTTCAAGTTACAGCTACTTTTACAAACTAGCGAAGGTGTATTAGCACCTTCAGGTCTGGGTTGGGAGGCGAAATGATGGTCAAAGTGAGATGTTGCCTGCATGGGCCACCAGCTCTGTTTATGGTCCATAGTACTTGAGCGCTGTTCCTGAACTCTCCTGTAATGAACCTTTCCTGAGAAAACTGTTGGTTTATTCTCCTCGTTCATACTTTCTAGGAGAGCAGCAGGGCTTTAGCAGAGTGCATTCATGCAAATCAAAGCCGAAAGCTTTTGCTTTACCAGTGAGTCCTTGAGAGCTTAGAACCGTCTTCGTGCTTCTTGGTTTCTACACAAGGGATATGAGGAGCAACCAAATTTTAATAATCTTAGCCCCTTCCTTTTTGCAAATTAGTTGCTGAATTATGTTAGTCGGAAATCCCTTGTCCTGCCTGGACTTGCAGTATGCGGCAGCTTTGTCTGCCAGGGAGCAGGGATGGCAGGTCGATGTGTCAGATAGCAAATCACAGGGTATTCTCACAAGTAACGCTAGCGGGGAAGGCAAACAGGTGTACTACTTGCATGGCACTCGACTGGCTTGCAGTTATCGAAGTAATAGTTTTGGCTGCTAATGTATTTGAAAAATTGCACAGTCTCATATGTTTCAGCAGCTGTACGAACTAAATGGGGAGTGTGGGGGGAGGGCTGGTTCATTTGATGTTTGTGGGACTACTCAGGCACATCTTTTTCTTCTTTGTGGATTTATTTCAAATCCCTGCTTTTTAATAATAAGGGTTAAAATCATGATGTGTGTTTTCTAAACCCAAGACTCATTTGACAGGGTAGGTGGCGTAGTAAGGATCATACCTGTCAGCTCTCGTAGTTTCTCAGCCCTCCCTCAACGCCGCGCCGGCCCAGCTTCGCCCGCGGGGGGGGAACAGCTCTGAGCCGCCAAAGGCGCCCCGGCCCTGCGGGCTCGGGCTCCGCCGCGCCGCCAGGGGCCGCCGTGGGGCCGCGCCGGGGGCAGGGGGCGGGCGGGATGCGGGTGGCCTCCGCCGCCCTGGGAGCACGGCTTCGGGGCCGAAATTGGTCGTGTCTTCTCGCAAGGCAAGAAGGAAGCTCCGAGGCAGCAGAATACCTGCGTGACTGGCTGCCGACCCATGGCCCTGCTTTTCTTCCCCAAACTGAACAACAAAACCAAAAAGCCCTACTTAAGGATGTGTTCAGGTTAATTTGAAATGTCTCTCTGTTGTTGGTAAGCACACTAGTTTTTTTGAAAAAAACCCACACCTTTGTCTGGCCTATTTTATAATGGAAACGATGGAAAACCTATTCAGTCTTTGCTCATGGTTTCCTGCATCTTTAGTGTCATCCTTCTGAAGTCCACTTATTGCTGGTGTTAAGTAGCTTCATTGGCAAAGTCAGTTCAACACAGTTTTGGGTTTTTTTTTTTATTGCGGTGTTATCTACCTGATGCTCTGTTTGGATGTGGAGTCATGTAGCTAGTGCAGCATTAAGCACTGACATGTTCCTGTGCAGAATGTGACTATTTTTTTCCCAAGTAGCCCTATTAGTGTGAGCTCAGTGGATGAATGTAGTTCACTCTTAAATAACCCTGTTAATGATGTAAACGAGAATACACAAAGGGAGGCATTTCTTTGGAGAGAAAACACTATTCCAAAACCTGTTGTTTGTTTAGGGTGAAATTGTTATACCAGTGTCACAGAAGTGGCGTAGTTGTCATCTCATAAGAATCATTCTCTTAATTCATTGGATGAATGACCTCTACCAAGAAAGCAGAATGTAAGCACACAAAGAGCTGGTGGTAGCCAGGGTTTTTTCACAGGCCCTGTTTTTTTAGGGTGCAATGTAAAACTGACTTTCTTAGGTGGTTGTGGTCCTAAAAGTATTTATAAGAACAGGAGTCTTTAGCCGCGGATTCCTAATCAGCTCTAGATTTTGATGCTAGTCATCCTTAAAAAATGTGCTATATCACTACAATAATTTTCTCTTTTTAAAAAAAAAAATTAGAGCAATTTTACACATTTATGCAGTCAAACGCTTTGTATAAAAGATGTAGCAAACTGAGTACATTATTAGGGCCCTTCTTCACAGAACTGTGATCTGCATGAATGGTACTCTGTAACATACTGAAGCTTGATTGATTCTACCTGAATCGTACATGTACAAACACACAAATTGCAGAAACTTTGTTCCATGCTGATGGAATGAGGTGAAGAAGCATGTACTTTTCCCCACTACAGTTCTCTCCAGCCTTTTAGGTTATAACTCCTGACTTTAATATCGAAATGACCTTTCTTTTCAGAATCCCATTCTGAGTTTTGAGCTACCAATGAACTTAACAGACTGGTTTCCACGCCCAAGAATGAAAACCAAAAGAGAAGAAATACGAAAAATAATCCTGAAGCTGCAGGAACAGCAGAACAAGGAAAAGAAGGGACAAAAGGACCTGAGTTCAATGGAAAGATCTTTGCAGGAAAAAACAGAACAACTTATCAACAGCAGCTCAGACTGAATGTTGTATCTGTTGCATGTTAGCTCCACAATCAAAACTGAAATATACATTTTTTTTGTCTGCCCAGACTAAAGATTTGGCGTATTCTCTGCTCAAAGTTACTTGGGAATGTTTAATGCCTGTATAAATGTGTGTCATAAAATGATTTAATTCCCACAAAGATGTGTATTAAGTAAGCAAGTCTGTACATATGTTAATGAGGCCAACTTTTTCAGCATTTGTAATTACTTTTTTTCCACTTGTTAGGGAGCTTTTGTTATGTATTTCTGTTAATAGAACTTAAATAGCAACTTCTAAACATAAAGCAAATAAAGAAAATATTTATAGGATAAAATGGTTAACTTTTTCTTTTTCAGTAAAGTTGTAATGTTACAGGCTTAAGTAACACATAGGGAACGATTTGGTAGTGAGATAACTAATTCCTATTTTGACCCTCTTTAGTTGCCCTTTACAAGATTATTCTGCTTGCGCTACAAGCAATAATATGGGTGTCTCGATGTACCATGGCCTCAGAGAGGGTGATTCCCATCCTCCCAGTATCTAAGTGTAGGCAGTGTAATAGTTAATAGGACTGCTTCAGATTTGGGGTTTTAAAAGATACGCATTGCAATTAAAATTCCACACTTGCTTTAGTGGGACGGGCTAGGAAACGGGGGAGAATGCTCTTTGACCAGAGATTACTATTCAAACAGTATTATAAAAGTGGTTTCAATGAAGTGATCTTGAGTGATACTATTAAATCATATTTTGTGGATCCCAATTGTTGTACAGGTGTATTTTGAGACTTTCTTCATTATAAAATTGTATTTTGGTAAGTGTACTTGGAATAGCAGATTGCCCACATTACATTTTCTATGTTACAACTCTGAATGTTACATTCATATGTGCTTTATCTAAGTAATGAACATTTAAAAAGAAAAAAAGTGTATGATTACTATTTTTTGTAATATCCACGCAAAAAACCAAAATACCAGTGTTCATTGCTTGCTTGTTTGTTCTTGGCTTTAGGTAGCATCAGACTAATGTTGGGATTTGTTTGGATATTTCCGGTGTATTTTGATTTTACAACAATCTAAAATGCCATCGTTGCTTAAACTGCAAACGTAGCCTTTTATCCTTGTTACAGAAAGGCTGTGGTATTCACATGAGGAAAGTAAGAGATGGTTCGTGCAAGGATATATATATCTCCAGTCTTCTACTGACATAGATGTCTTTGAAGGGAACCAGAAACTCCTCCCAGGAAGGAATCTGTCAGGGGAGAGAGGGACCTTCTGTCCCTCCTTGCAGATAGTATTTTCTCTCCTGATTTTTCTGCTGGGAATGTCATTTGTCATTCCCTTCTCCCAAAGAGAGGCAGCAGAGAATTCATTAGCTGAACTCTCCGTCCCCCAAGATCAATTTTTATACGCAAGATCAATTTTTATACGCAAGATCAAGTCTAACCCAGTACTTCAGGTTCTCCATGAGTTTTCATTCTCACTAAACCTTGAAAACACGGCTGCTAATGACGTTACTGCCGGGGCGTTTCTGCAGAGACGACTGTCTCTGTGAAACCCTCTGTGTAAAAGGGGTTTCGCTCACCAAGGCAGAGCGAGTGCACGTAGAGCAATACAACCGTGGGCTGCTAATCTTTTGCACAGATAACCCGTGGGATTTAGGGGACTTGGTCATTCCCTCTTCTCGCGTAGAAGAAGTGGGCCCCACGGAGAATACGTGAGCACCACGTATATACATCATATTAGAGATGACTCCTGCATAGGTTTCGTGTTGAAAGTACGTGGGGGGAAATCTTCTGGACTACAAGTTAAATATGTAATGTGCACACCTCCGAGTTGTTTCCTCCATCGAATTTATCCAGTATTCTTGCCATTGTTGGGGAAAATCTGTGATAAAATAGTTTCAGGCTGTTTCCTTGCAAGGTCTTGTGTATCTGGCTTCAGTGCAACTGACATACAGGAATAGTAAAATATACAAATGCAGGTAAATCAGTGATGGCTTGTAGAGAGGGAAGGAAAAGAATTTCTTGGAAATACAGAGAAGAGACAATTGCAAATAGAATGTATTTCTTCCCAGTTTTGTCTTTCCCAATGGTATGTTCTAATTATATGGAATATATCCAAATTTGATCAATATAATAGTTAGTTTTCCTTTTTCTAACATTTGTGATGCAGGTTCATAATTTGATGCTGTAGAACTATTTGGTTCTCTTGCTAGGAATGGCCTGGTGCTTCCTCCTTCTCCCTCCTCTTTCCTGTCCTCCCCTTCTTCCTCCCTCCCCTTTTCAAAGCTGTGAAGAAAGTGTTTGATTTATTATCATTTAATGTTAAAGGTCTTGAGATCTTCAGTCATATACAGCAAGCTAATATACATGTTAAATATAGGAAACTTATTTTTTTAATAAAATGTGATGTTAATAGAAAAAAACCCCACAGAATTAAGAATGAGTTATTTAAAACCTTACTGACTTGGTTTACAAAGCTCACTGCTCACTGCTGCATGTGCTTGTTAGGCGTTAACGTGATGGTCAGCTATGCCACGGTGTTTTGCAATCTAACAAAGAATTTACCAGTGAATGTACTGAATCAGATTTATTCAGTGAAAGTTAGTGTGGTGGGGACTAGATATGTTTGTTTAATAATTATATGGCCACACATACACTCTGAGGAAAGCATAACTGGTATATGCCTTTATAAGATTTAAGATTACGAATGCTTTAAGAGTAGCATGACTGCGTTCTGCAGCGTAAGGTATCAGATGGCTACCTAATTAAATGTATCTGTTTGTATTGTTTTTCACATCGGATAGAATAACAGCTAAGAATTCTTATAAAAGTTTTAGATTACTTGGCATAAAAAATGCATGCACTTCTGGTGCCCATTTGCAGGCTAGCGGCAAAAGCAGAAGAGACACCTAAGTCGTCCCTTGTGACAGTCCTATTTTTCTTGCTCTAAGAAACTGAGTACACTCTTTAAAGACCAAAGACTTCAAACAGAAGAACTGTGGTGTTGATCTTTGAGGTTGTACTGTATTCTCGTCTCAGGAGAATCTAACTTCCAAAACATTCGGTAAAGAAAGAGTTGAAAAATCAAGCAAACTTCATGCCATGATGATAAAACCATGCCGTTGATTTAATTTTTTTTGTTTGTTTATGTATTGCAGAGCAAATGAGTAAAGCAGAACAGGAAGCTTTTGCACGTATGGTTTTTAATTCCCATTAGTGGTAGCTCCTCTGGAAATTGGAGTGATGAACAAAATGCAGCAGTTTCCTTAGTTCACCAATCCACTGTAATTTTTTTTCCGTATTTACAGTCAGTGGTTAAAGCTTTACGTTGCCCTTCGTTGATAACATGATACTTGTGTTTTAGCATTGAACAGAAGAAGGTAGCTATAAACTGCTTGTTCTTTGGAGTCCTGATCCATGGGGCCACAATGGTGAGAGGTGGTGCAGTCTGGATAAAAGATTTTATTTTATTTTGGTAAGACGCTTTTTGTAAGTCTTTGTTAAATTTTACATACCCCGAAAGAACCTTTGTGCAGTGACTTAGGTTCACAAAGGCACTCGCATCTCCCCAAGTCGTCTGACTCTTCCCATCTACTTCTGGAAATCAAAGGGGAGCTGATGTTACAAACTACAACTTTGAAACAGTAAGAGTGAGGTAACAGCCATTTGCTTATCTTTCACCACCATATTTTTAAACCAAATCCTTTCCGCTTAACTCAACCATGCCTGCTCAAAGATGTGATGAAAGATGTCTGTTTTGTAGGCTCCAGTCTGGTTAAGGGAAGGTGTAATCTGGAAAGCGACTGTTCTCTCTGTTGTGGTCCGTTGTAGTTTTCTGACAGGCTAGCGCTTGCTTGCTTTTAGCAGATTTGCCTGTGGACTCACGCAAACCTGTGCTTACAAAAGGAAGCTTGGTAATGTACACCATACCTGAGGGATCCTGCATTCAGTTCTGCGAGTAATCGGTAGCCGCAACCTAGATTCAAACAGCCGGCTGTTTCTTTGATAGATCTTTTTTTTTCTTTCTTCTTTTTTTTTTTTCTTTTTCTTTTTTCTCTTCTCCTGCGAGGCTCATGGTTGATGTTCTTAGGGGAGAGTAAACAGTGCTATTTGTGATGCACGATGCTTAAAAAGATATGTGAGCTACGTTCATATATGAATATATATATATGAACGGAAGGTTGTATGGATTAAAAAGCACCCACATTCTAGGAAACAAGATACTTGCCTCGTCTGCCTTTTTTTTTTTTTTTTTTCCCCCCCTCTTTCTTCTTCATATGTCCTTATTTTGTTGGGTTTTGTGATCAGATTCTCTCTGGAGTTCTTTGGGGTGTGACTTTACCAAAAGCAATCATCAGTATATAATGGTAAGTAATTCAGGAGAGGAAGGAAAAGATTCTTCTATATGAGAAAAACAACAGCAACAAAAAAGCCGGATGTACTTTTTTAAGTAGACGGTTTATTTTAACGGGATAGTCAGATCCACGAGGTATATGTGTCCATTTGCGCAGTATCATAGATTCAGATGGTATTTACAAATCCCATCTGCAGGACCAGACTCTCTCTTACTGTAAGCTGACTGAATACCTTTAAGGTTAATGGGAGCCAGACTAGTTTGTTTCACCTGAGTATATTTTCCCCTGGAAGCTGTGAAGGGGGGGGGACAGGGAAGGGAAAAGCACCCTGCTCTGCCCAGCCTGAGCTTCTTGCCTTCAGAGTATGTTTAGACTCTGGTCTTTAACCCAGAAATTAAAATACGTTACGTTTCCTCAGTGGTTTAACTTAGTGAAATTAATCAATTGTTTACACAAAATTGTATCTGTTTAACCCTATTTCTAAGTTCAGGAACTTAGTTTACTTTTGCACCTCTACTGCTGTCAACTAAAAATGTATATACTAAATACAACTAAATATACTGATGCCAACTCCCAGCCGTAGTTTGCAAACTGCTACACAAAACCTCTACTCCCGCTGTCCTCCAAATGTAGCAGTTTTTAAATCAAGCTCTGTGACAGTGCCTGCTTACACGAGGTTTGTCCCTCCTGACTCATATTTTGGGAAACTAACGCGTTTCCCTTATCTTTACAGGTATGTAAGAGGGAGTGCAGTGGTAGCCTGGATAGGGACATGAGTGTATATATTGGACCAAGCCCATGACATCAATTGTAGGAACACTTGAGGAAATAATTGGTTGGGAATTTAAAGCTCTAGGATCCGAGTTCACTAGGCAGCAGGCTGAAAACAGAGTAATTATTTTAGCTCTAGATAACTTCATATTCTGTAGCTTCAGGCCTGGAAATGTATTTCATGCTATACATCAGTAACATGGTGGAGAGTGCGCGGTTCTGTAATACAAGAAAATCGGGCCAACCCCAAGCATGGCGCGTGTCTCACAGAAAATGAAACTAAATAGGACATAAGTTGTGGTGGAATGCAAACAAACGGAGTATGTTTCTTAAATGCTCTTTGGTTCTGAAAGCTCAACTGCTTTGTAAACAATATTGTAATAATATCTGTCCCTGTCACAAAAGGGCAATAAAAGGCCGTGAGAAGTTGCCCAGCTTCCTCCCATCCTGCAAGACCACTGAAATTTCTAGGCTTCAGACAAAATTTGCAGTGACTCCTTCCACCACAAATGAATGTTTAGGTTCCAGAGTCAAGAAGACATTTTTAACAAATGTCTGGATTAATGTATTGAACGTGTTTGCATGGACGGCTTATGATATGATATTTAAATAAAAAGTGATACTGCTTTTCCCTCACCCCCGGGAAGGCAGGTCTTTGTTTTGCAGAGCAGTGTTCCCTGAATTAATTTATTAGTTCTTTTTTGCTGTACACCTCACCATACAGTCATTTTTTGTGAGCTTTTCATGCTACTCTCAATTATTCTCAGTCTTTAATGAATTTGGATGCAGTACAGTCAGCCTGATTTCAGTATTGAACTTGCACCCCTGCGTCTCAGCCGTCTGTGTAAAGCATCTAAGTTCTCTGAGTCAAAGGAGGTTCCCCGTGTCATAGAGACATTGTCTAATTCAAATGCTTTTATTTAGACGCTGAATTTTTCAGGCCAGTTAGGAGCTGCTTGGGGTGAACTTGGCTTTATCTTGTCCACGGTCAGAGCTGCTCGATGTCATTATCTCTGTTTTGCAAATTGAGTGCTGAAGTTCAGGGAAAGAGGTTAAAAGCATTTTAGTTTAACCAAGTTTACTCTTAACTAAACTGAAATTCACACTCCAGCTACTCTCACTTGCGGGTGTTGAAAAGTAAGCTTAATGGGATCGCTGTTTACTCAACTACTTGGAGAGAGAAACCAGTTTTGTGGTTAGGAGGACTGTTTGCCCAGATCAAAATTGTATTGGCCTGCGATTATCAGAAGCCAGCGTTGACGTGAGTGATTAATTCCATTGTCCAATTTTTGCTCTGATCTTTACACCCAGGCAAGTGCTTTCTGCAGCACTTGGACTGAGCTGTCATTTGACTTCTTTGGGTTTGCAAGTACTCTTGCAAATCTGACTCTAAGTTGGGCACCTGAAAATAAGAACACAGCTAATGACCACTGGAAAATACCTTTAAGTAACTTGCCAAATATTGGATAATTTTCCTGTAGGTACGAAATGCAGTATTTAGTTGGTTTAACAATGAGAAATATTTTTTTCATTGTCACACCTTTTCATGGGACAACAGGAATCATACAGCTCATAGCTGTCTTTACTGTGAAATTTGAAGTTCCTTAAACGCTAGGCTTAGCATCCATTGAGAGAAGCGGTATCTGGAGACAATATTACATGCGATCACATAGAATTTTGTACATGCAAGTGGACTAAATTAAGGTTCCTTGGACAATTCAATAATTTTTGGATGCTTCCTATCTTGTTAGTGCTTGTGTTTGTAACTGTCTTGCTTACTGTGTATTTGGCATATTTGGGTTCTCCTGACTTCCATTGTCAGTATATGGCGGTCAATCATAGAACTAATTCTACAATTGTGGTTTTTGCTACTCTGTAAGCAGTTGTAGTACGCTGTCATTTTCTTGCTCACCTAGATGAAAACATGGTGCACAAACCCCAGTGACTTTTCAGGTTGTTTGCTGACAGCAGAACAGTGATGCACTTCAATCTTAGTTTTGTTCTAGGGAGAACTTGTTGTCGTGGTTACGGATCCTTCCCCAGCTGCTTCCCCTTGCTGTTTCCTTCTTTCCAAACCCCAGGTGACACCCTTTCTGCACTGGTTCTTCTTACAGTCTCTTGGCTCTATGTCGGTTAATCTTTTATTATGTCTTTAAGCTCAATTCTTCAATCTACACTCTAGAAAAATGGCCACAGCTCTTTTTCCTCCGTGATCCTGTGTTGCCAAAGGAGCTTCATCAGCAGAGAAGCTGATGTATGACAAAGTACGGGCTGGATGAGCAGACAGTGAGGTGGATTGAATAACGGCTGAGCAACTGGGCCTGGAGGGTGGTGATCAGTGCTACAATGTCTAGCTGGAGGCCAGCGACTAGCGGTGCACCCCAGGAGTGAATGCTGGGTCCAGTGAATGGCCACAAAGATGACTGAGGGACTGGAGCATCTCTCCCATGAGGAAAGGCTGAGACAGCTGGGACTGTTCAGCCTGGGGAAGAAAAGGCTCAGGTGGGATCTCACCAATGTCTATAAATACCTAAAAGGGGGATGCAAATAAGACAGAGCCAGGCTCTTTTCAGTGGTGACCAGTCACAGGACCAGAGGCAATGGGCACAAACCTGAAACACAGGAGGTTCCCTCTGAACATCAGGAAATGCTTTTTTTTACTGGGAGGCTGATTGAGCGCTGGCACGGGTTGTCCAGAGAGGCTGTAGAGTCTCCATCCTTGGAGATACTCAAAAGCCATCTGGACATGGTCCTGGGCAACTGGCCCTGGATGTCCCTGCTTGAGCAGGGGCTTGGGCCAGATGACCTCCAGAGGTCCCTTCCAACCTCAGCCACTCTGTGATTCTGTTGAGCTTGCTCTCAGTTCCTGTACTTCGTGTGACACACCTGGCAGGGACCTGGGCAGCGCTGGAGCAGGAGCTCTGCAGCTACAGGTCCGCTGTTCTGAGAACGAAGCTACAGGGGTCAAGGCCAGCCCACGGGTAACCCTCATCAGAACTTCATACCTTGGCTAAATTTCATTGCGTTGCAAGACTAACGTCAAAAGGCACATCTCTGGCATACAGACAAACCGCTTGCCAAATCTGAATCTATGGTAGGAGTCTGTAGGAAACTTTCTTGCTACGGTTAATCACCATTACTTTTCTTTAACGTGATTGTGAGCAGAACCATTTTAGCTAGCGTCCCCCTTGCAGCAAGTACCTAATTTGGAAAATTTCAAACTGAGCAACTGAAGGTTAGTCATGGTATTATAAGCAACTGAAAGCAAAATGCAGCAATTTTTGATACCTGCTATTTTTCTAAAATAATCTGTGTATCCTTTCTGTTCAGCAGAGAGGTCTTTCAATTAACAACTTGAAAAATTAATTAAATAGGCAACTTTAGCGTCTTGTAAAAAGTATAAAATTATTAGAAAGTGTCATAACTGCTGGCACCAGGAATTGTTGACGTTACCTTTAGAACAGAAATATGACTTAGCTGCAGCTATTCTGGGGAAACATACAAGCTAGATGTGCTTTAAAGTAGAACCTGTCAAATATATTAACTTTTGTGATTTATTAATTATTTCTGCTTTTTGCTCATATAACAAGCTTCAGTTTGTGTCCTATGTAGTCACCTTCTGTACCAAACTCTGTTCATATAGCCCTCGCATTTTTCAGCCAATGTGGCACTAAATTACTGTGATCATCAGGCTGCTTGTATAGTCAGAAATCCCCCGAGTCTGGGGAAGTGGGGAAAATTCTTTTGATTTCAAACTTGTTTCTAACCACAAAGCTCATCCTCATTTGTCTGAGAAGCCGACCGTACTAAGAAGAGCTGCTATAGCGGCCAACCTCCCCCCGACTCGCCCACTGACTAGTATTTGCATTGAATGTCCACGCTTGAGATGATGTCATTCTGCATCTGTTTCAGATATGTGGCTTCACAAGGAATTAACTAAACTAACAGACTATCCTTAGTCTTTCCCACCTGGTTCCCGTTACTAGAACTGCCTGTGAACAGCGAAGTGATTCAGATTATTAGCAGATTTAGTAACTGAGTAAGAACTGGACAATTTGGCACTCCCTGGGCCAAATAAACATGCCAGGAGAGGGAACATCATGCCGCAGTGGGTATTTAACTTCTCAATGAGGACTGCCTTATCTCGTACTAAAAGTCCTACCACAAGGGGTTGAAGTGGTGGTGGTGGAATTTCAGTGTGGGTGTAAAACCCAACTGAAGGGCTGCTCACCAGCAGGAAAGCGCTCAGGGTGAGGTTTAAGGTGACGTAGCTAGTACACGTCTGGGAAGGGTATGGGGAGCTTTTGATAGCATTTGAGTGCTCATGTAACTGCACTGCAAAGGAATAGAAAGAGATACCGAAACAACGTGCCGCTTTGGCAGCCTACTTTTCTGGCAAAGTATTACTTCTTCCTTCACGCAGCAATGGTCCCCAGGCAAATTCCTTGAGTGGTTTGCCCAGATGGATATCAACGACAGAATCTACATCTTTGAGAGTGGATTTATGCAACCAGCAATGTAAATTAAACTGTCTCTGTTCTGTACAATAACCCCGCAGTGACATGGGAGGGCTAGACAGGAGAGAGGCGCCTGCAAGAGCTTCACAGAATTTCATTCTTGTCTCAGCAGCATTAGTGATCTTCCTTTTCAACCTAGCAGCATGTTCCTCGCCCTATCTTTTAATTGAGACTGTATATTTTTTTCTTGCTGCTTTCATCACTGTGAAGTGTAGGAGAATCACAGCTGGATGCCCCCCTTATTCTGTGAATTAGATTACTGCTAGACCTGGTCCCTACCCAAAGGTATGTTAGAATTTCAAGTGGATCATTCATTCCTCTTCAGATTTTCTTTCTCAAAACTGTCTCAAATGCAAAAGCTTAAACTGCCTAAAATGAAACGTCTGAAACGGAATAAAAGTCCTCACAGTATGTTTAACATGATGTAATTGTTTGGGAGTGTGCTAGATGAGCAGCAGCCTTCACAGAAAGATTTAAAAATTAGCTAATTCACTCACAGAATTCTCTAAGGAGCGTGAGAAGCTACCAGTACCGTGATCTACCTAATCCATGCTAAAGTTCACTTAATTACAGGTGAACAGCTTTGGCTCCACGAAAGAAGAACAGCCCTATGCCTGACACCTGTAGGTTACATATTTACCACAGGCTACATTTGTTTTTCAGGTGAGCCTGCAGTTATTTTATCAACAATTGCTGTTCATCACTAAAAAGGAAATCCATCTAGGTGATCACGAGGAGGGCAGGGGGTAAGCAAAAATTAAAAAAAACACAACTATGGTAATTACTATTGTGTGTTATCTGTGCAGCTTTTACTGGCTTCCCATTTCTATACTACAGCTCCTCCCTGTCCTCCAGAAGAAAGAGCTAAACCAGTGGGGCCCATTCTGCTTTAATATGCATGAGAGTGGGGCCCTGATATCTTTGCCAGAGAGAAGCTCCAACAAAAACAAAAGCAAATCCTCTCCCCAGAGACACAGGGCGTGTTGCACCAGGAATGGAATCCATCTGTCCTCAAAGACTGGGATGACTCCCGGAGTATCTTCCAGCTACTCTGGAGTACTGTAATCTCATTTTCCTGTCCTCACCATTTGTGTTTATAGAATGAATCTGCTCACAAAAGTAAAACAAAAAGCAATGGACTTCAGAAGGATTACAAGTTGGGGATTCCTCCTTTCATGCTATTATTTCTGCAAGCCTATTTCTCTGGAGTTACCCACAACTCAGAATAATCTATTCGCTTAATTGAATTATCCTTTAAGGAGAGGAAATAGAAAAATGGAGCCAGTCCACGGGACTTAGTCCCAGTCAAAAAACAGAGCTTCAGAAACTGGTCACGTGTTGCTAGGGCTGGCAATGCAAAACCACCAAACTAATAGGTAGCCTGATAACACAAAAGAAGAAACTACTTACCAATTGAAATGGAACAGGAGGACTTTAAAAAGGAACTCTTGTCTTAAAACATAACGTCTAAATTTTTTGTAACTGTAATGAAGCAGCTGGAATACAGAAGGCCTGCGGAAAAGTCAGAATATTTAAAAAATTAGGTGTAGTCAAAATAGGGGTTCATGTAAAATCTACTAGGAAGAAAGAGGGGAAAAAAAAAAGGATCACTTAACAGCTGTCAAAATCGGAGAATTATGTATGTGCACATAATACTAAGTGAAAGGTAGCAGATAAAATAAGACTTACACACCGATTTCCAGTAAATAATTTACATGATAAGGAAATGAACGGCACTTATCCTCAAACCAAGACAAAGCTCCTTGGAAAGAAACCAAAGGTTGATCCTGAAAGGAACATCATCTTGGAGCTGGTAAAAATACTACTGCTAAAAATTCCAGCAAATTTTCTTGTTCTTTCTCTGTCTCTGAACATAAGCTGCTAAAGCTTGAGCCAATTAGAAATGTTCTTTTGCAAACATATGAGCAAGCTCTTATTTATCCAGACAAATAAGAGAGAAACTGTGCTGGCAGGACTACGCTGGCAGTTACAATTGCTACGTTGGGAAACCAAAACTGTTTTAAAACCAGTGAATTCAGGGTTTGGTGGTTTTATTTTTTTGTTTTTTGTTTTTTTTTGGTTTTCACCAGAAATTAATTCCAAAACTATAAAATCATTTTAGGGGGCATCAAGGCACTAAACTGAAATACTCAACAGTCATGAAACTCCAAGAGTTGATGCTGACAAGCTGTGAGATATTTTAACACAACCACATTACACAGATACAGTGTAATTACATCGCATTCATATATATTTAGAGTATGCCAACAAAGCAAGGCAAAGTAAATGAACTTCTGGCCTCATTAAGTCATTGGCTGTGACTTAAGTCAGTGCCCATGGACATTTTTACAGGCAGAACTATACCCATTACATGCCATGTGTGAAACAGTTGTAGCTGCGTGTAATCCACAGGGAAACCCAGCTAATATCGACGTGATTTAAACACAAGCTTTCCGCATGAAGAGATGTTTCTCTTCATCTTGTAGTGGATGTCAAACCTGATTTCTTGATTTAATTGTTCATAGTAAAGTGTGGGGAGAGAAACTTTAACACTCATGATACGAACCACTTGAGAACAGACATCTCGGGAGTAACATTTCCAGCCGTGCAAGTGTGAGAGCCTTTACCTTTTTGTATTTATATTGAATGGTCTAAAACTTGATCGACTGAATTGTACATGAGAATTCATTTTCATAGAAATGTAAATAGCCAGGACATTGTATGATATTCTTTGAAATTAAAACATATGTAATATCCCCCCAGGGTTTTCTGAGAAGTCACCTGGGGTCCTTTACCTGCTTATCCTTCCAAACTACCATTCATCAGCTCTGAGAAAATATGATGCCTCATACAATTAACATACTTTTTTTTTTTTTAAAAAATACGTGGCAACTTTGAGGACAGAAAGTGTTTGCTATAATATGTAACAACCTGAATTCATACTTAATATATTCCATTTTAATATCTGGGTGAACGAAGACACTGCAGACATCTGGAATACCATCTTTGCAGCGGGGCTACAGCAGAGGCGCGTGTGTGCATCGACAGTCCTGTTAAAATGCCACGCCGCCTTGTCTCGGCAATCTTCCTGCCTTTGGCACGCTCGTGGGATTCCTGGTGCGCTGTCCATTAAATTCCATTTGCACTTTTAAGATTATACTAATATATATCTTTCCTTCATGATATCCTCGTTCATCACTAACAGACTCTCGTGGTCCGATGGATACAGTGTGAACCTGCCCTGAGTGAAAGCTATGCCCACAAAATTCATCTGCGTGTTGCAACGGTGAATGGGTGCTCCCCTGCTGCCGCTTCCCTCGCCTGACACGTTGAGGTGCGGGAAGAACTGGGTGATGCTTAAAGCACTCTGCTATCCTTCCCAGCCTCAAACTGCGTCTGTCTCTTATACAGACATTAAGCAAAACTTGGTTGGCGTCTCCAACCTAGCCACGCTGTTCCTGGTGCTCTGAAAAGTCTCGGTTAGGCTGAAATTAGAGAGGTTGGCCCAACTTCCCTAGGAATGAAACTGGAAATGCTCCTTGCCTGCCTCCTTATACACGGGCAAGAGGTACAGTAAAACACATTTTCCCTTGTCTTCTCTTTCCATCTTTTTTTCCCCTCCTTTGCTTAGGTTGAAGTTCTTGCACTCGGATTTTATTTGTATGTGAGTTTTCCTGTGTTTTCCCAGAAGATTTACAGAACTGCGTCTCGGGTCATTTTTATATTTCCCAGGAAGAAAAGGGGGGAGAGAGCAGCGATACGCTCCTCCTGATGAGGGAGTGGCACGTCAGATGGTGAGATAGTGCTCAGCACCGCTTGGCTGCCACGGCACCGTGGCACCAACCGGCTTGTTTACACTGAAAGTGTTTTCTTGATCATTTCCTGACATCGTATACTCTTTTGCTAACAGAAGGGGTTTTATCCAGTCAGCAAATTTACATTTTTTATTTAATTATCCAGTCGGGTTTTTTTTCCCCAGATAATCATTTTTCTTATCTGTCTCTTACAAATAAAAGTAAGGCTGAACATATAAAGTACTGCCGTGAAAGGTAATGCCAAAAGTAAACTCCCATTCTCTAGAAGTTCTACAATATCTTGATTTGTCCAAATTGTCAAACATTCCTAAATTACATCAAGCGAAGATGCAACTGTCAAATTCACCTTGCCACTTTGCAGGCATGTGGAACATTTTAAAAACCAGAACAAGCTCATAGCATGTTTCAGGAGCTGTAGGAATGTTAATCTGGACACAGGATTTAACTCCACCCATGCTCTGCCCAGGATGCAGGATTACTCAGGCCCTTTGTGTATTCCCATTTTCCTTTCCACGTGTACATCCGTGCTGACCCTTGACAGAACCCTTTCCCTAGAGACGCCCCTGGGGTTTCTCCTTATGTCCTAAAAGAGGCCAAGGCATCGTTATGAGTATCGTATCTATGGGGGATGATATGGCTGGAAGAAAACATTTTGTTTAAATTATTTATTAGCTAGCGGCTGCACTCACAATGTCCCTGGTGTTGTCCAAACACTCAAAAAGGATGCACACCCTGCCTAAAGAAAGGTAGTTAGGGCTGCAAGACTCAGAAAAACACAAGAGATTTTGAAGCATGAACTGGTTTGTTTCCCTCCATCAGCAAAATACACCAGAATTTTACGGCCATCAGGTGGAGACCAAAGAGGCCTTGCCCCAGGGTCACCGTGCCACTTGCGGAGTATTGCGTGAAGAGGAGCGAAGTGTTTACAGGAAAGGCTGACAAACCAGCAGGCGATGCTAGGCATGAAGGCTCGTGAAGCCGAGGGATGGGGAGGCGAGGCAAAACTCCGGCAGGGCTGGTCAGGGAGGGGTGGCTGCGGCGGCCGCCCCGTCACTGGTGTGACACCGCGTCTGAGCGTGATGCAATGCTGGCAGGCTGGGACGCTCTCCCTGGTGTCCTGGTTTGAAGAACGTGCCCAAACCACGACACCGAGTCACAGCAGTGTGCCGGCCATGGGGAGGAATGGCTGGCGGGGAGGCAGGTGCCAGGGAAATCCCTCAGAGCCATCATGGAGGCTGGCGGGAAGGCAGGTCGACACCAGGGCTGCCTCACCGGAGTCGTGAGGGACAGGGCGGGAAGGCACTATTCTGCCATCGAGCAGCAGCCCTGGCCATGGCTGCTCCCGCCTGTGTGAAACCCCTCATGGCGGGTGACTGGGAGCCGTGAGGACAGGGACACCACCGGGCCCAGGGTACTCTGCAGAAGGGACACAGCGGGAGAGCCACCACCTACCCTGTGCCCTTATGGGGTAATGGTTAATTAAGACAAAGATAACCCCAAACCTGACCCTATATGTAGCCGCATTGGTGAAAAAGAAAAAAAAGGAAAAACCCCAACCTTCTGCCAGGACAGCCAGGAGCCAGCCCCGAGCAAAGCATGTCCCCAGACCAGCCCCATGCACAACATCTCTGGTGCGGGAGGGCGCAGGCCCCCCGAGGAGCGCCGGGCCTCGCCCTGCCCGCACTGGTCGGGGCTCCCCGTCAGGCAACGCCGGTGCGGAGGGAAGGCCAGGCCCGGCCCGGCCTTCCCGGCTGCCTCCTCCGCCTCCTCCTCCCGCCTCGCTCCCGCCGCCCTCGCCGGCGCAGCCCCCGCCCCCGGCCGGCCCCTGTGGCGCTGACGTCCCGGGCGGCCGTGCTGTGCCGGGCCGGGCCGTGCCGGACGGCGGCGCAGAGCAGTGCAGCGGCGGCAGCAGCAGGGCTGGCGGCCGGGCGCCGAGCACAGCGCCAGGTAAGGACGCGGCGCCGGTCAGCGCAACAGGCCCACGGCCCCCTCTTCGCTCTCCCCCGCCGCCCCTCCGCGGCCTCCCCCCGCCCGGGAGCCCTCTTGGCCGGGCCGCGGCGCGCTGCCCTGCCGCCTCCCCCGTGCCCCGGCGCCGGGTCGGCGCGGCGCGGCCCGCCGGCAGGTGCGGGCTGGAGCGACGGTGGCTTCTTTAGGGGCTGGTCGGGGCTGCCGGGGGAGGACGGTGAGGGGGGGCGGCTGTCGCGCCCGGTAGCTCTCACCTTACGCGCCCCGGTAAGGAGGGAAGCATACTACCGCCGACGTCCCGGCGCCGGCCCCGGAGTCTGCGGGCTCGGGGAGGGCCGGTGGCTGCCGGGGGAGCGGGAGGAGGCACTCGTCGGGGCTGGGGAGCCGGCGGCCCCCCCTCGGGGCCGGGGAGCGGCAGCCGGACCTTCCCCGGGATGTACCGCGGCTGTCTGAGGGGATTCTCCCTCGGCTTACTGGAGCGAACCGTCACGGGGACATCTTTCCCGTGTTTTCTTTTATTTTGGTGTCGTCCTCCGTAAAACGGCCATCCCTGCCGACTTACAGCCGAGCTCCTCTCCTCGTTTCCACAACGTTTCTGTGCTGGTGGCGTTGTCCTCCTCACGGAAAAGGAATTTTTTACAGCCTCAGCCGGCCGAGCACAGTATGAGCCGTGGTGCAATGGAAAACCGTCTTCTTGGAGTGTTTCTCCTTGAAGTACTTTTGGCAGGCTGATTCTTGGGAGAGCAGCGTGCAGTTAAGTGTGATGTGCTACCAAAAACTGGTACCCGGTTCCTGACACTTGCTGAAGAGGAAAACTTAGAAAGGTTCATCCCCTTCATGGGCTGTCACTTGAATACAATTTGCAACGCAGCACATTTATTGTTGGTACTTGGCCCTCAGATTCCTAACTAGTAAATCCGAATGCCACCGGAGGCCCGTAAGATTGAGATAGCTAAATGAATAGATTACAGGTTGCCTAAATGGAGGGCTGTTACCTGTTATTTCGCCTAAACATTGCTGATGGTCAGCCCTTTTTTTAGGAAGGTGGAGAGAGGCAGCGCGTCCTGACTTGTGCCCCGTCTCGCTCCGGGAAGGAAGGGACCTTTGGGGCAATGCAATTCCTTGCAGCCTGGTTGGCATCGCTGGGCTGCGGGGTGGCCTATGGACTGGGTTCGCAGCCATCAGAGTGCAAAGGTTGGCTTCCTTTTGAGTATTCCCTTCTGTTGCGAACGTGACAAATTAACAGGGTAGAGAGGAACTTGTGAGTTAAATGCCATCTGCAACTTTTCTTTCCGAGACAGAGGGGGATGCTAGGGAAAAAAGCCTGGTAACAGTAGAAATGATTTAGTGATTAAAACTGTCCTTGTGCAAATTTAAACGCATAAGCGAATGTCTTCTTGCGGTATTTGTTTAAATGTCATAAAACTGTGCTAATGTACAAGTTAACTGTGAAGTGTACGGTTTATAAAATAACTGTAAAAGAAAGATCTGAGTATCGTTGAGGTGGGAGAGTAAATACCGAAACTGTCAAAGCACAAGTTAGAAGCCTTTGCGATGTTGTTTTTACTAACCTAGAAATTAGGATTCAGCTTGACTGTACTTTTAATGTGTATAAGTTAATAAACGATTTAGTGATGGTACAGTTATGCCTTTGACTGTGAAACTATGAAGCCAACAGTGTGAACATAAAGGCAGTAAAGTTTGCTGCGCGGCTTAATGGCTTTCTGAATTAAAACCATGTCAGTATTAGCTTCCAGAAATTGCAAGTAAGTTGAACTAATTTCCCCACCCCCATATTTCTAGCCTGAGTGGGTGTTCATGTATAATCGGCACTAAGTATTGTGTTCTTCAGGACCCGGCATCGCCATGCACCTTTGTTTTTGATATGGGGTCAGTATTTTGACCCATTAACCGTAATGTTCTGATAAGCAAGGTGAAGC
Source organism: Larus michahellis (assembly GCF_964199755.1). Taxonomy (NCBI): domain Eukaryota; kingdom Metazoa; phylum Chordata; class Aves; order Charadriiformes; family Laridae; genus Larus; species Larus michahellis. Next base: position 96,620,758 of record NC_133898.1, on the reverse strand, counting down.
AGTGCTTCCTTGTGCCTGCTCTGCAGGGGTGGAGAAGGCTGTGTGACTCCATCTAACCTCCATGTTCTCTTGGTATTTGATAATGCTGGTCTGAGGAGAGCTTTGAGGTTTTAGAAATTTTGACAGTCTCATGAGTGACACAGCAAAGTTGAGTAGGGGACTAACTGTTTATGGTCACTTCCAGTCCAAAATGTGGAAGCATGAGATTAAGCCGGCAGGTCCAAAATGAACAAACGGGGTGTGTTTTGGTTTCGACCCAGTGTGTAGCGAGTTAAGCTTTGGAAATCTGTTCTGAAGCATGTGGATATTGAAAGTTTACAGGGATTCGAAAAGCAGACGGACAAATTAATGGAAGAAAAATCCACTAAAGCCGACTTGTACAGAGTACCTCCTGCAGCTCAGGGAGTCACTGGGCTCCACGTGGAGCCTGGGAGAATATACTGGGAAAGTACTGTCAAGTATTTACCGAATTTTTATATTAATTTTGGGCATTGACTGCTGCAGGCAGTATACTGGAAACAACAGGCCTGCTGTCTGACCGAGTAGGGCTGCTCTTATGAAAATTATTTATTCATCTGAAGCGTTTGACAACAGCTGAGCCGAAGGGACCAGGTCTAGAGATAGCAACTCTGTGTGATTATTCCCACAGAGTGATTATGAGTCGCCGTCAGACTGGGAAGTCAGCTTCAGCGGTGCTGGGGGCAGTTCTGGCACCTCTGTACTTGTTATTGATGTCTTTGATCAAAAGAATTAGCACAAAGTCTGAAGGAGACCGAGTACGGGTTTCAGGTGTTATTTCTGATGCTCTGTTTTGGAGGACAAGAGATTTTTGATACACTCAATGGCTTTATTCAAGTACAAGATACTATTTTTCAGGAAGGAGATCCCATAAAGCAGATAGGTAAAGTCAACTTTCCAGCAACACTATGGAAACAGATCTGAGGGTTATGAGTGGTTGCAATAAGCAGTGGGATGTAGTACTGTTAAACTTTATCATTTAACTTTTTGCATTAGTGAAGCTTAAGTTAACAGAATAAAGTGTTTGATTTTGGCCACAGGCCTTTAAGAAAAATAAATGCAAACGTCTCAGTCTGGCAGAAATGGTCATTAAGGCTCAGGAAGGGTTCGGAAACTGTCATCTATGGAGGCCATGTGTGTTTGGAAAGTGTGTTCTACAAAGGCTAGACAGGCTCATTTCCAGCAGAAGGAGGAGGAGATGAAGGGACAAGAAGATGCTACAGTCGTAAAATTAGTGAGAAGTATGTCCTTCTGTCAGTGACTGTATTGAAAAAGGTGAAATTATTTTGTACCAAAGATTTGATATCTTTCTTAAAATCTGTTATGCTTTGGGGAAAACTGGAACAAGCTGAGGTTGTGCAGTCTCCTTTTTTCGAAGGTTTCTGAAAGTCAAATAGGACTTGTGTTAAGGATATATTAAAGACTTTCCTCGTGATTGTTTTACTTGTTCTTGTGCAGGGGGTTGAACTTGATAATTTCTTCAGGTGCTGTCTGTATTGTGGCCTGAGTGTACGTGGAAAAAATAATTTTAGTGCTCAAAAGAAACGTAGTTTCTGTGATAAAGTCCTAGAATCTTTCAATTATTGCTGGTCATCTGATGTTACAGCTTAACGCATTGGGTTTAAAAATAGTTAATGTTGAGGCAAACTATTGTATTTGACAGCAAAATGTTGTGGTTTAGGAGAGTAGCCCGTAATCCCGTAGGAAATGTAGGTGTAGGATCATACTGTGATTTAAGCCAGGAAAATCAGAGGCATAAAACCTGAGGTATTCATCATCTACTGTAGTACATACTGTATGTGGCTTCATAACCTGCGTCTAAATGTTACAGTGTCTTCTGTTCTCAAACACTTTTAAAGAACTGTCAGTCTATTTAAAGAAAAGAAATCAGACTTGTTAAGTAGTGTAAGTTTCTGTAGGTACCCTCATTTTGAATCTCTTTTTAAAAGTACGCATGGGCAGATAAAAATGACTTAATATTTTACCATAGCATGCCATCTATTTAGGTTTTTGCTTTGCTGTTTCTTGGAATGCCTGTATTATGTTTGTAATAAATACTGGTGACGGAGACTTATGTTTCTGAGGTATTGATAGACAGTGTAATAATATAAACAGCACAGAGAAAAAATACGGTTTTTGAACTGAAGTCTGTGGATGAAACGTTTTCTTTTTTTTCCCCCAAATTATCGGTTTTGTGAAGGTAGATATGAAGTATCAGTTTTTCCTAACGTTTTGATGGCAAGAAAATGACGGACAAATCTGTGGGCTCTTTAGAATCATAGAATAGAATCATAGAATTGTTGAGGTTGGAAGGGACCTTTAAGATCATCGCGTCCAACCTTTAGCCTACCCTGACAAGAGCCACTTCTAAACCATGTCCCTAAGTGCCCCATCTACCCTTTTTTTAAACACCTCCAGGGATGGTGAATCCACCACCTCCCTGGGCAGCCTATTCCAATGTTTAATAACCCTTTCAGTGAAAAAATGTCTCCTAATATCTAATCTAAACCTCCCCTGATGTAACTTGAACCCGTTTCCCCTCGTCCTATCACTTGTCACCAGGGAGAAGAGGTCAGCCCCCATCTCTCTACAACCTCCTTTCAGGTAGTTGTAGAGGGTGATAAGGTCTCCCCTCAGCCTCCTCTTCTCCAGGCTAAACAACCCCAGCTCCCTCAGTCGTTCTTCATAAGGTTTGTCCTCCAGACCCCTCACCGGCTTTGTAGCCCTTCTCTGGACACGCTCCAACACCTCAATGTCCCTCTTGTAGCGAGGGGCCCAAAACTGAACGCAGTACTCGAGGTGGGGCCTCACCAGTACCGAGTACAGGGGGATGATCACTTCCCTAGTCCTGCTGGCCACACTCTTCCTGATACAGGCTAGGATGCTGTTGGCCTTCTTGGCCACCTGGGCACACTGCTGGCTCATATTCAGCCGGCTGTCAACCAACACTCCCAAGTCCTTTTCTGTCGAGCTGCTTTCAAGCCACTCTGCCCCAATCCTGTAGCGCTGCATGGGGTTGTTGTGACCCAAGTGCAGGACCCGGCATTTGGCCTTGTTGAACCTCATACCATTGGTCTCAGCCCATCGGTCCAGCCTGTCCAGATCCCTCTGCAGAGCCAACCTACCCTCAAGCAGATCAACACGCCCGCCCAGTTTAGTGTCATCTGCAGACTTACCGAGGGTGCATTCAATCCCTTCATCCAGATCATTGATAAAGATATTAAAGAGAACCGGCCCCAGCACCGAGCCCTGGGGGGCACCACTCGTGACTGGACACCAACTGGATTTAACTCCATTTACCACCACTCTCTGGGCACGGCCATCCAGCCAGTTTTTTACCCAGCGAAGAGTATACCTGTCCAGGCCACGAGCAGCCAGTTTCTCCAGGAGAATGCTGTGGGAAACAGTGTCAAAAGCTTTGCAAAAATCCAAGTAGATAACATCCACAGCTTTTCCCTCATCCACTAAGTGGGTCACCTTATCATAGAAGGATATTGGGTTTGATAGGCATGACCTGCCCTTCACAAACCCATGCTGACTGGGCCTGATCACCCTGTTCTCCTGCATGTGCCGTGTAATGGCACTGAGGAGGATCAGTTCCATGACCTTCCCAGGCACCGAGGTCAGACTGACTGGCCTGTAGTTCCCCGGATCCTCCTTCCGGCCCTTCTTGTGGATGGGTGTCACATTTGCTAACCTCCAGTCAGCTGGGACCTCCCTGGTTGTCCAGGACTGCTCATAAATGATACCAAGTGGCCTGGCGAGCACCTCCGCCAGCTCTTTCAATACCCTTGGGTGGATCCCATCCGGCCCCATAGATTTGTGCACCTCCAGGTGCTGAAGCAGGTCCCTCACCATTTCCCTTTGGATTACGGGGGCTTCATTCTGCTCCCCATCCCTGTCTTCTAGTTCAGGGGTCTGGGTGCTCAGGGAACAACTGGTCCTACTGCTGAAGACTGAGGCAAAGGCTTCATTAAGTACCTCAGCCTTTTCCTCATCCTTGGTCACTATGTTGCCGGCCCCATCTACTAGAGGACAGAGATAATCCTTAGTCCTCTTCTTATTGCTAATATATTTATAGAAGCTTTTTTTGTTGTCCTTGACAACAGAAGCCAGGTTTAGCTCCAGCTGGGCTTTGGCCCTCCTGATTTTTTCCCTACATAGCTTAACTACCTCTTTGTAGTCGTCTTGAGTGGCCTGCCCTTCCTTCCAGAGGCCATAGATCCTCTTTTTTTCCCTAAGTTGCAACACTAGCTCCCTGTTTAGCCAGGCCAGCCTTTTTCCCTGACGGCTTGTCTTCTGGCACATGGGGACAGCCTGCTCCTGCACCTTTAAGACTTCCTTCTTGAAAATCATCCAGGCTTCCTGTGCTCCTTTGCCCTGGAGGACTATCTCCCAGGGGACTTTGTCAACCAGGCTCCCATCCACACTTCGCTCTGCCCTGATTTATTCAAGCGCGGCCCATTGCACCCGCACTATAGTGGTGAAGGTGAAAGCAATCAAAATGTTTCACAAAATCCTCTGTGGCTGTTTTGCTGCGTCTTCCTTTTTCTCAGCGGGGTGAGCACTGTGTGCAGACACGCTGAACCAGCCCACCCTGGTGATCTGCTCGCTTGGGAGGAGGCAATGGTGAGTTTTGGGAGAAGGATGCTCTGTAGCTGCATTGCTGGTCGGAGGTTTAGCCGAGGTCCGAGGTAACCTCCTGTGCTGTGAGTCCTGCTTACCTATTGCAAAGTTTCCAGGCCAGGGATCAAAGCATTCAGGAGTGAAGAATCTGTCAAATATTTTTTAATAACTTCAATTTTTATGGTTCTCTAGGGATGCAATTTTGTGAATTGTTGGGCTGAGGTAATTACCTGCTGGCGCCCCCCCCCCCGAAAGGAGGAAATCTTCCCACGGCTGTGCCCTTCTCAGCAGCGCTGATGGTCACTGGGCTCTTCCACACCTCAGTGGGAACTGCTGGCTCCGCAGAAAGCAGCAAAACCCATCGCCTTTCTCTTCTCCGTGTCCCTGCTGCCCCTGAGGGACATCATGCGTTTGAGAGCTTACACAACAGGGGCAGCAGGAGCATGTAGTGAGGAGCAGAAATGAGGGGAGGCAGATAGGAGGGGTTTATCCTGTTACCCGTTCAGCTCACCCTCTCTCAGGAAACTGCATCGTTTTTTGCAGTCTCTTAAACCTGTATAACCCTTTACCAAAAGGGTACACAAATGCCTCCAGTAGCCTCGTTGCAGAGAGTAATGCAGATGTAAAGAGTATACATAGGGAATTTCAGAGTCAAGGCAGTAGGACCGGAAAGGATTTTAAAAGATCATGGACTTCAGAGGGCCCCAAGATAACATGGACTTTTATTATTGTGTAAAGATAAGAACACATGGTTTTAGTACGTGTGGTGGGTTTGGGGGTGGAGAGAAATTTTTTTTCTTTTTCTTACCCAGGATCCTTTACAAAGATAGGAAAACTAATGGGATAAATATTTGTCTTGTTCTAAGGACTCCCAAGAAGTTGTTATTTTTGCAGTGTTTGTTGATTGCTTCAAAGCCTTTGCTGTGTTGGTGCAGCAAGCCTTTTTGGTGGGTGCCTGGGCAGACGAATGGCGTTCTGCAGCATGTTGTCTCTCGCTGCTCTACTGCAAGGAGTGTTACTTATGTGGTTACTTATGGGTGCTACAGGGATGATGCTGTTTCTCCTTCCCTCATACTTGTTGGCTTGCCTTCCATTAAGCACGCTGCCAGGCCTGTTTTCTTCTCCACTTCTAACCTTTTTTCCAAAAATAGACTTGCCAGCTGTGTATTCGTTTGTGGGAATACATGTGCATGTTCCATTATCACTTTATTGCCCTTATTTGCTCTGTGCTGGGATCCTTTCTCAGAGACTTTAGTGGTTTTTATAGATTTCAGTAACTGATCTTCTCGTGGCCGTGGCTAAGAGCATTGCTTCAAATTTCAAAATTCTTGGGAAACAGAAGAGAAGTGGGCTTGTCTGTTGTAGTTGTCTGGAATTGGAATTGTTGGGAACTGAGTGTTTAACTGCAAGTGTACAGAAGAATCGGAAGTTTCAGAGATGGTGTGATGATCTTCGTCTTTAACTGTCATCCCATTACAGTACTCCTGCATCTTCTCAAGCATCTGAAATTAGTTGTGGTCAAACAATCTCAGATTAGGTGGACCATGAGATAGTGTTTGGTTTACTGCAAGAATGTCATACATTAAAATATTTTTTTCTTCAGGTGTTTGGAGATGCATTATGGGCTTTTGAAAAAGCAGTGTAACACCTTAGTATTTTTTAAAATCATTTATATGAGAAAAAATGTTCAGCTTTGGTTAAGGGATGGATGCTTTTTCCAATAAGTTTTGTATCATATTCTGATGGTGATCCGAAACAAATTTTATGTCTTGTTTTATGTTTTGCTTTGAAGTTGCACATCCTTTCAAAGGGAAAGGTTATTTCTTACTAACCGAGGGAGAGGAATCTGAGACATGAAGTTTCTTAGCCTGTTATCGTGCTGTACAAGTCATGTCTTGCTTAAAGGTCAACACCCACAGAACATGGTTTTTGCAGTGCAGTGGACTAAGTAGCTGTTTTTCTTTGGGCTGTCACAGTCTTTCCTATTGTAAATGAAAGCATAGTCTTTCGATGATACGGCATCTGATGCTATGTTATGTATATCTGTGTTATGTGCTAAATTATAATTTGTATTTTCAACACCAAAGCTGCAGTGATAAATATCAATAATATGTTGACCAGAAACTCTTATGGATTATTCTTTTTCAATTTAAATCCTAGCAGCCTTTCCCAATTTTTCATACACATTTGTATTTTTTAAAATATTACATCATATTTCTTTTAACTTGGAACTGAAAATGCTTTTTTTTTTTTTTAAACAATTGTTGGAGTTCAGCTTCTTTATTTCTGTGGATATGGAGTTGTGTGCCTGTTCATGTAGTAGTCAGCCTAGCAGGGTTTTAAGATACTAAGTTGGCTTATAGATTTTTTTTTTTTTTTTTTTTTTTTTTAAATTGACCTTTGCAGCTTCTGTTGCAAACCCTTCTGTTATGGTCCCGGGTCAGTTACTGAGCTCCGTAGAAAGACAATTTTTTTTATCCCTTTAAACAAATGCATTTTATTATTTCCTGATTTTAAAAAAAAATTATTTTTAGTAGAAAATTGAGAATTCATGTCAGTAATAAGTACTGAGTGCTTGAGTGCATCAGATGGAAGTGGAAATTTGTATGGTTTCAAAGAAACCGGCTTTTGAGATGTGCTGTTTTCTGTATTAATCCTGGTTTCTTTATGAATCCTCGTGGGAGGGAAGAGGGTGGACAAAGGCCACTTTATGCCGCTGGCGTGTTTGCTGAGTGACTCTGCTGCTTTAGCCCTAGGGAGGAGGTAGAAGCAAGGGAGAGGGAAACTGGCAGGAGGAGGAAAAGTAGTTTGAGGTGAAGCTCCTTCTTGAAGAACATGTGAAGGCTGAAGAATGATGCCAAGGTGGGAAAGGCAGATTCAAGAGGGAATGCTTGAAGACTGTAGTGGAAGAAAAATGCTGGTTTGACTGCTTGAAGGCAAACCAGGTTAGCAGCAGGGGTCACCCTTCCTACCATGCTTGGGCTGGACTTTGAAGCCATGTTTTCTGCCTCAACTGAAAGATGCTGCCTGATACATGCCCAGGCGCTGACCCTGGGTGTGCCTGCTGAAGGCCACGAGGCCTCGCAATTTGGGCTAAGTATTTCACCCCAAGACAGGTAAAGGTTTTGGAGTGACATCTGAAGGTGTGTTGAGGTGTGGTTAGTTGTAATTAATGAAAGCTAATTGGCTCATGTTTTCTTAGGACTCAGCGCATTCTCTCTAGCACCCTCTCTAGCACCCTCTCTTTTTTCCATCGATCGTCTTGTTGGAAATGGCCAAGGAGGTTTGAGAGGATCCAGGTAGGACAGGAGCCTCCTCAAAAGGGCCCATTACTTCTTCCACTGTACATACTTTGTGGAGAAATTTGCACGGGCAAGATACAGCTGTGCATGAGGCTCGTGTGGCTTTGTTTTGTTTAGTTTGGTCAGCTGCTCCATTTTAAATTCATGGCCTAACTTTGTGATGAACATCTTATGGGCAGGCAAACCCACAAAACTCTAACCAGTAGTCTCCAGTCAGACAATGAGTAAGCACATCTGTGTGATAAATACAGGATTTTTTTTCCCAAGTATTTAATTTAACATTTTTCAGGCCTTTGCTTAAGGAAAAGCTGTGTAACTCTCACACATCTGAAGATACAGGAGAACCAAGTCTAATACAAAATAGTAGCCCCGTTTACAGGAAAAGCAATTTTATGTTAGCAAGCATTTAAACAAAGTTTGGTGCTTGGTGTGGGGGGCTGTTTGTTTTTGAAGCTCATGTCTTAGCAGTCTTCAAGTTACTACTGTTGGGGAAAAAAAAGGATGTATTTTTTCTCCTTTTTTCTGCCACATCACCACTTCCCTTAAGCATCTCCTGCAAGTGTTTGGACTATGCTGAACTTCTAATATAAGCTAAAAGCTTGTGCTAGTAGCTAGGGAAGTTAGAAAAACTAAAGCACCTTCTCTATTACTGTACCTCTGTAAAGATCTTCACATATATTTCAATAGTGACGAGAAGAATGAAGGTTTTTTTAAAGATCTTCCTGTAGCTGAAGGAGGATTTCCCCTTTTTCAGGTACCAGGGCTCTCCTCCAAGGGCCCCCACCCAGCTGGGACAGGAATGGCTTGATGTGGAGCTCCGGTGCTTCAGGCTATAGTGAGTCAGTCACACGTGGGATGCAGACTTTGGTTTGGTGATAGCTGATACCACCTCTTTGCACTGTCGGATGTAATGGCAGTCAAATTTTGACCCAGATGCATGTGATAGCGTTCATTTGGAGTTCACCAGAGCGTAAAACATAATGAATACTCCAGTATGTATTGTTAGCATGGCACCTGGATTGGCTTCCTGGGTTGCATTTTGTCTTACCCATTGTTCATCTGCCTGGATCACTCTGGGATCCATGCTGCAGCGGAGGTGTGCTCTGGATCCTTGGTGCTTTAAGTGCAAGTGATTGGGGTTGGCTTCACAAGGTGGCTCCCTCTGAATCAGGCTTCTTTTTTCAGGATCACCTGCTGCCCATTTAAGAAGCCCTGTGTAAGTTATTCCCAGGTGACTTGCCTTTCTTTTTTTTGTTTTCTTTTCTTCTTTTTTCTTTTACGTTGCTACTTCCAGGATATCCTGCCTTTTGTGTTTCACATCTTGCTGGAAATGAGAAGGATTTGCGTGGCGTCAGTCCTGCAAATGAGCATGCAGCTTCGCATGCTCTTTGTGGACTGCATATACCAAGAGAGATTGCAAGTGGAGTTTGTACAATAGAGCAAGTAAAACTGGCTGCATCAGTACGGTTTTCTGAGGATGAGAGAGATGCTGGTTTTTGTTTTACTTGGCAGCCAGGCCTGGTGTCTAATGACAAGGGTAGTGGAGAGACTCAGGGCAGAACATCTGGTGGAAGCAGAATTTAAGGATTGGAAAGAGTTTTAATCAAAATCCGTATTTTTCTCTACTTTGCCTTCCCTTGTTGAGGATGACCAGTGTCATACCAGTAAGTGCTGGATTGGGCATGTCTGTAATTTACTTGGAAGCTGTCAACCTACAATTAACCCTGCTCGTCAGCCTGAGGTTGGGCAAATGATGTGGAGGACACATTTGCTGTGGGGAATGCTCCTCTCACAGCAAGCTTTGCCCATGTGTGCCCAGCACAGCCTGGGATGCCCTGCAGTAGAATGTGTTTGCTCCCTATGCCAACCAGCAGGAAGGAGTATTTTTTGTTGTTGCAGGCTATTGTGGGTTGCTGCTCTGATGGGGACTCCTTTGGCTACTCATAGTGGTCCTTGCACTGGGGCATCACACTGATCTTGTTCTGGGTCTGCAGAAACACCTGGTCACCGTGCCAAGAGCACCCTAGCAAAGAAGGCCCTTTGCCTTTTGCCACCCAAAATGCATGTGAATTCACTAGATTCCTAGATCAAAGCAACAGTTTCTTTTCCTGTTTTGGGAAAAATGGAAGTGGGGGGAATACTGTTGCACTGAGATGAAGATCTGTTTTACAAGTTAATTTTGGGTGCAGCTTAATGAATAAAGGGGAGGTAGTTTAGAGTAGAAGGGTAGTAACTACCAGAGGAACAAAATTATTAATGCTGGTGTCAACCAGGATGGTGTAGACAGAAGCATCCATATGAAGTAGGGAAAGCACGATCTGGAATGGTGGCTGCCAAGCTGTGGACACGCTGAATGGAGGAGGCTGAGAAGATGGGGTTCACCTTCCAGGCAGAGCCTTGCTGGCTGTCTGGGCTCAGTGGCACAGCACGGTGCAGGACCAGTACAGCTCCCCTGGCAGGATGGAAGGCTCCTGGTCTCCTGGTTCCTCAAAACCAAAAGCAGTCTGGAGCATTTCAAGGGAATTTTCTTACCTGGAATAGCATCAGTGGTGATTTTGTGGGATTTGCCCTTTCTGCTGCCACGTTTTCTCTTCAATACCGTCAGTGATCCTGCCGTTTCCGTGGTTTTTGACTTGCTGATGGCTATCATTTATTTTTAAAAATATATGTGAGTTTCTCTTTAGAGAGAGAGAGGAAAAAAAAAGGCATTTTGGGGCTGGGAGAAGAGATAAACTGTGGGAGAGAGAAAGGGGAGAAGCTGAGTGTCAAAGAAGATGAAAATAATCCACTACAGTCAAGGCTTACCTTTTATTGCACTGCAACAATAGAAGGGCAGGCCAGGTGAAAAATTAGTACTCTGTCCTATACCTCCCTTCCTTTATGTTTTTCAGTATAAAGCTAGTTCAAGAGACCCGCAGCAGTAAAAAGCCTACAGGAGGGCTGCTGTAGCTATTAGAGCGCTTCCTGGGTGGATCATGATTCGTCTCCGAAGCCACACCTGGTGTATTAGGGTTTCCTATGCTGTTATTACAGGACACGCTCTGTGTACATTTCCAGAATGATGTCAAAAGCTTCTGTATCAGAGGAGGATCATCACACAGCACAGGCTGCTGGATACGTGAAGAAATTTGTTAAATTGCAGCATCCAGTAAAACTTGAATGAGTTTTATAGAGTAGAAGCTGAGAAACTAAATACTTTTTTGATAACCTTTGAAATACATTTGCATTCCTCTGTTGCGTGCTTAAACTTGAATGTCATCAAGTTTTGCTAACTTGTCACTCCTAAAAAATATATATGTAATTAAATTATTATCTCTTAATAGACCAGATGCAGTGGTATTTTTCTTTTAGCAAAATTAGATCCCTATCCTTCACAGGTCATAACACTGGGAGGTTAGCCAGCATGGCTCACCTTTGTCTGTGAAGGGAGTGTAGGAATTGGCTACTGCTGTTTGTGCAGGCATTTGAGAAGGCATTTGATTAATTTCTTGTTTTCCTTGTTGTTCCCAAGTTATTTGAGTTATTCAAGAAGCGTGCATTTTTTTAAATTTGTCAGAATAAGCCATTATAGCTAGCAAGTTCCATTTACTAGTGACCCAAATAAAGCAGAAACTGTGGAAGCTGTGAATTTCCTTTTAACAGAGCATTGATACTGAAATGCAGTGTCAGGCTGGTGGTTAATATTATTCATTTTCTTCTTGTGTAGTAAGAAAGAAATACTGTCTGCTTTTGGTTTTTGGGGGATGCTGTGGCAAAAATGTACTCCAGGTTTATAGTTCAGTCTTCTGAACTATAGTGGAGTGCGTGCTTCTTTTAAATATCGTCTATTAATAGAAATAATAAGATAATTCTTCAGCCCTTGTGTCCTTCAGTCAATGAAAGGAAACATGTACGCCCCTGTAATTGAAGACAGGTATGCTACTGTAGAGGGTGGAACATGAGTCTTTGTAAAGAGAGGTGGAGTCTCCATTAACATGGTGTGACGAGGGTACTGATTCATCTGTTGATGCGTTTTGCAAAATGAGTCTGTGGGTTGGTCGTGGGTTTTTTTTTTTGTTTGTTTTGGCTTTTTTTTAGTTCGGTGGATTGTGAGTTGTGTCAGTTGGGCTGCTTTATACCATCATCTTACTCTTCTAGAACTCAATTTTTCTTGAGTTCTTGCCTCAGGACTTCATAGTGGTCTCTGGAGGGTGACTGAACCCCATGTGTTTATTGCTCTGTTTGTCTCAGCACCAAACAGAGGAACTGGGCTTTTCTGGATTCCTGAGGAAGTGCATGACTTGAATTAACCTTCTGAGATTTTCATTATAGTCAGATTTATCTCTATTCTACACATAAATAATTTTACACTGTTTTGAATTTTTTCTAAGATGACCTTAGAAGATCTCTAATCATATGATGTTGTAAGGCAACTATATTATAAGCTTTTTGTTCTCTAGTTCCCATGAATAATTCAAAACCAAAAACTCTTCCCTGAAGACAGTTTTTACTCCAGAGAGGGAAAATGGGAATCTATTAGGAGTTTAGTATTAACTCCCCCTGCCCCTCCAAGAGGATGCTCAGGGTCCTTCAACAGTGTGAAGAAATATCCATCATGAAAACAGATTTGAAATATTTCTGTTCACAGGGAGGAATTTGAATTGTGTGTATCTGACTTTTGTGTAGAATCTCCTGATCACTGTAATTTGAGCATCTGTGGAGCTCAAATTTTTGATGAATTTGCAAAGAAGATACATGGGGCTATGTGCATCTGCAATAAGGAATGTATTTGCTGGAATACGGGAAGTGCTGGAGACCTCCAGACTGGAAACCCAAATAGAGGGCTTGAGTGAAGCTGAGTTGGAGCCTCGTAGACCAAAAGTCCAGAAAGCTGAAGAGGATGCTTTGTAAAGCCCTGAGCAGGGGAGTCATCGGGTTGTCTTCTTGTGGGTCCATTGATAAGAAGTCTCACATGATCCCACAGTCTTTCCTTCAATAGCAGCACAGTCTCTTCTGCATCTTGGATCAGTCTGTTTGGTTTGGAATTTTTCATCCTTTAAAAACGAGTAACGTGTTAGTTTTCCATGAAAAAAATCAGGGACGGTTTTGTGGTTTACTCTTTGGCAGTCAGCAGTGAGGGTCTTGCTTGTAATCACATACGCATTAATTAAATGTTTTTATCGTCAGGAGTTTGTGTGTGACTCTTTGAACTGTCTCCTGGACCTTTTGATTGATATTGTTGATGTTTCTGAGTACTTAAAATATCTGCAAATGCTGAAAGCAGCCAGGAATTGACTCTCAAGTGTTTCTGGCAGAAGGCAGTAGCACTTATCTTTGGCTGTGTCTGTGTATGTACTGAAAATAAATAGAAAAGGCAGCTGCTTTGCAGACTGGGTGTGATGTCTTGCAAATCAGACTGAGAAATACTGAACTAGGAAGAAAAAAATAATCTAGTCCTAATGTAAAATCTGTGTTATTGGTTAAAAGTAATTCTACAAAAGATTTTCAAAATGGTGTGTTTGTGTTTAAAATCTTGCCCGTTTCTAGTCTGTGTGGCCTCTGTTTTCAGTGACTGTGTATTACAGCTTTTTCTGCTAGATTGAAGAATTATGTAGTCTGTTTTCCATGTAAATATTGTATATATTTAACCTGTGATTACATGATCCTTGCCCTTTTTTGTTTGGCAAGGGTTTGTTTAAAATTTCATGGAACTTCTGTGTGACTGAGCCTATAGAGGAAAGTTGTAAAGATGTGCAAGAAGAAAAAGTTTTGCCTTGGCCTTGGAAGAACAAGGGGATGTGTCTTCAAGGACAGAAATCAGCAATAATATATTTTTTCTAGTGGTAAGGATTTTGAAACTATTCAGATAGATTGGGCTGTCATTGGAAGAAGGCTTTAAAGGTGCTGCTCTTCATCACAGAAGGTGTTTGAATTAAAAGGAAAAAAAATATAAGAAGATTTAAGCATCTTTGAAGCACGCTTAAGAACTATTTCGCATTATCCTCTTCTCTAATTGATTAACTGGATAATAGATTTAAATGTGCCAAATAACAAAACCCATGGATTTTATAGCAACTGATCTAAATTGATCTAATTAAGTTTGGTTTTTCCTCTTGTGTCACCTGGGTGGATCCTAATGATGTATAGCAAATTGCATTAAATTGGGTTGTGCCTCTTTCATGGGAATGATGTTGAGAAAATTAGAAATGTCTTCAAGAACTTTAATTAAACAAAAGTACTAAGTGGAAGTGGCTATTCAGTGCTTTTCTGCTCCAGCTACATCAGGTCCTTCTCATTCATTTAGGCAATTCCATTTGATTGCTGTTCTTGATGGTCTTGATATCGAGTGTATTGACTGCACTTTGTGTATGTAGACGTGTAGCTGGTACATGGTTTGAACCTGTGATGTCAGCTGTGATGATGTCACTTTTGCTCATTTCCTTGTAAAAATCATTTAGGCTTTTCGATTTCTGGACCCCCTGAAGTTTCTGCTGGGCACTTGAATTCTCTCAGAAATTTCATGCCTGTGAGATTTTTGAAATATTCTTTTTTTCTTAATCCTCATCTGGGCGCTGATCAGCAGTTAACTGTTTTAGTAGAGTGTTACTTAAACCCTTAAACCCTAAAGATCATATTGGCCAAATCTCTGTGATCCACATAAAGTGCTCTACTTTTACAGCTGGGAAACGTGATGTCAACCATCCTTGACATCAGATAGCTCCAAGAAATGCCAGCAATCAATTCCAGAAGCTCTGCTGTTGGAGTTTCTGTTACGTTTTCCCTTTTTCCCCATGTGTTGCAAACATGAGAACAAAAAATACAGTTGTTTGGTAAATACTATATATGCTTACTTTTTTTGAAATATTTAAAAATGCACTTTTTTTTCTGAAGATAAAACTCATGATTTTCTAGATTGACCTTGAACATCTGAACTCAAGCTGTGTCCAGGTAATTCAGGCCATGCTTGTATGTATTTTGAATTTTTTTGCAAAACTTTGCAGGTAATATCAGCTGGGGGAGATGAGAAAACCTGCTGACTTTTCAGAAATATTGAAAAAAATCTTCAAAGCTCTGGAAAAACTGTTAGGTTTAGAAAGGGCTGATTTTTTTTTTTTTAACCTGAATGATTAAGAAAATACCCTTAATGAATGTTTCAGATATTGTTCGTATTTCTGCATCAAGGGTTTTGCTTTTAGTAAAGAGGAACTTTTACGTCTAAGAGAGGACTGGATGTTAAAAATGAACAAAGTAAGTCTGCTTGAACTTTCAATTACATGTGGAGTCATTTTTGTGGCTTAGAAAAGGCAAATTTGGTCTGTATTGATTCTTTTAGTTTGCATCCTTTGCACCTATTTTCAGAGATGTGGAGAGCCAAGGTAACAACTTGCTGTTGCCTCAAGGAGGAGTTTCTGCTCTCACTCCGCTTTCTCGTGGATGTACTTTCTACTTCTGTCTTACGCTGGCAGTGGAGCTCACCCGTCATTTTTGGATTAAACCATGCACTTTGGCAGAGAGATTTTTCTGCCGTTGCTGTGCAGTGACCTGGCTCGCTGGGGCTGGTACTGCCTGAGTTGGGGAGGAGGGGACCCAGAAATGGGAAACATGACTTTTGTCCGTGGGACAGTGAGCTGTTAAATTACCTCACCTCCTTCTTTTTTCTTTCTTTCTTTCTTTCTTTCTTTCTTTCTTTCTTTCTTTCTTTCTTTCTTTCTTTCTTTCTTTCTTTTTGGAAGCTCTTCCCTGAGCCACAAAGTGTCCTGTGTACCTCTTGATAGTGTCTTAGTTGATTGTGAGTGGAGCCTTACGTAGTGGGTAAGGGGGCTGAGTTGTCCTGGCAGAGGGGAAAGAGGGTTTTACTTCTTGGGGTTGTTTTTTTTTTTTTTTTTTTTGGTGGAGGTATCTGTAGTTTATGGGGGAGAGTAGCATTGCACTGATATTGTATTTGGGAACTTTAAACTTAAGTGTGCGAGCCTTGTATGCTCTTGTCAAGGGTATTTTTAATTGTGTCTTCCAGTGTGTTTTTAAAATAATTTGGATTGACGTTTTATATACTGACCATAAATGAAAAAAAAAGTTTACTTCTCATAATATGTTGTTGGAACAGGAGCAGAAATTTCAATACACGATTAGATCTCCACAATTGCAAATGTTAGCTGTGCTTTTGGTTTAAAGCCCTAATTCAAATCTCTCCTGTCCGACAAGCAGCAGGAAGATTAATCTCCTCCAGAGAGAGGAATCCGTACCCCAGTTTTAGACAAGACACAATGATTGAAGTTATTTGTAGGTTGAATAAGCACACAAGCCTTTGTTCGGGACTGCTGAACAGGGTTATGTTGGAACATGCAGGAACAGGACTTACTTGCATTCCTGTTGCTGCTGCTTCCACGTTTCCAGTCCACAGCATCATCTGATGGGGAGGCAGTGGTAAGTTACCAGCTGAGCATATAAGTGATATTTTACTTTGAGACCTGTTGTTTGATTAAACAACAGTATTTTTGGGTGTCCTCCCACAGCTGGGGCGAGGTGCCCTCATGTGGGTTGGTGGGAGCTGCCTGGCAGTGGCTCACAGGGTGGGACTGCGGGATCGTCTTAGGACAATTTAGAGGAAACTGAAGATAACTTCAATCATGCCTTTTTTTTAGAAAGCAAGATCACTACAATTATACAAAATCTGAAGGGGGAAAACTCGGTTTCGCTGGTGTTTGAACTCTGGTTTTTGAAAGAAGCACGTGTTTTAAGCGTAGAACTTTAGAGGTCTAAGGCAAAATCTTTGTATTGTAGTAGGAATAGTCTGCCCTTGGGAAGGGAAGAAGGAAGAATAACTTAGCTTACATTATTAAGAAAAAAAGTTACGAGAAGCTGTCTTCCCATTGTTTTAAGGCCTTTCTTGCTGTTTAAGTAATGCTATATGACCGGTAGCTATATGATCACTAATGTACAGCATTAAAAAATAAAGCTTAGATTACAATGGTGATGATAAAGTTGAAGATAAAATGCAGGTAAAAAAGGGAAAAATGCTCTAAAGTGGCCTGTGACTATGTTAGAGCCACAGTCTACGATTTCTGTCTTTTTCTGTGTCAGGAACCATCAGCAGCTGGATGAAGAATGAGTAGAGGTATGTCTCCTCCTAACTAAAAAATTAGTCTTTTAGTTCATCTCGGGAACTTGCTCTTGTGGTGAACCTCCTGGTTGTCTGCACTTAACTGCACTGTGGGTCCAGGCACCAGGCTGGATCCTGTTCGGATGAAACCAGAGTGGAAGTGTCTCCTAAGAAAAGCGCCTGATATTTTC
This sequence comes from Larus michahellis, assembly GCF_964199755.1. Classification (NCBI taxonomy): domain Eukaryota; kingdom Metazoa; phylum Chordata; class Aves; order Charadriiformes; family Laridae; genus Larus; species Larus michahellis. The sequence continues at coordinate 96,603,542 of NC_133898.1, read as the reverse complement.
CTGCTGTGAGTTCGTATTCAGTCCGGGGGCCCAGAGTAGAGCTGTTTGGTACTGACTAGATTTAGTAAACCCCTCAGAATGTTGTAGTATGGGCACTGGCCCCTCAGTGCTGCCGTTTCACTGAACAAATTTGCTCCTATCGTACTGTGTTACTTGCTGACATAGATGTAGCCATTGAGTTTAGAACTTATTTTATGGATTTATGTCAGGACAAGCAAAGACTTGAAAAAAATCTGTAATTAATATGCCCTACACTTCTGAAAGTTGTCCTTTTGTTGCGATAATGGATATTATTAAAATCTCTATGATTAATAAAAAAAGAAAAACACACAAAAACCTCACCAAGTCACAAGTATCTAAAATTGACCATACAGGGCTTCTATGTGACTTCTCTGGTTTTGGTCTAAAATGTGTGCAATTTCATTCGGAATATTGTAGGAAGGGCTGTAAAGCATCAAAATAGAGGAAAGGTGTCACTTAGAGTTGAAAATAAGATCAGGGTTTTCATTTTTCATTTTGTTCCTGAGATGAAAATTAATGTGATAAGGTCCTAGCCCCACCGTAATGTTAAATTCTGAGATAATTTTTACAGAAGGGAAAATAAAATGGAAACTAAATAGTCATGTAATTAAAGAAGGAGAAGGGAGAAGTGGTTGTGATAAGTTTCCTAACCTCTAGAGGTGTAATTTTTGTATAAAATGTTTTGCATAGTCTGAAATGAAGGCTCAAATGCCATAGATAAATTCTCTCATCTTCGAGCTGCCAGGTCCAGTTGGGAAGTAGCAGTGGCAGCATGACAGTGCTCGTTCTCCCAGAAATTTTGTTCCAGCTGTAATTGCTCAGGAAGCTTTCAATTTAAAAACACCTGAGCCACATTTTGCGGCTGAACTTACAACCTGACTAAAAGCTTTCCTTGACTCCACTTTTGGCCTCCTTGCCAAAATAAATAGGCTGTTCTTAACACGTGACTGTGGTGGTTTCTCCGCTGCATGAGCTTCTGTACAAAATTTGTAATTACACTTAAGTGTTGGTCCTGGTAGCCGTGATTCTGCATGTGTTATTTTTGGTTATTTTCATATCAGACTTATTGAGCCTGCGTGTGCCTGCGGTTGTTGTGCCTTAGTACAGTTCCCAGCCTCAGGGATGGCTGTCTTGCATGGGAAGAGACAGAGACGGTGCGTTCACTGTATCACCTGCACCATGGGACTTGCTATTGAAAGCCTTAGAGCTACCCCAGATTTCTTCTGAAAGATTGATTTGGCCAAGCCTGGTATTTTGTATAGGTTTTGTAACACTTGAGCAGAAAATTAATAACTATTTTCGTGGTAGTGCTTGCTGGTTGGTAGTTTTTAGTCACTGTTGAAGAATCTTTTGAGCAGGGATTCGCTTTCTTGCAGCATTCCTGTTACATTAATAAATAACCTTTTATACATGGCAGGGGTGGTGAGTAGCATTCAGATGACGTGTTTGACGTTTTAGAATGAGTCAGTAAAATGCAAGTGGACTTTGAACTAGTCTTCTGCCTTAGGTCTTCTAACCATTTTCTGAACAAGAAGTGAGCGTGATGTTCTTGAGATGAATTTCTTGTAACAAGTGGTCTGTAAAAGTATGGAGCTTTGGGAGCTGCATCGGTTACTCGCTGCAGCTCCTGAAGACACTGATGCAGCAGTAAGAGTCTTAGGCCGTAGCAAAATCTGAGCAAAGATTAGCTGTGATCCAGAGTCCACATTCTGCTTGGTCTTGTACCTAGGTTTAGGGAAGCCCAGGACTTTCTCAAAGCTTGCAGAGAGTTGATGTCCTACCAAAAATGAGAGACTTGAGCTGTGGTTAGGATGTGGCTAACGTGGAAGTTGTTATGGTCTGCAGCTTTCCCTGCTGCTGAGATCCTGTTGGTCCTAATGGTGGGTATTGTCTGATTTGTTGCTGCTCAAATGTCTAGGCTTCCCAGCACTTTGCCTTCTCTGAAAATACAAACTCTTCTGGAGTAGTACAATAATTAAAGGTTATTTGGGAATTGTAGAATGGCTTGCGTTGGAAGGGTCCTTAAAGATCATCTACTCCAACCCCTCTGCCATGGGACATCTTTCACTAGATCAGGATGCTCCAAATTCCACCCAACCCTCACCTGGAATGCTTCCAGGGATGGGGCATCCATAACTTCACTGGGCAACCTCATCCAGTGTCTCACCACCCGCATTGTAAAAAATATCTTCTTTATATCCAATCTGAATCTACCCTCCTTCAGTTTAAAAGCATTCCCCCTTGTCCTGTCACTAAAGGCCCTGGTTAAAAGTCTCTCTACGTCTTTCCTACGAGCCGCCTTTAATTATTGAAAGGCCGTTCTAAGGTCTCTCTGGAGCCTTCTCTTCTCCAGGCTGAATAACCCAAACTCCCCTGGCCTTTCTGCATGGGAGAGGTGCTCCAGCCCTCTGATGATTTTATTGGATTTTTGGTGGATTTTATTCGTAAAGCATCTGTTCCAGATCTTTTTTTGAGATTGAGAATAGCGTAGATAATTTCTTCGCAGTTACTGTCTCTTGCTGAAATTACTCTTTGCACGTTATACTCGTCCCCAAGATATCCCTGAGAAAACCGATGGATTTAGTGACGAACCATGTTCTGTGTCACTGTCTCAGGGTAGCTCTAGATACTTCTTTTTTTGTCCTTTGCTGTTGGTAACTGTTTTAAATGGCTCTTATGCTCTTTTATGTTAAGAGAAGGAGAAAGCTTTCAGTCTCATCCCTCAGAAATCAGTGACATTGATGAACTTGGCAATAGATTTCTCTGTCCTTTTTTTTTTTTTTTTTTTAATTACTGATTTCTGAAGTGGGAGTTTTTCCTAGGTTCATTACGATCTGTAGAGGATTGTCTGTGTTTCAGCCTATCGCCTATAAATTACACCTGTACTTTTTTGTAGGAAGTACAAGCTGATATGAAGAGATGAAAAAGGAGGTGGCATTACCTGGTAATGTAACCGTTTTTAGGAGCTAGTTCTGTCTCTGAAAGAATTATGGTTTCTGCACGGAGATGGATGACGGTAGACAGTTCCTGAGTTGTACCCATTAATCTACAGATGCTGATTATCGTTAGTTTCTAGTATTTTCTTCTTTAATAAAGGGGCCAACGCAAAGTTGATACTATTTGGAAACCTCTGTTTTACTTGCTGTTTATTATTCTGGTAGTAAGACAGAAAGTACCATTGTCTTTTTTCCAGTCCATGTCTCTGCAATGGCCTGAGGTCAAGCATCTGAGGTTTCCTGCAGACCCTCCAGCAGCCTTTGATGCTGCCATCCGTGTGCTTAGTTTATTTGATTTGACTTGAATCCTGGCCGGGTATGTATTCTTATTTTTCTAAAATATCAGTTCCAGTATCACTCTGATATGTACTGGGAAGTGGTGTTTGGCAATGTTTTCTTATTGCTGGACTTCAAAAACAAATTATCATGCAAATTTGTCTCTGTTCTGTTAGTTACGTGTGTATGGATTTATCAACCTGATAAAACTCAGTGTAGGTTGCTTTCTTCCTTATCCCTGTATTTCCTTACTTATGCTCTGTTACACTGCAGCAAGAGGGTTATATACCTGAAGTTCAATACTTGTTAAGACAGATGAGCGCGGGGAAGGGGCCGGAGTTGTGAATTGGTTACACCCTGGGAGTCCCCAGGGTATTTCTAAAGCATTCAGGAGTGCTGCCAGGGAGAACAAAGTTACTGATAGGTTTAAGGTTGATTCAGCCCTTAACTTTCTCTGTTGGAATTGTAGGGTTACCTGAACTTCAGGGGCTGAGCATGACACATCCCAAAGTACAAAATGTATGGTGTTGTCACTAGTTAATGTAGGCTTTCTTCTTCAAGTATTTTTCTGAAAAATTAGTTGTGGAGAGTTCTTGAGTTGCTGGTGAATCAACAAAAATCCAAAAACACTCAAAATTTTTTGTTGTGGTGTTTTGGGTCTTTGGTTTGGTTTTGGTTTGTTCCCCCCTCGCCCCCCTCACCCCCCCCCCCCAAATTGGGGGTTAGGAATATGCCTCTGATTTTGTTGTGAGGGGATGAACTTTATTGGGTTAATCTGCGTTCATGAGAGTTAAACTAAATTACTGGGATTCAGTCTGCCTTGGCCTCTTCCTGAATCAGCCTGGCAAAAGCTGATGTGAAATGCAATAACTTGCTTTAACTGGTACAAGTCCCTGCTGGTTACACCAAGATGTGCTTTTAGCTGACGTTTATGATGGTGTACAAAGGATTAAAATTCTGGGGTCCTGATTACTTATCATAATGTACAGCTTCTTCAATTCAGATTTTGTAAGCTAATGACCAGATATTTAAATACCAAACCAATATTTATGATAAGTGATAGCATTTCCTTTAAGTATTTGGGAATAAAAGAAAGGATTTTCTTATCTTACTATTTTTTTTCACTTGCATTATCTGATTTTCTACTTTTTGTGCTGGAGCTGAGGTCCCTTGCATTTGGCAGACTTGAGGCCGATTGGTAGCTTTTGTTTTATCTTGTATACAGACCTCAAAGGAAAAACCAGTGGATGCGTAGTCTTAAAAGAGAATAAACACATCAGTTCTTGTATTAGGTCACCTGAAAACAAGCAATAGCTTGGCAACAGGGTGCGTTGGGTGGGGAAACGGGGCACTCTAATTATTGGCAATAGGAGAGTATGAGATGTAGAAGATGAATGGGTGGGGAAGGCTGGAAAATGACATAACTGGAGGAGAATTTAAACTTCCTGAGCTTAGAGAGAGTCATCGTCAGTCCTCAAGAAGTATTTGTTTTTTCTGATGTTTACAATTGGAAAATGTGGCACACGAGGGTTTAAATGAATGTACCGTTGAAGTGCCAGCTGAAGGGGTTTGAAGTTACTGGCCCTTGTTGGGGCTCTTTGTTGAATATGATTTAAGCTAATGTGCTTGGGCACTGCTACCAGTGGCCACACAGTGTGGTCTCTCAGTTATAGGGGGTAGTTAACTCTAGAGTGCACCTCGTTAGCTTAGACTACTCCAGATAGATCCGCAAGAAAGCGAGCCTGTCTGCTCTTATGTGTCCTTTATACTTTATCATGAGACGACTTAAGACGCCTTTGATTTTGCTTTGATGCCTTTATCTGTTTGCTGAGTTCTGTCTTGTACTTCCTCTCTTCCCCTCTCCCTGCCCCCTGGTTTCACTGGGACTGACTTGCACAGTCTGAAAGAGCTTGGTTGGTTTGAACAACCTCTTTCAGATTCTAGCTCTTAGCCATATCTGTTTTTCTGGTCTTCTTTTTGTTTAGTAAAGCTTCTAAAGTAGAGTCCAGACCATAACTGAGGAGTTCTTTCTTTAATTCTAACTTCAGCTTTTTTTTTTTTGTCTTGGTGAAATTTGATTTTTGGGTTTCGTTTCTTTTCCACTTTCTGCTTGTTGCTGTTACTGGTTTAGGTATTACTGTTGGTCGAAAATGCTTGTGCAGATCCCTTCAGCATACTTCTTCCTTGGTTCATCAAGGAGCTCCACTCGAGTTATTGTAATTAGCAAGAATTGGGACAGAAACTCTGCATTTTGTTAGTGGGAACTAAAATAGGAACAATGTTCTTGAGAGAACATTAGCTTAAAAAGCTGGCAGAAGAGCAGGAGTTACAGGGAAAATCATCAGACCTTGATTCATCCTAATATGAATCAAGTTTAACTTCTCAATGTCGTAGTTGAAAGACCACAACCTCTGTGGTTAGAATTTTACAAGCTTAGAGTTGTACAGAATTCATCTTGGTCTTGTATAACAGCAGTTGCAGTTGGACAAATACTGGCTAAAAAGAATTGGTACTAAAGTTTGACAGAATTTTATGACTAGCTAGAATTTTATTAAGAAACGAACTAGAACTACATTGCAATAAGAGCACTACTTAGTTGCAGTAAGAGCAGTTTCAGGCTAGCTTTCATGGTATTTAGTTTTTTTATTATTAATATTTGTTTTGGTCTCATTTTGAACTGTTACTGCCATAGGATGCTACTGCTTAAGCCATGTCTCAACAGATCCAGCCAGTACTGGCCATGGGGAGCAACGGTGGGCACGGTCGCACATGGGGGAAGTAGTGACATCAGGTGCCACAAAGATCTTTGGTGCTCCCGGGTTCTGGTGAGGGGTGCATTTCCAAAAAAACCGGTAAGCTGTGTTGGGCAGAGTTCACTGGTCAGCTTTCCCAAAGCACTGTCTCCCGCAGCCCCATTGTTGGCAGATGGGAAAACTTTCCACTGAGGTTTTTGCAGCTGGTGGTTTTGGTTAGGCTTAGTAAAAGTGAGATGTTGCCTTTTAGTAGATTTGAAATTCTTGAAGCTAGAACTACTCTTTTTTTTTTTTTTTTTTTTTAGGCTTGACAAACAAAGCTTTATACAAGATGAGTACTTTTGCTCTTGAAGGTCTAAGCGCATATTTCCATATTACAGCTTGCTGAGAGCTAAATCTGTTGGTATTGATGACAGATGGAAGCTGCTTCTTCCCTTCAATTTATCCTTTTGGGTTTATAGAAATTAGCTTTTCTTTTCTCCCTTCATATATGCCTTTGTCATTCTTCATGGAAGTACATCCCATCAGGTGCAAACACAGTCATGATTACCTCAGGATTTAACATGAGCCAGTATCAGTCTGTTGGGTAATGTAAAATAAAATGTGCGTTGCCATCTTCTTTTGCTCAGTCTCTTTTGACCTTCCGACTTCTCCATTCCTTATCATCTTCTCACACAACACAGTTTGTGAGAGTGGGGATTTGCAGTGTTTGTTGTCTCTCCTCTGCTGGTGTGCAATGAGTGGTCCTTTTTTGTCTCCAGACCCTCTTATGGACTCGCTTCTGCCGCCGTACCCAGAGTTGGCGTGTTTGTTGTGATTGCCCAAACCCTCCTTCCTTTGGCTTTCTGGGAGCTTCGCTGGAACCTTCAATGGCAGATTTTCTTGGTCAGGAAGTATCTGTTTTTGTTTCGTAGGCAGTACTGAGGCTCTTGGCACTTAGTCAACACAGCGGAAAGAAACTCAGCCTGTTAAGAAGTCTGTCAGTTAAAGTATGAATTACGTTAGATAAGCTTCTTACAAAAGCTTCGATAGGAACTTTTTTAATAATCTCGTCCTTTTTAAGTGGGCTACATTTTTGTTCTGTGAAAGGTGCATATACATAACAAAAGTAATAATTGATTTTAAAAAGCATGAAACAAATATTTTTCAAAACTGGAAGAGTTCCTGCCCACAGCTCAATGCGTGTGACACCTTATTTTCAGAATAGTGATAAACATGAAACATTCAGTTCCTGTGAAGGAAACTTCTTACCATTAATTGAGTTAAAACTGAGTTTTTTAGGAACTTATTTGGATGCGACAGCCATTTAAATATTTGCAAAGTAATTGTGTGTTTTTTCAGAGGACTTGTTCTTACTCAGACCATCTCCTGCCCTGGATCAGTATTTCTCAAGGTGGCCAGGAGGGGAAGAGGCAGGAGCAGGGAGCAAAGCCAGGAGCATAGCTGGGGTGAATTGGCTCAAGCAGAAATTAACATACAGGAAGGTGAGATGGTTTACAGCAAGCTGTACAGGTCTCTTGCTAATCCTTTTCCTACCACACCCCTTCTTCTGCTCCTTAAAATTTGTTCTTCTGAGCATGGATGTTCCAGGAGAAGGTGTTTGAGAAATGACACGGAGCGTTGCAGGCTTGCTTTACCAAGCTCCGTAACAGTTTTTTTCGTAATTGGGAATTGCTACATTTAATGTGGAGAAAATAAAACTAGATTTCTCTTCTGCTTTAAGCATGAGGGATTGGCTTGTATTTTTTTTGTTATTTAAATGTTTTGAGTAGTACACACAGAGTAGGTATTTCCTAGGTGACTGCTAAATACAAAGTGAATACAAATACAAAAATCAGTTTCTAGCTGCTCAGTATTGAAAACATGTCGATACATGCAAGAAAATGAGCATGCCATGAGAATAATTTCATCAGCTGTTGTGCTCAAATTGTGTTCAGCAGTCAGATCGTGTAGCTTTAAAAGACGTTCTAGTCTAGTATCTAGTAATTCTCAGATGTGTGAACTATTACTCTTTGTTTTACTTGCGTGCATCTGCAAAATGTATTGGTGATTAACAAGTCAGCATTACCATTTTCGAGGCAAATTGTTTTTGAAGATACCTTTGTGCTGTGCTGCATTCTAGCCCATTTTCTCCTTTTCTGGGTTGGCAGAAGTCTCCGCTTGATACAGTTACCTTGCTGATGTTATCTTAAGTAGGTATGAAAAAACTGCAGGTTGGTATGGCTAAACTAGGGTGTGTTAGTGCAGGGAAATTTTATAGTAAATTGAAAAAGTAAATAAGGAATAAAAATTTAAGGGAGGTTGATTTTCAGTATCATATCAGTATGCAGATATGACTAATTGTATTTAGCTCAAAAAAACCCAAGTGTGTGCTATATCTGCAGTTCCTTGGAAATATTATATCAGCTGCAGTAGAGTGCTGAATGCTGCCTAAGCTTTGATTTGTGGAAGTTTCAGTTAAACAATGGACTAGGGTTGGAAGAATAACTTGACTGACAGTAAGCTACCACTATCTATCAGTGTTTTCCTCTATCTGGCCTGTCCCGTATGTTCACAGGACCTTTCCCGAAGAATTCTCATGTGCTCTGTGTACCCTGCAGAATTTTGAGCATCTCTTAAACACAGTAGGGTTTTTTTAATATAAAAAAATGAAAATAAAATAATAAGTAATTCTACTTTTACTGTGATAATTTGATACTATACCTATTCTAACTATTTTATTTCCCGTAGATGTAGCCAACCTAATGAGATATTGTCAGTTGTTTAATGAAGTTTAATTTTTCATTTCTTTTAATTAGTTAATTCAGCAATCGGTACAGTGCCTTGGTACAGTAAACTGTTCATAGGATAGTAAATAGGATCAGATCATGCAAATACCTACCTCTGGGCTCTGGCAACAAGTTTAAAATTGCATTGCTATATTTTGCCTTCCTAGAATTCTTTCACCAAGTGGTAGTGTTTGATTTCCTTTTGAATACTTTACAAAAGCAAGATGTAGTTGTATTGCATTCTTTTAAAAATCAATAATATTTCAGTAAACGTGAGTGGGATGATAATGTGATGACTTTCCACTGAGCAATTCTTAGTTTTTTCATATGCTCAATGTGTTATGTAGATAATTTTTGTGAGAGACAATATTATTAAACATTCTCCAAAAGAGGGAATAATAGTGCAGAAGTTAAATAAGACCTGGCAGGTGTTTTTCTTGCTGTTTTAATCTGGGGAGTGCAGTATAGTTTTGTCTTGCAAGTTGTTTGAACTGCTGGCTACTAGTGTTCAGCCAGTGATAAATGTGTTGAATCCTATTACTGGTAATTAAAGCAAGGTCTATTACTGCTTGCCAATTATGAAAATATAAAATGTGACATTTGAAGGAGTAGCTGTTAAGTTTACCAACTTCAGAGAAAGGCTTGTTTCATTACTGTCCTGCTCAACAGAGAGACAGACTCCAGTATGGAGTTCCTGGTCTCATTTCCTGCTGACTGTAGAAAGAGAAAAGGGTGGTTGGCTTCCCAGTTATAAGCATAACCTTTGTGAATTCTCTCCTTCGTCTTGGAAGAAGCCTTAATTGTGGAGACCAAAATGACCTAGCAACTTATAATCAACTACTTTAATCTTTTAATATACGTTGAGTACATATATACAAATACAAATGTGGAAGATAGCTCATTTTGGCCGCCTTTGTTTGGAAGCATCATTCAGGTGACTCCTTGTGTTTGGTGTTGCTCTCAAATGTGTTGCCTTAGCACTGTTAGGCTGGATATGAGTCTTTTGGCTTTGATAGTTTTCAGAAACAGTGTGCTTTTTCAACAGTGTAGTGGAGTTGGCTGCGTGAAGGTTGGATGTAGGTGAATGCCCATGGGGAAAAAAAAGTTTGTTATTAGTGAGTGGGCTGTAACCAGACTGGGGCTCTATTTTTGCGGGGAAAATACAATTTGAAGGTTCTGCATCCAAATCTATATTTTTCCCAGTTTGTACTCTGTGATTTGTATGTTTTAATCAGTAAAGCATAGTTTCATGTTTAAAAAAGTGTTCTTTTCTTTTTCTAAGTGACTTACATCACGTAGTTGAACTTTGGATTTTTTTTTTTTGTTTCTGTTCCCTTAATACACTGGGCTGGAGACCGGCTATTCAAGAGCAGGTTCGGGAATAGATTTCATGCATCTGTCCCAAGGGCGACAGCCTATACATCAGATGGAAGGGTAGATAATAGAGCAGGTATGACCTGATAGGTTTCGGTATCCAATTTTAATGTGCTGCCTGTCAGAGTCCCAGCTGACAGAGATGGAGTGGTGCCAAAACCAAAATGTTACAACTGGATTTGTGTCACTTCTCACGCGGAAGACTGTATTTATTAGAAGTAATTGTTCCGTGAATAGCTACTACACTCGCATTTAGATGCTTTCACCCAGTGGCTTCTTAGACGCTTGCAAAGCCTCAGGTATTTTTCTTAAACATGCATTTCCTGGTGGTGGCTGAATTCAATCACCGCTCTGTCCTTCAGGAGGATTTTTTTAGCTTGTGACGCTCCTCTATCATACTTTATTAATAAAGCATGAAGTAGGCTTAAGAATACACAAGAATGCAAAAGCCCATCTCAGTGAGCGAAGCAGAAGCCTCCGGATGCTAATTGGGGAGGTTGGATTCTAACTTTTGGCAGAAATTTTGACAGTAATTTTGGAGTTTGTTTCTTGTGTGACATGGTTACGTCCAGAGCCCTGGCTGTGCTACTTGGGATGTAAAAAAGAGCCTTGTTTTTAGTGGTTGTGTGGTGTATCAGTTAAGTACTAATTTGAACTAGCATTTTAAAAGCAAATGATAGGCTTGTGAAGAAATGAAGGCCTGGTTATATCCAAAAATAAACTCAGCTGTTTAGCAACTGTGCCTGCGATGGCAGTTGTTCTCAGAGGTCAGATCTGGCTAGAAAGAAAAAAAATAAAAAATCCATAAAACTGTGGTGTATGCTAGGTCTGATTTACAATATCCTAAAGTAAGGAAAAAATGGCCAACAGCCAATTGTGAGTGAATACAGATGTTGTTTTACAGGATTTGTCATACAGTGCTGGCAACACATGATGGAGATGATGGTGTTTTGTAGAGTTCATGGATGCGGCAAAGAGGTTTGAAGTAAACAGAAGTGAATGAACAGAACAGAAACAGAACTTGAGGTTTTAGAACATAAACGTACTATGAGTAGTTAAAAGAAGTTAATATGCTCCATTTATGAGGGAAAAATAAACCACAAGTTTTCCTGTATTAAATATAATGTTTTAAATAGTGTGAATTGCGTGAGTAGAATATACTGGAACTATTTGTTATAATCTTCATGAGCTTCCTACATCCTTAACTGCATTCATGGGGAAAGAAAATCTGAGTAAATTTAAACACAAAACCAGGCATCAGCACTAAATTAAGGACTCTATAGCTAGTTTTTTCAAGGTCTCTTCAGAACGCTACTTCATTTAAAAAATATTTGACATTGCTTCTTGAGTCTTTGCTTTAGAATTACTTTTTGTCTTCTGTCATTTCACATGAAAGTTAACATCAAAATTGTCTTACTTCTTGACAAGTAAGATACTAAGACCAGCAGCATTCTCAAAGCGGTCAAAGCAAGCCTTTTCCTTCTCTTCAAACCTTTCTAAAGTCCTTGGAGGCAGCAAAAAGCAGGTCATGTGCAGCATGTCCTGACAGGTCCTCTGTGGGATAAGAGTGTCCTTTCCTGCTCATGGCTGTACAAGTTTCTGGTGGGCCGATGATGCTTTTTCCTTGTTGCTCCTTATGGCAAAAGTGCCTGCAGCCTTCCCTGGTTGTGAGAAATTTCGGAGCTCCTTTTTCCTTCAGATGTGGGAAAAGAAAAATGTGGGACATGTTTCCTAGCTTACAGGCTCTTGGAGTTTGCTGCCAGTCTTTTCTTTGCTGCTTGGCAGGCTTGTTTCCTTCATACTGAGAGGGGCAAGTTACACCTTGATGATATGAGATACTTTTTACAAATTTTGGAATCACTAAAACATGTCAGTTCAGTATGTGAATGAGTTCTGGAGGGGAGTAAGAAACAGCCAGGAGAAGTGAGCCTTTCAAGCTGTGGGGACTCCTTATTCTTATTAGGGTAAGGATTATAAAGCAGTTTGTTTTTTGGTTTTTGTTTTTTAAAAAAAAAAAAGGCAACTAATTCAGCATATTTAAAATGGCACCATTAGCCATTCAGAGTGTGCCAGTCCTGGCAGCTTTCCTGGTTAGTTCAATGAGCATTGCATGCAATCAAATACTCCTTTTAATTGGGAGCTTATTTAGCTCCATAACTTCGGGAGCTGAAGGTTTGAATGTCTTGGCCTTTGCATCTGTTTCACTTGTGCATCATACAGTCCTCTGAAATAATTTTCACATCATATTTTTATAGAAAGTAAGGTTGATGTTCCTTGAGTTGTAATATTACAGTATGAGAGGTCAGTCTCTCAGAGGCTGTATGATAAATCAATCGGGACCAAATATATTTGTGGGTTATTTAAAGGCAATATGCCAGGCCACGCAAAAAGAATGGGCACAATCATTCGTCTCAAATGACAAGAAACTGGATTTCTGCTCACATGCCTCGACATGTGCCCACTGCAGAAATTCAAGTATTTGCACACCAAATCACGTACAGACAGGTATCCTTTAGTCATACGACCCACTGCATGCACGTAAAAATATATGTGTTTCTATACGTCTGTATACACAATGTGTACATATGTGGTCCTAGTATAGTCTTGGCTTTGAATTTGTCTTGTATTTCTGTTTTGATCTTGAGATAGACCCACTTTTTGGTTCACGAGTTAGGGATATTGGGGAAAGATCTGCAGGGAGCCATCTGTGGACCCCACTCCCCCCCAGCTGATCTGTTTTTGAATCTTCTTCATACTCAAGTCTGAGGGTGTCCTTTGTAAGACAAGTGTCGCAGGTTGGAGAAAGGCTGGAAGAATCTTGTCCTGACAGGCCGGCCACTTCAATAGTAGGAATAAACATAGTAAAGTAAACTAAAGTCTGTATAGTGAATCCTGATAGCTTACTAAATTTGTATACAATTTTTTTTTTGTTTAATTTTTTTTTTTCTTACAGGAAATACTGGATAGATCCCACAATGGAGGACGGGAAGCCCGTTTGGGCTCCACACCCAACTGATGGGTTTCAGATGGGGATGATTGTGGACATTGGCACTGACAACTTAACTATTGAACCTTTGCATCAGAAAGGCAAGGTAAGTGTCTCAAACGACGGAACAGAGAGAAACCTTATAAAAACTATTTTACCTGTAGGCTAAATCTTTGCCGATGTCTACAATTACACGCAGCCTGAAGGAGTGGAAAATAAGTTTTCTGTTCTACAGTTTGGCTAAGGGTCTTTGTTTAGCTTTAGCTTACGTTGCAAATGAAATATCACACTGATTAGAAGTGCATGTGTTCTGTCAGTTATCTGGTGTGTGTTCAGTACATGGTATCATAGAATAGTTTGGGTTGGAAGGGACCTTTAGAGGTCATCTAGTCAAAAACCCTTGCAATGAGCAGGGACATCTCAGAGCCCTGTCCAACCTGACCATGAACTTTTCCAGGGATGGGACTTCTACCGCCTCTCTGTGCAACCTGTTCCACTGTTTCACCACCTTCATTGTAAAAAATTTCTTCCTTATATCTAGTCTAAATCTTCCCTCTTCTAGTTTAAAGCCATTACCCCTTGTTCTGTTGCAATAGGCCCTGCTAAAAAGTTTGTCCCTAGCCAGTTTGTTTCCTGTAGTCCTCCCTTTAAGTACTGGAAGGCTGCTTTACGGTCTCCCCAGAGCCTTCTCTTCTCCAGGCTGAACAGCCCTAACTCTCTCAACCTGTCCTCATAGGAGAGGTGCACCAGCCCTCTGATCATCTCTGTGGCCCTCCTCTGGACCTCCTCCAACAGGTCCATGTCTTCCCTGTGTTGAGGGCTCCAGGACACCGTACTCCAAGTAGGGTCTCACGAGAGCAGAGTAGAGGGGGAGAATCACCTCCCTCGCCCTGCTGGCCATGCTTCTTTTGATGCAGCCCAGGATACTATTGGCTTTCTAGACTGCAAGCGCACATTGCCTGCTCATGTTGAGATTCTCATCCACCAGTACCCACAAGTCCTTCTCCTCAGGGCTGCTCTCAATCCCTTCATCCCTCAGCCTGTATTGATGCCGGGGTTTGTCCTGGCCCAGGTTCAGGACCCTTATGAAAGAGTGCAGGATTAAATCTCTGTAGCCATTTGTTTCAGTATCGTATACTTTATTTGTCTAAATTAGAGACTGGTTAATAGCCTGCTGTTGAGATTAGCATCTCTCTTTTCCCTTAAATGCATAGAGAGTGTCCTACAGGGGTGTCCTAGGCTCTGGCTTGGATTATACACCTTTACTGTTGGGCTGATGAAGATTGAGAGATGAATCCTCTTACCTCAAGTACCTTGGGAAGTAACATGCTGTCAAACAAAGGTCCTATGGAATTGCTACATCAAATTAAAGGCAAAATAAATGTAACTTTTAAAATAACATCCTAATTCATCATAATTAATGTGTTCCAACTGCTTCATTTATCATGACATCTTTCAGATTCAGTATGTTGTAATTAAATGTCAGTTTTTGTAGGAAGCACCTTGTATCTGTCAATTATCCTAATTCAGATGGTCAGCATCCTGGTTTTTACTAGCTGATAGAAGCTCAGACACAGTTTTAGAAGTTGTGATTTTGGTCTTTGTGAATATGTGATGTGTGCCCTTTCTAACAATTTTGTCCTTTCTGGTATGGAAAAGACAAAATGTTTTTTGTTACTTCTTTTTTCACGTCAACAATAGTGGAGGATGCCTTGTTACAGGTCAAAAGGTTGTGCAGCAGCCCTTCCTTTTGGGGGAATGTTTATAAGCTTTCTTTTTTCTGCATCTTGGAGAGGAAGTTGATTTTGCTTTCCTTAGTAATATAAAGTAAGTGCAAGGTCTGATTTTTGTGTGAGAGATGAAGTCTGTAGGTTTAGTAGCAGTAGTATGCATTCTTCAGTTTGGGGAAGAGCAAAATTGTTCAGACAAGAATATTAAATATTCCAAAGCTATGGCTAAGTAGTCTTTAACTGACTGAAATGATTTTGACCCCCACTGCTATTTCTGTTTCTATTCCCAATGTCTCCGATGTGGTAAAGAGCAGAAGTCTGTATATTGAAACAGAAGCAGGCAATAAGGAGATTCCCGAGGCGGTATTTATTTCTAACATAATGCTTCTTTCAGGGAATATATTTTTTTTAAATTTATTTTTTAAAAAATTTATTTAAAAAAAAAATATCCTAGAGTACAAATATTTTGCTGCATGGTTCACTAAAAACAATCTCTTTTGTCTAGAAAGTTTGTTGTCCTGCTGTTGGATGTTTTCCTGAATTAAGCAGATCAGTTAAGGGCCTAATGTTCATTCACCTAAGGGAACAAGCACTTCACAGTTTAAATACCACAGAGATTATGGTTCTATATTTCTAATTATCAAACTTCTTTATATTAATAGAGGTGGAGTAAAACATTTTCTTGATTACCTTCTCAGTCTTTTCAAGGTGTCATTGATTGCTTTTTATAGTGAAATGTTTCTCATTGCTTTTTGTCTTTTTAAGACGACTCTGTTCTTGCGCTCTTAGACCATTAATTTGAAGTAGTCAGCATTAATACCCATTATTATCAACGTTGTTTACTTAAAATGATAGTTCAAAAGTGCTCTTCGGTAAGAAGGAGTGATCCAGCAGCTCCAGAGTTGCCCGTGATAATTACAGGGAGGAGAGGAGTAACCTGATCTTGTAAACATATCCAGGCAGTGTAACTTATTATTATTTTTTAATCTGGGTCATTAACATGTCATATGTATTCTCTGTAGGCTCTGGTAGCTTACCAGAGATCACAGACTGAAAAGGAAATGTGTATGCATATGTTTGATGAATGCCTTTTATACCACCTAATGGTTAATTAAAAAATATAGTTAATAACTGCAATAAATGCTGCAAGGCACCAGTTTGATGATGTCTTAAAATCCTCCCTCCCTTCCCCACCTGTAGCTAGGTTCTGGCATTGCAGAGTGGCAGCGTCTCAGCTCTGCCCACCGAGCTGTGCCTGACATGGCAAACGAGGTCAGAGAACGCATCCACCTGAAAAATGAAGAAGTGGAAAGTTTTCAGGATGGCAGCAAGCAGTGGCAGGAGGACAAGGACCTGAGGCCAGCGTGACCATAGATTGCTTTGTATTATGAAACCAGGTTACCCAGTCCAGACTGGGTGAAGGTAGTTGGCCAACATACTGATTTACTTACAAACCAGCAATAGCAGTTTTGGGTGCCGCAGCCCATACGGAGTTAACAGCAGCATTTACATTTCTCTGCGGAGGCTGTGTCTCTAAAGAGAGGTGGAGACCTGAGTCACCCAGCCTGCGCTGTACAGAGAAGAGTAATCCAAGCTGCAGGAGCATGTTATCAGAACAGAGGATGCATGTGTTACATGGTGGGAGCTACTTCCCGAAAACTAGATCGTCGGCTTGCAAGGCTGATAAATGCTACGACTGGAAAGAAAACAGAGAAACCGGAGAGGGGTTTGCTAATGAGCATGGTCCCACCTAGGGCTGGAGTGCTGCCCTGAGGATGGGCTCTGGACCGGAGTGGGGCTGGCGGCCCTTGCCCATGTCCCACCAGCAGTTCCACGCTGGTGTACGAAGGAAGGAGGCAGGTAGAAAGGCAGCCAGTTGTTAAACTCAACTAGTATTACATTTACACTTCTACTCGGGGCGTACTTTTCGGAACTTACTGGGAATCATAACCTCAGATCCTGTTGCATATATCTTATTTTGTTGTGTTGCTTGATGCTGTAACAGGGCAGATGACAGTGAAATTGCCAAACAGAGAATTTACTCTTTTCCTGGAGGTCCGAAATCTAAGTAAAGCCATTAGGAAGAGATGCCTTGGAGGGGTTTGCATCGTGAGATACCATCCCAGTACCCTCATGGCGCTGAGGGGTGCAGGCATTTCTTAGAGCATCAGCAGTAAGGAGTTTTTGGCAGTCACTGGGAAGGCATGTGGTGCTGCAGGCACCCGCTGACGCTCCTCCTGCGGTCAACTGAGAGGCACCTTATGGCTCTGCGCCAGTTCTGAAGGGTCATGGGGGGCTTTATGGGGCATCTGCTCTGGTATGCTGTGAATAACCAGAAAGGTATTTTTCTAGGCTAAGTATAAATGAATAAATGTACTTTGAAAGTAAGGATCAGAATGTCCAAAGTTCAGTGTTTCAAGCTAAGAGTTGGAGTTTGTTTTTTTTTGTTGTTTTGTTTTTTTTTTTTTAGCGGCGAGCGCAGCTCGCTTGCGCAAATGAGACATGTTTTTGTCTTTCTTACACGCTGTTTGTACTGCTTTAGGTTGGTTTGTGAAATACAGCTGAGAGTAAGGATGTCTCATGTCTGTATCTGGAAGGTATAAAGGGAGACGTGGTTACACATATTGGATTACATGGTAGAAAGAAGATCCTGCTTGAATGGAAAGATATCTTTTTTCACTCATCTGGTTTCTGGGAGAATAGTTAAGATTGCCATTGGATTTCAAGGGCTGCTTCATTACAAAGAGGGGAAAAAAAACTCTACAAAACCCCTTAAACCCTGTTTTGCCTTCTGAGACTTTAGTGTCTAATACAATTAACACCCTCACCATTGTCTTAGAACGAGTTATTGCGGAACCATGCCTTAATGCAAAAGTCTTCCACCAAATGTCCAAAGTGTTTTCTCCTTACAAAAGATGTTTTAAAAAAAATAAATAAATGGGACAACATAGTAAAGAATTTCTTTGGGTAACTTTTTATCGACAGCCCTGGGTTACCTTGCCCATTTTCCTATTTAATATATTAGATTTTAATAGTAATTGGCAATACTCAGAGCTCTGCACATCTAGGTAACGTACTACATAGTAGCTAACCTACATAACAAGTAATCACCTTACATAAGGCAGTCCAGCTGTTAAACAGGGGAGTGAAATTCTTTGTTGATGTAGTTGAAACTAGGCTTCATGTTCCGATTTTAAAAAAGTCGAGCAGAAAAACATCAGCTTTTAGATAACTCGTCTTCATACTGCTTATTTGTTCTATCGCTTTTGAAATAGTCTAGAAATGAATTCACAATTCACATGGAGTGAAAAAAAAATGGAGGAGGCCATAATACAGCATGAGTTCTCATTATTTTTTTCATTGAAATTTATCTTGGATCAGAAGGCTGAGTGGTGAGGCCACTGAAAAAGCTCTTCCTTCCTCTTCTGGGATAGATCTGGTATGTCTGGGTTTAGATCCGTGAAACGTTAAAGTATCAGAGATCTGTTAAGAGTCTTACAGAATAGCTGGATATCGTGTTCATTCTCTCCTGTGGAAAAAAAAATAAATGTCTCTTTTAGTGGTTAAAACATGGGTTACACATCAGTAGACAAGAGCAAGAAGTGAAGTTAGATTTTCAGGGAGCCAGTCATGCTCTTTTTAAACTTTTCCACTGTTTCATGCACAGTGAACCGCTTACGTGGGAGACTGTTGTGTTCAAATATATCTTTACCCAATGAGATGCACCTTTATTGTTGACAAACTCGCGGAGAAAATTATTAGGATAATATGTTCTAACTGCAATATTGTGAGAGAGAGGAAAGAAGGGAGAGGAATGTCTGCCCTGCTAAAACTCTGAATAGCAGCTGGCAACTTTCTGAGGTAGGTAAAGACGTTCAGCTCCTTCACAGCTCCGCCAAGCTTTGATAAAGAATATTTTGGAGGAAGGTGGCCTGATGGACGTTCAGACATTCCAGTGTCATCGAGCAGCTCTGTTTCCCTTGGCAAAACTTCTTGTGCATATTTTTCTGCGTTAGATCCTGATAAGGGAATGACAAAATACAATTTATTATGACTACTAATTGTATACTTTATGATAACTTTGTAGGGAAAGGATATCATAGACTTATGTTTTCTGCCTGGCAGCAATTAGTTCTGCTTCAAGACATTTTTAACCCTTCCCCCTTCAAAGGCAGTTGGAATTTGTGGCTGTTCATGGTGATGTAGGATAGAAGAGCTCACGTATTGCATCTGTTGCACTGAGGTGAAGACAAGCAAATTGCTGTATTTCTCGTAAACTTCCACGTGAGGTGTTTCTCATGGGACTGTCTTGCTGAATACAATGTTTAACAAGCAAACATGTTTGTTTATTAAGGTCATTCTTTAGATCCAGTTGGTTGCCTTTCAAATATTAGACTAGACTTCTTGTCTCCATTTCCACGGGGAAAAGGAGCCTGTGCCTGCAGCAGCATGGCGGCTGTCGTCTTTAATTGGTACAACAGGGTTTTTGTTCATTCATAGGTAGTGCAAACAAGCTATTACTACGGTAAACAAAAAAGTATAATTAAGAACCTACCTCTTACAATACTTATTTTTGTGCAGATGCTGTAATGTGTGTGTGCTAGGATGTTTTTCCTTCCTTTTTACAACAACGTAAATTATGATTTCTGGAGAATAAAGAAGAAACAAAGTCGCTTTTGTTACGAATTTTTCCAGTTGGATGTGAACACTTGATAAATAGCTGTTCTGTATAACTGGAATACAAGGGTTGAAGGAAGGTCTTATTTTACTTTAGTATTGATTTATTGAAGAAAAAACTCCCAACAAGCAACAACCAAAGCTACAGTATTTGGGGATACAGGGGATGTTATGTATGGAACACTTTAGGTAGGAGTGTTTAAAACCACCGTATGATAATGACAGCACAGTCCTTCGACTGAACAAATTATTTGGTTTTTATTCTTTGTGCTTCTTCACAAAACTGAGGAAGTTGTGTGTCCTTTGCAGTGCTGTTCCCTTTGCAGTACTTTTTTTTAATCCTTATTTTCTATATTACACAATATTACAATATTACATGCAGTTTTGGAAATTAACATCAAATATTATGGCAATAAAAATATATATTACAGTGAATGCATTTTTATAATGTAGTGCAGTAACGTAAATGCAGCAGCTCCTATCTGCACCCGATAACTCAGTAAAATTTCCAATGCCAAAGTATCAAGCTGGCAACTTCATTTTAAACCATTCACAGTTACAGTGCACTCACTTGTGTCATCACATCAGGCATCTTTGAACTATATTTCTATTTTTATGGAACTCTGACAATGTTAATATTTTTCATCTAACAGACTTTCCAGGCTGCTATCAATCAAGTGTTTCCTGCGGAAGAAGACAGCAAAAAGGATGTAGAAGATAATTGTAAGTTACAAATTTAAAATAAATTATGCATTTGAAAAAAAAAATCTGTATAGAAGAGAATATTGCTCCTTACAAGCTTCCTGTTTCTTCCTTGTAGTCTTTGTTTTGCTTCTTTGCTTGAATTTATGTATGACCTCTACTAGTCCTTTAAACTGCTTAAAGTAAGCCCATTATAAACATAATTTATGTGGTTTTTAGTTTTCAGTTGAACACTTTAGAGGAAGTCATAGTTACATTATTCCCACATACAACTGTTACCTGGTTTCAGATATGTATCAGATGTCACCTAACTGCACCGGGATCAGCTGTGTTCAGCATTATGGGGGTTAACTATCTCTTTTACAGTGCAGCAAAAGAATTAGTTATTTTATCAGCAGCTGTATAGTACAGCATTTTCCTGCATGTAACCCATTTCTCAGACAGCGTTCCTATGGAAGTACAGGTAATTGAACGTAAATTTTAAGATAACCTTCCCAAAACCAGACAGGAATCGGGACAAATTGGGGCCACTGGAAAAGGAAATAGGTTATAGTGAATTGGATACAGGAGTACTGCTGGAGATGGAGTTTTGAGGTGAACTTGTGTAATGAACTTCAGTGTTGATCCACAGGGCTTTTATTTTGTTAAATATTTTCTAGTTAGATGTGTGGAAACAAATACGGTATTCAAATCTGGGGAGAGGGGAGAGAGCACCAAGAAAAAAGACGAGTAAGCGCTAGCATCAGCTTTCAGAGAACTGTTAAACAAATATCTTGCTGCTGTTGCTCTGGGTGAGCAAATCACAGAGACTCTCCTGTCTTCAAAACCCGATGAAGGCAATTTTTTTTTAAACATTTCCCATGGTGTTTACTGGTTGGTGGAAAATACCAATAACTTTGTAAATGGTGGGCAAAAGTATCTTGTATTGTTCATAATTTAAAATAGAGGCTAGGACTTTGAAAGTTGTTTAGGTGATTATTTAACCACAATTCCTGTTTTGGAATAGGGGTTAGTATTTATATCCCATGACAGGAAGTACAGCTGTTACAGCTGCTCCATAAGGAACAAGAAGATGAGATCTGAGGCTTATGGTCTGACTTAGGTCGTGCGGTGTCATCATGGGTGGAACCAAGCTGGTAGCCTTGTTTCCAGTTGCTTATATTTTTGCAATCATTATGTGGGTTGAAACTTTGTGAAGTTAGTATCTGTATTCTCTGCGCGTGATGATTGTTAGGGAAATGCACTTAATCTGTGTATCTATCACAGGGATTTTACTGAGGTGTCCTGGCACTTCCCTGTCCCAGTCAGGGAACTGAAATTTGTAGTGAGATCATGAACGTAATTTGAGATTCCAGCAAAATACTATTCAGTTAAGTTAAAACAGTCTTCCTATCAGAGAAAATGTTTTATTTGGCTTACTGATTAAAATATAAAACTTAAAAATGCTTTTTCCAGTAATCCTTTCTGTATCAAACATTATTTTGAGACTTTTCTAACATATTCTCACTTTTTGTTCGCTAGTTAAGGTTTATTTACAAGATGTGTAACCCAAGTTCATTTTTCTTCCTGTCAGAGAGAATTTGTGCAGAGCATCTTTGATCGTTAAGAATAAACTTAAAATAAAATACTGAGTGCTTTCAGTCTCTCCTTATAATGCTGTTCTGAAAAATCATGAAAGACTAGTTAAATCATACACTTACTATTCCAACCTGTGCTTTAGTGATTAACTCCCTTCTAGGAATTAAGTTGCTGAAGTATTGCTTTTCTGCACCCTTAGTCTTTCATATCGCAAATGGACTAGCTGCAAGAGACACCTTTTTGAGAATCTAGCCCTTCCTCAAATGTGAATTTTCAGTAAAGATTGCAAGCAATACAGAGATAAAAGTTTTTTGTGATTCACACTCCTTTTCTGCTCCTCTCAAACCCAACTCAGTGTTGGGGGGGTTGTCACCGTATGTAGAATTTGTATTTTTTGTGGCCAAAGAAAAGTTTTTTTTTTTTTTTTTTTTTTATTTCTGAGGTGAAACAATTTTTAAAAAAAATTAAGGGTGGCAGTGTATCAGATAAGAATCTTGAAAAAAAAATAATATAGTTCTACAAATGCAGAGCCTTGTAATTACTTGATAAATTTATTTTCCATACAAACCCTCCTTCATTGTGTGTGCAGGAGAGCCAGTGTGAGTATATTTGATATTGGTATTTCCTAGCTTTTAGTGCCTGACTTCAATTCTGTGAACTTTTTGTGTGTGTGTAAGTAAATATATGGACTACTAAATGTACATACATACACTGGTTATATTTAGGCATGAGCCACATGAATATTCAGAACTCTCTCTCCGGTGACTTCCTTTGCCTGTGGATATGGATGCCTCTTCTAAAGGATTTATTCTAAACAAGATGCGTTTCGAAGTTGCTGACATAAGCCTTAGTTTGCATGTCTTGAGAGAAGGCAGCAATGTTCCCTTGGGATGCAAGCTCCCATTATGCACCAAGTCTGCAGGTTTAACTGCTTTAACAGGGACTTGCTAGGAGAGTACTGGGGATGCACTGAGATCTGGGGTCCTTTGTTGTTTAGATAATTATCAAGTTTTTATTGGGATGCTTAACTGATGACTGTTTCCTTTAAAACATACTGCAAACCCTGTGACGTTCTTATGAAGATACAGTCAAGGGAGAGGATTTGTTCTTTAAGTGTATGTAGACAATTACTGTATAGTAGTTCCCCAGCTCAATACTGAGTATCCAAATGACTTAAAAAATTAGCAAACGTCAAAAGTTAACACCCTGCCCCCCCACCAAAGCATACACAAGGGGAGAAGGAGATTTTAACTTTCATTAGAGCAAGCAGAAATTTCTGTTTCTGGCCTGTCTCCTTGTAATGTGACTTTCTCTTGGGATGACTTTGTTAAAAAAGGTGAAGGTGGAAAGAGGTTTGTGGTCCCAACACCATGTTCTCAGCCACGTGGACTGAGTGTGCCAGTAGTGTGCTCAGGTAGCCAAGGCGGCCAACAGCATCCTGGCCTGTATCAGGAACAGTGTGGCCAGCAGGACTAGGGAAGTGATCGTCCCCCTGTACTCGGCACTGATGAGGCCCTGCCTCAAATACTGTGTCCAGTTTTGGGCCCCTCGCCACAAGAAAGACACTGAGGTGCTGGAGCGAGTCCAGAGAAGGGTAACAAAGCTGGTGAGGGGTGTGGAAAACAAGTCTTATGAGGAGCAGCTGAGGGAGCTGCGTTTTTTTAGTCTGGAGAAAAGGAGGCTGAGGGGGGAGACCTTATCACTCTGTATAACCTCCTTTCAGGGTGGGGGTCGGTCTCTTCTCCCAAGTAACAAGCGATAGGACAAGAGGAAATGGCCTCAAGTTGCAGAAGGGGAGGTTTAGACTGGATATTTCTACAGCGAAGGGGTTATCAAGCATTGGAGCAGGCTGCCTGGGGAAGTGGTGGAATCGCTATCCCTGGAGGTATTTAAAAGATGTGTAGAAGTCATGCTTAGGGACATGGTTTAGTGATGGTTTTTGTCAGTGTTAGGTCAATGGTTGGACTTGATCATCTTAAAGGTCCCTTCCAACCTAGACGATTCTGTGATTCTATGGAGAGAGGAGGAGGAGAAGTCCTGCACTTGGGTGCCTCTCTACCAGCAACTGCGTGGTGCGTGGGTGGTGTGGGTCTGCTGGGCTGGCAGGGAAAGGCCATGGTGATGGGGACCAGCCTGCTGCTTCATGAAGGTACCGTGCACAGTCCCCATTCCAAGGCTGTTGTGATACAAAGGGAGGTTTTGCTTAGCCTAAAGCTAAAGCGTGCCTTGTGTGCCTCCGCCAACACAGGGATGTGCATGCAAGGGATTTTGTGGAGGAAGAGGGTTTTTTCTAAACAACCCAGAAGTTGCAGGGTCCTTTGAGAAGCATGAACGATTCTGACCGTTTGAAGCAAAGCTGTACTTGGTCACGTAAGGGAAGAAGGGGCTGTTACTCAGTGGAGCTACGCAAGCCAGAGGGAGGCTGCAAATGGCTGCTGAACCTGCCTCTGCTTCAGGCCGATCTGGCGTCGGGAGTGTGAGGCAGGGCCACTCCTCGGCCCTCTGCGGAAGGAAGGGGGAAAGATTGAAGATGAAAACACAGAGGCTCTTGAGATGCTCCCATTATCCTTTGTCAGTATCTTTTGGTTCATCAGGAAGAGCCTTGAAGGAGATGTTAAGAGCTGCTTACTGAGCTTCAGGCATCCTTGCAGGGCGAGGTGGCCGGGCAGGTTGACTTCGGGTCATAAGAACTGGCAGCCCATCCTGCACATTTGTGTAAATAAGTTGGAATACATTTTCCCCTGCTGGAGACCTCGAGAAAGGGCATTGGTCCAACTCGGTCCAACTTGAGAAATAACTTTGTTGGTCATTACAGACGAGACATGTGTCTGTGGCCCTTGCGTGAAGAGCAGGATAGCGGTTACAATTACAGGCATGGTGCTTACTCCATCAACAGTAGTCAGATGTATACAACTTCTTACGTGACGCTAATACTGTAAGGTTTACCAGTATGGTAGTCAGTCAGTTGTAACTAGACAAAACAGTGTTGTGCACTTGAATATTAAGCAGTGAAAAAAAAGAGGATTGAGCATATTTTGAAAACAGAAGCTGTGTAATGAGTAGTGCCCTCAGTTGGTTTAGGGATAATGTTTTTAATATTGTTACAATGGGAACTGGTAATGACCTCTGTAATTAATGCTGCCAAAACTTTCCAATGCTTTGTAGCTGAAAACAAGAACCAGCTTTGCCAGAATGCGAACCTGTATGGTCCGAAGCTTTCTGTGCATACCCGCTCGCTGCCTTGAGCCGCTGCCTTGTAACATTTCAGTAGAGTTGGTTTGGTTATTTTATATTAACAAGCTAAGAAAAAAAATAGATAGGTTTTGTTTTGTTAACATTTTTTTTTCCTCCCCCTACCATTTTCTTTGAGGAGGCCTAGTAGCAATGAAATTCAGAATTGAAACACAAGAGGTTGCACTGGTGCCTGGTGTTGGAGTGATGCTTGCTGCTGCCTCTAGGACAGTATGTCCCCATTGAATCAGTGAATATTAATATCTAAAAATCACCAGGAGACAGTAGTTATTCTAAAGGTCCATTAGATGATATTACCCTGTGGACACTGTGGCAGAGATTGGAGTGGGGAGCTGGAAGGAAGGAAGGAAAAGGTTGGTATTAGGGATTTTGGTAGGCACCAGTTTCTGTGTTTATGGGACGGCGTGGAGAGAGACGCCCCATATTTGTCTGAAAGGCTGGTAAAAGGGAGCCTACGCTGAGCAGGGCCTGTGTCAAGTCTCCTGCAGTCCAGTTCCTTGTTCAGCAACTCTCTGTAGCTCCAGTTGTAGAGTAAAGAGCAGGTCTACGGTTTTTAAAACATATATTGAATCAGCAGTTCTGCCTCAAGACAGTATAAAGAAATGATAGGACTAAAATATAACCAAAGAGAGGGGAAGTAAAATTCCCAGTAATCCTAAAATTTTGTGGTTTGGCTGTACGTGAAGCTAGTCCTGAGCCCTTAATGGTATATGATTGTCTTTTACTTGCAGGTTCCCTTATGTATCTAAATGAAGCCACTCTCCTT
This sequence comes from Larus michahellis, assembly GCF_964199755.1. NCBI lineage: Eukaryota > Metazoa > Chordata > Aves > Charadriiformes > Laridae > Larus > Larus michahellis. Next base: position 96,577,663 of record NC_133898.1, on the reverse strand, counting down.
CACAATATCAAAGTTCGGTACAGTAAGGACAGAATTTACGTAAGTATTATGTCATGACCACCGGTCTAATGATGTCCTTTAAAAAATTAAACAAAACAAGTGTTTACAATTCTGTTTTTTCCTATAACAGAAAGTAAACAGAAATGGTAACGCTGGAAGTTTAGGAGGTTTAGGCCTTTTTTTTTTTTTTTTTTTTTTTTTTTTTTTTCACATTATACCTTGTTTGAGATCTGAATCACATTAATCACATTAATGTTAGCTAATTTTTACCAGGCAGAGCAATAGATTTTTCTCTACATGACTGTTCATGTGCAACCATAGCACAGCGTTGTATCATAAAGGTCTGTTCCAACAGGTAACTTACTTCGGCAGTAGAGTGGCTGTTAACAAAGATAGTTTTCTTTCTTCATTATTTTTGAACGAAGCAAACAGGTGCCGTCTTTGACACCTCCTAGCTCAGATGTCCATCTTAATCTTTTATATTGCTATCAAATTGCCTAATTGTACTTAATGAATTCTGACTAAATTACATTTTGTCCTTGCCATCTGCCCGGACACTGACAGCTGTGAAATAGAAGAAAGATAAGAGTTTTCTTTCTTTCTCATTTTTTCTTCTAATAGAAAGCTGGTGATGATACAAAGTACTTCTACATATTTTCTAAGTGTCTGTGTTAAAATAATCAACTTTTGTGTTACCATACTGTTCTAAAGTGAATTGGAGTTAAACCCACTGTATATAAATACAAAAAGAAAGTATAGTTGTTTTCCTTTGTTGCAGTTAACTTTGCATAGCTATAAATTCTTTATGGCTCAAGATCAAGCACCAGCTTTAAAATAAATAAATAAAAAATGGCCATTTGAACACTGTTCTGGAAAAATAAGAATTAAAAAAACAAACAATAAAACCCCCAAGGAAGTAAAGTTCTAAAACTGAACTGGTTATGAGGTAGGATAGTATTTAGGTTCATAAAGCCTTTCTTCATTGTAAACAAATACTACTAGTAGATTGTCCTGAGCGGATGTATTTTCTGGAGGAAAAAAAAAAAAAAGGTTCAATTTATATTTTTAACTACTTTTCCTTTGTAATTTTAAGATACAGTTTGAATCAATATTTTTTTTTTGCTTTTTGTTTAATGCTCGTTAACATTTGCAATTTTTTTACAATGTTGATTTGTAATTAACAAATGTAATTTAGTAACAAGCCCTTGTTACTAAAGGGAAAACTAGCGTTAGTACTTGCAGCTTTTGAAGAAATGTTTTCCTTCAGTGAAATAACTGCTGAAAATAGAAGCATCTAAGAAAATTCATATATTCTGTGTGATCCAGCCTTATATCAACATATAACGATAGTGTCTAAATTTCAGTTATCTTAGGGGATATCCTCAGTAGCAACAAACCAAATAAGTTATTCAAGCTGAAGCTTTATCTGACTTTCTTCAGACCTTTTCCTGCAAATCTGCTTTTTTCTGTGATTCAGACGTCTTTTCTTCTTGCATGGAATCCAGCCATTATAACCAAGCTATGAAAGTTTTTTTCAGAAACCTTAAAACAACCCTTATCTTCAGTCTTCCTTTTCCTGTGGAAAGGTAAAAAGCAGTCTTGGTTTGAGGTTATTCTCAAATTCCTTCTCTGTGAGAGAACATTTGCATTCTGCATTTCTCACCGTGGAAGCAGCCATAGCTAATTTCTTTCGGCTGAATGCTTTTATTGCCTGCCTTGAGCGTGTTCCCAGACAGGATCCCGTCAGTCCTTCCTGCTGAGTTGCTTCCATTAGATATTGAAAAATTATCCTCCTCAGTGGAGCAGAGTGTGTTATGCTAGCCAGAAGCTTAGTTTATTCAGTTTTGCAGAGGAGGTTGTGGTGTCTTATCCTTGATCCAATCACTCGGACAATAGGAAATAATTTAAAAGGAGATTGGGAGAAAGGTCAAATTCAGGACATGTTCCACAGCTCAATGGTTAGGAAATTCTCCTGAGACGTGATTTTTCAGAGAAGTCCAGAGAAGATAATTAGAGGAACTCTGAAAATATATCCCTTTTTTTATCTGCGTTAGCTGGAGAGAATTGTAAAAGTAATTGTTATGCTTAGGCTATAGTCTTCAATAGTAATAGAAAATTGCTGTTAACTGTTTGGTTAGATGCTAGCTAATAGTTTGCTGTTAATTGTTTTCTTCACAGACGTATGTAGCCAACATTCTTATTGCAGTGAATCCGTATTTTGATATACCTAAGTTTTATTCTTCAGATACTATTAAAAAGTACCAGGGTAGATCACTTGGAACGTTGCCACCACATGTTTTTGCTATTGGTATGTATTGAGCATGTATTTGTCTTTTACAAAACAAACATTAAATATTTTGCAGTTATCCCCTAGATTGCCACCTGTAACAGCAATTAATTTACTTTAAACTGTTACAAAATAAGAACACTGATTGCTAAGATTGCAAATCTTCTCACCCTTAATATGGAGTTTGAAGAACTTGTAAATTAGCAACGCTGGCAACCTTGTTATTCTCTACCTCCAGTGTTTTATGTCTAAGCAATTTAAATATAATTCACAACCATTAAAAAAAATATTCAGATTTTAGAAGTGAAGAATGACATAATTATGATTGGCACTGTCCTTCAGTGTAGTGATTTCCTTTGCCTTTTATTATGTTGCCAGAGCACATGCACTGTTTCTTTTTATATGCTTGTATTATAGGCAGAAAATGCATTTAAAGGTTATTAACAGGATAAACCTGGTTTCAGTCACTTTAAGAAAAAATAATTTGGAAGCTACAAATCAACATTTGACTTGTTAAAAACCTTCTCGTTGTGTTGCATTTCATTTTGTAATCGAAAGTATAAAAAGCTGAGGTTTTAGTACCTGTTGCATAACAAGAAAACTACTCACCTTTTTCCAAGTTTCCTTGTCTCAGATGTTACTTGTTACAAAGTGCAACTGAAAGTTTGCCTGTAAAAAAGGGCACGTTTAAAGTAAGATTGGTTACAATTTTGTAACTGCATTTAATTCAAGAGATTTAGTTCTAGGTGGTGGGGTTTATTTTGTCCCGGATATAGTTGAGTAGGTCTTTGTTTTCAAAGACTTTAAGCTCTTAAATGTCAGTGTTTGAGGGTGAGCAACTATAATATAATTGAAAGGGAAACAGACTTCAGTAAGTTGTGATGCACTCAATTGTAAAGATTTACTTCTTTTATTCCTGAAAATGTTACATTTTAGTTTTTGTATTGTAGCTTAACTTTATGCTCGTAACTCTCCTGAATATTAATTTTTGTCATGTTTAACGTGTTCTTCTTTTTAAGCTGATAAAGCATTCCGTGACATGAAAGTGCTCAAAATGAGTCAGTCCATCATAGTCTCTGGAGAATCAGGAGCTGGCAAGACAGAAAACACTAAATTTGTTTTGAGGTTTGTGCTTTTGGATCAAAGTTATTCATTGAATTTCCTTTGTTGATGCATTTGGTTGACATACAGACAGAGGGAAATTGTAATCAGTCGGTTTAAGCCACCGTTGAATAAGATACTTCTACGTACACTCTAATACAAGAAATTCATAGGGTTAAACTTAAATGCTGACACAATAAAATATGGAAATGGCTATATATTCACAGAAACCTTAACTTTGTTGTAGTGACATCATGTAGTAGTTATGGTTTATGATGCAGTCATTTTGGTATTGCACATCTGGTATTGTGGTAGATAAAAACATAACTCTGCATTTTAACTGTATCTTGCAAGACTGTTGGTTTTGCCATAAATGTGCATTTCTGTGTTTTCCCTGTCTTTGCTTCTTTAGTTTGCTTAAGCATCCAGGGCTTTTAACTCTTGATTTTGAGATTACTGGAGAGATTCCTTATTATACTTTACCCTAATTTACTGAATAAGATTGAATAATGGGATTTATTTATTTATTGATGTTCATGTATGACGAATAGTAAATCAAGCATATTAAACTACGTGGTGGCTGTGTTGCTGACGTATATCAGCCTTGCTTTCTCTTACGTGATTTTAATGTTTTTGACCATATTTGCTTTATACTTTAACTGTTTTATATCACTCTGGAACACTGTAGCTGGAAAGCACTGCTCCATTAAATTCACCTATATCGTAGTTGTCCTGATGATCCAGGGAAGCACAGTGCAGGCAGTGTGAATACACTCCCTTCCCCACCTTGTCCTTGTTTCCCCAGTATAAATCTGTAATTCCCTCTTCCCTGACATCATGTATTCTCTAGTATCTCTAGTATGTATGTACAGTAGCGGTGTTATCTTCCACATCCCATGAAGAATTGTCACGGCTCTCTGTCCTTCGTACTGCTCTTCTCTGCCCTTGTGCAACCTTTAACAGAGCTTTAAGAATTACTGCAAGGTGCTGGTAACGATTTTTACAGGGGACGTCCTAACTTAGATCCTACTAAGAGTAAAAAAGAGACGGCAGGAACTGGGAGAACATCTCCTGAGGAATGCTTGCAAAGGAGGTTATTATTCTGCTTCCCAGCAAAAGAAGTTCTGATTACACAGCAGGCAAATATTGCTGCTGCTTCTCCCCACCACCCGCTCCCGTGGAGTCCGTGTACAAAACATCATTGAGTTTTAAAAGCAGGATGGTTTTTCCCTTGTGTGATCAGAAAGCAAAAGGTACTAATACAGCTCTGTTAGTACTCCTAAATTTTTTTTGGAAGGCCTCATTTTTGAGAACTGTTTTTAACTCGACCCAGATTTATTTGTGAATTTCCAGAAAGCATGCCCTGTGCGCAGGGTTGGGGGGAAGCAAGCTACAGCTTTGGAGCAATTACGTTGTGGAATTATTTTCAAATGCTTTCTTCAGTTGCTAAATTGAATCTTACCTTGATTATACACCTGCAGTTTCCCATCTCACCATCTCCATCTGGGATTTTTAGCAACACTAATAGTTCTGACCACAGAAGCTGTATGCATGGAAACAGTCTTTAATTCTGGAAATACATATGAAACCTTATGCGTTTACTAAAGTTATTGGTAAATACAGATAGTAAAGTAATAGTTTCATTATGTTTGTGTAAAAGTTTGATTTCCATATGCAAGTCTAGAAGAAGTTTCTAACATGTCGTGAAGTATTGAAAAAAATCTGCAGTCTGCAAGAATATTTTTGTTTTAACAGAAAAGAAAAGTCAAACTGCATTTATTTTAAAAATGTAGGTATTTGGAACTTGTAATCAATATGCTTTCCCTTTAGTAAATAGTTAGTAAGTATTTAGTAAATGCTAAATCCTATTGAATTGGAGCAACCTGATCCATGAAAGATACTGATATTTCTATCTTGCTTTACAGGTATTTAACAGAGTCCTATGGTTCTGGCCAAGATATTGATGATAGAATTGTAGAAGGTATTGAATTTTCTTTAATTGAATTAAAGGTTCCAATGGTTTGTTTGATGGGATTTTTTTTTTTTGTTTTGGTGTTTTGGGGTTTTTTTGGTCAAATTGGAAATGCCAGTCATCAGTAACTAAATAAAAGCTAGGATGGAAATACTATCAGGCTACTTAGGGCATCATTTACCAGTAGTTTACTTTGATCTTAAATTCTGAAAACATCTTTTATTTGCGATTCACTTTATTTTTATTTAGTATAGTGTCATATAATCCTTGGTATATAAAATCTTTAGGTGTATGTTTGAGTTGAACTTCACACACATGTGTACCAAAGACTGGATTTTATTCTGTATGAAATCTGCAAGGGCAAGATTATGTCCTCATTGCTAGTTGTTAGTACCAGGAAAGAGTACTTTCTCCTCCTCACCGTAAAGTTCTCAAAGTCAGATAAAGGAGGGAAGTTCTTTTAAATTATGGTTCTGCATCATTTTTCTGCATGTCTTTTTTTTTTTTTGTCAGAAAGCATGTAATTAGGATTAACTCTTTCATTGTGTCTATCTTCATAATAGGATCCCAAAACAGGTCAGAAGAGACTGTGTTGATCATCCAGTTGAGCCTCTTTAATGTTGCATGCACTCCCTAATTGAACAGAAAATAACTTTTTGAGAAAACACAAATATCTCAAAACCAAACAACCCTCAGCCAATCTAATAATGCCTCATATGTCAGTTTTAGTCTTCTACAGCATATAGTAGATTTATTTCAGAATTCCGTTACTCTCTGTCTTTTTCTTAAGCCAAAAATGTTTAGCTTTCCTTTTGCTTTATATTTTCTGTTTTCAAATTCAAGAGAAGTACTTCAGGCTTTAATCTCTTGTTGCTGTAGGTTTGCTTAAACCATTTCCTTAGTGAAATCCACTGTGTGCTAAAGGAAATCAGGAAGCGGCCAAGAGTTGGATAATGTCTGACGCAGTATGCCATAAAATCAATTGGTCCTTGTAGGTATTCTTAGAAAAGTCTGGGGTTTTTAATCTAAAACAGCATCTGATGCATGAATTTTGGAGTTTTTTAGGCACAATTTTAATGAGCACGCTTATTAGCATTACAATACAATCTAGTAATAAAAATTAACATTTGTATTACTAGAGGAACTTTTAACCTATCTGAAAGACATCTTGCAATTTGGTTTTGCTCATAATCTTTTCTTCAGAACTCTTAATATTACATAACATACCTGAATAGTTATCAAAGATCTCTTAAGAAGTCAGTTTTGAAAGTCAGATTTGCGATTTCATAAGCTTTAAGTATTTAAAAAATGAAAACCTAGATAAAACAAAAATGTTAGTGCTGATGTTGTCCTACTGAATGATGCATTATCATCCATAATTTATCCAACTACTGTAGTTATTTCTTCATTCTTTAATTTTTGTAGGAGCAGATTTGTAGATGGATGGAGTTTTAAATCTGAGTTTCTGCTCGCTTAGTTTCCAATGCATATTTTTTTAGCTAAAAGCCTTAAAAAATCTTGCAGATCTTTTTGGTGGTTTATTGTTAGCCCAATTCCGTAAATCGGTTTTCTTTGATCTTCAGAGCTAGTAAATGCAGTCTTTCAGAGGCCTTGTGTTTCATAACTACTGACCATTTTCAAACTGCTTAAACTGCGCCTGATGTGTAGAGAGAGATATATGCTTGAGATTGCTGCCACTCTTTCTGTATGGGCTTTAAGGCACTTGAAAACTGCAGCCAGTGAAAAATGAAATCACTCAATCACTTAATTGACCTAATTTGAAAGGGCATTTTAAAATTGTTTTTGGAATCAACACACTCTTCTAATGCGTTTTTTTAATTCACTAATCAATCTAACATGTTTCATGCATGACATTTAAGCGGCACTTTTGTCTGTGGGATAAATGGGTAGTTTAGATTTTATGAATAACAACTCATTGGGAAGTGTCAAATTGTGTGTTGTCTCGTATAGTTTATGATTTACCTACTTGCTGTAGAAGAACATGACTGAATAATTTTCAGTGTTTGTCTGAATTTCTTACAGTATTGATGCAAATAATTTGCAGTGTTATGTGATATTTAAGTACTTCATTGTAAGTTCCACTGAAGTATATCCAGTACAGTTTGCAAAACTGATTATTCCTAATAGATAATATTTTTTCCTTGTTCCAAATAATTTCACTGAATAGTTAGTACGTATTTGTTTTCTCTTTCTTTTTTCATAGCTTATTAATCAAATTCTAACACTTTAAAAAAATTTTAACTTTTTAAACAGCAAATCCCTTATTAGAAGCCTTTGGAAATGCAAAGACTGTTCGCAACAACAACAGCAGTCGTTTTGGGAAATTTGTTGAAATTCACTTCAATGAAAAGGTACTGGAATTTTGTTACATGTAACCAGTGATGATTTTTTTGTTGTAAAATGTAAATGCTAGACTGGAAGTAGGCTGAATATACTTATTAATCTTGCACCAAATAGCTACTGTCCTACTTTACAGATCTGATTTGTATTCTATCACCTTGAAAGGAAAACCAAAGCCTCACAGTACTGTGTCACTGCTGGAAAACAGTGGGTCAAGTCAGCAGGAAAATTGCCTCCATCCACAAAAGAATACATATTGTTCCCTTTGTTGCCAAAAGGCATATCTAAAGAATAACTTACTTGCTGTTACGTATTTACGCACGAATAAGTAAGAGTTGCATATTAGATATAAACAGATTTAAATGTAGCTTAATGCTTTAATACTTTAAATAATGATTGATATTTTTATGTATTTGTATGAAATTTTGGGACCTCACATTAGTATTAGGTATGTGAAGAAGTCATGGAATTGTTTTTTGTCAGAAGTACTATTCACTGTGTAGCTTACAAAAAACTTACTTTGTTTGGGTGTAGTTCTGCTTTGATAGCGTATGTATACACACATTCCATAACTAAGGATGACTATGTGGCTGTCCGTTGTGTCCAAGTTGAGAACCTTTGTCAATGGATTAAGTATGTGCCTCCTCATCTATCTGAATGAGGACATAAAGAAACAAATTCTTGCAGTTCCTTCCTGCAGAATTTAAGCTCATGATCTGCTCTTGAGCTTGTGGTCTTTTCCTAAGTTTTCATCACTTGGTTTTGTAACTAAACTGCAGATCCTTGGTTAATAGTTTAGATAGTAAATAACTAAATTCCTTTAAGGGTAGAGGGACTTTATCTGTTGGTCCTGTGCGTGTTAATAAACTAATGGAAAGGACCCACATTTCTACTTGGAATGATGCATTCATGACCTGTCAACTTATCTGTCAACACTTACATGGTGTTTCAGATTACTTGCTTCAGCTGAAGCAGATAGCACTTAGAGTATCTTCAGAAACTGATTAAAAGCCTGTTTCAGCATTCCAGTGCAAGATCAGCCTGTGTAGTTAAGCCCCATTTTTACAAGACTTCGTACTTCACAAGACTGCACTTTGTGGTGACCTTATTAGGTCTGGTTTCTCACAGGAATGTAAGTACAGACTAGGGCCACCTGAATGAGTGGGTGACTGCATAACCATAGCCAAATTTGTCAGTCAGTAAGGCCTTCTTAGTTGCTGCAATGTCCATAAGCTCAGGAATTTCCTTGCTATTAAGATTGGTATAGGCACAGGGAATTTTATCATAGGCCAGATGATGGTCTCAGTAAGTGCAACTAGAGAAGGTTGTAATGGCGCTTACTGCCATCCACTGGAAGTGCAAGGGTGGCTGTACAATGCTCTTTGCAGGAACTACTGAAATTCTACCAAGGTTTTGTGCTTGTTGAGGTGAAGCAGACCATTCTTTTAAGAGGAATGTATATATATGCAATACTTGAGCCGGGGAAGAAGTTATGGCAAAGGCAATGGTTTCTTTTCTAAGCTTAATATGCGTTAGATATAGATACATTTAAATCTTCTTTGGAGCAGTGTCTGTTGAGCAAGTCATGATCAGAAAAACGTAAACTGAAAACTTCTGAATCTCAAATAATCCAAAAAATATTCAGATAATCAGAAAAAATATTTCTTTCTCCTAGAACTCGGTGGTTGGTGGATTTGTATCACATTACCTTCTGGAGAAATCTAGGATCTGTGTGCAAGGCAAAGAAGAGAGGAATTATCATATCTTTTACAGGCTTTGTGCTGGTGCTCCAGAAGACATTAGGGAAAAACTATACCTAAGCTCTCCTGACAACTTTAGGGTGAGTATCAGAGTCAGTGTTTGTAAAGCTTCTCCTATTGCCATACATGGATTTTTCATGGAGATCTTATTAAAATCTCTATTGATTATCTTTGACAGACTCTTTCCTGTTACAAAAGTCAGAATATTTTTTTTTTTTGTTAAATCTGTTTGATCCTGAAATAAAGCTACCTACCATTTTTCCTTATTGGAGGATGCCCTGTAGTTTTTCTCTGTTTTAAAATTGAGGAACCTTTGCTTTTTCCAAAAATACTCCATTGCATACTCAGCTGATGTTAATGTTGTGGTGGTTTCGTCTAGAGGTGTAAATTGTGAATTTCTTGATTGTGATCTAACTATTCTGTGGGTAACCCGTCCTTTAAGTCCTGAAAACTGCATTTATTTCTTCTTATTCCAACCATGTATTTAGGAAGACGTAGGAGTTGTTCCATGATTTGCTCTTAAATTATTCGTCCCTTACGCTTCCTACCAAGGATCCAACTGCAGTGACAAGGCTGTTGTGCTTCTGTGTTCCAGTCTGTGTGGTTTCACATCCCTTGTCTTTTCTACTCTATTACACCTTATTCCTATCATACTATACTATATTGTACTGCTCCAGTTTTGAGCTTCTCCCATTCCTCTCATCATACTGCTCTGTCATTCTTGGTCACTACAGGTTACATGATAAGACCTGCCAGTCCCTTTCAGCTGAATCCTGTTATCTCCAGTTGACCCAAAGGCCATGCTCAGCTCTTCCTGACAAAATTACTTCTATTCATTAAACATGATCCTCCCTCTTAAGTTTTTGTTCACCTCATTTGTACTTTCCTGACGACTACTTACTATTTCTGAGTTTTGGCTATCTTTCCACAACCTGTTACTGGTCCGGTCACTCAAATAATGGAGAAGCCAATAAAATGCAGACAAAATTAGTGCTGAATGTAACTCACGACTATACCTAAATGAAAGTGAACTTTAAATAAACAGCAGGGAAATAATACTTGAATCATTGCGCATACTTCTTTTAAAATGTTAGGTTAATGTTTAGTGGCAGGGAAAAAACAGAGTAGAATTTTAGGAGTTAGGAAAGGAAGGGAGAATGAAATAGTGAGTTATGCTGCGGTGTACATCCATATTTGTAAATAGCCATCCCAGCTCAGAAGGGAACGGTAAAATCCTTGGGTGAAGCAGAGGTCGTGGTTGAAAACAAGCTCTTAGATAGTGTGGGCCTTTTAATTCAATCCAGTGTGCCTGTTCTTAGGGCTTCTGATTGGTTTATTGCCTTCTTGTCTTCTCTCCATGCTTTATTTTTAGGGTTTTTGCCTTTTTCTGAGATTATGTGGTTTCTCCTGATTAACCCTGATTCTGTGTTATGTTTCTAGTAGCATTCCCTCAAACAGTCTGGCTTTCTGTCCTACCATTATGTTCTTGCATTCTTTTCCTACCATTTTTCCACTGAACGGTTTTACTACTTCAGTTTAACTGTTAACTTTTTCCTCCAGCTTTCCTTCTTTCTTCTCCCCTTCTCTATGTTCAGATTTCACTGAGTTGGTTTCAGAAATGATCAACAAATAACATGATGTTTCTCTTTGCTTCCTTTCCTTGTCAGTCAAATTTTTTTCTCTATTTTGTTTTCTGTTTGCCTGAGTGACTCCAACCCCATTTCCCTTATTTTTAAATTATCTTTTAATTTCTCAGTGTGTTAAATCTTGATTATTGCAGTAATTTTTTTTTCTTGAGAAATGAATATTATTGAACTCTTATCCAACCAGTGCAGCCTTACCAATAGAGCTGTTTCTCATTGTTTTCCTGATTGTCCCTTCTCTTTCTCTTCAAAGCCAGCTTTTGCCATCCCTCTCAAAGTCCTTCTAAGACTATTCACATCTTACACTGTCATCACCAATTTTACTAGTAAGGTGAAGACTCTTGCCTTCAATCATTCATTCCTGCTCTTTAATTATATATAAATATTCTGGTTGTTTTTTTGTTTTGTTTTATTATTCTTTTCCTTTTGACAATCACACTTGAACTGTAAATAGCTACTAATAATCACCATGTTCTTTCTTGACTTGTGTTGCAAAGAAAAATATTTGCAAATCAAATCCTATTGGTAAACGCTGGTCAGTTTTTTGCTTGTTTTTCTGTTCTGTCATTTGTCTCCATCTCTCTACTGTCTCTTGGCTTATGCCTGGTTTGGAATCTCATGGGAGCAGAATTTTGTGTATTCCTAAAATACACAGACCAAATTCCTACCGGGACTTTGGAAGGGATTTGTAAAACAGCCCTGGAGAGCACGTGCAATTACAAGGATATAAATTAATTGACTGTCATCTTTTTAGACTTCCTTGATTTTAAATGGGATGAGGAGCACTTCTAACAAAGAATTACATTACTGCATTGATTGTTTTCTTTGTTGGTGTATCTTCTGACTTGGTTTTCTAAATAAAGCTTGGACTGTGCTTATCTGCTACTCTCTCCAAAATCTTTTGTACTCTGTTTCATCAGAACTCAGCAGAGGGCTAGAAGCTTTAAAGATACAAATCTCCTACTAGTTTTGTGCAAAGCAGGGGTCGCACAGGTGACACACTAATTAGCGCACTCATTGTAGGGAAGACGGGTGTACACTGGTGACCAAACAGATTGCTGCTGCCTCTTGGCTTGGCCAAGTCGGTCTCTATGTACTGATGAGCCAGGAAGCAGGGACAGAGCTGCAGTTCTGTATTGTGCACATCATACATTTGTACAGTGGTATCTAGATGATCTTGCTCCCTGGAAGCTATGGCAGTATTTTAGGACAAGTTTCCTTAACTTCCTCAAAGGCGTTCCTAGGGGTCTTTAGAGACCTTATTTCTGTAAATATTTAGTTTGTGTTGTCTTATAGTTCATTTGTTTGTACTCAGTTGTGCGATGGAAACTTGATCTGATGCTTACTAAGAAGGAAAAGCTTCTGTTCTCTAGAAGGAAGGCTTTTCTTTTGAAACAAAAGCAATACTTGAAAAACAAAACAAAAAAACCCAACTAAAAAACCCAAAACAAAGCCCCACCATTTATTTTCTTATAATATGGAGCTAGTTTTCAAAACTTTCTTCTTTACTGTGCAGTTATTCTAAGCAATATCCTCTTGCATGTTTTAAAGCTAAAATCTTGAACAAATTTTCAAATATATATTTTTATTGTGCAGCCACTTTTCCATTAAAATTTATTTCTTGTCGTTAATAGATTTTTAATTCTGGAGCTGAATATGCTGCATGCCCACTCTTGGGGTGAGATTTTTTTATTTTTATTTTTTTTTTTAATCAAAAACTCTGCTCATGAGAGCACACAAGGTTGTAGATGTCAAGGTCAGAATTATAACCTGCTTAATAATCAGGCTGGTGCAGTAGAACACTGAACAGCCCGAATGCCTTTACAGAAGGCACTCACTTGCCTGTTTCAATTATAAAGAGTTTGCAGCTGCACCAGCCTTATCGCACCCTGACATATTTTTTTTAGCTTCTACTAAGTTTGCAGCAAGTACTTTCAGTTCCATTAAGAATATTTATTGCTTTACCATAAGTGAGTATTTGAATGCTGAGTTCCTTGCTGCTTGGGAAAGATCCACTCTGCATGTTCAATTTACAAATGTTAACACTCCTTTTTTTTTTTTTTTCCCCCTTCTGAAGTTAAAGTAATTATCTTTTAATTAAAAAAAGAAGTAAAGATCACTTTCATCTTTGTATGTCTGTAAATTAATATAAATATACTTAAAGTTTGTTAGTCATATTGCACTAAATTTTCATGAAGTATCACTTTATAGGAGATTTTTAGAAAAAAAAAAAGTAAAAGGTTAATTTTCTTCCTAAATTTGTATTACGTTTGTCAGGATTATTTTTCCTGTTATTCATTTTCATTTGCTGCTTCAGGTTTTATCATAAAATGGCTCTGAATAATCACGCTGGTGTGACTGTTTTACCACATTTTTTTGTTGACTGCATGTCTGTCTGGTTCAAACTCCATGGAAATACAATCTTTCATTCTATCAGTAGGAAGCTGTGCACTCCCAACAATGGACAGCAAATGTTGGAAACTGCGAGTGCTGCGGCTTCGGGAGGAAAGGAAGGGCTCAGGGGTCTGGCACTGGGGCAAGAAGTTCATAGGATCACAGCCATCAAGGAAGAGAGAGAACTTCTCATCAAACTTGCTAATTTATATTGAACGTGGCATTCATGGTATGAAATAATCCTGTTGGCCAGTCTGGGTCAAGTGCCCGGGTCTCCCTCCTCCTCATCCCTGCACCTGGCAAGACTCGAAAATACTGATACCTTGAAACCCACATACCATAGCTGGCTATAAAGTAAATATTTTCACAAATTCAAACACTAGAGTCTTCTAAAAGTGCAGTTTTCCCAAGCATTAGAAGGGAAATTAGTCCTGTGTCGCTCAAACCAGGACAACTACACTCACTTGAAAATAGTACTGTCTCAAATTTAACATAATTCTCACTTCTCACAGAGGTGAAACAGTGTTAAAAGACGAAGGATAACATAATGCTCTTTTTCCCCCCACTAGTAGGCTTGCTTCCTTTTGACTTAAGTCATCCCTTGTCACCTCCTTCCCATGCATTTGTCCATGTTGGCAGAGGTGTGCCCTTGCTCTGGGCACGTGAACAAGACAAATGCATTGGTTGCACCTGCCTGACCTGTTGTCTGGATGTCAGCAGCACCCGGTCGGGGTTACTTCTCTGGTAGTTCATCCTTCCCTTACAGTTCTCCTGGGAAAGCGTGAATTTACTTGGCAAAGGACCATGAAAAGTTGCAGGTTCCTTACACACCCCTCCTTTGAGCACATCCCCACAAAAGCATGTGGTCCTGGGTGCTCGTGTTTTAGATTCTTCTGCAGAAGTTTTCAGAGAGTCAAAGTCATTAGGCAACCCTGTGCTGGACCTTATAGGTCTAGGTAGCTTGGACTGCACCACATGGCTTTGAAAGTAAGGCTGCACAGTACATCTGTACCTGGAGTAGAGTTGATGGGGATGAGAAGCTGAATTTTTTTTCAGATTGTAATTTCTGGAAGAGAAATAAGGCTGCCTTATGTTCATGTCTCTGATGTTATAATCAGGTGTTGCACTTCAGAGTTTAAAAACAAAAAAGTACAATGGTATTTAAATGTTATACATGATGACCTCAAGCTGTGTATTTGTGTGGTTTAAAAATATAATTTCTCCTAGGTTTAATATGTAAATTTACTTGAGTATTCAGCTTTCAAATCAAAGCCGTTATCTTGTGATTAAGTCTCCTACGTGGGTTATTGAGTACTGTGCTGGTTCATGTTCGCAGTCTGTCAGATAAGTTTCCACACTCTTTCCACTTCCTGAAAAGTACAACCTCTTTCACTTCCCATCCTCAGTTTCTGGGATCATGTTTCTAATACTGTAATACAGAGATGTATTGTTGTGTTTAAAATATGCTGTGCTTTGCGTTCTTACTGGCTGATAAGGAAAACTTTTCGATATTTTGTTAAACACCAAGCTAACTTTGAACAGGGTTTCTTGTCGCTTTGTTTTAATATTAAATTCGTCCCCTAGTTTTCTTCTACGGTTAGAAATGCTTTGAAGAATATTTTATTTTTTTTAGACTTTTGTATATAAATTTTAATCAAAGTATAGAATTATCTGTGTTCACCTAGTTGAAAACATCTTTTTTGTTCATGGGCTAGAGCAAAGAATCAGTTCACTTCCTTTAGACAAAGGGCTCTGTCCGAGCTCTTGGACGGCGTTCTTACTTTCAGCTGAACAAATCAGAAAGAAAAAGCTGGCAATCCCATTTTACTGGAAGCGTCAGTCATTATCTGAATGCTTGGTCTATTCCCTTTACTATACAATGTGAGACTGATATCAGAAGCCAAATTCTGAATTAGGCTTCTGTTTGTACCGTGTTATAAGCTTTTAATACTCTTCAAGCTTTTTTTACACTATGTCTCGTTACCTATTGAAATATATCACTGGTGAGGAAAAAATATGACCAAAAGGTACACTGGAGATAGTACTAGAAATTCTTTGATCCTACCCCTCTCACCCCTGGTTGTACCATATAAAGTCTATATATTGCTGAAAACATAAAGATTATTGTTTAGTATTTTTGATGTTCTGTACAGCTTCTTGGTTCCTAATTTTGATTTTCTTTTCTGCAATCCCAGACTCCATTAGTAGGTTGGTAGAGTCAAACGTTATGAAAAGATTGTGGGACATAACAAAGTGAATATCCAACTGTGTCAGTAAATATTTTGGTTGTCAAAATCCAGATGCTTTCAATAGAAGTTTATTACTGTTGCATTTCTGTAATTTTGTAGATGTAAATAAATACATTTTCAAGGAATGAATTCTGAATACCTAGCATGTTGTTGTTACCATATGAATAAATCAAGCTACATAGAGCAAGCCTTAAATAAAAGCTTATGTTTTCCTTACTTCTGTCTTTAAGTATGCATTTCCACTTTTTTGTTGTTACAGTATTTAAATCGAGGCTGTACCAGATACTTTGCTAACAAAGAAACAGACAAGCAAATTTTGCAGAATCGCAAGAGTCCTGAGGTATGTTTGTATCTTCAGTTAGTTTATGTTATTAACTGATGCAGATAGAATTGAAAATGATGATTACAGTTTTACAGTGTGGAACGAAATGTTCATTTTACACATCTTTATAGGTCTAAATGGGTACTGTCAAAGCTGGTATATTCAGAACTCTGGTTTTGGAGTACAGTCCTAGAAATACATTTTAACATGCATCTTAAAATCCTAAATGGAACAGTGTATAAGATTTTTTCCTTTTCATTCTTATAATAATATAACACTTAATGATGCAGCTTGTCTGCTGTGGAAAACAAAAGTCAGTCCAAGACTTTCTGTCATTTTCTTTTTAAATCTTACTACTGCTAGGAATAGGTCAGAAGCAGTAGTTTTTTCCAGAGCCATTTTTGCTCTCTAGATTTTTGAAGTGGTCCTCCAAACTGTGTTATAAAACAGTAGTGCAACTTCACTTCCAGAACGAGTGTATCCCCCTCCTCGGTACACTCCGTTCTTTATTATTTTTTGTTGTCCCCTTGCTATGAACCGTTACTGACAGCAGAGCATGGCATTTTCTGGAAGAAAGTGTGAAGCTTCAAAACATTTCCTTCCTCTTGCTCTATCTCTGTTTACATTCTTAAAACTGGAATTACCAGAATTTGTAACATTTAAGCCTTTGAGCTAGGAGGCCATTACAGAATTTAATCCAAATTAACAGTATATGTGAACTGGAAGTTGTTTAAATGCTTCATTAAACTTCCACTCTGCTTTCTAATACAATTTTCATCTATTCATACCTAAAGGATGAATTTCTAATTTGTATAGCTGGAAGATATTTCAAATCTTAATCAAATCCATACTTGAGATTCAGTAACAGGGCAAGCTGCATATACATGCGGAATAATACAAAGATAAGTTTACTCAAGAGCTTCTCTCCCCGCAGTGACTGTGCCATCTCTTTTACCTTTGAGAACTTGGGCTTGAGCTTGTACGTGGCTCGTGCCTAGCTATCAAAGACAGTATGGATATTTCCTTTGCTCAGGTCAACATTGTAAAGCCTGCTCCTGGATTTCTGGTGTTTATATGTGGTAACACTGAGCACATAATGTCAATTTCTTTTGCTTCAATATAGGCCATTTTCTATAGTCAGGGATGGGGGAGAGTGAGATACAGAACTCCTGATCTGATATTACCGTGAGGCAGAAAGCTGGTAGACATTTAATTCCTGTCAAGTGTATAGGCTAAGAGGTGGTCGCGAGATTTTGCCTCAGTTTACCTAATTTGCCTTAAATTAAGATTTGTCGTGAAGTTGGTAATTTACATAGGCATAAAATATCAACATTTACTTACTCTTACTACTGGAAGATGAACCTATGCAATCTTCTGTTATTGATGCGATTTACAGACAGGTGTTCTCTCATAAAATGTGTCCTCTAAAGGACTTAATTTGAAACTAGTGTTTGCCTAAACGAAACCATACTGAAAGAATAATTCTGAAAATCTGTATTGGACATTAAATAGTGGAACATATGATGTCATAATACCCCTATCTTACAGCCATGTCAATTTGAAGGCACAATAAATGATCACATTTCAATTATATTAAAACTAAGTCTAACCACTTAAACAGGAAATATATTACTTTGTTCAGGTTTTTAAATCAGAAATTTAATATTTACTCTGTCATTTTATGAAAAATATTAAGATTGTTTATTTTAATAGAAGTAGCTGGAATAGTCAATTAATACTCCAATTATTTTTGTGTTTTCCTTATCAGGAAGATGAGGTGATCATTTTACATAATTAAGATGGAGTTTAAGTTTTTTGATGTGTCTAAATGTTGTGTGAAGTGAATTTTTCAGATGCATGTGGTGTTTTGTTTTGATAAAAATCATGTTAGCTTATTTGACATTAACAAGGCTTCTATTTAAAGTTAATTATTCTTTTTAGTTGAAAACATTTTAAAGTAATTGTAGAACCTTAGATCAGTCTGTGCATGTTCAGTTAGTCTCTTGATTGCATGCAGATGTGTTACTACCTACTATTTAAAACTGTTAATAATTAAAATGGCCTTTGATGTATTTAAATTAAGAAAATCAGCAAAAAGTTAAACTGGTATTTTAAAAAGGTAGCTGGTATTCTTTTAACCTGTAGAACACTGCAAACAACTTTACTATTTCTTAATCTCCAGCAAACGTTAACAAGTATATTTCTCTGTTTGCAGTAGGGATAGCTCTTCCCATTCTGATTTGTCCTGTACTCCTTTCCCATGGTCTGTCAAACTTTGTCATCCTACTACAAGGACCTCAACCTTCTTTCAGCTGTGAGGGGCTAGAAGTGCTCCTCAGTAGAATTGCTTCGATAGCTTCCTTAGCCAAACAACCTTTCCACTGCTCACCATCCGCTATCAGTCCTTCGCTGTCACACTCCCCGGCTTCTGCTTTCTGAAGATAGCTTGAAGTTTGCTTTGAAGTTGAAGATCATGCTTCAAAGTATGATAGAATCATAGAATTGCCTAGGTTGGAAAAGGCTTTTCAGATCATCCAGTCCAGCCATCAACCTAACTCTGACAAAATATGTCACTAAACCATATCTCTAAGCACTGTGTCTGCCCGTCTTTTAAATACCTCCAGGGATGGTGCCTCAACCACTTCCCTGGGCAGCCTGTTCCAATGCTTGATAACCCTTTCAGTGCAAAATTTTTTCCTAATATCCAATTTAAACCTCCCCTGGTGCAGCTTGAGGCCATTTCCTCTTGTCCTGTCGCATGTTACTTGGGAGAAGAGACCGACCTCCAGCTCGCTACATCCTCCTTTCAGGTAGTTGTAGAGAGCGATAAGGTCTCCCCTCAGCCTCCTCTTCTCCAGGCTGGACAACCCCTGTTCCCTCAGCCATAAGGCTTGTTTTCCAGACCCCTCACCAGCTTTGTTGCCCGTCTCTGGACACGCTCCAGCACCTCAATATCTTTTTTGTATCAATAAATTAAAACAAATGAGGGTTCTTGCAAAGCCTGTATTGTGTGAAGAACTCTGATCTCTTTCTACTTAGTCTGGGTTTTGCATGCTTTTTTATGCTTTTTGTTATGGTGTATTCTTGACTGGAAATAATTGCTTACATTTACTTTAAAATCACTTTACTGAATTTTTGGTTTATCTTGTTGTTTTATAGTATCTCAAAGCAGGTTCCTTGAAGGATCCACTCTTAGATGATCATGGAGATTTTAACAGAATGTGCACAGCAATGAAAAAGATTGGACTGGATGATGCAGAAAAACTTGATCTTTTTAGAGTAGTGGCTGGTGTCCTTCACCTTGGAAATATTGATTTTGAGGAAGCTGGGAGCACTTCAGGTTAGATGAAACATAAATTGTTTTCTGTAAAAATAATGAAAATGTCTCTTGATTATAGATGATTCCTTTCCGTGTGAATTACTGCTTTAGAAATCTACCTTGTGTCTTATGTTCAAGGGTAATTCAGTCTTAGTTCACCCCATTTGGAAGTCAAGTTTACCTGTTTCTTTTTAAGTTATACTTCTTTGCATGCTCTGAAAGCAAATAGGCACTCGCTGAAATTGTTCAAGAAATTGTTCAGTGCAAAGTCTGATATAAAGAAAAGAGACTTCTTTTGTATTTTAATAATAATTTTTCAAAGTTCGGTTTCTTGATAAAGTAAGGAAAACATCTTGAAATTAGCAACTCCATCTGTAGGGAAAGGCATTATGTCCTTTGGCTTCCGAAAAAATACCATTATGTTAGTATTTTGAGAGGTGAGGAAAAAAACAGTTACAGCAAAAACTTAGGTAAATGTAAGCTTCCTAATTTTAAGATGTTACTCACAAGCTGAGTTGGTACAAGCGTAGCTGTGACTTAGTAGCAGAATGCGCAGGAAGGCTGAGGAAAGGGAATGAGTGTTTTGCAAACAGTTGTTCTTGCCTCACTACTGAAATCAGCCTAAGTTAAGAACTGCTGTCCATGTATTGCTGTAGGACTGGAGGAACTCCCAGTCTGGACATACTACAAATATAACTATAGTAGAAAAGATATGTATGTAGATTTTTATCTTGAATTGCAAGATACACAAGATACAGTGAAATTGGTTCCTGTTAGTCCTACTTCAAGGATGTATAGCTGTTGCCAGATGTGGTAAAGTTGTTGGGAAAGGCATACCAAAGAACATTTTAAAAGGTGTTTTGAATGATGAATTAAATTAATACTAGCCTTATAGGTTCACTGGCTCCTAACCCCACGAACAGAATCACCAAAGAACTTTGTAGAAACGTTCAAGTCAGATGAGATTGTGGGAAGTCTATAGTCCAATGTGTCCTGGTCAAAGTAGGGCCAACACTGAATTCAGAGCAGGGTAGCGTAG
The DNA here is from genome assembly GCF_964199755.1 of Larus michahellis. Taxonomy (NCBI): domain Eukaryota; kingdom Metazoa; phylum Chordata; class Aves; order Charadriiformes; family Laridae; genus Larus; species Larus michahellis. The sequence continues at coordinate 96,557,216 of NC_133898.1, read as the reverse complement.
GGTTGTCACAGAGAAGGTGGGCTTTTTTCTTTTTCCTTAGATCCAGTCAGAACCTCCCCACTGTCAATTCATGATCTTGCCATCTGCATGAAGGTGACTGAAATGAAAATGTTTTTTACAAGGGCATGTAGTGATAGGATTAGGGGTAATGGCTTTGAACCGAAAGAAGGTAGATTTAGATTAGATATTAGGAAGAAATTTTTCACTATGAGGGTGGTGAGACACTGGAACAGGTTGCCCAGAGAAGTTGTGGATGCCCCATCCCTGGAAGTGTTCAAGGCCAGGCTGGATGGGGCTTTGAGCAGCCTGGTCTAGTGGAAGGTGTCCCTGCCCATGGCAGGGGGTTGGAACTAGATGATCTTTAAGGTCCCTTCCAACCCAAACCATTCTACGGTTCTTTGATTAATGTGAATGAATCTGTGAAGATGTTGGGGTAGGGAAGGGCACCATGGGGCTCAGCAGTAAGCTGGCAGGGAGCTTCCCTGCTTAAGCCTTCCGTGAGTTGGGACTTTGGGGTTGACAAGGTGGGAGAGAGTGAAAAAGGTGCAAATGTGAGTGGAGAGGCGGTTTCAGGAGGCAAACGAACAAGGAGAAGGGCAACTACAGATGGTGAGGAAAGTCAGGGTTTAGAGAAGGGAAGGAGGACATGAGGAAATTTATTTTCTCTGCATGTTCAAATTCAAAGCCATTTTTTCTGGAATAAATTATTAAACTTCTGAAGCGTTGATTGCAAATACAGGCTTTCTTCTGCTCATGCTTTGTATGTGTACGTACAGAGCCTTCATTCGAACTGCTCCAGGCAGTATGTCTCTGTACCAGAGACCCTCTAACTGCTTCCAAAACCTGGGAAACAAAAGCTGTTTACTGCAGGTCAGATGGTGTTTCAGAGCTTCCAAAATCAAGTCACAAAAGCTCTAATCTTTTAAGGATTCCTTTCTCTCCCTCCCCCCCCCCCCTTTTTTTTTTTCCTTTTCCCTTGCTTAGCACCATTGTAGGGTTAAGGAATTCAAGCAATGTTTGGCTACTCATTTATCCCTTTTGGTCTCTTCACTTATCTGTAGAAGTCAATTTTTACTGAGAACAACAGGAGATAGATGTTGTAATCCTGACATGTGTAATAAAGTGTTAGATTTTGCTGAAGCCTTTCGAGTGCTTCGGTTAGAGATGTATGAACCCGTGGTGGCTGGAGGAGCTGCGGTGCCGGGCAGCAGGAAGCACGACTCTCAGATGTTTACCCAGGAAAATGCACATACCGTTATCGGGAAATGTTAAGTGCCAGGAGCTTGCCATGCCAGGCACTTCTGTTGCACGGCAGGGAAGTCTGGAGGATTACAGGAATGCCAAAATCCAGAAGTTTAAATCGCTATAGGTAGTTTCTAGTTATTAGCACTTTACTCCTGCGTTTTTGGGATAGTTCTTTCACTTACAAGCAGGTTAGTTTTTGGACAGCCCGTATTTAGAACAATGGGATAGAAATACAGAATTTCATTCATTCATTTCATTAATTTTTCTTTTTTTTTCCATTCATTTTTTGTTGTTTTTTTGTTTGTTTGTTTTTTGTTGGTTGGCTGGGTTTTTTTTTTTAGTTTTTTTTGCTGCTTCTTTTTGAGAACTGACTCTGCGTTTAATATAAGAAGTAATTTCCAGAAGCTAACTGTAATTTCTTCAAAGGCGACGTTATTTCTAGTCATCACGGCAAGATCATAGCCAGATTTATTTATTTATTTATTGACTTACTTACTTTTGTCCCCTAGAATTTTCCGCTAAAAATGCCCGAGGGGCGGCCGTTGCCTTGCCCTTCGAATAGCACGCTTTGAAATCGAGAGTGGAGGTGGGGTGGTGGTGGGGGGGGGGGGCGGGTGTGCGGTGCGCGGAGGCTTAACGCGGTGCCCGTCTGTGTCTCTCCCCGCGGCAGGGGGCTGCGCGCTGCGCGCGCGGAGCCAGCCGTCGCTGGAGCGGTGCGCGGCGCTGCTGGGGCTGGACGAGGAGGACCTGCGCGGCAGCCTGACCAGCCGCGTCATGCTCACCACGGCAGGGGGCGCCAAAGGAACGGTCATCAAGTGAGTGCCGCGCGCTACCTCAGGCCGGGGGGCGGCCGCCGTGCCTGGGGGGGGGGACGACACACACGGACACGACACGCACACGCGCGTTGCCGCTGACACCCACTGCCCCCGGTGTGTTCGCGGTGAGTGCGGGAGGGGGTTGGCAGCCGCCGAGCCCGGCCCGGCCCCGCCGTCTGAGGTAACCCCTGTCCCCGACCCCCGCCCAGGCCCTTCGGGATCTGCCGCCTCACGCTGGCTCTGCCCGTTTTCTTACCCACGGGGGAAAACGGCCTTAAACTCCCTCTTGACCCTTTGCAAGTGTGAGTTGCAGCCAGCGTTAAGTGCAGCTATTTAAAATGCTGCCTTAGGGCAGCAGTCATGGGAGCACCGCGCAGCCCCCATGATAAGAAAGATGCATCCAAGTATCTTCCAAAACACTTAGGCACAGTATCAACATTCCTCAATAGAGTAATCTGTTAAATCTATTAGAATATCTAATTTTCTGCGTAGGTTATGGATTTAACAGGCTGACTGCTATACATTCTCTTTCCACACAGTGTACTCGCTGACATGTGAGAGGTTTTATAAAATGTGATAGTGATTTATTCAAAGCTATTCTTTTCCTGAAAAAAAAAAAGGGCCATTTTACTCAGACATTGTACAACTGCCTATCTTCCAAATAAAGATTTAAAAAACTCCAATGACCTAACAAGAATGAAACAAGCAAGCCTGAGCATCTAAAAACGTGCATTTGGATCAAATGCTTTAAAGAAAAAAAAAAAATCCAAAACCCAAAGCCCTGTTAAAAATTTGTCATCTCAAAATTAACACTTGCGTGACAGAAAAGCACGGCACGTTTCTGTTTTGAAGGGACTAACAAGGTAAGCCTGCTAGTCTTCTGTGCTCTCAGTGACTACGCTGCGTGGCCAAAGGAAGTACAGCAGTCAGGCTATATCAGTTAAATCCATAACCTACACATATATCCTACATATATATCAGTTAAATCCATAACCTACACAGAAAATTAGAGATGCTAAGAGATTTAACAGCTACACTGTATGGAAGAATGTTAATACTGTGCCGAAGTAATTCGGAAGATGCCGGGATGCATTTTTCTTGTCACGGGGGGGCTGCGCGGTGCTCCCACGCCTCTTTTTTTTTCATTAGCATAGATTTTAACAAAAAGCTGTGATCAAGGTAACTTCCTAGGCACAGAAGTATCATAGTGATTTCTTTCTGTACACACACAGAGAAGGAATAATTGCCAAGAACATGTTTAAACATGGTAGTGATGATAACATTTCAGTGCTCTGGAAGTTATGACTCTTGTGAAAATGAGTTTTATGAAAATGATTTCACTATAGCTGCCTTTTGTTTACGAAAACCCTGTGGCTTCCACCACAAATTTTCTCTTGTTGAGATTGATCCTTCTAGCACACGAGTTGTCAGGGATGCTAGCAAAGCTGTGTGCAACTGAGTGTGTTTTAACATTTGGTTTCTGGAGTTAGAGAAAACATTGCATCAAAAAACTGAACTTGGGCTAAACAGTTTTGAGCACATTAAAAGTAATTTTCAATGTTTAGCTGAATGCATCAATCTTTTAATTAGGAAACTAATTAACATTCACTTATTGGAAGAATGCACAGGTACTTCTTACTGACTTATGGAAACAATCAGATTGTTTTAGTGAATCAGAAATACAACTTTATGCATATTACACCAGAAGTTTAATATATGAAAGCCATAATTAATTATCTGTATTAATGTGGTTTATCTGAGTTCCTTGTGTACTTCATGTCTTTTGAAATTTATTACTGTTATTTATATTTATGTCTTTTAGCATGAAGTATTTGTTAACATTTCATAAACTTGTGGAATGAAACAAAGTAACAGCTGATTGATTTAACCTTGGTATGTCACTGTGGCCAGTAAAGGTGGCAGGTGTTAGTTAAAGCATGCTTAGGTTATGTCAGACTTACGAGGTGAAAAGTTGATCTTTGAGCACTTGAGAGCATTGGCTTTTTTAGTCCTTGAGGGATGTAATAGATTTAAGTAATGAAGGTTTCCACTGGTCAAGAGCTCATTCTGTGCAAGAAAAGTAATCTTCAGCTCTACCTAATTCTAACCAGTAATGATAAATTAAAAGAGAACGGCCGAGGTGGAAATCTGTTCAATACTGTTCGGTATTCCCACTTCCTGATCTTCAGGGTGAACCTGATCTTCCTGGACAAAATTTGAGCATACTAAACCATCAGTGACAACCTGTGCTGTTTGAACATCACGTTTTTTTAGGGGAACACAGAAGCTCTTCTGAATTAATTCATATTCTTAACTCATATTCAGGAGTCTTAAGTTTAGCATGGGTATGGACTCTTGTCCCAGTAATACATTATTACCGAATAGCTGATCTTTGAGGGATATTTCTAGATAGAGCAAACAAGTAGGCATCTTGGTGGTCTGCTTATTTCTGTACTTTGAAAGAAGGGATGTTCAAGAGTTAGAACTTCATAGTGACTACCAGGGAAAAAGTTATAATGCAGTGACAAATGGTAAGTAATGATTGGGGAGGGGTTGTTCTGTCTTCAGTTAAAAGCTCAAGATCTAGATCTCTTCACAATATTTTCAATAGTACATTTCTGGAAAGTGGTTATAAATTCTTCCTCCCCTCCAGAGTTCTTAGAAATTGAGGATTCTTAGTCACTCTCATCTTGCTGCCTTATCAGCTGATATGGAAAGTGAAAAATAATTTTTCTCTTTATAACAATCTTTACATATAACAAGACATGAGTCTTGCAGGACAAAGGGCCTCCAGTGGCCAATATTTTCCAAGTTTTACTATTTGCTCTCTTCCAGACTATGTCTAAATTGACAGCAAGACTTTGATACTTTCATCCAGGAGAACCTTTATCAGTATTACAGATAACATTAGAGTAGAAATTTATATATTATACAATACAGATGGTACTCATATCGCATGGTGGTATGAGAATTGCAGGTTTTTGAAAGTTAGTAACATTTTTGACTTAATTCAGCTTGTGATCCACTACAACTGCTGATCTTTCTCTCTTGACTCACTGCTTACCTGGTTATTCTCCATCTTGCCTGTGAATTTTTGAATTCTCACTAAGTATATCATCAGAGACTTCCCTTTACCGAAATCTGTCTTGTGGCTTTTTAGATCGTATCTTCAATTTGTGAAAATAGTTTTGTATGCTGATCTTGTTACCAAGATTTTCTGCTTTCTTAGTTCAGTGTTATCAGATTGTTTTTTGAAAAAGCTCTTAGTTTCCTCATTCCTATTTAGTGAAAGTGTTAATTAGAAGCAGAAGGGGTTTGAATCAATGGCATCCATGTCAGGTTCAGGTGGCATCCCACTGGAAAATGCTCTTAGTGAACTATTGATTCTGCCTCTGAGAACAGCTTAGTTTTGGCTGTTGTACACATAACATATAGATAAAGCGTGTCTGTATAGTTTCCTTTTGAGAATGTTTGGTGAGACATATCAAGCACTAAAGCAAAGGTGCATCAAAATATACTGCTTCCCTTTCATCACATCTCGAGTGACCCTGCCAAGGAAGGTTTCTTAAGAACAAATACAATTTTTGTTACAGCTTCAAATTCACTTTGGATTAAGACTGTAAAGGTTTTCTGTTCAGCATATTTATCCTGATAAGCCCAGGGCGTTGTTTCAAAAGTCTGCAAACACAAGGAGCTATGTTTTTGTGCCAGCGGATCTTATTTTTTCCCCAGTGTTTTATTTTGTGGATGGCAAAAATGAATTTAGAGGACTCCTTTCACCATCTCAAAGGATTAATGCATTAAGCCTCTTTTGTTAGCCTTTTCTAAACTTGTGCAGCTAAAAGCAAACATAGGCTAATAAATACACTAATATCTTCTGGTGCGGCTTACTGCATGTACAAGGAAAGTGGACTGGACTGTTTTAGGTGTTTATTAAATAGCCAGCAGGTTTTTCTATGGTAGCATAGTTTAGAAACTATTTGATTGCTATCAATATTAGAGTTTTGACAAGTACATTGTTTTATTTTGTTCCAGCAACCCAAAGAGCTACTCATTTCTCTCTCTATTTCTTAGGGACCTTTTGTGTGCGAGTAGATCATGTGAGTCCTAATAGGTCACAGTGAATAAATAGCTCAGCTGAAATCACTGTGCTCAGAGTATAACAAAGGCTTTGTTCTGCTGGGCACAATGGAGCCAACAAGGAACAGTAGGAGGGTGATGCTAAATGCTATCTCTGAATTTTATTAAATACTAATGTGCAGTGGACTGCCAGGGAGACTTGACAGCTGCACTACGTTTATCTGTCCTTTTTAGTCTCCCCAAAATAGCATAATGGTCACCTTGTCGGCTGATGTTTTTGCCATCCATGTAAAGTGTGTTTACATGGAGTTAGCATTCAAAATCCAGTACTGTAGATGCACTGCAAATGCATTGCACTACTCTATTACTCAGTTTCTCCCTTTTCAAGAAGACTTTCAAAGAGGACTCCATCATCACAAAGTAAATTATTTTACAGTGTGAAAAATTTAACTTAATTGTTCCAGCTCATCCAGCTTCTTTCAGAGTGTGTTTTTTACCAAAATGCATTTTTTTGGGTGGTAGTACCGAAGCCTCTGTTGGAAAAACATTGTGGTTTTTTTAAAAAAAATATTTTTCTACAGGTTTTGGAATTCCAGCTTTTCTCAAATTACAGATGTGCTGCTTATATTCTTTACTTTTCACTAGGTAGGGTGAAGCAGTAACTGTGTTGGATGAGAGTAGCTGCTGGGTATTGCTTCACCTGCTCTCTCCCCCTTAATTGTTGTCAACTATGGGCAAACTATATATATTTTAATTGCAGTTTATTTGTTTTGGAAAATGTTTGGGGACTGCTTGGAATTGTCCACAGGATAAACAGCCCATAGGAGTGCTTTCCTCTAGACCTCAGAGTCTGAGGATCACTGGAAACCTTGCTGAAGAAATTAGCGTGAAGACCAAGCAAGGTTTTTTGTTGCAGCCTTACCAAATAGCTTAGAAATTGGAAAAGTTTCTTCCCTGTTCCTTACAGGTAGCTGAAATATATCTTCTCCTGTTCAGACAAGAAACAGGAGGAGGAAAGAGATTCCTTTGTCAGTGTGCAAACCAGAGGAAAGGAGGAGCTGAGGGAAAGCAAATTAATGAGAAAGAAGTTACTCATTCTGAATGTCAGTTCTGTGATAGGGCTCTTCTGTATCTCTACTGTCTTAGTGCAATTTCAGCATTATTTTGTGGTTCTGTATTTTCAGCTGTGGAAAATGCATTGCAGGGTTATATTTTCTTTCCATGGGTTTCTGTTGCATACTGTGAAATTTAAAATAGCTTAGAAATTGGAATTTCTCTGGAAATAGTCTCTGGAATTCTACTTAATAATGGTAGGATTTGTTATTTTTGAAGAACAGGGCCATTTTAATAAATACATGCTCTAGAAGTATGGCTTTTTGCCATGTTGTTTAAAAAATAAATTGAAAACATAAATGATTTTAGTGTATTGTATTATGTAATAGGCCTGCAGCTGACATGTGGGAATTAGTATTCTGATCTCTTAAACGTATCAGAATGGAATGTAAAGGTACCTTCCTTCTATTTATAAGAGAAGATTTCTGTCAGTACTCGTTACCTTAAGATAAGTCAGGAGATACTTAGTGGAAGACAAGATTGTGTGTTAAAGCTAATTACTCTCTAAGGTAATGTAGCTGCAGGTGTCCTTAGTGAACGGAATCTCTGGTTCCCTGACTTACCAGTCACAGTAGAAAGTGATCTCCTTGAGTCTCACGTTTCTGCATCAGAAGTACCATCCTTGAAAAAATACAGAAATAATAAATTTGAGTTAGTGTAGTGCTTGTGAATCCTGGGAAGTGAAGGAAATGATGCAGTATGGGTAAGCTGTGTAGCATTAAGTTTTCCTTTTCTGACCTGTCAGTTTTTTGTACTCCCGTGTACAGGAAACTACGTGGAGGGGGCGACAGGGCAGTTCTGCAGTAGTGACATCTTGAACCTTGTACTTAGGGCTTACTTAAACAGTTCAGATAAGAGGTATTTTTTAAATGTTGGTTTGCTGGGTATTGAAGAAGTTCCATAACTGGTTATCCACCACCTTAGCTGGACAGTCAATCCTTTGATTATTACTAGGTGTTATTGTAGCTCTGGTGGTCCCAGGATATGAGAGGCAAGGTATATGGAGAGAAGTAATACAGGGTGTTATAAGGGGAGAAGTGGTTTGTTTTATTAAGCCAGCTGATTGAGATATTTAGAAAAAACATAAGAGCTTTTGGCACACAGCCATCATCCTGTATTCTTCATGACAAAGAGGATTGGTGTGATAAAAATCTTGACATTGTTTCTTCCTGTTCCTCCCTGCAAATTTTATCAGTTTGGTTAGCAAAGGCTCTCTCCCTAAAAATCTCTTTCTTTGATTTACTTTAAGATTGGATATATCTGTATGTCAGAATACAGTGTTGTGCAAAGCCTTTGTGTACCCATAGTTGATCTAAATTGTAGGCCGTCTTTCCGTGTATGAAATTTTGATACTATCTGGTCAAGGGGCTATCAGTATTTCAATTGAATTTTTTTCCCTTTGTATTTACTTTTTTATTGACAAGTGAAAATCCTTTGGAGAGTTTTTATCTTTGACAGTCTGATTCTGTTCTGGTCTGATTCTGTTCAGATTAGTGGGGTTTTGCTTTTGAATTCTTTGGAAGTGATTAGGATCTAAGCTTAATTTGCAATCATACCAAAAAGCTGAAAGTTCATTTTTACTGCTACTTTCACATTGTTTCTTAAACACTTCCTTAAGGCTTTGTCCTTGTATGAATTGTCTTATTCTGGAGACTTCCACAGGTGCTTCCTCAGCTGTGTACAGTGTAACTGTTTTTTAGTTTTGCTACTCTTACCCGCTAATCTGAAACCTATTAAAAAAAAAAAAGGTATCGTAGAATGTATTTATCCAGGAAACGTGGTGGTTGAAGGTGCTTTGAAATATGTGCATTCTAAGCATGTTACTTTCATACTGACTTTAAGAAATAGCTAGACATGTGTTATTGTATGTATAGCTAAATATGTAGTTATACTTGCCTGATACTCCACAGTTTTGTCATGCATTTCATAGGCTTTGAAGTTGTGACTTGGGGGGGATGTTTGTCATTGGTGTGGGTTTTTTGTCTTTTTTTTTTTAAACTGCTAAACTGGGGTATAAGCTTGTAATAAATCAATTCTAATCTCTTCAAAGGCCCCTTCTTACAGGGTTTAAAAAGAATCCTTATTTTGGGATTGCAACTAACTTTCTCCATGAACTCCCTTATCTATTTTTTTTAAATTTTTTTTACTGATTAACGTGCAGCCTTGTAATTGTAGTTACAGTCGTTATGAAAGCATAAGGACAAAGATGACACAACTAAACTGAACTATGAGTTTTATTGTAATTTGGCAGCTCATAAATAAGTAGTTAAATTTTTTTTGTAGGTGGGAATGTATATATTTTAAATATCTTTCTCTGCCAATTATCAATATAGTTTCTAATTATCTAAAAAAACATGTATGAAAACATCTACATCCCACTTCTACTGAGGATAGTGAAACATTATTCTTTCTTTTTACATGTAGGATAGTTAGTCTGACTTGGCAAGATTGTTTCCTACCTGGGCCTAGAGCTCAGGTTTTTTTGTCCTCATTTACAATAATTGGAAAGGCTCTTTTTAAGTTTAGGATCTAATCTCAGTATTTCAGAGCAAGGAATTCTGAAAAATAATATCCGTATTTTGTTTTTTAGGGTACCTTTGAAAGTGGAACAAGCAAACAATGCTCGTGATGCCTTGGCTAAAACAGTGTATAGTCATCTGTTTGACCATGTAGTGAACAGGGTAAACCAGTGTTTCCCATTTGAGACTTCTTCTTTTTTCATTGGTGTTCTAGATATTGCTGGTTTTGGTAAGTATACTTCAAAAAATAATTAATTTTCTGGTTGTCTGTTGCTGTCACCAAAGATTCAGTGATAAATTCTGTAATGAAGTGTGGGAGGGTTTTCTTTTTGTTGGTGGTGGCTGGAGTGGATTACGAGGGTTTAAGAAGATATCAAGAGAGCAGATAAAGCCTTGTTTTCCTGAGATACAAGAATGTAGAGGTCTAGAGCTTCTCCTGATGACCTAGTAACACTAACAAGCCTTAGTGTGAAACTAGGCATCTTTGGAATGGTTTCAGATTCCTGCAATGTCTCCACAGACACAGATTTTGAAGAACTAAAAATTTGGAATGGAATCTTACTGTGTCCACCCAGTAAAACTAGGAAAGATATTGCATGTGCCTGCTGTTTTCCCATTCAGTCCTGAGAGCATCACTGCATACTGATAGACAGCCAAATGAAGTGTCTGAATTAAGATACTGTTTCCTAGAGGATGGATAGTTCTGTTAAGAGTTGGACTTCAGGCTCCTGGTTGCTCCCTGGAAGTCATGGGTGTTGATGATTCCTGTTTGACTCACTGAGGTTCAGAATAGGGCATGTTTTCTGGTGTGCTCTAGCCCTGCTAAGGTGGTCTGAGAACAGTAAAAAAGGAAACCTTTGGTTTTCAGGTCTCTAGAGCTATGATGTCCTGTGCCAGCCTGTTGTGACATGATTGCGTGAGAATGTATTGGTACAGTTTCACTGTATGGTAGCATCTTGCTTTGGTTTGCTGCCAGATATAATTGTCTGTTATTTGTCTTAGAAATATGATCTACCGCAGTGTTTTTGTACCTGTCTTATGTGCAACTTGAAAAATTTTAAGAGCTTTTATTTTACTGAAAGAAGCAGATATGGATCTGAACACATCTTTAAATATTAGCACTGTGAAGCTTTTTCTTTCTTCTGTGATTCTGTGATATTTTCTTACTATGTAATATAAATTCTTGGAGCACTGGTTTTTCATAGAAGTTTAACTTCTGTTTTTCAGAATACTTTGAACACAACAGTTTTGAACAATTCTGTATTAATTACTGTAATGAAAAACTGCAGCAGTTTTTTAATGAAAGGATTCTGAAAGAGGTATGTTATATTTAAAGTTATATTTGAGGATTCATTTTTTTAGTAAAGAGATACTTAAGCACTGCTTTCCATAATATTGCACATTATGCTTAGTTTAAAAAAAAGTGAGTTGACAAATTGTTTTCCTACTGTGTGATATCTGGTTGTGCTATAAAAGAATATGGCTTTTTGAAAACCAACAATCTTTTTTCTTCTTCTTTTTCACCATTCATTAAAATGAGGCATCCAGATACTGAACACTATCTCATACCTAATGGGCATATCTAATTGCATGGGCCTATCATTAAGGAGGTGAAGTTGGAATATATTAAGCTGTGGAAGGAAATTCTGAAATACATGTTGATTCATGCTGTGTTTAAAAATGTCTTCATGTTTATTTAAAAAACTGGTTTTGGTGGGTAAAAAAAATAATACGGTGAGTGGTGGTTTCTCTTTTCAATTATTGTTGGTTTTTTTTGTTTTTTTTTTTTTTTTTAAAAGGAGCAAGAACTTTACCAAAAAGAAGGCCTGGGGGTTAATGAAGTGCGTTATGTAGATAATCAGGACTGTATAGGTATGTACTTCTTGAAATGGCAAGCCATTCGTTAGTGTCATGGAGAAAAAAAGCTTCAAGCAGAAGAGGCAAAATCCACATAGCCCTAGTAATTTTATGTTTTTAACAACTGTTGCAACCTTGTGAATTCTTCCAGCTTTGTATAACATTCCGGTTCTGGTTGGTAATAGAGCCATGTTGTCCTGTAGTGTGTAATAACTACAACTGGGACTTGGAAAAGAAATTTTTGCTAGGAAACTAATTCAAACACCTAAATAGGGTAAATAAAGCGAAGAAGGGTGTGAGGGTGTCTGGAGAAAAATATTCCATGAATTAAAAAAAAAAAAAAATCCCATCCCATTCTCCCCACCTTTTTTGAGCCAATGAGCAAATAAACAAAATGAACTATAGGCAACAGGCTGTAAATGTTACTGCTGCTTTTAGGCTTCCACAGACTGATACACCAGAGGCTTTAATGAACTAAAGTTCATCTTGCTTTAGCACTTACAGTAATTTGCTTATGGCAACTAGTCAGTCCTGGTTGAGCAGAGGATTCAGAGTGACAGAATTCAACATATGTTGTAATATGTTTGGTTCTTCTGAGTTTCTGTAGCTCTGCTGAAGAGGTTTTCACTTTGTCAGATAGGACTGTACAGTCACTAACTCTGATTTAACTAAAGACAACTCCTGTCAAGCAAACCTCTTAGTCCTCTTGTGAAAAAGCAACAGGAAGGTATTTGGAGGAGGGAACAAAAGCATAGCAACAGGAAATAGGTGACATTTTTAATAATGTGTTTAGTAATGTGTATATGAGCCTGAGCCTGTTCCCAGTTGTTATAGTTTAGAGACTGTCATGTTTCTTTAAAAAGGGTCGCTTCCTCCCCGATGCATGTGTTTTTTGAAACATATCTCAGGATCAAACGGGATTCCCTGGTGCCTATTGGAAGAAAAGGTCTCTCTCTGACTTAGTGAGAAAATGGGTCAGGCTGTGGAGACTGTTGCCAAGTTGTTGCCTTTTCCTCCCATAGAAAAGGTTTGGGCAGCTTACCTAAGAATACAAGTAGCAATCCCTCAGTCATGACCCCTTTTCCTATTTCAACCAACATATTACACCCCACCACAGATTTGACACGTTTCTTCATTCTTAGATAAGTTAATAAAAATTATAGCTTAGTTAAGCCATGGCATGTATGCCTATTTTCTGTTCTTGCATAGTCAGGATAAAGGATTTTCTACTGCCTTTTGAAGTGGGTGAGAAAAATAATGTTAGTTTCTGTCAAAATACCATTTTATTTAAGGTGCTAGACTAGGCCAGTGACTGCAGTGAACATGTAGAAATATTAACTGTCACAAAAGAGAGGGCTATTATGTTGACATGGATGATTTTTTAACACTATGGAAGAAACTTAGAGACAGTCATTAGTATGTTAGAATGTTTTGATGGAATGGTAGTCATCTCTGTAGCTGAATTAGCGTATTCAGAATTTATAAGCATAAATTCTTTAGATTGGGGTTGTCTTTGTGCTTTGTATATAGCCTCATACTGTTTACAATCTGTTGTAAGAGTTCACAGGCATTGCTGCAGTACAAGCATTAGTAATTTCTTCCTTTCCACAGAAAAAAAGTACGTAGTAAAAATTTCTCTTAGAAGAACAGTTTTGTAGATAATACAAGAAAGTTTTAAAAGCTGCAAAATTCTTGTGTCTAATAGTTTCAAGAGGATGAATTTCTGTGTTAGCTTTCAAAGGCTTTTGTGTATGTGAGAGGGCAAGGCAATACGCTTGTAAAAAGTTGTGGCACCACTGCTGTATGCTCAAGTCTGATCTGCCTTCTTAAAACAATTTCATTTTTCTTCCTGGATCCTGTTGTGAATGGACATATGTACCTTTGCATGCTTTTAGTTTTGACATGTGGTGAAACATGGATGAAAAGCTTTAACCCCCTCCCCCCCAACAATATAAGCAATTATCCCATAGAGACTTTTGGTTGTACCACAGAAACATTTAGGCACCTTTTGGGAATTAGATGACTAAATTCAACTTGAGGCCCAGAGTAAAAATCAAACAGTTCATGCCTGATCTTTTTTCCCCTCATGTTCTTTGTGTTAGAGTTAGAATTTGGTATGTGTAGGATAGCAATTAAATCAACAATTCAGATAAGCAGAGTTAATTTGCAATTTTTTGCATTTTGTTTTAACAGCTTTGCCCAGATACTGTTATTCAGAATCAGATCAGTAGCATTTTAAACTTGTAACGTTCAGCTCTGATATAAGGTTATATATTAAATTTTTGTAAACTTATTTTTTTCTATTAATAGATTTGATTGAAGCAAAGTTAATAGGTGTACTGGATATTTTGGATGAAGAAAATCGTCTTCCCCAACCAAGTGACCAGCATTTTACTTCAGTTGTGCACCAAAAACACAAGGACCATTTCAGACTCTCTGTAGGTTTATTTTTGCTGTCTTGTTTTAATAAAACAGTTCTTGGAACAGTTGATAGAAACACTTCAATTTAATGAAAACCTTTCCTAAGAAATCTCATACCACACCAGTCTGCACAATCCATATTCTTTTGTTAAGGACAAGTTTGGTTATTGGGTTTTTTGAAAAGTTCACTGGAGGCTTAAGTCTTCTAGCAGTTCTAATATCCTGCTGAAACTAAAGCCATATTCTTCACTTACATTTGAAGTTTGTTACCATGTAATGCATGAAAAGGAAATAAAAACACATATTAATTTAGATTATTTAGTATCAGATGAAATATTTTGTTGTTCCTTTGAAAAATTACTTGCTTTGGAGAATATCTGACTCACATGGAGTGTCTGGATAGTACTTCAGAGATGAAAATAGGGAACACACAAGGAAAACCTTTATATTGTTGTTAATTCTTTCACATACAACACCCTGTGGAAGATTAATGTAAATTATTACAATTTATGTACGTGACTTCTGTTGAAATGCAAAAAAAAACAAACCAAAAACCCAAAAAGCCAACCAAAAAAGTTAGATCCCTGATGAAAGAATGCAAACAAAGGGAGCCAAATAAAATTGTCATCCATCTAAGTTTCCACTTAATCTTGCTTCACTGGATTGCTGTGCAAGGAAACATTTTTTTGGTACGTGTACGATCAACTAGGTAGTTGCCTTTTAAAATATAGCATCTAAAAACATATTTTAAGCTTCTATTTAATCCTATTCATATGACAAGGCTATTAATCAGCTGTGCAGTGAATGGTATAGCAATCGTTGATTAAAGGCAAAAAGAAAATCAACTAGCTCGTGTTAGCACTCCTCGTGACTTTTATTTTGAATATGAAGTGTCTAGGGGCGTGAATAAGAATAAAAATAGATTTTTGGAATATCTTGGTTGTAAAGGGAATGGCAGCGGTCATCACAATTGTACTGCAGGAAATGTTATTTTTAACACTTCGTGCTTCTGGCAGAATCGTGGTGATGTTTTAAGAATAAACTTTTCCTTGCTCTCCAGTGTAATTCTTTGTAATTCAACTTTTTAATTCCAGATTCCTAGAAAGTCTAAATTGGCTGTCCACAGAAATATCAGAGATGATGAAGGCTTTATTATCCGACATTTTGCAGGAGCAGTATGCTATGAGACGGTAATTTTACTTATGCAAAACTATTTTTTTTTTTACACTTTGCGTTTTACGTCTTTCATAGGTTAAATAACAAAACTTCCTTTCATCAGAACAGAAATTCAAAAGCTGATATTTCATAGCTTTGAAACTAATATTGTGCGTATATCACAGTAGAGTAGTGTAAGAGTTTGTTATAAATCTATAGGTAACAGTGTCAATATTAATTATATTGATTCATGATGTACTGCAAATCTTACATCAAGAGACATTTGCATCTTGGGGAGAGGAGTATAATATGTGATATATAAGTATTGTTAGAATTAAGAGTAACTTTTTGGAAGCGTTCTTATCGTTGTATGCAGTCACTGTTCTGTTATATTAAAAAGCACGTTTTATACTTTGTTTTCCATTTCTACTAGCAGTAGAATCATTCATGTAAGAATATGAAATACCTGAATATTTACCCCACATATTCTTGCTGGGTTTTGAATTAAGTATATAGCGTTGTTTTTTTTAAATTTCTTTAAGACTTAAATACCTAGCGCAGTGAAACAAATGTGCTGCTGTTTCTTTGGATTTTCTTTTCAGATGCAATTCGTGGAAAAAAACAATGATGCTTTGCACATGTCCCTTGAATCTCTTATATGTGAATCCAAGGACAAGTTTGTTCGACAGCTGTTTGAATCTAACACTAACAACAACAAGGACCCCAAACAAAAAGCTGGGAAACTTAGTTTCATCAGTGTGGGAAACAAATTCAAGGTAACATAATACAGCAAAGAATCTTATCTTCTTGTAAGATATGCCACTTTTAAGTTACCTGAAATAAGTAGAACCTAAGGTTGGGAGAAGTAGTGGTAACTTGAGATTCATACAAAGACTATTTTGTTAAATAGACCTTTTTTCTATTGAATTATAAGAAACCAGTATATTCAAGCTATGTGCTATGTGTTTCTGTCAAAAAGATGTTTCATAATAGTCCTCACACAGTTTATACAGTAATTTTTAAGTTAGAATTTTGCAAAGCCACATGGAAGTCTTTATTCAAAAGGTTTAAAATCTTGAGATCTAAATTTGGACTCTGGGGACTTTAAGGGGTTCTAAAGGTGACAAAAGGTGTTCTTCTATCCTGTCTTAATTGTGCATTCTACACGATGTCTCAATTGGCTACAATTTGCCGTTCTCAAAATTCAATACCTAACCTAACCACTGTTTTTCCTCTTCTAAAATATTGTCATGGCTTTCACAGAAAGATGTTCATTGTGGTGAATGTTTCCTTTCTCAATACCTGAATCTGATGCTTCTCCTCATTTTCTCCTTTCTTCTGCTTGTTGTAAAGCTGACCTTCAAACCCTGTCTTCTCCAAATGTTTTCTGCATCCTTTTCTCATTCAGCAGTTTTATTTTAGCTGGTCTATTCCAGCGCAGGATGGCTAGAAAGAGAACTATAGGGGAATTAAGAGATGAAAAGCAGGCACAACCCTGGGCTGCAGGTAAATTTTTCAAACTCATGGATTTACTGTTGGTAGAGCTGCTGCAATTTCAGCAAGAGCTCTTCTCAAGACAACTGGGCCAGATCCAATGAAGGATTTGTATGCCTTCAAGTCAAGTGCCACAACGTTTTTGGTGTGCTCCTTTACCTACCTTACCTAGGGCACCTAAAACCCCACATCACGTTCCTAGCTAGACTCCTTATGCAGTCCCTGGGGAAAGCAGGTATCTTAGACAACCCAAAAACCTTCTTGTAGAGTGGGGCACTGCCAATAGCAGAGGAGCGTTTCTGCATTTCTGCTCCATGTCAAGGCTAAGTGCTGAATTGGGACTGCAAGATAAATTTCTTCTTGCATAATTGTGTCTTGTGGTTAGTATTTAGAACTGTTCTCTAAAAATGAAGAAGAGGATGGATATGGTAGCAGCACTTGCTTTATGTATAGCAACAGTATTATGCTTCGGGTCTATACTGTATTCAGTGTTTTAAGTCTACGATATTTCCTGTAGCACCCAGTTATTGGTCAGGTTGACATAGGGGTTTCTCCTTATACCCTTCTGGAGATAGGTTGTTATGTAGCCAACAATTAAATTTTGATGAGGCCGGGAAGAGTAGGAGACAGAGCCTGACTTGTGAGGTAGTGGCTTTGGTATTGTACTGGGATTTGGGTAGCCTGCTTTCTTGAGTTTTGCTCTGACGATTATTTCCTCCTCCTCCTCCTTATTTATATAGGGTTGTAGAATTAAACTGTGCAATTGGTTTAATATAAAATACATGATCAGAAGCAGACTGAAAAATGGAATTACATACAGATAAGCCATCTCCTAAGCAAGCCCTGCAACCATGAGTTTGTTGTAGGTGAAGCTAGGATCCATTGTTTTTTTTTTTTTATAACTGCATTTTCAAAATAAAACCAACTGTGGGGTCTTTGAGATATTTTACATTTCCATCTGAGTTCTGAATTCCTCTTGGATTTAGCACCCCACATCCAATAGATGTGGACATTGTCCACGGAAGGCTGAAGTAAAAAGGGTGGCATTTTTTAAGTTAAGCAGCAATTGAGTAGGGAACTTTTTGGGTTGCTGTTTGGACTTCGGTGTTCATCTCTGCACCTAGAACATGACTAAAGTCCTCTTTGGATCTGGCCCATCAATCTAATTCTTTCGATGTTTTCAAGTTTCATGGCATTTTGAATGTATGTGTTACTTCCAGTAATTCATTTAGTGTTACCTTCCCAGACACAACATGTGCTGCTGATGAACACTAATAGCCTTGAAAATTTCACTTCAGTTGACATCAAAATCAGTTCTATTATCTTAGTAGAAATTTCATCTCTCTAAGAATAAGAATTCTTAGTGTATCAGTATGTAAGTCTGTCTCAAATTCTTCTAATTACATCAATTATTAGATGATGTTGTGGGGACTTCTCTGTATGAAATCCTTCACACATCCCTTCCTTATAAGTAATTAAAATTAATTCACATAAACTAGTTGAGGAAATAATGATTAATTAGTTCATCAGATCTATTCAGGAATCTTTGGGATAATTTTACCTTAATACGGTAATGATGGATTAAATTGTCATAATTCAAAGAGCAGTAGTTTTAGCAATGTTTTATTCATATGATCGTTTCATTAGTGAAATTTACCTGAGAATGGCTCTGGCTTATTTCTTGTCAAATCACAGAGCATAAGGAAGGGGTATTTTTCCTTTAACCGAAACGTGTTTTGTTGATGGAAATTAGGCTGTCTCCTCCAAAATTAAGCATTTCTAATTTAAGAAAGCATAGAGATTGTATTCAAGTAGATATAGAGAGTGTGTGTAAGTGAGAACTGAGCAGGAGGTTATTAGTGTTTGTCATGCCTCTTGTGACACTCCTTTCTTTCTTTCTAATGGTATGCATGGTAAGTTAAAAAAACTGAAACCAATTTTGTCCACTGGAAGAATGACTGGCAGCTAGGTGATGCATATTGCCCATACAAATTCGGTTTGGTGGATTCAAGGTTAAAATAAAAAGAAAGATCTGGTTAAAAAAAATAGTCAAAAGTCAGATCGTTTCAATTTTGGTTCAAGTACAGAAAATGAAGAGTATGTTAGGACATACAGAATTTTGTCTTACTTCAGTCTGTGTACTTAATGCTTACTAGTAAATGCTTACTAGTGAACTAGAAAGGCTGTCACAGTAGTAATATATGTGGTAAAACAGACACATCTGTAAAGTTTGTTTCCCTGATGTGGTTCTGGATTATTTTAAGTCCCTACCAATTACATTCAGTAGCAACTGTAACTCATTTTCCCTGACAGCCTTAAGTCTCTGGTGATCTTATATACTTGCCCCCAAATAATCATAGAACTGTGATCTTTTCTCATCAGAGTATGTTTAAATCCAGCCTCAGTAAATGTGATTTTAAAATTATAGTCTGTCATCAACAGAGAATTAAAAAATTGCAAGTTTGGAATTAGAAATAGATTATGCAAGTTCATTGACCAAAATGTTGACTTAGCTTAAAAAAAAAAAAAAAACAAACAAGAAAACCCTGAGCATATGTGTTTTCTGTGTTAACTATTTAACATACAAATATATATTTGTTATAGATTAAATTTGGGCTTTCAGAGATTTTCAGTGTAATTTTTTAAAATTATTGCTGATCAGTCTCATTTTCTTTATAATTCTATTGCATAGCCATTACTTCCTTTATTTTCCAAAATGGGCTTGCACTTTTTTTCGATAACTATATTGTGGTAAGTAACTAGTCCATTCAGTATTGTTGCACAGTTAAACTCAAGCAGTTTCCTCAGGACCATTCATGCACACTTGCATGATTTGTCTGTTAAAACTTGTGAATGTTTGATTTATCAATTTTGTTTGATGTACTAACAATGAACATGCATGCAGTAATGCTGTACCACTATTCTGTGTGTATATTTCTGTAGTTGTCATGGTAAGACCCTTGAAATATCTGTTTTCTTTTACAGACTCAGTTAAATTTGCTTCTGGAGAAGCTTCACAGTACTGTAAGTATATGTACAGACGCAGGTTCATAATTTTCTGACATAAGTCGTAATTGATTATCTTAACAATATGTCTTACAATAAAAGCGATAAATAATTGCGTTAATTATATGGCACTTTTGAAACATCTTGCTATGCAGGTGATGATTATTGAGTTACTTTAAAAAAAAAAACCACTACCTTTAAAAAAAAAAGTTCTAGAATTAAAATTACACATTTTGAGTAAACAATATGAAATCTGTCTGGGCTGTAGTCTCCTTTTTTGTCACTCTTACTTCCCTCCATTCACTGGTTATCATTGATGACTAATTTGCAAAAGATTTAGAGATTTATTTAGAAGTAAGGCAGGTAATTTCATTTTAATTTCTGTTTTATGATGGTCATAAAATGATGTTTAATGATGGTCAAAGAACCTGATTTCCCCAATGGGTATTTTTGTAATTTAGCTGATGTAATTTGACAGTTTGTGGAACTCTCCATGTAGTTGAACATACACCCTTTTTTTTTTTTTTTTTTTTTTAGAACTGGTATTTGTAGGAACACATTCTTGTTTCTCTTGAACACATGGTCTAGGTCTAACCAATTCTAGATATGAGGTTATGCTCTGTCAAGAAAAAGGGGTGAAAAACTGAAAAACATGAGAAACAAATAGGACAGGTGCTGCAGTGTAGCCGACATTAAGATTTTACTGTACTCATGAGGCTGGTCTGAAAGAAAGATGATCTTTCACACAGAACACTCTGGAACTGAGACTTAGTCCAGGGAAAAAGTATGCGGCCAGACTTGCTGTGCTCTGAGTTTATCTAACCCATGACTGAGGATGTAGTGTTAACGTAGAGCTCCCTTGGCAGTTGCTCTCTCACTCTCAGCTGAGAGATGGAAAAAGAGAAAAAACACTGCAAACCAGGAGTAATATTATGTTTTCTCAGTCCCAATTTTGTTTTAGTATATAAGGTGGGTTATCGTTAGCAGACGCCTGTTATGAGAAAGTCTGAATAATATGATGGTGTTTTGCAAAAATGTCATTCTTAATGAATGTGAAGTGATCAGAGAAAGCAGCGGTCAAAATTGTAGAGATAGCACACGTGGTGATGAGAGGAGCAGAGACGGCCAACACGGGGGAAGGCAGAGTTAAGCCATGAGCCAGAAGAAACTGTAAAAGGTAAAAGTTAGAAGAAAGGAAAGTCAAGTTCATCTGGCATGATTCCAACGTCAGGAGGCTGTTAGAATGTTCACAGATGGGAACTCTGGAGGACTGAGGCATTTAGGTGATGTGACTGTAGATGATAATGAGAATAGTAAAATCTAGACTGCTAAATCGTAATTATTTTGTACTAACATTAAGAAGAACAGTTGGGTGAAAACCCAGAAGTTGAGGATCCAATTAATAGCTTGAGCATTGAGATCAGTTACATCAAGGCTAAGGCTAGAGTGCAAACTTGATATATGAGAGAAAAAGAACGTCAGCATTTCTTTTTTAGAATACTATTATTTTGTATCTTTTTTTTTTTTTCAGCCATAATTCTTAAATAACTAACTATTATTTCAGGAGGTTTAAAAACATGTAGATTCTGCTAACTTCTTGTTTCGGTAACAGGGGTCTAGCTTTATTCGCTGTATCAAACCTAATTTGAAGATGACAAATCACCAGTTTGAAGGAGGACAGATCCTCTCTCAGCTTCAGTGTTCAGGTAATGCATGCCTCTGATATTTTTCCCTCTGTTTATTATTTTGGGCATTATAGATTGACCTAAGTTTGAAATATGTGAGATGGAAGCAATATTTCCTTGCTTGAACTGTTGCTTTCTAGAAGGTAGCTTATTTTATCTTGTGAGCAGTTATTTAGATTCTTAGTAACTTAACTCTCATTTTAGTCGATAGAACCCTAGAAATAATTCATCTGAACAGCCATAAGGTCTCCTCTTTGCAAGAAGAGTTGATGTCATTTCTGTTGACTGTTTTTCCATTGATTATAATGAGAGTTCAGACACCAGCTGCATATGTCAGAAGCCACGTAGCCATTTATTGGTACATAAATTTGGATTTCCTGATCTGGAGCTGAATGCCATCTGTCTGTTTTGCCCACAGTGTTAATAGGGCTGCAGATCAGTCCAGAACAGTAGAATTCCTTTAAATTACTGTGGCAGTTGAAGTGCTCAACACTCCTGTATGCATTTAGAGGCAGTCAGTATTAGCTGAGATATCTAATAATTGGAACACACTTGTGTTTTTTGATTTTATATGTACTATTGGTAGAGTTGAATTGTCTTGATTTACTTTTTCAAAATTTCTTTATACCATTGTTAGTTTGATTTGGAGCTGAACTTCCGACAAGGACACTTCAGCGTAGTTTTTCTGGTTGCTTTATATACGACAGGTTGGATTGCTGCATTTTCATTCTTCTTTCCAATTTTACAGCTTTATTTTAAAGAAAGACTATTAGCGTTTTACTTATGCCTCACTGAACAGTGAAAGGAAGCACGTGCTTGGGAATTAGGGTGCTAGTATTGTCATTCTTCACAGGGTGTTTGTTCATCAAAGTACTGCAGTATTTATTTTTTCCCCTTACTATGCTTTCAGTAGCTTGTGCTTAATTTTTTCTCTATTTGTAGTAAAGATACTTCGAGGTTCTGCATCTGATACTTTGACAAGTCCACATGTTTAATATGTCATGTTATCCTCACAAAAGCTTAACAACTTTTCAGCAATTAGAATTTCCATTAACATCATTAGCAGTAGGTCTCTTCAGATTAAGTGCATTTGGAATGTTAGAGAGGAAAAAAATAACAAATTAACATCCCCCCCAACAACAGCAATGCTTTACAGTAGTCTTACGAGCTCACTTTTCTTTATGTGCTTACTTTAGCAACAGTAAATTAAGCTTAATCTAGTAAAACAAAGTTATAATATGTAAAGTTAAAAAAACAAGATGTAATGCTATAAAATCTTCTTTGAAAAAGAAAGAGTTAGTGTAAACAAATCAAATTTCCATTGAAGGGAAATATGTGAAAGATTAAGTTTAAAGACAGGAACCACAAGTGAAGGGCTAACGTAAAATCTTAGGTGCAAAATCTGTTGATAGGGTTAAGTAAAGCAGTGGGCAAAAACGGGCATGGCCTGTGCTGCTTGACCCTTTTATTGACTTTGTGTCTGTGCTTTACTGATGTCCTTGGAGCTAAAATGTAGTAACAGTATTCGGGACATTAAAATTACAGTTTAGCAGCTTATACCTATTACTGCAAGTACGCTAAATGTTGTAGCACTGTGTGTGTATTGGACGCTGCATCTGTACTACATATTGCAAATATCATGATGAAAATAAAAGCCTCGCTGGGCATTGTATAGTTTTTTGGTTATTTTTCTTTAAAAATGAAAATGTCAAGTCTGATAAAAAGAAAAAAAAATATTTAGAAGAAATATTAGAAAAAAATCCTCAGCATGATTGGATGTTACTTACCTCTCAAATAAGGAGAAAATTGTATGTACTCTTTTCATCTGTTCAATATTAACTTTTTGTGAATGCTTACATAATCAAGAAATAGTAGAGGCTGGATCAAGTCCCAGCTGAACTTTGTGGTTTAGTGTGAGCAATGCCTTTGAGGCTTATGTCATAAACTACTGGTTATCACAAAAATCACTGCTTCCTTTTCATTTTACTGATAATACCTTTTGTGCATGTCTTTCGATGAATCTAGGAATGGTGTCTGTTCTGGATTTGATGCAAGGTGGTTTCCCTTCACGAGCTTCATTTCATGAACTCTATAATATGTACAAGAAATACTTGCCCGACAAATTGGCTCGTCTGGATCCTAGGCTTTTTTGCAAGGTAAGAAAGAAATTAATTCTTCTTCATCCAGGACACAAAACATATTGTGGGTAGGGGTTTTTGTGGGTTTTTTAACTTTTTTTTTTTTTTTTTTTTGAAGGAGGCAGAATATAATCCTAATTGTTTTCTGTGTTTCAGGCACTATTTAAAGCCTTGGGACTGAATGAAAATGATTACAAATTTGGGTTAACCAAGGTGTTTTTTAGACCCGGCAAGGTAGTGTTTCTCTTGGAGTTCATGAATGTGAATCTTAGAATAATTTGGGTTGGAAGGGAGCTTTAGTGGCATTGCTCAACACATTGCTAAAAGTGCAGCCAACTTAAATAAAATTGCCTAGGGTTTTTTGTAAATACTGTTCATTTTCTATAGGAAAAAAACCCAGACCAACCTGATATAATTGGTTTCACGGTTGCTAATACTGCTGTATTCCTAATGCAATGTTTTTATTCCTAGACATTCTACCAGTCACTTAAGATTTTTCTTGACTAATAAAAAGAACAATTCAGAGCAAAGGAAAAATATTTTCTAGTAAAATCTATTTATAACTGAAATATCTTTCTGCGATTCTGAGCATTGGCGTTGCTATGCAGAGAAAGGGGGTCAAGTTAGGGAGCTGTTGTGACTAGAAAGGAAAATTTTTGTAGTCCCAGATGAATGTCCTTGCTGTCATAATTACCGAAAAGTAGAAGTGCAGGATTTTCAGAAAAGGTTACCTTTAGTTGGACTCTTATACAAAGGTTAAAAAAGGACAGAGTAAGCGTACACAAACAATTACTGCTTAAAAATTTTGGCAATAAATATATTTAGTGATTAATAAGTGCTTGGATTATTCAAAATGACAAGTGTTGCACATCAATTAAACAAAAAAAAAAAGCCCAGAAAACAAACAAAACTCCCCAGTAGTCATTTCTGTTATCATTAAAGAATAAAGCGATGCCAGACATACTTGCTCATTTGAATTAATTGAAAGCTGATACAATGACATACAGTTTATGTTAAAAATATTTTACCTTTATAACTCAACATGCATTTAAATAATAATGTCTAACATTTTCTGTTCTCCTGATTTGTAAAACTTTTTTTATTTATCTCTTTAGTTTGCAGAGTTTGATCAGATAATGAAGTCTGATCCGGATCACTTAGCAGAGCTAGTTAAACGAGTGAATCGCTGGCTTATCTGCAGTCGTTGGAAAAAAGTGCAATGGTGTTCGCTCTCAGTGATTAAATGTATGTATTTTCTGTTTTCTTAAATTAAAATGTTTGTTAAAAATATAGAAAAGCAATTATCATTATCCTGCAATGTGACTAAGGCCATGAATAGCAGATGGTTACATACTAAAGTTTGAGTAATTGCTTTCAAGGTTGGTGAGATTTTTTTTTTTTATATACTTTATGTTAGGTACCTCTAGGGGGTCTTCGAGCAGAGGCTTTTAAAAATGGAACATACAGCCCACCACCAATCTCCCGTATCCAGTCTGCTTGGGTGCTTACTGAAGCCTGGGTAGACCCTTGCACAGAAATAACTATCTATCACAGATCTTGCAGGGTTCTAGACTTCTACAGGGTTCTAGACTTGCAGGCTTCTACATCAGCAGGAAAGAACAGTAGTTCAACTCTCAGCTGACAACACGGAGTCATTTAGTTCTGGGAAATGTCTGCCCAGAGGTTGTCATCTCTAGACAGAAACTGCGTGTTTGGAAGCACTGATGTGAATTATGGGGCCAACATCTCCACTCCAGGATTTACTGCTGATCGGCAGTAAATGCCTATCACTATTAAAACGCAGTTTGAAAGTCCTTGGCCTGCCCAGTTTACTGGGCAGAGTAGGAATTGAGGCAGTGTGGAATAGAGATAGGTGCTTGTTGGGTGTTCCAGTAAAGACATCCGTGAGATGGGAAAAGGTCTGATGCAGGATGTCAGGGATCTATAATAAGACAGAGGGTAGAACGTATACATTAAGATGGGGTAGAAACGTATGAAGGCCTCATGCCTTATGGCTGTGAATTTGGGCCAGCACAGTTGTGACATTGGCATCTGTCACTGATTGGATAGTATTTGTTGCTGTTTATACTGAGGCAAATAGAATTTGTGAATTCTTGTCACATAGTATTCAGACATCAGAAATTGTAATGCAGAAAGCATGTTTTTGACCTAGAAATTTATGTTGGTTAGTGTATCTTTTCAGAAAGGTAGGACAGAAAGTCTGTCACTGTGTCCAAAAAAAAGGAACCCAGGGAAATAATATGCTGGTTTGGTGTGTCTTACTTTTTTGTGTGTCTTATGGGAAACTGGAACCTAATTTTATCCCCAGAATAAAGCTGAAATAGATACATGGAAAGTAGAGTTCATCTTTGTGATCACCTAAGTCTAGTAGACTTTGAGCTGAGCATTTCCTTCTTGCTAGGTCCGGTGCCTTTTCACTGAGGTTACAGATGTCTCTGAATCTGGAGGCTGGAGTGCATGTGTGTGAGTGTGCACATGCTTAATTTTTCCTGTTTGTTTTGTGAGGGAGCCTCTATGCCTCGCTCAGGACTGTGAATTCTGTTGCCTGCTGTGTATTAAGTGTTGTGGTTCCGATACAGACCTAGCCCTCAAGCACATGCAGTCTACGTACAGTTTTGAGCCATCAAGTGTGTGAGTAATAAAGGAGATGTGTTAAATTGTATAAACCATTGAGACTCAGTATCTTCTGTATGTTTACAGTGAAAAATAAGATAAAATATCGAGCCAGTGCCTGCATTAAAATACAAAAGACTATTCGTATGTGGCTTTGCAAGAGAAAGCACAAACCACGGTAAGAGGATATTCCTTACTTGAAGAAAATGGATTTTTAATAATATTTTCTTGTGAATGTAAAGAAGAGACTTACTATGTTTAATTAAATATATCTGAAGTCATAGGATGACGCTAAGTATGACTGAAAGAGATTTTGAGAGATGCTGTGTTCCTCCTCTCTTTCCCAAGGATGAATAGACTAAATCTGAACCCTTCCTAAGAGATGTTTGTTTAGCTCTTTGTTCATAAAATCCTTCAGTGTTAGCCTAGTTATTAAAATCCTTAGTTAAGACTCTCTAAATGAAATTTAAGCTCATTAATTTTTGTCCTTTACCCTTTCACACCTTCCTTTATAGGCCTTCTTTCTTTTTTATCTTAAAAATAATTGTGTGTTCTGTCTGTCTTGTCTTCTCTTGAAATTAATAATTCCATTAGTTTTAATCTGACCACATGCAATACTGATGGAAGAAACCTTTCACTTATTAAGCTCTGCTGACACCTTTTTGTTCTTTGATAGAGAACTGACTCTGTTCTTTAATAATGGTGTTCTTGTAAAATGATTTCTTTTATATCCTTTGATAGTTGTGTTTCATTTTGCACCTTGGCATTTCTGACCATATTCCTGTATTTTTAAGCTGTTCTATACTCATCTTTAATGATTTGATTTAGTTTCTCCTTTTTGTGTGGTGTTTTCCTGAATGCCAGTTCAGTGATTTCTGTCTAGGAAGCCTTTCTTTGCAGAGTTGTGACCTTGTATATGTGGCCTTCAGTATTAGTTCTTTAAAAAGCTCCAAGTTTTCCTAGACTTTTATTTTCTAGACTTTTTTTTTTTCTTCCCTTTTTGGGGTCTAATGGCTGGGTTCCCTGCTGCATAATTAAGTTTTATCTCATTCAGTTGCTCTTTGAGTAAGTGGCACAACTCAACCTTTATCCATTCCAGTCAAAATCCTCTCGTGGATACTAATGATGTGTTACTGGAAAAAAAAACCCAACAACACACATTAATTCTCAAAATAAAAATGAGTTTTTTCATTTTGACTCACTGTCTGCTAATCAGTTTTAATTATTATTTGCAAAAGGCTCCATTGCTTAGTTACTTCATGTGATAATGTTTGAATTTCAAAAAAAGAAGGTGAGTTTTATCAAAAAGTGTAACTTGGCTCCCCTATCTACCTCTTTAATGTGAGTGATTAGTGGTAGTTTGTAAAATATCACCTTGTAAAAAAAAAAAAATAAATCTCAAGATACAAATGAAGTGTCTTACCTTCACAGCATTGATGGCCTGATAAAAGTGCGTACCCTGAAGAAGAGACTTGATAAATTTAATGAAGTAGTAAGTGCTCTAAAGGAGGGGAAGGCGGAGACAAGCAAGCAGGTCAAGGAACTGGAGTATTCTATTGATGCTTCAATGACCAAAATTAAGGTATGGTAATAATTAGAGAAATAGTTTCTTATTGCTGGAATCTTTTAAAAAATTTAGCCTAAAATAGAAGGCCAATATATTTTTCTTAATAGAAAAGACATTTTTATATAGAGGTCTTAACTTTCAGAGACACTGGGTAAATCCTGTTTAAAGTTATTTGTGAAAGTAACTGAAGTGAATCCTGAAACGGAATATATACATCTAGACTTTGGTATTATTATCTGTGTTTTAAAACTGGCACTGGAGAATTTAAAGCAAAAATGCATGTTGATATTGTGCGACGTGTTGTTAATAATTTGCTCGTTGCTTTTATTATTGGAATAATGCATATTAGCAATGTTTTAAATCAGTCAGGGCTGAAACGTTCAAGCGTTTATCTCAGAGTGAAGAGATTTACATTCCAGTTATGAGGTATTTCAGACTTGGGTAGTAAAGAGAATTCAGCTTACTGATTATGCTTCAGGGTCTATAGTTCTCAGTGTCTTACCATAAGAGCACACAGACAAAATGAAAGCACGCTGGGATTTATTAACGTTAGAAGACGTTGTGCTGAAAATTTGTTTCATGCGATGTTATAGCTTTCTCAGTGTACCGTATTGAGATTTTTCTATTTAAAATCACAGTCGAAAAGATAATAGAGTAAAACTTACAGTTCTCTTTTTAATAAAAAGAAGATAATTTGATTATCGTCATGATACACCCCCAGCAAAGAGCAAACACCCCATATCGCAGGTTTATTAGTATCCATCAATGTGAATTGTAAAATGAAATTAAATTGTAGCTATCGGTGAGGTTTGAAAACACATGTAGCAAAGGCTATTGTTTTAAGTATTTTCAACCTGTTACTTGCTACTAATGCTTGTGACTAAAAAAAGTCACAGCATAGTCCAATACTTTTTCTGAGTGCTAGCACACATAGTAAGGGAAACTACTCTTCGCTATGACATAGGAGGGCCTTAGTTTTCATCTTAGCTCGGTAAAAATTAATTTCTGCTGGTTACAACTGCAAGGTTTGAAAAATGAAGGCATGTTTTAAAGAGAAGTCATGTTGAACTTCTGTGATAAAATTGGGGTTACTTTGTGTGGTTTTATATGAGAGAGAAGAGTAATGGGTCTTTGGGATTTTAAGAAGGAAGGGAAGGACGAGCTCAAGCTCCCCCACCCTGAACTGTATATATAATTTAATTGTACTGCTTAGTGCTCTCATTTCACTTAATATTTTTTCACTATACATTTTTTAAAAGTGAGGTAAAAATGTAAAAGAATATCATCCCCTCTTATTATTTCATTTTGCAGACCACTATAATGACTAGGGAACAGATACAGAAAGAATATGATGCTCTAGTTAGAAGCTCAGAGCAACTCCTGAGTGCACTGCAAAAGAAGAAACAGCAAGAGGAGGAAGCAGAGAGGCTACGGCGCATCCAGGAGGAAATGGAAAAAGAAAGAAAGAGACGTGAAGAGGAAGAACAACAACGAAGGAAGGAAGAAGAGGAAAGACGTCTGTGAGTCTTGAATAAATTACTCGTTATAGAATGAGAAGAAAATAGGAAAGGCACTTCAATGAGATTGTTTTTACTATGCCTATGCTTGAAGAGAGCCACTTGGATTGTACTCCTGGTGTGCTATGCAGTGTTGAAACGTTTCCTTTCCTAGTGACTTATAAGGTAAATGTAGTCAGAATAGAGTATGAAAAAAATTATATGATGCAGCTGAAAGGGCAGATGGACTTGGAAAGTTTCTTGACTTTGCACATAGTGTCCTGTCATCAGGATTATAGTGACTTCTGGATTACCATTCAGTTTTATGGAAGATGCTTTCCTATCTCTTGTTGACTTACATTGTAATAACACGTTTGCATTTCCTCCTCCTCTTTTGTAATAGGAAATCTGAGATTGAGGCAAAGAGAAAACAGGAAGAGGAAGAGAGGAAAAAGAGGGAAGAGGAAGAAAAGCGAATGCAGGTTAATGTTCTAGCTGTGTGGGCTTTTGTGGTGGTGGTTTTTTGGTTGGTTTTTTTTTTGGCGGGTTTTTTGTGTTTTGGTTGGGTTTTTTTAAATCTTTTTCACAGCTTAGGTTCTCCACTGAGTCTAACAGCTTCATTTTATAAATAGGCATCTCAGAGTCATTCAGCAATGTTGCTTTAGTAGTAAATGTAAGGCAAAAATCATGATTAGGGCATCCCAAGAGGGATCACCTGTTTCTAGTCCACGTGCAAGTTCAAGTCTTCTGAGTAGAGGTGCTTTTGTTTTTAAAGGGTTTTTAAAGTTATTTTAAAGTTAAAAATACACAGCACTGGAGAATCCTAGTTTAGCCTTTGAAGTTTTTGCAGATGTTCCATGTCAGGCAAGTTTGTCACGCTTTTAGTAGAAGTCACATCTGGACTCAGGCTGTGTCATGTAACAGCTTAACTGTAAACACTTTCAGAATATTGGTAATAATGAGAGGGTACAGAGCTGTCTCTAGTAGCTCTTTTGACTGCCTTAATGTAGAATAAATACATGTTGTTCAAACCTTGCTCCTCCACCCCTCCTCCTTTTGATGCCTGACACTTCTTACTGATCCTATCATGAACTCTCACTCTAAGGTGTGCTTGGCCCCTATACCCTTGTTTTCCTCTTCTCTTAGAGATTGCCTGAGTGACCTGGGAGAGCAGTCTCGGAGAGAAAAAGCTTCCCTGCAGGGGCAGTTGTAGCAAGCACAGACATGGTCACTGATGTTTACAGACTATTTTAAGCCCTGTCCATGATTTAACCAGAAACAGATTTTTTTCTCCTATATCTTGTTATCCCTGGAGTGAGCCTAGCACTGCTTATCCTCCTTGTGTCTGCATACTATTTTCTATCACCCACCCTCATTCTTCATAAATTAACAGAGAAATTATAGCCTAACTTTCATGAAAAATTAATCTTTCCTGTGTTATTGGCCCAGTCACCTGTATCAGAATAATAAACAGTACCAGCTTGCAGAAGTTAAACATAAAAAGAGTAAGCTGCTCTTTGGCTAGTCTCTAAATCGTTGCTTGGAGACCATTACAGATGTGCCTAGTGTTTTGTGTGAAATTCATAGGATAAGTTCCATTCAGGGACAGTTTAAATGGATTAAATTTTGTCCACTGAGGAAGCAAGATGGCCTGTTGCCTGAAGGTTTAAAAACTTGGTCTGCCAGCGCTATGAGCATCTTGTCTTTATTTATGTTTCTTTGTTTCTGGCATGTGGATATCTGCAATGCAGAATGTAATTTACACTTTTACTTAGAAACGCCGTGTTTGGATACAAAGCAGGTACATAATCCAGTAGGGTGTTTCTTTCTTCTACATACAGTTAATTACTCATTCTCTCTCTGTCTGGTGGTTGTTACTATCAGCTAATCTAAAATGGCTTTCATAGGGCAAAGTCACTGGTGCTACTGCACAGCTTTAGTGGTGCAAATTCATGATGATGAGTGGGAAGTCACTTTGTCTCCTTTGTTGACTTTTGGGCACCAAGAAAGGCACTACTAAGACTTGGCATGTATGACTTCCAGAAGTATGAAATGGGTGGTTGCATATTACCTTTGTGTGTAACAAAGACGTGCAAGATCCTTTGTTAAATAATGATGGTAAACTAGAATTATAGTTTTGCTCTGCAGAGGCAGTGTATCTGGATTGCTTCTGCATTGCAGTAAGTTGTAATTTTACCATTTGCTTAAATTCAAAGCCAGATCAGGTCCACAGAGGATTCCAGTGTTTGTCTTGATCCCTTTTCAAAATGAACCATGGACCTGTATGCAAAGCAATGACTATTGTAAAGTCCTATAATGCCAAGTGCAGAATAACAAGGGGGTATTTTGTTAGCGCGATGGAGGAGTAACCATATTGCTCTGTATCATCTGAGTTTTAATGATTCTAAAAACTTTTGAAGTCTAATTTTTGTAATAGCTAACAAAAAGCTTAATGTGTTTTTTAAATAAGGAATAATTGATTGACAATTTAATTTGAAAAGGTAACACAAGTGATGGATAATAATGATTTGATAAAGAGTATGAAAACCAAGAGGCAATCTGTAGCTGTTTTGTTTTTCTTGGGTCAAACTAAATGCTAATGCTGTTACTTTTTCAGTTCTGTAAATTTGGCATGTTTTGAAATATGTAAATATACCACTTGGCTTATTTTTCTAATAATTTGCTTAGGTAAATTTTGGTTTTAATTGGATAAGGTTAAAGGTGTGTTTTTTATAAAACAGGCTGAAATTGAGGCTCAGCTAGCTAGAGAACGAGAAGAGGAATCCCAGCACCAGGCAGTGCTTGAACAGGAACGTCGTGATCATGAACTTGCAATGAGAATTGCCCAGAGTGAGGCAGAACTCATCAGTGATGAGGCTCAGCTTGATATAGGATTGCGCAGGTATGGGGTTAAGTAGTTAAATTTCACTCTCTCTCTCTCTTTTTTTTTTTTTTTTGTCTTCTTCCTATCCTGATCCTTTGAGAAGACTCTACTCTTTTTGGTTTTATGTATTTTGTAATTTTGTACTAATTAGTTGACCTTTTAAGTCTGTGTGTTGGAATATTTTTCAAATTAACTCATGTAATTTTTGGAAATATATTGCGTTTGCAAAAGACTTTCTCCATTTTGCATCTTGCTACATCAGTAATCTAATGGGTGCTTGTGAATATGACTGCAGTTCTCTCTTTGAGTTCTGGCAAAGATGGCAACCAATTTGAATTGTGATTTTTATGAGTCATATAAAGTATTGAATGGAATTTCTTCAGTGGTAAGTAGTAATAAAATATATATACCCTTTCTGGTACGTGATGGTTCCAGTAGTACGGTGTGAATTTGTGTGTGTTATTTTTTAAACAAGAAACCCTTTTTGAATGCAGAAATAGTAGTTATTTCTGTGTCCTGACTGGTAAGTTTTTTAAAGTGGAATGAATATTTTTAACATAGATGCATTTGACAAATAAATGTTGTCTTAAGCATATTGTTTTGGGTTTTTTGAACTTTTGATGTGTCGCCAGAAGTGCTTGGCTTTTGGTATACGGATCCACACTGCCTGCAAATCAAGAGCTCTTCATGTGTGAAGGGTGATGTCTTAGAAGCAACTTAGAAATTCCTGTAAAAATGGTACTTACTGGTCAAATTGCATAAAGGGACCTAAGAACACAATCATGTCATCAGTGACTTCATTGGTGCTAGTCTACTCGGTATGTTGTTGTTGAAAGAAGGGGTATAAGAAAACCCCAAGTGTTTCCATGGAATTTTAAGCTCCCAGATGTGTTCTCTTTACAACTCAAATTTTATCTAGATGTATACTTTTTTTTTTAATAACTGTATACCTACGTGAGATAGCTAGGTAAATTTTGTCACGTACAGTACTGATTTTTAGACACTTCCACGACAATTATTGTGGTTTTGCCCTTAGTTACACAATAGCTGTCATATTGTCTCAGATAAGACTTTAATGTGCTCAGTTGGATGTCCAGGTTTTTCCCAGACAGCATTCTGGAGATTTTTGTACTTTCCCTGTTTGGATTTAGATGCATATTTTGAAGGTAAACCCAAAGTTACTCAAGTGTTGCAACCTGGCAAACTTCTCTTAAATATGAAAGAAGGCAGGCTTTAGACAAGAAGGGCTCAGAGAAGTCAATAACTTTTCTGTCAGTGAAGCTCTGATCTCCAGTGTTTCAAACTGCTTATGGATGATCCTGGTATTTGTCTTCCTTTGTAGTCCCAGAGTGGATGATGAACTAACCATCCTGATAGTTATGACTGACAGTTTCTGTCTGCTGTGTAGCTAGCGGTAGGAGAATGAAGACACTTTTCTGAATGATTGGAAAGTGAAGAATGGTCTGAAGACAGTAACAAAGTGATGTAAATCCTTTCTTGAGCAAGATAATATATAAATCTAGAAAAACAGTAGTAGAGAGATATTTCTGTTTATATGAGATTTCTTTTTAGCTCATTAGCAAATTTTTTTCTTTCTGTTTCTGCAGTCTACTTCAAAGAGTTTTAAACATGTCCAAAAATGGAAGAAAATTCTTTTCATTTCACCTTTGGTTTGACTTTATTTTGTTTTGTTTCAAAACAAACTAAAACCTTCCCCAGACCCCAGTATCTTCTGCTGAAATCCAAGGGTAGATATCCACGTAACTGCAGGAGTCGGCTTAAAGATAGAAACTGTGGGAATTCTTCTCTGAAATGAAAACTATTAATTGGTTTGAACAAAGCGTGTCATTTAATAATTTGAACATAAATTCTCAGGACTTATTTTAACTGATATAAATTAAAATATTACTAAAGTCTAAGGAAGTTATATTCTGCCATCCCCTTGAGTCGAGACTTACGTATTACCATATGATACATTGAAATCACTGTGACCTTTATGTGTCTGTAGTTCCCTCTTCTGTTAAATTTTGCTGTAGTAAGATAAAACATGTATCACTCCGGACTGAATTCATGCAGTATGCTGGTTCTACAGTATTTTCACACAATTTTGTAAAAAATTATTTCATGCTTACACGTTGGCATGGATGAAAGGGAATTTTCCATTGTACTGCACTACCTGTGGAGTGAAAATAGTAAGAACAAGGTGATTTTTATGTGCCACTTTGAAGACACACTTGTATTTTGCTTATTTTTAAGGAACATATGATACTTAAGTGTTGTCATACTTGCAAATGAGTAGCCTCTACTTTATTTCTCTTTCTCCTCAATACCTTGTTGCATTCACCGTTAGGTTTCGTAGATATTTAAAAGTTCATAAGTATTAGTAGTTTCTTTGAGAAATATACTCGTTGACTTCTGTCATGGAAGAAAAGTTGTTTGTTTTGGCAGTAGGTCCAGCATTTTTATTTGTACTTATTCTGTGCTGATATGCTGAATCTCTTCTAGCTTCATACAATTTTACTACTGATACACAATTTGAAAGCATGTGTAATAAGAGATTTACTGCACCTAGGGGTAAACTGACAGAATTTAGCATTTAAGTAAAAAATTAGTTAAATAGTAGATACCTGTTTTCAACTGTGCAATATTTTTAATGTATGTGGCTTATTAAAACATACAGTATAGCATATAGCGCCAAAATAATCTAGCCTCGGTGAAGGTGTTGTGAGTATATCTGTTCTGTGCGTTGTGTTGGAACAATCCAAATAAGTTCTAATTTGTAGCATATTCGGTGCTGTGTGTATGCATGTGGGTCTTCACTATGGCAATGAGACTCAGTGTCTTTTCACAGCTTGCATGAAGAAGCTCTCTGTCCTGTTCCCAGAGTAGCTGCATGAGGATTGCTGTTATTTCTTGCAATATGCTTATCCAGGCACAATCTTTGATTTTGAAAGGTGGAGTGGGGGAGTGAAAGGGTGGAGGAAGTTTTCGCTTGTACAATTTTTCCAGATTATCTTAATTTATCTTTTTAAAAATAATACAACACTCGTGATTGAATGAGAAAGATGGAAGAAAAAGATCTGTAGAATCCTGTTTCTCAGTAAAAGTAAGATAAAATAAAAAATTCATGTAAATAAGTAAATAAGATGCGACAGAGCAAGAAATAGTGACCCACCTTTCCCCATTTAAGATTATTAGGAAGGTAACAAGGAAGTAGTCTGTCTAACATAAATATCTTCTATTTGCAGAGCCAATGGAACAAAGCTGCAAATGACTGCGTATGGCATTTTTTCCCATTTGAATGCTCTAACAGAAAAAAAAGTAACACTAATTAATTCAAAGGAAATTGATATTGTCCTCTTATTTACTAATACCCCATAATAATTTTTATTAGCATCTGTGCATCTGTAAACTTTAAATCATTTCGTAATATCTTGTATCCACTCCCTTGCTTAAGTCTAATAAACAAATTAATAATCTAATATACCTAATAATACCTATTTAAAGATGATTATATAATTATTGTAAATTTTTTCACATACCATCCTTTTTCACTGCCCTGGGCGATTTATTGCTCTTTACAGAATCAGGACTCTCTATATATATCTATGTATGTGTGTGTATATATATAAGAATGAAACTTATTTAAAATAAGTAGCCAATTTTTTTGTGCACTTGAATTATCTTCAGTTTGGTTGGCAAGAGACTATCAGTTGTAAAGGCTATTTTTATATTAATATGTTTGGTTTATGCTTATTTATGAATTTTCTTATAGGGAACAAATGGCCACAGAAATGTCAGAAATATTGTCTAGGTAGGTGAGAAAACACCACCAAATGAATCAATCATTTTATAAAAAGAAATCACACGTGAAATGGGTTGAATTACTATGGAATGAAAAGTAATGGAATCTGATTTGTTGGGGTTTTTTTTAAGTGGTAAGGAAACAAGTAAATTATTTCTTTTGGGTAAATTTCCCATATCAGCACCTTTTTCAGTGATTATTTTTCTGCTATTTTAATTGATTATATATTAAAAAAAAAAGAATAGTTCAGGTATCCTGATATTTTGTGTAATTTTGATAATGTGCCTCCAGCTTTCTTCTCTTTTCACCTTTCTTATTATGATAATAGAAAACTAGGCTCCACATCTTTCGAAGGAGGGTTTCTACACGTTCAACAAGAGTTAATGAAGTTATTTAACATTAATTAACAGTTAGTGCTTTTTTAATAAGAAAATATTCTAGTTATAATTTCCTTCAAATAAAAGCAGTGTTGAAAATTACCGTGTTAAAAGCATATTAAAACCCCTCATAAGACATCTAAACTCCCCTTCTGAGATTTCTTGAATGCTGATGCAAGGTTTTATGCACAACGCAGGAGGAAAGCAGAGTCCAGGTTTGGATCTGAATACAATTCTACTCTAATAGTTTCATACTAGTTTCTGTCAGAATACTAATTCTCTGCTGAAAGAAATTGTTATAATGTCCTCTCTATTGGTGAG
The DNA here is from genome assembly GCF_964199755.1 of Larus michahellis. Lineage (NCBI taxonomy): Eukaryota > Metazoa > Chordata > Aves > Charadriiformes > Laridae > Larus > Larus michahellis. The sequence goes on along the minus strand of NC_133898.1, from coordinate 96,520,604 downwards.
TAATTAAAGAGTGTTTTGTGTAACTTGAGGACAAAAATAACCTTTTGACATTCATTTGCCGAAGCTTACATAAGAATCAATTTATTTTTTTTTAAAGTGGATGGGTTGTTAAACAAGCTACTATGCTGTGTATATATATAGGCTGAAGATGATCTGTCTCACATGGTTGATGTTTTTTCTAGTCGTAGCATTGTAATTGGGAATGCAGCTGTTAACTAAATTTCTTTCTTGCAGTGGTATTTTAAGAATAGGAGTAAACAATGTTGTGTGTAATTAAGGTTGCGTGTGAATTTAGATGGCTCGATTGTATTGGATATATTGACATAGTTCCAATGACAATGTCCAATTCTTAATGTACAAAAAATATCATAAATCTTTGGAGCAAAATCAGAGGCTCTGTGTTTTGGTTGAATTCAAATTGCAATACTTACTGCATGCTTGTTTAACTCAATTTTTTTCACTTTTCATATACTTGAGACTTTTTAAGTCTGAAAATACTGTTTACGGTATATAACTTTGTCAGATTGGGCGGTGAAAACTGATTGTCAAGTGTGATGCACTTCTTACTGCCAGACTGTTATGCTTAAAGTCATGTAGAAAACAAACGAGTGATCTGCAGAGTGCAGAGTCGTACTGTAATGGAAAGGCTAAGCCACTCAATTGGATTAGCATTCTTAAAGATTACTAGTTTAACTAGAGATCTTACAGCCTAGTTCTGCTGCTCTAAATTATGTAGCAAACTCTAGAGTGGTGGTGGGTAGTGTTGCTAAATAAGGAAAATCCTTAGGATTTGTCAAATTAGGTTCAAGAAGGTTAGACACCAGGCAGCGGAAATTACATTTAGCAGCAATCCTTTAATGTCGTACAGGTATGCCAATGATAACAAAATATTAAAATATATGTTTTGAAGGAAACTATGTAATTGTTTGGTTTACACTTATGAGTAGTGCTAAGGGTGAGGAAGAGTTCCTGTCCCTTGGCTGTGTATTGATGAAAAGTCAAAGGGGTAACTTTTTTGTGTCAGACTTCTCACATACCGTAACTGGAAGCTGTGTGTTGACTCAGATTAGTGGTATGAGTAGGCATAATTAAGCTGATGCTGCAACAAACAGTACAATTCAGTAGTTTTAATTACATCTGAAGATATAGTTCAGTTGCTATTAAGAAGAACATTTGGTTAAACAGCTTATTATTTTCTATGAAACTTTAAAATAAATTCCATTAGTTATCTCTGCTTTCAGAACTGCTATATCTACATAGAGAAATTTTTCACAGAAAATGTATTTATAGCCTATTAACTAAAAAGGGAAAATAAACAACATAAAACTTCTTAGTCCCACATGAGACCTTTAGGGGAAAATAAAGTTTCAAATAATATTCAATGGATTAGAAGTACTGTAATAATGTAACAGTCCCACAAAGATATTGCTGCTCAAACAGACTTTAACTGGAAAGGTCTGGTTTCTTCTGTTTTTCTTTCCTGTGAATTTTTAATGTGACATACTGCATCAAGTATTCTCCTACCCTGTTACAGATCTAGTTTCAGGATCTGAGAGGATTTGTTCAGAAAAAAGATAATTATCCTGAAAGATAATTGATAAGTTTGCCTCTTGTGTTTAGTCACGGGCATTAGCAGTGGTTGGTAAAATCATGTGTCCGTTCTTTAATTCCTTAGTTTTTAAAAAGTATTCTGATGGTCGCTGAATGTTGGAGTGTTTTGGACTTAGTTTATATCCAAATAGTCCATGGGAAGTTTGCCATTCCTAAAGGAGAGTTCTTCCACTTCTTATCCATACCATTTTTAAGAAAAAAAATATTAATTTTCAGGTTTATGTTTATATGTATACACATGGTGTTTGTTTGTTAAATGGATAACCTTATACATACTGTTAAAGATGATGGAGATTTTAGTACTAATTTCTTAGTTGCATTTGCTGTTGACTTTATTGCATAGTACCTACATGACGAATATCTTTTGCCGTTGAAAAATCTGTTTCTAGATGTTTCTAGTACTGGTCAGCCTTTCTTCTGAGAGTGGTCTTTTTTAACTTGATAGCTCTTAATGGTTTCCCCTCCGTCCCCAAATAAATATTGCTGTTCTCAGACAGCTACTATGCAATTAATAGAGAAATATAGTAATTTGATTTCTTCTCTCAAACTAGTCTTTTGTCAAAGACACAGAATATTTTCTCTAGTCTTGGAACAAGGATTTTGTCCTAATCCAGTTTTGAACAGCAGCGGAAACACTTTATTTCCCTTCTCCTTGTTTACTTCTGAAATATTTTTCCTCATCTGTTTTTTGAATGGAACTGAAAATGTATATGTCCACTCTTTGTTGTCTGTATTCTGCATCTTGACTAGTACCAAGAAAAATGTACATCAGCGTGGGGTGAGGTATACATGAATAGAATATGCGCCTTTTCACACATAAGTGTTAACTATTAATGACAATTCCTTTTAATCTCTAGGCAACCAATCAGGTTATTATATGATTTTGGACATAAAAAATGCCTTCACTTTTTCTTAATCATTTGAACATCTTGAAAATAAAATTATATTTTGCCTTTGAATTCAGTCCCGCTGCTGATGATTTTCATTGTAGTAAGCATGCTGCAGTGTTGATCATGTGATCCGTTCCTTCTGTTGTAACAACTCCTGTTTCATGCTTGAGAAAATACATATTATTTTTTTAATAATTGTAGGAGTCCTTCAGTTCAAGCCACGAAAGCTGCCGCTGGTACTAAGAAGCATGATCTCAGTAAGTGGAAATATGCAGAGCTTCGCGATACAATCAATACATCCTGTGGTAAGTTGCTTTTTTTTTTTTTTCTTATTTGAGAAGTCAAGTTCTAGTTGTATGAAAGGTGTTACTTCCTTCCTACGACAAAGATGAAAACTTGCTCATGAACTTATTCAGGTTTGAATGGATGTTGATTTTTAAAAAGTTCTATTACCCCAAGGAGAACAGTGAATGAAACTGTTTCCATACTGAGGAAACAGTTTGCTTTATAACTCCTTTACTGAATATATATTTTTTGATGTTAAACTGCTTGGGCCATAAAATCACAGAATCACACAGAATCAAATACATGTTATGATTTCTTAATTAAATCATCTTGGTTTTGTGTATTTCCACAAAGGGAATAATAGTAATGCTTTACCTAGAATTTTCATGTTCTAACGTTTTTTGCTATCACTGCTTGCTGTCACCAAATCACAAAAAGCAAATATGTCATGTAAAGCACAGCATAAAATATTTTCTGTCTTAAATATTCAGATTATTCTTTAATTTTCAAAATGTGTAACTTGGGAAGCTCACAGTTGGGACAGTAATTAATTTTCCCCCAGTGTTACAAAGATAGAAACAGATAAGAATTATTCCTTTATTACATGTTACTGTTTCTTCCTGCTTCTGATTGAAAGCAGTTGGTTAATTTCTGATTTAAGCTAACTCAAAATTTCTCCCCGGATGTAGAAATTGGAAAAAAATCCATTCTCTCTGTTTGTATTTAAAACCTAAAGTTAGCTCCAAATTTGAACGGTGTCCCTATTGTTTTTACATATGCAAGACTGGAGCAATGTTTTCAGCTGAATAGGTGGTGCAGTAATATATGGTGCTAATGTGTGTTCATCCCTAGTGAAGCAAGTTTGGATACTCTTAGGTGATTAACAAAAAAGCCTTCCAATCATGTAGTCTGTTAGTATCATGAAATTCAGCAAAATTAAATACATTTGATAAAGTGGAAAAAGAACCTACATCTGAGCAGTCAAATTGCTGATTTTTTTCAGCTGCAGAAACAAAGTTCAGCCATGAAATTTTGTCTGTTTCTGTACGGCTTGGCTTGTGATAATGTCAACAGACAAATTTAGCAAAGTGGAAATTTTATTTGTAGGATTTCGCTGCTCCAAATCTCACAGTAGAACAGCCACTTTGGGGACTGCCATTCCTCTAAAGGAGAAAAGGACATATAGCACTCCAAGGATCTTTCAGGGCCATAAAATACAGGCCCTGTTGCTGCAGAGAATGAGGATTTATTATATTATAACACATTAGTGTTACAAACGGATCTTAAATTCTGTACCTATCAATATAGAAAAGCATTTAATAAATAATTTTTCCAATTTTTTTCTCACTCCTCTCTTCCCTCCTTATTTTTGAGATAGATATTGAACTGTTGGCGGCTTGCAGAGAAGAGTTTCACAGAAGGCTAAAGGTATATCACGCTTGGAAATCCAAGAATAAGAAACGCAATGCAGAAGCAGAACAGCGTGCTCCCAAATCAGTCACAGACTATGGTGAGGAGAGAGAATTTTGTCTTTATAATAACACAAATAGTAATTTTTGGTGACAGTATTCTAAAGAAAGCATTTCTAGTATGAATTTCAGTTTTGCTAGGTTGCAGGAAATTCTTGGGGGGTTTAGAGTATCTTTGTATTGATTTAAGGTAAATATTTTGAAAAGATTGTAACTGGCAAATACTTTGCAGAAAGTAGAATACTTTCAGGAGACCCAGATACCTGTACTGAATAGCTCTTCCTAAAGCCTTTTCTCATACCAACTCGCATCTGTTAAAATGATTCTTGATTTGGTGTTGCAGTTGCTGGCATTTTTGCTAAATGTTCATTGCTGTGCTACTTACAACTAAGGAAGATAATTTTCTGTTTATGAAACTGTGGTTTGCGTTTTGAGACTTTTTTTAAAGTTTGTTCATACTAGTTCTGACCTCTGTAATTACAAGTATTGCTTTCTGGGAGAAGTTAATGATAGTTCAGAACACAGAATTATACCTAAGGATAGAACAGAAAATTCTACAACTAGTTCTGAAATAGTCCGTCTGTGAGAGAATTGCATGTGATTGTTTTTGGTGCTAGAAAAACAAGATTGGAAGGAATCATGCCTTGTTATGGTCTAGACAAAACAAGGAGTATTTATGATAAGTTGTTTTTTTTTTCTCATGTTTTTTTTCTTTCATAAGATACAGATACTTAGACATAGATGTAGATACCTTTTAAAGATGCTAATAATTTTCTCATTTACAAGACCGTAAGCCTCATGCATTAGAGGTTACATTCCCTTTTTAAAAAATTATCTGAGTGTTGATACTGCAGTTTTTGATTATGGGATGACGAATTTTGCATAGTCCCTGCTTTCTTACTAGACTGTCATTCTGCTGGTTTCACAGATGGGTGTCTAATGTCAAAGCAATGCACTCATGAGAATAAGTGACTGCCTTTAAAATTCAACAAGAAGGTGTAGGAGTTACCATGTTTAACACTGCCAGACCTGAAAATTAGGTGCCTGGTTTCTGGAGAAATATTTGCAGAGTGAATTTTGTTACTCTTTCACTGCCACCCCATCCCTCAAGTCCAGTGATTGCGTGTTATAAAAGGAATCTAAGAAATGAACTGAATCACAGCAAACGGATATAATAATTTAGTCAGATCTTTCCTGCTGTCATCTTGTGTTCCTGGCCACACAGGTAATGGGAGAGGCAGAGGAAAGGGAAGATGAGGAGAATATGCTGTCCCCGAAGCCCTGTTAGTCTGGGATTAGAGCATTGTCCTGGGACATGGGGGATACAGATCCCAGGGGATACAGGTGCTCTACTTACTCTCAGTATTAGTCCTCATACAAAGGTGTCTCCTTCCCATTCATTTATATACTGAGTTATGAATTGCATATGCATTGCATTGCGTTGCTGGAATTTCAGGGTAGTGATTAGGGGCACAGAGTCTAGTTGGAGGTCAGTGACGAGTGGTGTTCCCCAGGGGTCAGTACTGGGTCCAGTCCTCTTCAATATATTCATCAATGACCTGGATGAGGGGATAGAGTGCACCCTCAGCAAGTTTGCTGATGACACAATGCCGGGGGGGATGGCTGACACACCGGAAGGCTGTGCTGCCATACAGAGAGACCTAGACAGATTGGAGATTTGGGCAGAGAGGAACCTTATGAAATTCAACAAGGGCAAGTGTAAGGTGCTGCACCAGTAGAGGTTGGGGGCTGACCTGCTGGAGAGCAGCTTGGTGGAAAGAGACCTGGGAGTCCTGGTGGACAACGGGATGACCATGAGCCAGCAATGTGCCCTTGTGGCCAAGAAGGCCAATGGCATCCTGCGGTGCATCAAGAAGAGTGTGGCCAGCAGGTCAAGGGAGGTCATCCTCCCCCTCTACTCTGCCTTGGTTAGGCTGCACCTGGAGTACTGGGTCCAGTTCTGGGCTCTCCGGTTCAAGAAGGACAGGGAACTGCTGGAGAGGGTGCAGCAAAGGGCTACCAAGATGATTAGGGGACTAGAACACCTCTCTTATGAGGAAAGGCTGAGGGATTTGGGTCTCTTCAGTCTGGAAAAAAAGATGGCTGAGGGGGGATCTTATCAACACTTACAAATACTTAAAGGGTGGGTGTCAGGAGGATGGGGCCAGGCTCTTTTCAGTGGTGCCCAGTGACAGGACAAGAGGTAATGGGCACAAACTTGAGCATAGGAAGTTCCACCAAAACATGAGGAGGAACAACTTTACTTTGAGGGTGGCAGAGCACTGGAACAGGCTGCCCAGAGAGGCGGTGGTCTCCTTTTCTGAAGACATTCAAAACCCACCTGGACGTGTTCCTGTGCAACCTGCTCTAGGTGCCCCTGCTCTGGCAGGGAAGTTGGACTAGATGATCTCCAGAGGTCCCTTCCAACCCTGTGGTTCTATGATTCCATGATTCTTCTTTCTGTCTTGTCACTGATGTCATAATTTTTTAAATTAAATTATTTCTAATTTAATTAAATTCATACATTCAGTGTAGAAGCTGAACACTGGTTTGTGTATTGTTGTTGGAGTAGGCAAATTTGTTATTAATAGAGGTATGGAAATTTTTTCCTAGTAAAAATGTTAAAAATTGTAAGTACTACGTTAATTAACTAGCAGATTTGTTACAGCAATCTGTGCTTAGCTTATACAACTGAGGTTTTGTGACAGGCACCGCAAATCATTGAAGCAATCAATTTCAAAATTAAATTCTGATGAAAACAGAAGCAGTTGGAAATCTATTATACTTGAAGAAAGGAATCGTTTGTATATGCCAGTGAGCAGAAAATGAGGAGAAATACTTAGCTCAACTTCTGTATTTATTTTGTAACTAGATTTCCATTTGTCTTTCATCATCATTGGTGAAAAATGTTGAGGTAACGAAACTATAACTTATAAAGGATGAGCACTTATATGTTTTGTTCAACATGTAATATTTGTTCACAGATTTTGCACCATTTTTGAGCAACTCACGTAAGTGGGGAGATGGTTATTTAAGCTAACTTTGAAGAATAGGAACACTTGAGAGCCCTGTACTAACATTAATTAGTCCAGTGTTTTGCTACATGTGCAAATAGAATTTAATTGTTCAAAAAATTTTATTTTACAACTTTGGCAATGTTATTCAACTGATGGTAATTACGTGTTACTCAAGTAATTTATGAATTGTGAGATCCTACCCATTTGAGCAGTCATGGGAAGGGAGAATGAAATAACCTTTTTATGTAGGTTATTTGAAGGTGTAATCTCCCACTTTTTTTCTCTTTTCTCCCCCCACCTACATGCCTTCCCACCCCCAAGAAATACTATGCTTGTTCTAATATTTTTTCCTATCCGTACATGGCTTCTTGTAGCAAAACTCTGGAATCAACTTAATATTAACAGCTATTTTCCTAGCACACAAACTAACATTCAGGTGATGGTTTCTTTTGAATAAAGAACTACAATTCCATAGCACTGAAAAGTAGAGGCTTTATTTGCTGCTTAGTGTTCTGTCCTCTAGATTTCCTCTTGGATTTAGGTATGCATAGGGGTAGAAATAAACCTTAGCAATTACCGCTAAGGTTTATTGCTTATTGCAGTGCAATTACTTTTGCAGTGCAAAAAGTGTTTGACAAGTCTAAAGCACTGATCTGCTGTGATAGCTGTTCAGAGTATTTGCAGAACTTAGAATTAATTTCTTATAAACTGTAAAGTATGTCTCCCTGTAAAATACCAGGCTTTATCAGAGTTGATGTGTAAAAGTAGCATTCACCTATTAAAATCTGTTGTTTTTCTTATCTTTGTTTATGTAGACCTGGTTAAAAAAAAAAGGGGGGGTATGATTTGAATAGTACATATATATATATTTTTAAGATTCTTCTCTTGACATTTAGAAAAGTATTTTTGCTTGAATGTAAGTGGAAAAAATTTCAAGGTGCAGTTGCTAGTCTATTAGTCTTGTTCATAACTGTAAAAATACATTATTAGATGTGACTTTGATTTTTCATTTTATTAAATTTTAGCTCAAAAATTAGCTTTGCTGCTTAATAGACAATGGACAAAAAAGGAATTCACTTTCAGTTATTCCCTTTATGCTGAAACGTGGAATAGTACTGATTTTTCTTTTGTAGAGATGGCATAGATTCACGTTCATAATTTCTTAGGGTATTTGTAACAGTGGTTTTGTAAACCACTGAAACAAGATCACTGATAAACTTTTGCAGGAGGCAGTTATTAAAGGAAAGGATCTTGCTTGTAAGAGCATTTACTACTTAAAACTGATTATAATAGTGTATGCATAACATTAAGAAGGTCGATCAGTTGATGAGTTAACATAGAGAGTATTTGCTTTTATTCGAAAGGAAGTTTCTCTCCGAAGTCTGAAATGTGTGGGACTCTGAGGGAGTCTAACAGTGCACATGGGAAATGTTTAGCAAAAACATATATGAAGTTTTAAAAGATTTTGTATAATTCTGTCTCCTCTAGAAGTTTGGTCAGTTGAAATTAATGGTCAGAAATAAACAATTTCTTTAAAAAGAAAAGCAGCCAGAGAGTAGTTCTAGTACTGCAGTTTAGTACACAGAAATCTAGGCAGAAAGTTATGTTTGGTGGCAGCTTTGTAATAAGCAGTGTTTGTTGTCAACATTTCTATTAACAAAGTCGTCATTTCTAACAGTATTACACACCCTTCTATGTTGACTGTCAAAAATCTTCAAGTGGTGCTTTGTATTTTTGTAACTGAAAATGCTTCTTTGCACTGTGACCTTGTTTTACAAAGAGATGGACCGAACTAGGGCAGTTACTGATTAAGGTTTCTGGTTGGTAAGAAATTTTGTATGTGAAGTTTTACCGTCAATATTCATTTAAAGCAGAATATGTTATTTTACTCACTTTGGTTTGTCTAAAAGTACCTGATGCCATTGAGCAACCTTGTATTACACATGGATACAATAGTTAACATGAGCCTTCCCTCACCAGTGTTGTAGCTGTAGTGATTAAAAGAATGCACGTTACAGGAGACGGGAATACTTTTTAGATTTGAGACTTCAGATGATTTTGTATTCAGAGAGAATCTCTCAGGTTTTCTCGGGTTTGTTTTGGTGGGTTTTTTTCATTTCTTTGTTTATTTTTGGTTTTTTTTTTTACTTTGATGATTAATGAAGCAAGTCATAATACGGCTTTTTCTTTTTTCTGTCTATTTTTTGTTTACTTGTTTTTTGGGTTTTTTTTGTACGACAGCTCAACAGAACCCAACAACCCAGCTACCAGCCAGACAACAAGAGATTGAAATGAACAGACAACAGCGTTATTTCCGCATTCCCTTCATCCGTCCTGCGGACCAGTACAAAGATCCCCAGAACAAGAAGAAGGGTTGGTGGTATGCGCATTTTGACGGGCCATGGATTGCTCGACAAATGGAACTTCATCCTGACAAAGCACCCATTCTCCTTGTAGCAGGTTGGTATTGAAAGCAAAACTCAAATGTTGAAAAGGTTCAGACTTGATTACTTTAGAAACAGGGGCTGATGATACAACTTTCCCAAGTTGGATCCTCTTTTTTTCATCAGCAGTTCCTGTCTGGGCAGAATTTGAGGATTTGGGACTGCTGTTGATGGTGGCCAAATGTTACGGAATATCATTTGTAGATGTAACTGGTCACGTGTTTTACTCATACATGTGCTTTAATCTGGGAAATCGTAGACGGAGTGGGAATCCAAATGTAAATAGTTTTATTATTAAGTGTCCTCAGATTATTCACTGACCTGGAGACGGCATGAAGATAAAACATCACAATTTGTCTGGAAAAGTTCTACTCATCATTGTATTGTTATTTAGTTAGCTTTTGGAAGATTTACAGCAGTTTGTGTCAAAACAATTTGTGCATATAATATATTGTCTTTTCCATAGTATGGTTCTAATAGCGAACGGACGCTTTTACCATATTTGTGCTGCCCAATATGGGAGAATAGCTTAAACTAAAGAGAAAAGCTTAAAATGCTTAATCTTAAACATTTAAGATAAAAACTAAATGTGGCAATGGATAGGTAGAGATTGTCTGGTGATGAAATGTATCCTCCTTTTCTGGAGGATAGTGAAAGGGGGAGAAAACACCGGAGAAATGCTGTTTACACTTCTGTGGTTTGAGTCTTTGTATTTAACTTGGGGACTGAGGAAAAGGCCATAACCAATTTGTTTAGCATCTGAGTGACACTTTACTAGTGACAGAAGTTCCTTGGTTTTCTGCTAATTATTTTTAATAGAATTCCTTGTACCAACTGTTGCCTGTTCAGTGTCAAAGCCCACAGCCAAAAGTAGCATTGCTGTCACAGATACCATATACAATGGATCACCTATTAAAAATAGGATTAAAATATAGCGAGTGAGCTACGCTTATCATTTCATTGGGTTCTCTGTGTCAGTCCCATTTGGTAGGCATTGTTTGTTTAGTGTGGGAGGCTGACAGATTAAGAATACTGACTATTTGATCAAAAGTCTTGACTACTTAGACACTTTGCTACGCTTAAACAAATTACATAATAACAGCAGTTCACTGTACAACTGTGTAAAACTGAAAGTGTGTGTTAAACAACCGGGTGCCATCCCATAGTGGCTTTCAGGAGAACATATCGAGATCCTGATCTTCTCAACTTCTTCCCTTTGTTCCTTTTTGCTTGCTTTTTAAGCACAATTCGGTCAGTTGCAGCATCTGCTACTAGTTTATTCTGATACTGCTTTTCTGCTCTGTGTGTACAAAAAAACCAACAAAACAAATAAATATTCAGTGTCTGAGGACCGATTTCCCCATAAGCTCTGAAGTCTATTAACAAATCAGAGCTTGAGAGAGGAAATCTAATTAACAAAGATCTAATCTTTGTTAATGGGACCTTTGAATGATGTAAAAGCTTTATAAAGATTTTTCTTTTCTCCTTGCCCGTTTCAGGTAAGGACGATATGGATATGTGTGAGCTTAACCTTGAAGAGACTGGCTTAACTCGAAAGCGAGGTGCTGAAATTTTGCCCAGACAGTTTGAAGAAATTTGGGAGCGCTGTGGAGGTATCCAGTATCTTCAAAACGCGATTGAAAGCAGACAAGCTCGTCCTACGTATGCTACAGCCATGCTGCAGAACCTGTTGAAATAAATGGTCATTTTGCACAGTAGCGTTGGAGATGAGAACCCTTGCCCGTGATACAAAGGGAAGAGCTCCTCTGCACAACAGGGGACGTCAACATTCTACTATAGTCATATTAGAGATGTTTAATATAAAGTGAACAGATTTTATTAATCATGTGGTTTGTTAATTTGTACTTCATGATGTTTAATTTGTGTAGTGAACTTTACTCCATATGAGGACCTTGAAGCAATTTCAGTCAGTGTAGTTTGTTGCATTTTGTTTATGTTGCATTTTCTTTAACACTTTCTGTTATAACCTTACCACTTTTAAGCAATCTGTCTGTACTTGGGTACATCTTACAAAGAACTGCATTGCAACCACCTTTTTATAAAATCCCCTCTTTTAAACAGTGAATAGCTGGCTTCAAGTGCTGGCCTAGTAAAGAGGATATGCTGTTTCTAATAACTGGAATTGTGAGGCCTTAGCTTTGACTTCTGTTCCGGTGAAGTTGGAGTATACTTTTATATAATCTGAGACATTTTAATGTCCTGATTTGAAAACTGGTGATTGTCTGTATTTACTGACTTTTTCAGAAACTGATGGGAAATCCTCCTTAACTTGAGACCCATAAATTCCTATTTAATGCGTTCTCTGTCTTGGTTTAAGAGAAACGGTTTTCTGTACATTCTGAGAAGAGCATTCAGATATGACAATAGTGTGTAATATTGGAGGTACTCAAAGAATGTACTGCTCGCTAGGGCTTATACCACTTCTCTCTTAGTTTATTTTTGTTTTTTCACTTCAAGTACAAATTTCCTTTAGACTTCTATTTTTCTGACCAAATTTCCATTAAGAATTCTTGGACAGTTTGTTTATCCAGGTAGTGTAATTTCAACATATTATGCAAAAGTGTCCAAGACTTTACATCTGGAGGCATCTAAGATTAAGGATAGCATAAGGGAAATACGCTCAGCTTTTTGGTGGCAGTATAACTTCACTGAATCTTGAGGCCTGAGCCTCAGGCGTCCTGTTTATTTTAATTGTAACGAGATGCACAAGGTCTGTACCTTTTGTTAGATTGTATAAAAACTTGGTCCAATAACAAAATGCATCATCTTAATGCTATGTGCTGATGAAATAGCTACAGTTTTTAGTATACTGGAATATCACAGTGATTCGGACACTGAGCTGAATCTCCTCTGTCGAGTTTCATGGCTTGTAACGGTTCCCTTATTAAGCAGTTTGTTCTGGGAGTTCTTGTGGGTGGGAATTACTAATTTCATACAGTCTTAAGATGCCTCTTGTTCACTTAGGCGAACATTGTTTCACCATGCTGGCCATTATTTCAGCAAATTAAACTTGATTATTTATTATGTCTCTGATAGGAATTTGAAAGATAAGTAGCTTGATGTCCAGTTACTTATTCAAGCTGAGTTAAAAATGAAGTCTTGCTCTATGAATAGGCAAAGCTTGCTTACACTATAAAATAATTTCCTTACTGTTCACTCACTTTGAAACCTCTTGGAAACTTTAGTTTTTAAATGCATAACTATACTTAATTAATAACTTTCATGAGGTACAGTTCTGTAGCACAGAGAAAGCTCACGATGCATGACCTTAGATTGTGCCTGCACGCCACGGTCTGCCCGTTGTTACAAATACACTCCTTACTGTAATACACGTTGAGAAATCTGAGTAACGCATTAATTCTGTATGAAGCTGCTGCATCAGGGAATCTCGGCATCCGCTGCGTGACCAGTCTACTTTTTGGTCATGCGATTGCAAAGGAGAAAATGTTTCCATTTTACCCAAATTCTTCACTGAAGCAGTAATTTTTGTCTGGAAGATGCAAGTGCATCAGACTGCTGGCTAAGCCACTTGTGTACAAGCCTGTACAGCCTTGTGTGAGTTGAAAGGTGCAGCTTTTGAAATGTAGGTTACTGGTTTAATGTGTTACTGAACTGGAACCAAAGTTTCAGAACTTCCAGTCTCCAGAAACTTAGCACTGCAAGCAGCTGTGATCATCCATGTGATACAAGGAAGAAAAATCACTGAACCGATAGGGCTGAGGTGCCCTACCCTGTATTTATTACTATCTAGATTTAACTTCTTGACTTACCACTTTCAGTCTCAGTTCATATACATACATTATATATATATAAATATATATATATATATATATAAACAGATCTTAAGAGACTGAACATGGTAAGCAAAGAACCTCAATACTTAAGGGAGTGTGTGTGTGTATACACATATATATTCTTAAATATTTTAGTATATATATGTGTAAGTGTACTTGTGGGCAACTCAAATAAATAAAATTAATTGAATTTTTCCATTCTGTTCCTTTGATTATGCCAGGAATTCCTTGACTGGCATCAGAAAGAAAATTTATTTTTCAGAATGGGGTGTATGGGAATTCTCGTTGAGTAAACGACTAACAAGTACGAGCTATCAGGAAAATAAAATTGACTTTGAACTAGTGGAAGAGGAACTGGCGGCTGGATGTTCTCGAATGAGATGTTCCCACCTCTCTGCATTGCTGCAGCAGTATGCCTGAGGCAGGCAGAAGATGCATTCTCTGCAACTCTGAGCAGCCTGCTCTAGTGGGAGGTGTCCCTGCCCATGGCAGGGGGGTTGGAACTAGATGATCTTTAAGGTCCCTTCCAACCCTAACAATTCTATGATTCCAAAAATCAGGGTATTCTAGTTTGCACAGTAGCACGCTTTCCCCCCCAACCCTCCTCCTACACTGAAAGCAGCACCTGCTTTAGTTCTATTCATCTTTTTGTGCAACAAAATTAACTTTCAGTTCATTTCAGATTTTTACTTTTTTTCACATCAAGCCATATTCAGCTGCTTACCGGTTGTTTCTGTTGTCTCATCTGCCGTGTCAGGTAATTATACTGTAGGTTGATTTGATAAAAAAGGGAGGAGGTGGATGGTCTGTAGGATTGTAGTGTTACCTAACGCCCTTCTGAGTTATGGTTATAGAGAAAAATGTAATTCGGTTTTTGAAGCAAAACAATGCGGTAAACCTGTCGGCTTGGTTCTATGTGTTTGATTTAAAAAAAAAATATTAATAATTTCCTGCCTCTCAGTGAAGTTGTCCATTATAGTGAGATCTTCTGCATGAAACACTCCAGAAAACAGAGGAGAGGAGGGGAATCACCGTGCCAGGCTACATTCCTGACTAGGTGACCCAGGAACGTGAATTGCCTAGAGAATGCTACTTCCAGCATCACAAGGTCGTTAAATACTTGTCTTTCATCCACTGATAAGATTGTTTTTCTTTACCTAGTTGAATCCTTTGGGGTTTTCTCCAAAATCTCTATTTAAAGTATTTAAATGACCTCCTAATACTGTACTGAAAATTAAAAAAAATAATAAATACATTCCATGTTGAAATCTCAGTTGTATCTCTCTTACCATTTTGTCTTTTTAAGGTGTAATAATTTAAATGATTTAAAGTGTAATAAGTAAGGGTAAATGAATCTATGAGAGGGATAAAAGGATTTCCGTGCTGGAACTGCCCGATGCTCTTCTATCGGACGTTTATGGTGGTTAAAGCTACTCCAGTAAAGATTTCATCTTTATTTTCTCAGGTAAGTGTTCCTCTAAAATAACATTCTGATATTAAGAAATTCTGATTTTGTTTTCTTCTAAGTCTCATACCTCGTTTCTCGGTATGTGTTGAAACAAGTATCTTTCTTTTTACTCTTATTACTGTTTTGTAACCTTTATTGCTGTCACTTGCAACGTATTTATCATTTGCTGTGCTGTGTACCAGCTGTTTGCATCTGTTTCATCAGTGACTGGTGAGACCACTCACGATGCTTCGAGTTTGTATGCTGCAGGACAAGCTTGGTGTTTGAGGGCGGGTCTGGCGTTGCTTCTGGTTTTTTAAAAAAAAAAAAAAAAGTGTTATCAAACTTTTCTGTCTTAAGGGCTAAACCAGAGTGGTAATTTTTTAATTTTAGAAGATTGAAATAATTCAGACTTTGATATCTAGGAGATACAATTTTGTTTCACTTCCTTTATGGCTTGCATTTCCAACTGTAGCTTCACATCAGTTTTAAAATAATGTGATGTGTCTTATTGTGAGATTAAATACAATTTAATTCAATTCCCTGTGAAATTTTCAAGTAAATAGTTTTATTATGTTTTATTGAAATACAAAAGGCTTACATCCAGCAAATATATTTGGTAATTAATAGTTGAGAGTGATAAATACAGTCATGAACAATCATTATTAAAATACACATTTTAAAATTACTCATTTTTTAATCTGACTAGTGATAACTAGTATGAATTGAAATATACTAAACACATACAAAAATACATTTGCAATGGAAAAAAATGGAATGCTTTCAGCATTCTTAACTTACATGAGCAGTAGTGAAAAGCTAACACGTGTTGGCAGGGATGGCTTCCAGTGCCCTGCAAGAAGTATTTTTAGAGTTTTATTCTGAAGTGTTACTGTGTAAAACCACATCTTAGGTTTCTTTTTTTAATTTTAATTTTTTTTTCTAGTTAAAGTAAGTAAAAATGCTATTTCAGCAATAGAAACTCAACCTTGTATTCTTGGTGCATTGCCTTCATTTGTACACAATCACCAGTTTTGGTGGTTTTGCAGGCAAATCTGTTTGTGCAGTTAATTGTTTGGAATTCGTAAACAGTTCTTTTGAGCGTACATAATTAAGGTAAACTAAAGTTCAGTCTTTGCTGTGGTAACCGGGTGGTGCGAAGTAGAAAGAATTGTCACTAAAATCAGCTACTGTCCTGGAAACGTGGAAGTTTCACACCTGAATGAGGAGCTGTCATCCAGTATAGTCATGAACTTTGTAGAAGCTCAGTTTGAGCTGTAAGTACAACTTCTGGTATGCACCAAGCAGCAAACAGTGCCTCAATATTATACAACACTGGTGCAGCATATAAATATATATATAGAGAGATATATTCTCTCAAGAAACGTTCAAAGTAAAGTAATGCTTATATGTGAATCGCGATTGTGGATCCATAGAGCATAAATTACTAAACCTATAAAATACTTAATGGCCACCCCTTGTCTGTATATGTTTCTTCTACAAGAACTAATAGTAACCTCTCAAAGGTATTTGTGTGTGTTTACTGAGTTTAAAGTGTACGCGCTTATGTGCGACTCTAACCTACCTGCTACTGTAGAGGGTGCTTGTGGACATAAATCTCATATTCCGAAAAGATGAAACTGCCGGCATTGCGCCTCAGCATACAGCTTGAATTCTCAGGGCGTGACAGTTAAACTGTCACCAGCAATTCAGCAGTGAAGCGTGTATGTACATATGTATACATAATGTGTTTCTTAACAGAAAAATAGGAATCTGATGTTCATAGAAACCATTAAAAAAAAATTCATCCCAACTTCTGTGTGATTTGCAGTGTGAGCGTTGTAGGGAGAGAATGAAAAAGTCCCCAAACGCTTTTAATGTGGCCTTTGGTCAATGACGGCTCTTCTTTCCCAGTTTGCCACTTACGTTAGCGTATGTAAGGAAGATTAACAAAAGGGCATAGAAATGAAGCAAAACCTCATCGATATTTTTACCAGAATGGGTGTGCCGTACAATATTGAAAAAAGCTTACTTCTCAGCAAAAGCTGTTTCTAGCACTCGGCTCTTAAATAATAGTACAGTTAAGATGCGTAAGCACGGGCTGCTGAATGCATGCGTCTTAACGCTGGTGCCTTCTTACCCGGCAGATTTTAGACATGGTCAAGTAGTTGGTCGACTTGGTCACGTTGTTTTTCTTTAATAAAACTGTTTAATGTGCACTGATTTTAGAGCTAAAATGTTATCTCTTTAGGAATCCGTGAATTATTTTCATATGCATAATCAACCTGAAGTCCGGTCTTGAATAATGCAGGCCTTCTTTTTTGAATACCTGTAAGAGAAACTCTCATAAGACATCTGAAAAGGATTTTTGAATTTAAAATGTATTATTTATCTACCGCTAATAGGCAAGTTCTCCCCAAAATCTGTTGAGATAATCTCCAGTTCCTTGTAGGAAGAACTGAGTTAATCCTGAAGTTATTTTACCCAGTAAATCATTGAGCTCAGAGTAAGATTATTATTTTTCCTCCCTGGTATAACAATGCCGCGTTTCTGTATGAAATAACAAACAAGTACCACCGATACCATCATGATCTGAAGAACATATTTTTGAATAAAAGAGTCAGAATGCAGCGTGCTACAGAAGAAGCCGTGTCTAAAGGATCTACAAGATTTGCAGTTCCGGCAGACCTGGGATAATATAGGCTTTGGGCCAGTCAGCTTCTGCGCGTTGTTTTAGGTGTAAGAGCGGCAGCTGCGCCGTGCAAACTTCTACATGTGTAAAACCCGACGTTCCCCGACTAAAAGCACAGCGATTCTGTCTCTGTCTGGTATTTTAGGTCTTCTTTCTCCCGTGATTCCAGTAATGAAACACTAAATCTCTGATCTCGGTGGGGGAGCTCTAACAGGGTAACTTGGATTGTTGTTGGATTGTTTTAATCCAAAATACTGTTTGCTTGATGATCCAAATGATTGACATGCGGATGAAAGACATGGCAAGCTTTGTTTTCTCCTCAAATTTAATTTCAGTCATGAAATTGGCTCTTGGTGGCCGAGAGTGGCTTTTTCAGAGGATCATGCTATGTGTCGGTTACTGGTTTTGCTGAGCAAAGAATTAGTATTTTATATATTTCTTAGGGAGAACCTGTAATGACTTTTAGCCTGCATCTGTTTTGCATCAAGCGAAGTGGTCTTTGTCCGTGCCAATTAGATTCAGCATTATGAAACAACTTATTCTACCGTCCTCTTGTACAGTGCTTTATTTCCAATGCGTCTGGGCTATTTTGTGTCAAATATTCTGGCTCCCCTAAGGTTTTATCCGAGTTTGTTAGAACTGTTTTTCCTGTGGTGTCTGTTGCAGCACAGTTCTTCTGCGAGCTTTGAAAAGTTCGTGAAGACTTTAGACGAGATCCTTTTTCTTTTCAAGGGTTAGATCCGTTTCTGAATTTTGCCAGATAACGGCTTGAAAAAGAAACCTACTCCCCCGTGCCATGTACGAGCACAAGTAAATGACGAGTCTATAGAATAGCATCCATTAGATCAGCTGAAAAATAATAGACTTTACAGCTTGACACCAGGCCCTTAGAGCTGAAAAGCAATATGTGCTTTATTTTTCAGCACTTTTTCACTAACTAGAGAACGTCCAGCACAGTCACTAACAGGGACAGGGGAGGTTACAGCAGAAAAGTTGCGTTTTGAATGAGGTGGTGTCTTCACCTTTCATCTCAAAGGAGCAGAGAGCTCACGTGTAGGTGCGGAAGGCAGCAGAGACTCGGATCAGCGGGATCACTTTTAGAGAACTTGGGCATGTTTGACTCTCAACCATAGTTGCCCAACGGGATGTGGACTTGTTGGCCTTACGGCTCAGTCTGAACGAGCTGATCCACCTGGATGTGTAAATTCTAGCTCATTATCACACCCTGCTTTGGCCCAAAGAAAGATGACTCTCTGGGTCATTTTATTCCTCATAGTATATACTCTTTGTGGAGCGAGACACAAGTTCCTGGAGACCTAACCGTCTAGAGAGGGAGCTGTGGTTTTCAGCTGCTTGCATGAGCTTGTGTTTTCTAGTGAGCTCAGAGAGAAGGAAGAGCAAGTTCTTCCCCTGGAGGTTAATTCCTGGATGACTAATTGGGTAAAAACCCAACGAAACAAACCCCCCCTCTGATAACTTTTGCAATCATTTTGCATGTAGTGACTCTATAACTAAACTGGAGACTTTTTCCTGTTTAGGAAGGAATTGAAGGTTATTTTAGCTTCTACTGGAATTTTATGCCTATTTTCATATACACTATTATAAATAAAGAGCTGTACTTACTATAGGTAGTGTCCTAGGAAGCTGTCACTGCTGGCATTACACATTGCAAAACAGAATTTAAAGACTGGAATTTTCAATTTGGCCTCCGAGTTCTAGAAATCCATCTCCTCCTGAAAATTCAGTTCAAGGGCCATATTCTGTCTTAAAAGTCCCGGCCCCAGAGGAGTTTTCCAGATTTGTGATACGGACGTGGTGCTCGCAGCAAACGAAAGCTGTGCTCTACCTACATTTTTTCCTTCCTCCATCGTCTTTTATCAAGTCATTAAAAATGCGTTCAACATAAGGACTCTGATGTAAACACTCATTTTGAACTTAAGTAACGGTGAAAAATGGCCAAAACAAACGTTTGCAATTAGCAACAGTAGTTCAGCTGGTGTGAAAGTTTATTGGTCTCCAGTTACCCACAGGCACATTTCTTTTAAGATGGGTGTAAAATA
Organism: Larus michahellis; assembly: GCF_964199755.1. Lineage (NCBI taxonomy): Eukaryota > Metazoa > Chordata > Aves > Charadriiformes > Laridae > Larus > Larus michahellis. Next base: position 96,500,874 of record NC_133898.1, on the reverse strand, counting down.
TTAATTGCAAACATCTGTGCGTCTTGTTTTTATGAGCAGTGAAGCCAATTCATTCCCGAGCTGTTCCAAGCTGCAGCTCCCTGCTGACCTGGCGATCTCTTATCACTGCGTTCCAGTGCCCCCACTTGTCACCTCAGTCTGTAACTGTCACCTTGAGAACTTGAAGAGACCAGACCTGGGCAGGAATCCTCCGTTTGACGAAGATTAGTGGAAAAAAAAAAAAAAATCTTTCTCTGTAGTATCATTATTTGTTCCTTCATTTACCTAACAATGTACCGGCTCAATGCCAGAGATGATTGGTGTAGCGCGGTATCCTGCCTGCCACAGGGCCAGGGCAGCCCGCTACTGGTGTTTCCCTCAAGAATAATGGATACGAATGTTCTTAATTGGGCTGTGAGTCAGGAAAATGAAAATGGCAAAGTAAAAGCTTTTTGTTTACTTTTCGAGAGAACATACTCGGATACATCAGCATTAAGAGACCGTTTGGCAATTTTAGAGAATTTTTAAACTTGGCATTTCTCCTTTGTTTTTCTTCCCCCCGTCCCCCCCACCCCCCACCGAGATACAAGAGGTGTCCTATACTTGGGATAACGTTTGAGATACGAGCAGTATTCTGCTCAAACTTGAATTCCTGCTCGCTCAAACGCTATGTAGCTTAAACAGGCACAAGTTATTTTTAAACTATCTGTTACTCCTATTAAAACTTCCCCTTTGGTTTGCATTTTGTGTTGCTTTTTCATTTTAGATATTCCTTCTTCATGTGTTTCAGCGACTCCTTCATTAGCAAATGAGTACACAGGATGGAACTTGGTTGCATAAAAGCACTTAAGAAGGGATTGTTGTTGTCATATCAAGCATCCAAAGAAAAAACGAGGTTTTCTTTGTATGGAATTAGTACAAAGAGGCTTCCTGGAAATATTGTCAAACAGGAAACTCAACGGATTTTTAAAGCTCTTGAAAATAGTCACAAACCTTGGCTTTGTCTGGCTGATGCTGGAAATGAAGAATTTTGGAGACTTAACTTGTCAGTCCTGGCTTCGTAAACTGGTCTGGTGACCTACAACAGTTTAAAAATAAAAAGGAAAAAAAAAAAAAGAAACCAAAACACTAGATTAATTATTCCACTAAATGACAAAGAGCACTCGGATAGGATGGACCGCCAAAGCCATGCAAGAGAGCTGTAAGAAAAGCAGTTCTACAATCCTGTTATTGCTGCCCTACACAGCAGCAATAGATGTGGAAAGCAAATAAACGAATTAGTCTTTTTAGTTCTGGAATTGCTAAGCAGGAGATTAGAATCAAATTCGATTGAGTTGTAGAGTTAATACATGCAGGTGGACCTGTTATTTGAGGTGGGGCCGTTTGTTGGGGGGTCAGAAAAGTATTTCCGTGCATTTTACCTCCACGCTGAATTGTGTTTTCAAGTTCATGTAACGCTTCGTGATCAATGATCTCTGAGAAAGCGACACAAGCACTTACACTACAGGCCGTATGGCAACAGCTAGTTATGGGCTCATCGTGTTCAAAAGCAGGATTAATCCTTACAGCATTTTCTGAACTGCAGCTGTCGGGAGTAGGGCTTCTACAATGCAGAACGTTTTTGTTTAGGTAAGATTTTTTTAAATTGCAAAAGGAAAAAAAAAAAGGAATATTTTGAAGTGTGAAGGAAAAAGATCGTGAGCAGCTTACTGCAAATTAGAGTTTCTTTTGCTTTTTCTTCTTAACTTAATAATTAAAACGATGAAAAGAAAAACAAGGCTTAGCAAGCCAAGAATGAGAGGTTTAAAAATGAAGGGTTGTTTTGGTTCTGGAGCAAATTTTGCACAGCGCTGTCCTTGGTAAAGCTCGTGTCTACGTACAGGGCATCTAGAACAGGGAGAGGGAGAGAAAAACACACACAGCTTGAAGGCAGAAAATACCGCGTACCTCAAATGAAAATCTGCAATTAAATATGAACAGAGTATTCCCAATACAATTAAATTGTTTTGGGTCTGTATGAAATGATGTGGTTGATAACAGAGAAAAGAGTCGCGAGCGTGCATGTTAGACAAAAAGACACTCAGACATTCTTTGCCAACCTACACATTTTAAGGCAATCACGCATTTGAAACACCTCTGACACGTTTCTAGCCCTACAGGTGAAGATGAAATAACATTTGTGGTTTAGAATCTTAGAAGTTCAGGTGTGTTTTGAGAGTAATGTCTAAACACATCTTTGAAGATTACATGGTGTTTTTTGGTGATCTTAATCTGAGTTAGCGAGGTCTGAAATAAGAGTTCTACTACGAATAAATAGCTCCCTTTGAAGCAAGGGAGAAGATTCTCATATCTTAGATGAGAACACAGGGGCTCCAGTTAGTGGAAAAACTGGTGCGTTTCTGAGTAAGTTCACAAGCGAAATAAGTGCCTAACTAAAGTAAATAAGAGGTCATCGTTTTCTCTCTACAGACCGTACCAGTGTGCGCATGGTGTCAGCCTGACACTGGCAGTAAGTTTGTTTGTAACTTGCTTTAATACACCAAAAGTTTCATTTATCATTTTTATTACTTTTATCATTTCAAGGATAGTTTGCTTATTACTTTACATTAGGTCAGGGCTTTTCTGAAATGGAAAGGTGTTATTTTCCTTAGAGCGTTGGCTGCTACTACCCTTTACTACTTGAGTAAAGTTTTGAGGAGGAGCTCTTTATGTTGCAGGCTGATTTCTAGTATAAAATAGTGCAGCTGCACTACTGTGACTCCACAAGTCAGGAATTTAGCGGTAACTGTAGTGAATTCAATATAATCTTCTATTATCATTTCTGTGATGCCTGCTGCAGAAAATGAATTATGTTGGTTATGTTGTTCCAGTGAAATTATCATATGAACAATTCACTCAGTAGTCTTATTTTTTGATGTTAATCCTAAATACACTAAAAGATATATCATTAACCTCGTAAAGTCAATATTAAGAGAAAATAAACAAATGCAAGAATTGTATCCTGCCTTTTGCTTAGACACACGGCTGTCAACTACCGTGTGCCAGTCTGGTGTATAGAGTTTCACATAACACTCCGGATAATCTAGTCTTACAATGAGATGAAACCTGATACTTTTAAAAGAGAATTAGTATGATCAGGTACCGGGGTAGTTCTCAATATTGGCTTAACGTCATTTCATGTAAAAATCCTTATGGAATGTGTTTGCAGTTATGGGGAGCTGCTAATCTTCCAAGTCTTTCCCAGAAAGCCCTGGAAGCAGCCTCAGGCTTCATGTGCTTTATTGGAATCAGAACAGTGTTCATAGGTGTGTTTATAAGAATATAGATTTCTTTGTTAATACAACTTAGAAAAAATAATATCTTAAAATACCACTACATAATCAATAGCAGAACCGTGAATGAGTTCATTTTTTCCAAGACGTATTTGGAAATCGGAAAAGAATGTGTGGTTTTGTACTTGTCATCTCTGCCGATGGTGCCGAATTTGTAATAAAATGCTAAAGCATCTCTAAAAAAATAACTAGATCATGACGCTCCCTGTGTAGCAACAGGCAGAAATGGATTTATCCATAGTGAGACTATTTATACTGAAGAAGGGTATTGCAATGTCGGTTAAAGTGTTTGAATATTGAGCTCTTGCCTCATTAACGTTGTTTATGCTGTTGAAAAGTATATGCTCAGCCCTGCTTGTTCATGCAACAGACATGTCAGGGGTCCGTTAATGGAATTAATGCCAAGCACCGTTTATTTACCTGCAGACAGCTCCTCTTCCTGGAACTAACTCACATTTCCCACCATTGATGCACAGGTTGGGTTCCAACTCACACAGGCTCCGACAGGGTAATCCGTCTTGGCTTGTGTAACCAGGTTTACAAAGGCAGTCAGCCTCTTTTGTCCACTCGTTCATTATGCATTCGGAAAACTCGTCACACGCCATGAATTTGCATGGGTCTGCCTGATCAGCTGTAAAGGATGGGTAAATCATTAATTGATGCATTACCCGAAGGTAACTTGGCGGCCTTTGTGGCAGCTAGAGAAAACAATTCATATTTACTGGCCTGTACATGTTAACAGGAGGAGACAGTCTAGCATGAAAGGACACACATCCTTCTTTCCATAGATGACAGAGCGTGCAAGCTTATATTTACTTGTACGTTTATTTACCCCATCACTGCGATGCCACTTTCGTCTCACTGAGAAGGATTTTCACATTTGCGTATTGCTATCCTTTTTTTACAGTAAATACTAGTTTTATACTCACGGATACCATGCGACAGCCTTGCATATGTGTAAGAAATAGTTTCGACTATAATCATCTTAAACACATAATTTAGGACAAGTCAAGGGGAGGGAATTAGGTTATTGAATAACTATATATTATGTTATAGTATATAGTTATAGTATATGTGTACTATATACACAATACTATGAGGACAGCAACTAGAAATACTGGCACTGGCTAGGGACAATACACGCTTGCAGAGCTTTTTTGGAAGTGATGTGTTACCATTGGGAAAACTTGATTTTTTATTTTTCTTTTTTTTAAATATTGGTAAGGGGTGCATCTGTGAGATTAAGGGAAAATGAGTCTGCTGATGTTCATATGAAGGCCCAAATCAGAGACAGCTTAAAGCCCTAACTTCAGCCGTCACACAAGTCTACGTCTCCTTTCCTATTCTCTGCTTCTAACTAGAAATGGAAAAGAAAAAGCCCCAGGAGGAGTAATTTTCACTCAGTGCTCAGCCCAGCCGTGTGCTGATGGGGTGATAAGGGGAGGGCTGCATCCACCAATCTTGTCTCATGGAGGCAGATTCCTGTGTACTGTGGGGTAAAAGCCCTCAGAGAGAAGGCAGCAGATGAGAAGTAGACCAGGGGATACAAATTCTCTTCTTGCCAGCAAGCTGTTTCAATAAGATGGGTGAATCCAGAAAGGCAAAAAAAAAAAAAAGAAAAAGTGTCCAAAGGCAAGAAAGGAGAGCACAGAGAAGGACGTGGGAGAAAGGAGAGCACAGAAAAGGATGTGGGAGCAGATACACAGATATGAGCTGGGCTACGCAGGACAGCGGGTCCTGAGCGACGGGACCCTGTTCAAAGGAAGTTTTGACATGTAGTCTTAGCTGTAGAAAGGAACTTGGGTTTGGGTCTGGTCTATAGGCACCAAAATCACCTAATACATCAGTGCGGAAGAAAATCGGCCCTTTTTTGTTATGTGGGCTTAACGTTTCTTAAGAAAAAACAATCTATAGTTTAAAAAGAAGATTCATATTGGATATTGCAGCTAGTACCTATTAGGTACTATCTGGGCTGAGAATTATCTTCTGGAGCCATTTCATGGCCCTAGATGCTTCGTAATACTAATTTCAATGAAAAATGGGCATCCCATTCTTTATAGTAGTACTGGAAAACTCAGACACACAGCAGGATATGCTTAACTGGTAGAAATTAATCCATCAGAGCTGTTCGCTTTTAACCCCCCTGTAATTCTATGGCTAGTTCCTGGGTTTTTTGGATTTAAGACTAGTGAGTTTTAGCATGCTCTATTTCCCTTTGCTATACGTAATGTACATTTTAATTTGGGATCGGCTTTGCTCCTGGGCTGTAAATGTATGCACATGCAAACCCTAATGACTGGGCATCAAAGTAATACAATAAATTACAAAGTAACTTTATTGTCAGGCAAACCCTTGTTTATATGTAAAAAAAGAAAATAAAATATTCCAAGTCCATTGCTCTGGTGAATGACACTACTGAGTAGGAATGACCAAGTAGCAGGAATGACAAAAACCACTGGCAAATCAAAAGGGGATATTAGTTCTTACAGATTCTTCTCTTATCCCACACAGGATTGCACTCCAAGCAAAAGCAGAACACTTCTGAAGGAAAAACTGTTAATAAAAGAGTTTTTATGATTGAGTAATTGATTAAACCAGTAACAGCTGCATAACTGCATGTCTCCTGTAAGTCTCTCCCCAGTTTTGACGGTCACAGTTTACCTTTATGGTACTGGAAATACAGGTTGATAGCGCTGGTCAGGGGACACAGGCTCTGCTTAAGCGTTACCCAGGGCTGTGTGCTACAGCCCTGCAGTTTTCAGCAGCTGAAAGGTCTCGCTGTGTTTCTGTTTGACAAGTAGAGTTCGGCACGAGCATTTCGCTGGCTTAGGGGGTCATTTTTTTTTTTTTTTTGTGATGATGTTTCATTTTCCTTAACAAAGTGTTGGGCTACGTACCTGCCGTACTTTGTCACCTTTTCTCTTTTCACTTTGTTTAGATTACCGAAAAAAAAGTGCATGCGGGTATTTTTAAAAGCCCGCTATGTTATTCTTTAGGGTATCATTTAGAACCAATGCAGTCAGCCCGTTGCAGATGCTCAGTCTTGATATGTATTTTGGACCGTTGGTTCCTATCAGTTTCAATTTGGTGTAAGATTACTACCGCTAGATGGCTCTTACTTTCACAATAAATAGGAATTTGCTTAAATTACCTTAATTTACTAAACAGGTTTAGTTTTTTGTTTGTTGGTTGTTTTTTTTTCAGAAGTGAAAAGACAGGAGGGCTTTGAAACACCTGTATGGGAATATACTGGCTTTCTAAACGTAATTTCTTCTATTTTGACATTTTACTACTGCTCATATGCCTTGAAAGAACAGCGCTCTCAGCAAACTCATTGTGATATCATTTTCTTGAATTAATATTGAAATACCACATCAGTAAAGCAGCGAATATGCAGGAAGATGAAAGATTTTTAAATTTTTCTGTGTTTGCATTTTAGCAACTTTCTCATTTTAATTTTTATTTAATGAAAATTTACTACAAGAGCAGAAAACGTGATAGCCCAAAGTTCACTCTTTCTAGTGAACTCATTTAATACTTTATTCAGCAAAACATCAGTTTATCATGGCAGCATTTGAAAGTTTGACTACTGTGATTTTTGTTAAGTTTCTTTACCACACGCTACCTATGCTCTTAGTGGCCTCAAGGAGATACATAAAATGAAAACAGATTAGGAACTGCCTGAATGAATTGTAAACGGATTTTTCTTCTGGAATTGTCAGAGATCTGTACATAAAAAGACAGCTCAACCAAAACTGCTTAAGGCATCTGCATGCTAAGGCGTTGGTATCTTTCTTCTCCATGCCAGTGGACCTTCCAGCCTTCCAGTAGTGTCCAGATATGCTGTTACTGACTTTCTACTGTTTAACAAAGACCGCAGGCTGACAGATGTATTTGAAATCTATTGCATCAGGAGGGATGCTGGAATTACAAATCTATGGAGTACTACATATAGTAACGCTCTGGTCAGTGAGTATCTGTAGAATCCAATTATTCCTATAAATTAATCTCCTTGTGCCTTGAAGCCCTTTAAAAATAGATTTATGGATGCCCAAAACTATGGTTTGCTTACAACATTGCAAAAATAATCAGAAATTACGTTTATATACTCAGGTGCAAAGTGTGTATAAGTCATTCCTGTAAACTGCCCATGAGCATTCTTTGTACCTGTTTTCTCCCAGCCCTTATTCTAGAGAGCTCTCAGTTTCCTATAGTTTGCTCTGGAAAGCAGTTGGTGCACATGCACAGACCAACACCTCCACCCACCGTTTCATTATTGTATGAAAATACCTCTGCAGAAAGTTGAATTTGCAATATCTAGGTTTTTCTTATTACTCCTGATCACTGGGAGACTATTGCTAATATTGTTATTTCCAAAACTGTAATCCTTCTGAAGCTGTAACAATCTGGAAAAGATTATCTGCTATCTTTTGGGTTTCTGCATACGTTATTAAGGCAATCTTACCTGGCTCGATATCCAGGGAATAGCTGTCAATCTCCAAATTGAGGCGCTGGGCTGCAGCATCACAGAAATCTTCCAAAACGCAGTGTACTGCTTCTGTGATATTGTATGGCACTGTCCTGGCAAATTTCATTTTGCTATTCACAATCACACTTCCATTCCTGAAGTTAAGTATTTCCAGGTGCTTAAAACCTGTAAGGTTGGACTGAAGGTATGGAAGTAGCTGCAAAAAAGAATGTTGCCTTTATTTTAATTTACTGTCAATGTCCACCTGCTATTAATTTCTCTTACAGTCACTTTTCATTATCAAGTACACACATCGCACACTTATTTCTCTGAATTTAATACGACTGTTAAACTCCACCACCAAAGTCACTTTTCTGTTTAGCACTATCTTCTTCTGGACTTTTGCATCTTTCTCAATAATGTATTGAGATGGATGGGCAGCAATTTTCCCTGTAATGAAATGCACAGCAGTTGGGGAGTTTATTCATCTGGAAGAAAAAAAATCACCTCACTCAAAAGCCGACTTTAATTATTTTCAAACATTCAATCCAGGCAGGTTAGGGCATAGGATAATAGGCATGTTACTGAGCTGACCTGCTGCCCTATTGTACCCATAGAGAAAATCCATATCTAATCACATTCCCTCTGCTAAGCTATGATATATTTTAAAAGGCCTATTTTTAAATCCAGCGTGTAGACACAAGCCTTAGATATAATCAGCACTGCTATACTGTTGACGTGAATCTAAGAAAAAGCCAAATAAATTACATGCCAGGCATATATCTGGAGCCTCTTGAACAAGTAAAAACTTTCGTCACTGACTTCATAAAATCTTTCTTCATGCCCTGACAGCATTCCAGGCTTGTGGATCCTCTAAAAATACAGCTTATCAGACTGAATTGTGGCAGGGTCTGACATTGTTAAAATACTGTGCTCTTCAGTGTAGTTCTTTAAACTGTGCCTGACTATTGCGTATGTTGTTCGAGTTGATTTTCACCCACCAATTGCATGAACTGTTGTTCTAGCGCTTTGTATTCTGTCGAGCTCCTATTGAAGAGGTCATCAGAAAAGTGCATGTTGGTTACCCTCAGGCTGAAGAAAACCACTAGCTCTTTGCCTTTGGCTGCGGTTGTCATGGAGCTGGTAGTTACATACTTAAGTGTAGGAGCTGGGGTGGCTTCTGCAGGCCCAGTTGTCAGCACTGAGATATAACCACTGCCATGCTCCATTTCATCCAGAGCTGCTGTGCTCATCACACCGGCGTGATCTAACTCGGCAGCAATATCCTGGACTCCTGCCCCGGTGCCATCAGGGGGAATGCTCTCAGATGCGGGCACCAAGGCATCTGATGCCTCAAGGGACTGTTCGATGACCTGAGTGTAGCTGTAGGATGGGCTGGTTGCCGCAGGCAGTGGTGCTGTTTGGTGTGATGGTAGCACATCTGTAATAACATCTTCAGGCTGCGTGGTAGAGAGACCACTTGAACCAATAAAGAAAGGCAACGTTTCGTAAGTGCTGGCTGTAATCAAAATGTCATTGCCTGATGATTCTGTTTCATCCATGATCTTAATTGCTGCAGAAAAATAGGGGAACAACAAATAACTATTTTGAATACAAGCATAACAAACATCAAGCATGGAAACAACGTGTATATTGTATTTCCACTGAAGCATTTTTAAAAATAAGCTTTAACACTGTCTAAACGTGAAAATGTTGTTTCCATCAGCAAGGAAGGACTACTGGAATAAAACACCTCATTCACATGTTTGAGTGACGAGTTTTCCGTGGGTGCTGTGTTTAAGTAATAGTTACACCTGCTAAATATTTCCTGAGCCATTCCAAAGCGCATACTTGTTTTGAAGGTACATAATCACACTGTCAGTTTGTACTGACTGAAAGAGTAGATTGTAGTTTTGAGCTGTCTGCTTGGATCAGTTGTATGCCAGAGTCATTCTGTTCTCTTCTGCGAGAGGTTAAAGCTATTATTTGCCAGTAATCACAAAACATGGTTAAGAAAAACAGTACAGCCTCTTCAGGTGCAAACTGTGTTGATTTACATAAAAGGCAACAGCACCGGTGAAAACAAATTCAAATCTCAGGAAATCATCTGCTGCACCTGAAGCAGCCTTTTCATCCAGATGATGTACTTCTATGAGGTCCCCATGGGGGCTTGGCGTGGATCTAGGACACGTGATAGCTGTACCTGAAATCCAAATCTAAAGCGTGGTGAACGAGACTCTCTGAATTTGGCTTGCAGCTACCTGGCCACAATGACTTCACAGAAAATGATGGCCTCCAAGCAACAGACATCTACCCAAGCTGACAACTGTGTCTATTTCCAGCGATATACTTATGTGGGCTCTTCACATGGGACTTTTAGCAGCCCTCTGCAGACAAAATCACTTATCAGCTGATAGGAAAGAAGTTTTTCTCCAGCCGATGAACTCTTCCATTCCCTACATGCTAATTTCCTCCCAGAGGCCAATGAAAGTACTAAGGGAGAGCAAACTTTTGCATTGAGAATAACCTTGACTGAAGGAGGTGACAAGTATCCTGTCCATGCCATAGGAATTGCCTGTGGATGTTCTTTGTGTCCCTTTCCATTTCCTTGCTTCTAAACAAATGAGGCCCAACCTTCTGCTTGTTATATTGCTGGTTTTAGGAACAAATGTACATTTTCAACAAAGAAAAGCTTAATACGAGATAGCTGTCTGTTTTCTCGACACTGTTAATTTAACAGAATGTACTAGCTCTTGGCTTCCTCCCTGCAGGTACAATGCCTTGGTCTAATGTGTATTATTTTCGATAAAGCCATATATATAGCCCTATTCTGCCAAGTCGACCATATTTCTCAAAACAGCAAAGAATTGCTCTAAGGCACTGTATGCGTTTTTACTAGAATTTAGATGCTTGAAAAGAATATTCTCCCATCTGGTTACCACTTTGCATAAACTTATATTAAGAGCTGCTACATATTTTTTTTTCCTCCTTTAGCATTTGTTTTGTTATGTATGTTGTAGTATATATGCGGTGATTCAGTGACAATAGTGTAGAGAAAAATAAAACACATGCTAATAAAATAAATTAATAATACAAAAATCATAAATAGTACAATGTAAAATTATGTCTACAATTTATATATAAAACCAATAAATAGTATCAGTAGTAGAAAAATAAGTAAAACACATAACAGGCTGACCAGTGGTTAAACTATCGGAGTGGGTTGTGAGAGAGCTAGATTTGCTTTTTGGTTCTGCTTCAAACTCCTCAGGAGTCTTAAGAATATGCCTTTGCGTGGTATTGATCTCACTTCTAGGAGGCATTTAAAAGTGAGATGCATCATCTAAGCCAGTCGTCTTTGCTCCATTTTTAGTCAATAGAGAGACATTTATCTCACTTGAAGAAAACCATCCAAACATATGCTGGATCTCTTGAAGTGCCTGTATCTTTTTGTTGACTTCACAACATACACAACAAATTTATGTAAGACGCCTGATTTTCCCCTTACACAACTTCTGTTATCTAAATCAATCTCTTCAGCTCCTCGTAGCATTATTGAAGTTCACTGATTTCTCTGAGGTTCTCAAGCACTAGACTGATAAGGACTATTAAAGTTTTTGAAAAAGGGAAAAACTTTCTGTTGTGCTGTAGTTTGACGTTACCAGCAGGGCAGTGTGCTTTTGGTTCTGGTCAAGGGTCAGCGAGTTTTACTCTGGAATACCAGTAACGTGGTTGTTACTGGGGTCTTCCTCCTCCCACTCTCAGTTCTAAGGTTTTCCATTTGTTGCAAGTGTTTCACAAACCTTGGCTAAGGGAAGAACTAGATTTTTTTTTTTTTTGTCTGTTCTGCAGGGAAGCAAACTTCTAGGAACAATCTCCAAAAATAACCTGGATACTCTAAAGCAGAACTCCTCAGATAAAGCAGCCTGGAAGGATTGTTATTGCATTTGCCTATGTTTATGCAGTCACTACGTCAGTAACTAGTACAAATGTTATTCTGTTACAAATAAACCCTTCTGAAAGCACAAGGTATTTTAAGACTGTTTTTGACAGGTATTGAGTAACAGATGCCCGCATTGTGTTTCAGCAAGGTGCTGAGGAATATCAGGCGAATTCTTGCTGGAGCAGGGTTTATCACAGCAGCAGTGCGTGTTCTCACAGCTACACATGAAAAAGCATTCTAGAAACAAGGAGATGTGAAATACTCCAATGGGGTAATTGGGGAAAGGCCACTTTCCATATTTGCTGCTTTCTGGATGCACAAAATATTGCAAGTTTGTAAGGCAACTGCCTTGCAAGATGCTCTCCCACTTTTTAAGACCAGGTTATGAGCTACGTTACGTGTTCTTGAGATGTTCTTGCAGCTCAAAGTAGAGCAGTCATCAAAGACAGTTCCCAAACTGTCCTGGATGGCTGCTGACGATGGACAAGCATTTTGTTATACTTTGGGACACTGGAACAAATCAGTAGGAGCTGGATGCTGCCAAGGTTTTCCAGATACCTGGAGAAGCAACAGCACAGCAGTGGCATGCTACAGGGGGTGCTTATTTTGACCCTAACACTAGCTGGTTGATGGTAAGTTGTTGAAGATCAGTCATCTCTGTCAATATTTAGTATCCCTTTCCTATATTGGACAAGTCAATTTTGTTGCTTCATCTGCATGCATGAAAATATCTACTCCAAGTGCCTCATTTTAACTGGCAGAATATTTGGAAACCAGAATGATTTAGGTGATAAAAATTCCCACTTGATAAGAGACTATATTTGGTTTGATATTTAGGGTTGAGTTCTAACCCTGTTTCTATCAGCAGTGAACTCACTGAAATCAACGGAACTGTGGTAGCATAAAACCTGAGCAAGTCACATCAGGATATTTGGATTTGCCCTGAGGATCAGGAGTGCCCTTAGGGGAAAAGCTTCCTGCCAGATTATAAAAGAGTTCCTCACCTTTCACATGATGAGCTCCTCCCACCTCCCTCCCACAGGCCCAGTGGTTGTTCTGGACCAACGTGTGCAAAATAACCAGCGAGCTTAGGGTACTGGTGATTCTGGAAAAGACTGACATACACTGCTAATATGAAGCACCTGTGTTGGATGGGATGCAGAAAATAAACCAAGCACTGCATTCTCCTTTACAGCAAGGCCAGACTGTGGCGATCTGGAAGCACAACAGGACCATGGAGTGGGTGCAACAAATTTCCATTTAAACTAGCACCTTTGTGCAGTCTCCTTTTGTTCGCTGTGATATGTAATTTGTGCTGCTGACAGTATAATACGAGGGCTGCGTTCTAGTCCCTCCAGTCCTAGAGAGCAGCCAAAAGAGAATAGAGAAGTGCTGTAAGAAACTCGGGGTTGTGCATGCTGCATGTAACACCAAATGCTGCACCAGAGCATGATGATCTAATACTTCATTGAGAACCTGAGATGCTTCTCTCTTGCTGTGTCCTCATGTTTCTTGTGTAATCAAGGCTACGGACAGATTAGAAAAACAAAGCCTAGTGATGTTCTGTGTTTACAAAGCTCTTGCTGTTACTTGTTACACTGATCAGGAGTGAGAGTCACTTATTAGTTAAGGGAACTCAGAACAGATTGCTTAGCATTAGTGCTTGAGGCATTAATGCAGGATGATCTACTGATGGGATGAACCTGCAGCCCCACAGAGCAACCTTCTCCCAGCATGACAACATACACTCATGCATACAATCATGATGGTATTTCTTAGGCAGATTATATTTTAGAAAGAGGTAACTACAGGAGAAAGAAGTACTGAAATGGCTTTGAAATTGCAGCAAGTTTGAAGCAGAATAACCATATATATAGTACACATCTGGCACGTAGCTGTGTATATGTGTGTATGTATATAAATATACATAGACTATATATAAATATAGTCTATACATAGACTATAAAGGTCTTCTGGCATCCTCTTATTGCAAGCAAAGTAACTTAAAAGGCCTTGAGGGCATACCAAGATGATCTCTGTGCACATATCACCTGTTTTCATAAGCTGCCAATTCTTGTCAGTCACTGTCTTTCCAGCTGCGATAGACAGTGACCGCCCACTGAGGTGGTGTTAGTCCCTTGCAATGTGAAAGGAGAGGGGCTCACCCGAAAGGCTGCTGAGGGCTTACTGAAGCACAGCACCAGTCCCGAACCTGGGGGTTACCGACCCCTTCTGTTGGTGAAACACTGGAACAGGTTGCCCAGAGAGGTGGTAGATGCCCCATTCCTGGAAACATTCAGGCTCAGGTTGGATGAGGCTCTGAGCAACCTGATCTAGTTGAAGATGTCCCTGCTCATTGCAGGGGGAGTTGGACTAGACGACCTTTAAAGATCCCTTCCAACAGAAACTATTCTGTGATTCTGTATGTGCGTGTATATATATATATAAAACTTTGAAATGGAACATGAAATACGCTTAAACTGCTTCATCATAAAGCAATTATTTGTAAAACTTCACCTAGTTTGCCTTGTAGATGAAATTTTTACAGCAGAAGGCTAGCGAAAACACAGGCAATTATTTTATGAAACCTCTAAAAGTACTAATACTGACATTATTAATCTCAGAATATTTAATTTCTGCATACAGTTTGGTCTACAACGCTATCATTCAGGTGTTGGGAACCCACAGAGAGCACAAATAAGGTGCTGAACTCAAATATACCCCCAGAGTAACCATATTGAAGGTTAAACAACGGCATGGAATGAGAAACTACTGTCAGCAATAAAAAAACCTCAACTGTAACTCTCAGCCACCACTTACCCTCCCAGAAAGATGTTCACTGAACTCTCCAGATGTTTTTTTGTATTACTATGACACGGCAGGACAATATTGTACTGAGGAGAGTTTTATATCTAAAATTAAATGGCGGTTGGCAAAGATGTGTAAACACTAAATTAAGAGGCAATTTCCTGGGTGCATTGCTATATTAAATCTTTGTAAAAAGAGTGCTGGATGCAGGCATTTCTTTCCAACTGAGGGAGCAAAATACATAGGTTTGATTTATCAGGAAAAATCAACTGCCATTTCCACAACTTTATTTTAGGTGTTTAATTAGTTGGTCCTCTCATATTTTTTTAAGTGAGGAAAACCCTCGTAATTGACCATGAATAAGGAATTATTGTTTGGGAAAGGTCAAATTGCCATGAGACATTTTTCTAGTGGATTTGCATTAATAAGCAGACCCAGAAGGTTATACATTAAGCGGTCCTGGCATTTCATTCATTCATGACCTTAACAAGCACTGACATTTCCTATTGGAGACAGACAAATTTTCCATGTCCGCTGGCAGATATTGTTCTGTATAAGAAAGTTACAATATTTCAGTGTATATGTATATAGTTGTATACATGCTGGCTGAAGAAAACAACTAAAGAAGGAAAAAGTGCAATTAAGAGACTGGTCCTTAATGCAGGGTAAGAATCTCCTTATGGGCAGCTCTGCTGATATAAATACCAAATGGACCGGCACAGCAAGTAGCTGCATTCAAATTTACATGTTTTGTTGGTGCCTGAAATGCCACGAAATCCCTGGATGCAGGACTGTGTGTACAAATAGATAAAGTGCCGACTTGTGTTTGAGGTCCTTCATTTTTAACTAGGGCACAAGTAAGATGAGGATTAAGAGAATTAAGAGAAGAGGATCATTAACCTAACCTGTCACAACAAATGTCTTGCAGCACATAATTACTGATTAAGTTTGTCTTTTTAACTGCAAGGCCAAGCCAGAAGAGCCAGAATAATCTATGGCTGCTATTTTGTCTGTCTATATGAACTCTCCAGAAGCCAGGTGCAGTGTCCGGTCAAACCAACAGAACTCCTTCTCCGCTGACTCCAGTGAACCTCAGTTCTCTGGGAGTGAAACCCTTCTCTTCTCCATCTCCAGTCCTAAAAATTCTTCTATCATCTCTTGACCTTTTTTTCCTTAGCGTCCTCGCAGAAACTTTTTCAGTAGTCTAATTTTTCACAAAACAGCCTGATAGCTGCTGCTCTAGCTTCACTACTATGTAGTGCTCTGTGTAACTTATATAAGAAGCCTTCAGTTTATTCTGAAAATTTTCATACCTTGTGGCTGTGCTTTGTCATCGTGTTCTCACCACCAAAGATGCAAATAAATTTAATTCTGCCATGAGGTCACAAGAGGAGTACTTCCTATCCTAATAAAATACTATTTGGCAATGATAATCTTCTCCCATTATTCTCAGAAAAATTCTCTTCTACCTGACACTCTGAAAACTAAGAGGATAACATAAAATTTGCAAAATCAAGACCTGAAAACTAAAACACTGCAGAATTCAGGGTGTTGAGCAACTACAGTTTACTAATCTTGTCTATGTTCATTAGGAAAGAATCTTCCAAGAGTGCTCCTTTAGTTGGGCTATACACAGTGACATCAAGGCCCACTTTCTATTTGGTGACAACCTGGACAACTCTGTTTTATTGACTTTCATGCTTAGTTGAGAAATTTGACTGGGGCAACAGACAGCGTGTTTGATTTGGGACATTTGCTCCCAGAGTTATGACATGACCCTCATCTCACTTTGGGATCTGTACCATAATTCCTTTTTTTGGAGGTCAGTAGTATTATATAGTTCTGCAATGAATGAAGAGGTAAAAAGCAAAGAATTCTTCACTTGTTCCTCAAAGATGCACAAAGATTTAGAGTAAATCTTTTAGAACCAAGCCAAGCCCTGACTACTTTTACTCCCCTGCAACTTTTTCCTTGGAGCAGCTAATTCTGCCTGAGAGAAGCAGAACGATGTAGATCGCAACAGTCTGACTAGCCATAAACTTCTCACTGATGTAAATTAGCTGATCTTAGTCAACTCACACAAAGGTTCCAGTACGGAGAAAGAATTCCCTTTATGGAATGTCTTAGGGTTAATATTTTTGTTGATCCATCTCCCCTAGCTTTCATGGAAGTCAGTCAGTAGCCAAAGGGAGTCACATCTGCCCTTAGCAATCTCATGTTTCGTCACTGTACCTGTAAGAGCCCTCTGAAATATCGGTTTCTTGTGCGATTACAAATTCATTTTTTCTTTGATTTTCATTTTCACATGTGTTGTCCAATGCAAGGCTGAAAAACAGTAATTCAGTTTGCCATTTTCTGTTTTTGTAGGGAATTTCTTTACTTCAATTAGCTACCTGCAAATGGTTTTCTCATTAAAGTTTTTTGCATGTTTTTTGAATAAGCCTGTTTCTTTAAAGCCTTCAAATAATGCAATAAACACATTTAATATTTTAATTTTTTTAAAAACTTTTTCAGTTTCAAAGTAGCCATTTAAGTATAACAGGTGCCAATACAGTAGATTTACAATACTTGGGCAAGATCACTTTATAGACCTGTGTCAAATTCATATACTGAGAGACTTGACTGTTAAATTTTAACAACTGTCTTCTTTGGCATTCTTATGTTTTGTCATTTCTAAAGGATTAAGCATTTCAGAAACACAGAAGTACTTTGAACAGTAAAGGCATAGCTGGTGTTTAAAGCATCCCTAAAGCTCTGAGTAGCAATGTTTGACCTCATTTTGCAATGAAACTATGCAATGGAAGTATCTGTGGAAAAGAGACTGGCGAGCAGCCAGTGATAATCTGTTAAACCTGGGCCTGAACCATCATCCCACTACAATTGCTCCGCTGACTTCAAGAGCTGCTGTACCTGGTTACGGTGACTGTTCTGTCCCTCCAAGTTAAGACTTGGAAAAGATGCAAACACATCCATTTGCCTCAGCTCTCTTCTGACTACAGCAGAAGAAAAGTCAGTATTCCCATATTCATTGCTTTGGACAGTTAACAGTATTCACACTCGTAATTAAGGGATTATAAAGTTGCATGTTAAGGCAGTATTTCTGAGTTTTATAAAAATACCAAACAGACAAGTGTATAATTAGATACCTTGTATGGACAGTAGGTCAGTGGTAGTTTACTTCCATAAAATGACAAGTCACTTTTACCATTTACAGAACCTTTACCTCATCTGCTACTGAGATTGCCAGATAAAATGACATTCTAGTACTCAAGCACTTTAAAAGTCAGTTTTCTGATTAAAGTCCTCACTAAAGAAGTGATTCAACTGAGATTAGAAGACTCTTGAGAAGTAGGGGAATTAGTAAATACATTTACTAATGAAACAATGAAAACGTTAAAAATGCCAGAGGCTGCTGTGACTGTTATTCATTGTAAGCTATTTTGTATTGAAGTTCTGCACTATTTCCTACCATAGTAAAATTGTATTAAAACATATATCAAACAAGTAAGACACCATACTAAACAAAGAAGTCTGGACTTGATTGGTATTCACATCAATGAATTAAATAGAGAAGCAAAACTGAGAAGCAGAGAATTTGCAAATATGAATACACTTCTACAAAGGAATGGACTCAAAGTTGGGTAAGAAACATCTTGCTTAAAACCATAGCTTCAGGAGGAGTCTTATTCCCTTATGCCCATTGGTGACTGGTCTATAATTACATTTTAAAAATTTATTTAATGAGTGTAAAATAGCAATGAGTGTAAAATGTGTGAAAATAACCTAAAGCTTTACAAACACCTGGAAACACAAAGAAGCATTCATCTAAATGTTGCCAATACTCCCGCATGCCACTGTAACGATTTTGGAGCTCCCCAAATGAAGAACCTGGAATACTATTTCTGATTTATTTTACTTTAGAATGATTAGACACAAAATCTGCCAGGTTACAATATCTGTCCTTCAGAATTGAAAGTACCCTCCAAATCCCTGCTCACATTCTCTATTTTCCTCAACTGTGTGATGGGAAAAAGAAGAGCAAATTTTTGTAGGTGATGTGACCATCAGACATTTTTGTGGTATTGAAGTTTATTAGTTTGCAAAATGGTTAAAACAAAATAGAAGTCACATGTTATAAATTCAAGTAATGTGTTGGCCCAAGGACCTAAAACAGAAAAGACAAACATGAAATTAGAAAGTTAAAACCCATGACTCTTAAAATCTTTTTATCACATGAGCACTTTAAAACTTGCTGAGAAAAATTAAACCACTGAACACACATTATACAATATAGTCACTTATATGTGAAACCCATGGGATTAATGGAATGAAAGTCACAGAACGAGGAGTATTTTATTCTTCTAAACTGATGTGCCTTCGATGTAGGTAATCTGATTTTCCTCATAGTTTTTAAATGGAACAAGTGACTGTGAGAGAGATGGAAGGACATATTTAACCGGGAAGATCCTACTGGTTTTACACTATGTTCCATTGCAAGAATACATTTCAATTTTAGTGATATTGATAATGACTTTGGCCCAGATGCCTTAGTGCTGACTTGGCTTGTTAAATCCATCCATCATGGTTGGATTCTGAATCTGAGCAGCTCCTAATAGTCAGAGCACTGTTGTTCGGGAGCAGGCAGTTTAAATGGTGAAACCAGCAATAACTACACAGTACAGTAAAATAGATCCAAACAGCCTTTAGCTGTAAATCTACTATGAAATTCCCCAAGAGACCTTCATATAAAACTGGGGTGCAGAGGTCTTAAGACATATGCTACTTTCTCAAAAAATGACATTTAAATAAATAGTTGGGATTGTTGTCACGTAAAACGTTTGGATTAAGGTAAATGGACTGCATTTAACTTTTCTTAACTGTTGTTGGGTAGCAGTGATAATATGAAGATGAAACATTATTTGTTACTGTAACAAAAAAAGGCACTGATCATAGAACTTAGAGATATAATGGGAAACTGAAACAAGGAAAAAATGACTAGTTAGCTGTCTGTTAACTACCCTACTCCCTCCACATGAAAGAAATACTAGGTGTAACTAACACCAACCTTACAATAATTTAAAGAGAAATTGTCAATAAAAGAGGAGAAAACTGGATTGTAATAGACGTGCCTGGATAAAGAGAAACTTTTTCATTAGCCTAGGAAGAATTATTTTTTTTGGTAACTGAACCCAATGCTGAGTGTATTGTCTTCTGCCCTGCCGTGTAGCACCAGCAAAGTTGTCTGTCCTTATGCTTTCAGGCACGCGTTCTCCTCAAGCCACACTACTTTTATCTTTATTGGAGCTTTGCAGTATCATGTAGGCATATTCTGACATTCTTCAAGAATTGTTCAGCATAATTTTGACTTATATTGTTTCACTTTAGAGTGGCAGCTAATGCCCAATTCTGAAATGAGGGATATTTAATCAGGATGAGAATGGAACTTATCTTAATGATCTAAGCCAAGTTTAGCCAGGTCTTCAGCCACAGCTCTAGGCTATGTATAAATTTAGGGGAAAGGACTGAAATGTATTATTGCTGCAGTATTTTTCCAGCCTCATTCCTCCTCATCTCTAGAAAAAGAAATCAAAACAATGGCAACTTTTATTGAAAAGTATTGCTTAGGAATTGAAATCTTCAGGTATGAAGATGTCATTCACGAGTAATCGAATCATAGAATCATAGAATGGTTTGGGTTGGAAGGGACTTGAAAGATCATCTAGCTCCTGCCATGTGCAGGGACACCTTCCACTTGTTTTCTCAGTCAACCCCTGGCAGGTTTTGCTGTGCCAATAAAACCCTCCTCCCACTCTTCTTGAAAGCTCATAATTCCAAATTACATGGCAATAAAGATGTTTATTAAAGGAATATTTGGCCATGTATAAAATTTGACTGTAAACTCGATTATGTGTTATTGGCACCACTATTCTACAAGTATTATATCCTACAGTACTTTAATTAAAAAAAAATCCACCAACTGGGAAAGAATGAAAAAGAAACCTAAACATATAAATGCAATAAAATGAACAAGAAACTAATTCATTTGCATCCAGCATAATGATCTCACTGACGTACATAATGCTCTTACCATTCTACAGAATGAAAGTGAAACTTCTGCCTCCTTCTAACTTACACCTGGCTGTTGTTGCTTGAAATTGTGTTTAGTCCTTTCCTCTGTATACTTTTCCATAAGCTTGCATTGAGAAAGCAATGTTAAGAACATATTGGAAAAAATGCTGTTATTTTCTAACAAGAAGCCAGAACTTTTTTTTTCTTTTTTTTTTTTTTTTTTTTTTTTTAAACTGCAATGTGCAAATATATGAGATCTATCATGGTAGGAGTTTTGCACATTCTAAATTTTCACAAACACAAAAGCCTTTAAATTTAGTATAAATATTTTTGCAAATTTGCCTTCTTTTAAGATTTTTATGTCTTTTTGCCTGTTAGTTTTAAATTATGTGGCATCTTTTAAATTGAAGGACATACAGCTTAAAATAATATCAGCTTCAGTGCCATCTGTGTGAGGCATCTCAGATATGTCTGAGAGAATCAAAGTTGGAAGGCCAAGCCCTCTCAGTAGCTACTACACAGACGCATAAAACTCCATCCCGAGATGTGATTCAGAGCACACAAGTTACAACTTGCCTATAATTATCTAGTACAGGTGGCATGAGTTATCCCCTAACAAGGAATTCATTATTAAAAATGCCAGGCTGACCAAAAATGGACCTTCTTATGCTGATACTGAATCCTCTGAAGAGAGGACTGTAGTAATTTTAGAAAATCAAAATTTTAGTACCATTTGATCATAACAGGTTATTTCTCAAAGCTAACAAGACCAAGGATTTTCAGTGAGTGAAGGGAATGCATTATTTAGGGCATGTTAGTCTCAACAGTGCCACTTTACCTGATATTTGCTCCAGCTGGACTATATGAAATGTAAACTTCATTAGCTTCATTAATTTCTAACCTGGCAAAGGGTAATTTTGCACCCTTAACCTAAAAATCTGTATTATTTGTTTCAAAATATTTTTCTTATTTAACTACTGCATTGGTCATAAGTTTTCAAGTAATTTTATTCAAGACATTAATACGTAGCTTTTCAGCTTCAAATCTTGCCTCTGCACGTAAGCAGAAAGGTCATCATGGATTGGTTTTAACACAAGATGTGGCCTGAGACTGGAATGTAAGCAAGCCTGTATAATGTATGTTATGTCTCACTTGTAGTGGAGGGTTACCTGCAACCAAGGAAAAGCTTAAGTTTTGAGTAGTGGGCTGATTTTAAGTCAGCAGTATTATGGCGAATTTGGAGGGAAAGACATGATTAGCTTGGAGTGAAATAGCATTGAACATGGAAGGGAATAATAGCCAGGGGAATGCTAATGATAGGAGAAGTGATAGCATTTGGAAAACAGGTACTGAAGGTTAGTTAGCTTTGAGAGCCTAAAAAGGAGCACGTGAGGTACATGAGACTTAGCTGCAGGAGCAATGGAGTTTACTAGTAACAGTGATGACCTTGTGAGAGAGAAACCTCAAGTGTTTGTGCAGAATATGAGCATCTGGTCCAGGCGTGCACCTGTGGCAACAACGGGAGAGCAATGTGTGCCTGTGTCTGGGGAAGAGACTTAAAAGTATGAGTGAAGTGGCAGAGCACTGAGGTATATCTTCCTGCTACCTACATAGGTGGAGAATAAGGTGTTGAATTTTTTTCATTATACACGTAGCTCAAAAGATTTGCCTCTGGATAAGCAAATTTTTTTAGCAGAAATAGAAATTGTTTTCTGTACTTCACACAGTAATTTCAATGAGTCATTGGAATTACCAATTGCATACAAAGTAAAGTTTCACTTGTTTTGGTTAATGTGCATTTATATTGAGCATTTGGGGGGCATGAATAAGAAATCATATTTGAAGGAAGCTAAGCTTAACCTCAAAGTAAAACTGAACTGAAGTGATTGGATAGCTTAAACAAGTGATGTTTTAGATCAGGCAAATAGTACTCTGTTTCTCTCGTACCTTTTTGCTTGGATTAGTCATTTCATTTTAGCATTTTTAAGTATGTTTTGAAGATGTGATGCAGGTTTTGTTCTATTCAAATTGTACCTGCTGTCCCCAGCACAGAGCTAGCTGAGCAGCAGACGGTCATTAAATTTTGGCCATATACTAATCACATACTGTAATATCTTTAGGAGTCTTTAGGATACGTGTAGTACTCCGAGTACGCAATTCTACCTTTATCTCAACAGTGAACATAATATGAACTTTTTCTTAAATCTGACATATCCTAATATGGGCCTGCTGAAACTTTTACATTCAGCTTCATCTTCAATTCACAGATAATTTTTAGGCTAATCAATACCCTATATAATGCCTGAGAACATGACATAGCTAGACCTACCTGTTCACTTGTCCAAGCATCAGACTGAAGTAGCACCTCCATGAAAAGTGTTCTTTGCACATCTGAAGCGGCAAGCGACAAATGAAATGGCACAGAGAAGAGCTGATGGGGGAGAACGTTGAGAAAAGCATGTCAGTTTCTGTTCAAAGAAACATAAGAAAAACAGAATAACGTGCAAGGAAACAGAGGAGTTCTTACCCTGTATTACCATCGATGTGAAAATACTGGTGAGCATTCCTGGCACAAAGAATGGGTGAATTCCAATCCTGGGAACATCCAGAGCGGTTCTTGCAAGAAGTAATGGAGTTTTCTTTTCCATGACCATGCTGTTCATGCCAAATAGAAAGCTATGCTAAGCACCGATGGTGCTTAGGCAGCTCGGGATGAAGCAGAGGCAGAAAGAATCTCCAAACATCCAGAAAACTGAGTTTTTCTAGAGATTGCTTAGCAACAGCACTGAGTGAGGAGCGCACAATCAAATTAACTGTTGGGCAGGAGGGAGATATCAAAGGGGACCACTCACAACAAGGCTGTGTGAACATGAGAGCAATTATGGAAATTAAGGAGGTTCTTATCAGTTACACATATAGAGATATGACCACCATCTACTCCTCATCAGTGTTTTTTCTCACAGAAAAAACCTCTGTGATACACCCTGTAGAGTCGTCTTCTCTCAAAATCCTTCTTGAGAGCTTGAGGATGATCCAGGTTGGTGAGACTGAGATGTAGTACAACAGAATAGATGAAGTATTTTACTGCTAGTTTTATTTTGTCCTATGCTTCTGGAATAACTTCTCCAGAAATATTGCTACCTCCATGTTGGTCAGGATTTTGGCATAACCATTTACCTGGATTGTTTAGTTTGTTAGTAGCTACAATTAAACCAAATACAAATCAAAACTCTTTTCATGGTTTATGAAGTAAAACTATATCATTATTGTTGTTACAGACTTCATGAACTCTTGCACCTGTTTATACATTTGCTTGTATTTTTTTTACTGCTGAAATTTTCTTGGTTTTTGAAATACCAATCTGTTTAATGTGTTACACAAGTGGCTTCCTTTCTGAATGGTCATACTGTTTAAGACAGAGTCACAGCAAGACTGCCAAGAGAAGAAGTAATTTAACCATGCAGAAGAGATATTGATGAGTTGACTCCAGAGGGGAAAATATATGAAGAAGAAAGAGGACGCTAGAGAACACTGAACAGGTATCATCTCAGACAGTAGAAAAAAAGCAGTTTTTTTGCACTAGTTGTAAATGTTCTTATAAGAAGTGATTTTCTAACCTCTAAATCACTGCTAATTGTAAAGTATTTGCCTTTCTCTCACTTCAGAACTCTGTGTATAAAGGCAAGACTATAGAACAGAAAGTTCGTATTCGGTACATAAACTACCATGTAGAAAACCACGACCACGGAATATGCTATGCTCTTCCCTGTCCAGACCTGACTAGTGTAGGATCCCAAGTGGCAGCTTTTACATTCTTTGTTCTTTAAAATGCTGATCTTATTATTTACTGGATCCAGAAAGAACAGTACTCTGGACAGTACACTACATGGGCGTTCCCCCATCTCACATTTCTGCTGTGTGGGCTCATCGTGAAGGATGTTATCACCATGTAGTGGGGTATTTCCAATCAGCTATGCAAACATTGCCTGTTTGCCTTACAGGATGTGGCCAGGCAGCAGGGATGAAGGTGCCTTCTTGCTGTTCCTGGGCATGGCAGATCAGGTGGAACATCCTGAAGGGGCGAGGCAAGTTCATTATGCTCACTCCAAGAGTCTTCTGGAGTGCAGGGTGGGACATGAAAGGCCAAGGACTGAGCAACGAGGGAGCTGGTGGAACAGGGACAGAGCAGAGCCGAGCCTCCTATAGGAGCAGAGGACTTCCCTGAAGCAGGGAGCAAACTCACAAGCTTTGAGGATGACATTCTTGGTGATCCAGAAGCACTGACTGTAGTTGTGCAAGTTAATGTGGCAATTTTACCACTGAATTTGGTTTTTGTTTTTCATCTTTGTAGATTTTTTAGTATTGCTTAGAGACTATGGTGGACTTCAGAGAATCCTGCTGATTCCTATGAAGTTCTTACCTGCCCTCTGCTTTTCTGTTGAGAGGGTCAGTCAAAAATCTGAGACAAAACACGTCTGAATATTCATCATGTGTTTGTAGCAATCGCTTGCATGTCACACAGCTAGCACAGGCTTCCTTGAAGTGTAAGTAAAATTAAAGTATACTGACCTAACACTGAGTTGGTGAGGCCAGGCCGGGGAGCTGGAGAGGCAGCAGACAAGAGCTGGGACAGATGTAGGGCAACGTCAGGAACCACGGTCTCGCTGCTTTGCCAGTGGAGGCTGCTGCTCCACACAACCCAGTTACCCCCGCACCACAGTTCTCCACAGTGTCTAGCATGGCTTTCCAAGCTGCTGCTGGTGGTGATGGAAGCAGCAGCCTTACTCACATTTTGCTGTTTAGGGGAAAGCCTAATTTGCTTGTGACCTAAAGATGACACTAGTATCTTTGAACTTTTTTCATCTGCAGGGGCAACGCTTTTCTTATAACTGTGGGAAACATGTCTATCATGTATTTTTAATTTTAAAGGCTAAATTATGCAGACTTTTCTCCACCAGATGTATGCATATACTTATTTGATTTATTATGTGTTTTTTCTCATATCTGTGAGTGCCTCTAAAAAACCTTACTGTATGGTTAAAACTGAATAAACAAACACTGAACACAGAAATTTTAAAAAGTTCTTACATTCATCAGAGCTGTAGATATGTAAAGTTTTCTGACTCGTGGAACTCTTTGCTTGGAATAAATTGTTTCATGACTCTCTTGCTGCTATCATCCACATCTGTCTGTAGAACCCAAAGTAATTTACACTCAATGTTTTAAATACCATAATTGTTTGTGTTAGCCTAGGATTTCCTTTTTTTTTTTTCCCCCTGACATGTCTTTTTGTTCTGCCTTTTTGAATATTTACCATTAAACCCTGTAGAAAGTGTGCCTTATCTTTAGGCATTTGTTGTTGGGTTGGGTCTTGCTTTATTATTTTGCTTTGACAACCTTGAAGTTAGGTACATTAGGATTTTCCTGCAGTGGGCATCAGAAATGTAAGTTTTTCAGCTTTGATGGTCCAGAAAAATTTCTGTCACAACTGAAACGAATGCTTACGGTACTTATACATAACTGTATGTGTAATAACAACTGGATCTCTCCTACTCTTTCTTATGGAAAAATCTTTTGTGTCTTACCTTGTCCAGACAGACTATCTTGGTCAGCTTCCTTGAAAGGTGGTTCTGTCATATCAGTCAGTTCTTTCTTCTCCTCAGCTTCACGATTCTCATCTCCGGCTTGCAGGAGATTAGGTGGGGTAAAGCTACCTGTGGTATAAACTGCCAGTATGGTAGCCTGCTCTGTTGGAAACTCGTAGCCATCGGTGATTAAGTCATTGCTATCAGAATCATCTGCTGGAGGAGGCAAATAGGAATCCTCTGGTTTTGGAGGACTGCTAGTGCTACCCAGAGCACTGAAAGGCACTGTGGAACTTTGGTGATCAGTAGTGGTATCTTCTGTGTTTGGAGGAGATTTGTCCTGAAATGGTCCTCTGGAGGGTTTGGTAGGGAACATAGGTTCAGATGTAATAAAATTATTAAAGTCTTCAGGAGCACTGATCTCTCCACTTAGCACGGGGATTCCAGTTGTAAATTCATTGACCAAGAGATCTCCTGTTTGGCCCACTGTTGCTGGGCTGGGGTAACCTAGTGGGAGTTCCAGACTCATGGAGTCCTCCTGAAAAAGTTTTTTAAAAGCAGCTTTCATTATTATATTTAACTTTCATTACTAAAAAGGCCAATAATCTTTGGCCACAGGATCTTGCAAACAGCTAACTCAGCATGAAGTCATGGGATGCATAAAATGTTTGGCATGTGCATGTGATCCTAATCACACTGCCCGTAATTTCAAAAATGGTCAAAGAAAGAGACTTTCACTATCCCTGTCAATTGCTCTCCTTCTGTCATTAAGATGTACTACTGAACCGGTGAAACATTGTTTACTTTGTAATTAACACTGCAAAAGGTAAACAGGCACTAACATTCGCCTGTAACAACTCTAAACAGTATCTCTGTTGCAGTATAACACCACAACATTCATCCTTACAGCATTTACAAACGGTAGAGATGTATTTTAGCATAAGAGCCTTTTTGTGTATATTTATGAACATCTTAACACTGTTTAATTTCATTTCTCAAGGGGAAATAAATAAATATAACAACCAGTCTTAACTCACCAAATCAGGGCCTGCCAGAGGTATAGTGACGATGCCCTGGATATCATTATCAAAATCAGTAGGTGGTATAATAGATTCTGAAAAAAAAAAAAAGGAAAAAATAGAAAGAGAGCACAATACTTCAGCAGTGGCACATGAAAACTGATCAAAACACAACAACTCAGTAAAAAAGAGTATTAAAACTATTCTCCATCAAAAACTATTTTAAAAAAATACACATTAAGAAGAAAGAGGCATAAATTTCCGTTTAAACTGGCAATTCTGAGGAAAAAAGGAATTTCATATGCATTATTCTTTGTTCTCTTTGTTTAGTATAAATGGGATAGGTCTGCAGAGAGCTGAACCATGGATGAATGCTTAAAATCAGCTGAAGTATGAACTGCTCGGTTAAATCTGCATGGGCTATGGTGAGTCATTATATTGTGTTGCTCATTAAGCCTAAATTCTTTTCAGTTTCACCCAGAGTCCACACCATTGTTACTCTCAGTGTTTTGGCTTTAGTGCCCAGTTGCTCCCTTCACCCCCACAGAGGAACTCTTTAAACATACTTGCATGCAACCTGTTTTTCTAAAACTGGTTATTAAAAACAACTAGTGGGAAAAAGTTGATTAAAATAGTTATTATTACAGTTTTCTATAACCATGAATTTTTTTCTTGGTACTTTTAATCTACATTTTATTCTTACAGAAAGTATTAGTTAGTCTTAATTTTTTTTTTTCCGGCAAAAATGCTACTATTTGTAAATGAAACACCACAGCTAAAATTTGTTGTGTGTTTTTAAGATTGTTTTGGTAAATATATTTATGAAAAAATATTTTAAATTATTTTCCGTATTTTTAACCCACCTCCCCAAAACTAGGGCTGTGCTAGCTTTGAAAAAATCATTGATGGACTTGAAGGGGACATTTATTAGCTGGATTACTGAACAGGATGCAGCCTTTCAACCTTCTGCTGGGGGTCTTCACACCTGACTTGTCATCTACATTGCCTTTGTGTTTCAGGGAAAAAATGCACCTTTACAGTGTGATTTGCATCACCAATTTTAGCTGGGGATCTTTAAGGTGTCTTCCTCTGACTTCACTGGGAGGTTGCATGGCTTGCTTACAATCGAGACAGCTTCCAGAAAGCTAAATTTATGTTAGAGGAAGCTACCAGTTTTTGTCTTATTATGGGACATAATATATACTGGGACACATTGGGAAATTAAAATGTTATAGTGATTATTCATAGTCTTTTTGTCTTAGTGTGCAAAATATCCAGATTTTCTAAACAAAAAGTAAGAAATAGATCCATCAATGTGATTGGGAGTTAGGCTGTAAAATCGTAAACGCACATTTTGCTATAAAATTTAACTTGGATCTGTGCATTTAACTTTGGATGCTATGCAACACCGAGGAGAATGGGATACATCAAATGAAAACAATGTGTTAGAGAAGCAAAAGCGACCTTACTGAAATTGCATCAGTTTGAAAGGGCAAGGCTCAGACTTGTGCCTGGCACCGGCCTGCCTACTGACCATCAGTAAACTGAAGCGTTCCAAGGTCCACTGGCAGGGACTGGTCTTCGTGGAGCGCGATGGCAACCAGTTGCTGAAGGTCTGTTACTGTGAGTTTAGTTGCTGATATCTCCCCCTCTTCGTTGGGAGAAAGTGGCATTTTTTCGTTTTCAACTTTATTAGATCCAATAGTTGAGATGTCATCTGCTGTGCTTTTGATTTCTGAGCCATCTCTCTCAAAGTTTACAACATATCGTGCTACAGTGCTGCTTGATCTGCAAGGAGAAGATGCAAAAATGACCAGTGCAGCAAAATCAGTTACTGGCTGAGGACTGATTTTAAAAACAAACAAATAAACAAACAAAAATATATACAACCATAACATACTATCTTCTCTAAAAATAATGCAGATACACTTCCTTCTAATGAGACTGTCATCTTCAAATTACTTTTGCTATACCTAATCTTTTTTCTTCTATGCATAATTTTTAATAAAAATTCCAATATTGAAGAAAATTATAAAAATATTCTAACATAATCTGGTTTAATCTGACTACTCAGAGACTGTAGAACTGGTGGTATAGTTTGAAGTCATTGATTATTGGTTCAAACAGTCATCAATGCATGCGGATGTTACTAGAAGACATAATCACCTATTAACTACACAGGAACCTATGAAAAGGGATTAGACAGTTCATAAAACTACAGATAAGCAAAAATCCTGTCATGTTACTCATTTTTGAAGAACAGCAAGAAAGTTAGCTAATGTGGCAAGCAAATCACATTTCACAACAGGAATCAGCCTTTCCAAATCCAAATGAATGTGTATAGCTTCTCCCTAGATGTACTTGTTTAACAGAAGTCTCAAATGTTCACACCTGTTAATACATTTCTTTTCATAAATGCTAAATTCACCTAATTAAAATGAAAAATAATGAGTACATTGTAAAACATTTGTACTCCACTATGTTTCTTTTTATAATATCAAATAACTGGAGAGAGAGGAATTTCACTTTATTTAGTGCATGCTATGCATTTACATTTATATGACATTGCAAGAATTCAGGAAAAGCACTAGACAATTCTTCCTTTTAAACTATGAGTAAAAGAGAAATTCTGGGAACTGACAGACAAATTGTTCTCCAGCAGCACTTTTAAGCAACAACAAAAGACTCTGTAGCTGTTTGTATTACCAGTCAAAAGCTCCCTGCATTTTATCAAGCTAGTAACTGGTCTCTTTGCCATTCTCTCTGGCCTGGTAATGTAGGTAACAAATCAAAATCTCCATACTTATTGAAGATAATGTGTATATGCAAATAGGAAACAGCTAGGAAACAGCGGATCAAAAATAGAAATTTAAATATGAAGTTTCCCTTTCTTTTTTCACTTTCTGTTTATGACTGAGAATTTGAATTCTACTCATCTGAATGTGAATTTGCTTAGGTCAAACAATTTTCTTTCCTTCAGAGAGATCCTGACAAAATTTGATTATATGCACCTTTCAGATTAAGGTAAGAGCTGTCCCTGCTGCTTTATATCACAGATTTTGCACTTAGGCAGGGCACAAATCAATTTGCTTTGCCACATCAAGTTGAAGAACATTTATTAATGTATCTATCTACATCAAATAGTCTATAAAATAATTAATCTTAATTATGAATTACAGACAAATTACCCATCTTTCTCCTTCTTCTGTCTTCATTTCATCACAAAAGAAAGGGTGTGATAAAGGATTGCAAAAGAAAGAAAAACAAAAATTCAGGTATACCAGTAAATCAATCAGTTGTACATCAAAACCACCTTTTGACAATTTATCTTATCTTCTATGTGTCATCTATAATTTTTATCTCTGTGTGAAAATGACAGCCTACTCTCCATCATTACACATTTTTCCCTTCCAAACACTGGGAATCTCCATTTTTTGAGTGAGGAAACACAAATTTTATTTTACTGTGATAGTTTGAGATACCCGATTTCCTATTTCCCACTACAAATAGTGCAATTTTTCATTGCTAATCTATATCTTTATGGTGGCAATGAACACCTGTGACAGTAGTAACGACTATTACTGTGACCATAGATGGTGCCTACTCAGATCCTAGTCACAGGGGTAACTTGACCTATTAATTACCTCCGGAAGACATGCTGATGTTGACCTTCTGTAATATAATGCCCTGTTATTTTCCCTCATGAATTCTCTAGCACATATCTACTGTTGCCCTTCCATATTGCCTTGTGTAAAATGCTGCTAATATATGTAGCAATATAGAATCATAGAATCATAGAATTGCTGAGGTTGGAAGGGACCTTTAAGATCATCAAGTCCAACCTTTAACCTACCCTGACAAAAGCCACTTCTAAACCATGTCCCTAAGTGCCCCATCTACCCTTTTTTTAAACACCTCCAGGGATGGTGAATCCACCACCTCCCTGGGCAGCCTATTCCGATGTTTAGTAACACTTCCAGTGAAAAAATGTTTCCTAATATCCAATCTAAACCTCCCCTGACACAACTTGAACCTGTTTCCCCTCGTCCTATCACTTGTCACCAGGGAGAAGAGGTCAGCCCCCATCTCTCTACAACCTCCTTTCAGGTAGTTGTAGAGGGTGATAAGGTCTCCCCTCAGCCTCCTCTTCTCCAGGCTAAACAACCCCAGCTCCCTCAGTCGTTCCTCATAAGGTTTGTCCTCCAGACCCCTCACCAGCTTTGTAGCCCTTCTCTGGACACGCTCCAACACCTCAATGTCCCTCTTGTAGCGAGGGGCCCAAAACTGAACGCAGTACTCGAGGTGGGGCCTCACCAGTGCCGAGTACAGGGGGATGATCACTTCCCTAGTCCTGCTGGCCACGCTCTTCGTGATACAGGCTAGGATGCTGTTGGCCTTCTTGGCCACCTGGGCACACTGCTGGCTCATATTCAGCCGGCTGTCAACCAACACTCCCAGGTCCTTTTCTGACGGGCAGCTTTCGAGCCTCTCTGCCCCAATCCTGTAGTGCTGCATGGGGTTGTTGTGACCCAAGTGCAAGACCTGGCACTTGGCCTTGTTGAACCTCATACCATTGGTCTCAGCCCATCGGTCCAGCCTGTCCAGATCCCCCTGCAGAATCAACCTACCCTCAAGCAGATCAACACGCCCGCCCAGTTTAGTGTCATCTGCGAACTTACTGAGGGTGCATTCGATCCCTTCATCCAGATCATTGATAAAGATATTAAAGAGAGCTGGCCCCAACACCGAGCCCTGAGGGACACCACTTGTGACCGGAAGTCACAATGGCTAAGGGAGAATGGACAACACCACCTGTCTTTGCTGACCTTTAACTCTCAGGCGCTAACTAAATTCCTAGATGGTGGGAAGCAATCCTGGTCTTCCACATTGATGATTATACTTTCATATCAGCTCCTAAAACCAAGATAGTAAACAGAAATGGATCCCAGATCTGGAGTCACAACTGAAAGAGGTTAGTTATTGCAAATTGTAAGTGTGAGATGCTACTATAGATTTTCTCTGCTTGTTCTGCAGTAGCCAGCTTTTTCTTTTTTTACTTTCATTATCAAAATGTAAAAAACTAATTTTCACTCTATTTTGCTATTGTCTCTCCTTTCCCCCAGCCATTTTGCAGAGAAAACTAGGAAGAAGTATGCTCTTCTCTAAAATTGCATTGCGATATGAATGTTCTTCCACATGTATTAAATATTGCTAGAAGGACCTGATGTTGTGCCATAAGCACACAAGAATTTATGTGTTTTTTCCTGCTCTTTATTCCCTTTCAATTTTATGTTATTTCTTACTATTAGTAATTTGTTTTTCCCTTGATTCTTTATATAATGTGCTCCTATCTATAGAAGCATAATCATATCAAACAGTCACGTTTTGGTCCCCCCTCACCTGTAGATTCTTTATTGAAAAAATACACAGTAGCTTGTATTAGCAGTAAAGGTACAAGGAAGCTAAAACTAAAATGGCAAGACAGAATACAGATTTGTTAAAAAAGGAAACATTTTTAATTGTTTGAAACACCTGGGAAATACCTATTGGAAAAGTTTTATATGGGTGAACATCTATCCTCCTGCAACCTTCCCTTGCCAAGGCAACTTCACTGTGATCTATGAAGGGCACAGGATCCACGCACAAAAAAAGTAGGCACCTAAATAATCATACTCCTAACTCTCTTTACCTTGTCATTTGATAAAGTCCCCAATATAATTTTACTGGCAAACAATTTCAAAGGATTTACTGATTACTTCACCCCTCAGGGAACGAAAGCCACTTCTACTTAGTGATTCAAAAACTTCATAGTCTCACTTGGGATGTGTTTGCGCTTCTCTCCATCTTGTCTCTGTGTTGCTCCTGGAAATCTATTTTCTGTTTATAGCAATGCACACCCCACTATTATATAGGTCTCTTCATGTTGGATGGAAAGAAGGATGAGGAGAATCCTAGTAGCCATTGGAAAAATGAGTCAGATTTTCATACTTACTTAAATCCTAATACGCGGATTTCCTTGAATCCTGGAAGTTTCTCAAATATTTTTTGCATCTATAGAAAAACATTAAAATCATTAATTCAGCGTAAATTGTACCCCTAAAACACAAGCACAGGTGGGCTACCTAGACAATATTTTTCATATTTCAGAAAGAGCTTTAGGAAAGAGTCTCAGCTGTCCCCTTTGTGGTATCATTGTTGCTCAACTTAAACGTGATATTTGGTTTGTATATGCTGCCTGTATTACCTGTTAACAGGCAAAAAGAAGTACAAAATACAGCTTTTTTTAGTAATGTAATTATGTAAATCAGTGATAATCTAATTCATAATAGAGCAAGTCAAGCAACATGAATCAAATGTTTTACTCATTTTCAGCAATTTTGGTTCATGAATAATTTTGTGATTCAAGTCACCTTAACTGTAAATTGTTAATTATGTAGAAATAACCAAATGCAGATGGATTTAGATTATTTGACAAATCATTTATAAATTCAACAGTTATGACTGTCTTGTACAAATAGAATAATTTTATATATTTTTAGTTCTAATGTAATCAATTGCACAGTTAGATGGCTTTGAATAGAAGAGACGACATAAAGAATAAACAATGAGCAGAAAAGGTGAATTCTGTATACGTTTTTCAGACTTTAGGATAATAAGTGTTTTTATCAGCACCTCAATAATTAACAATGTTTTGAGATCTTTGAGCTGATTGACCTTCTGGTCTTTTCCAATTGTAGCAACATTTATACCGCTAAATGAAATTAAATATTTTATGCACACCTACAATATCAGAGGAAAGGGATTTGCTTAAAACGCACAGTTCCACGGTTCCTTTCTGATTCTCTTCCTGGTCATGTTAAGTACCAGGCAAAACATTGTCTGTCTTTCATCTGCAACCAAAGCCTGTGAAGTCGAGGGACTTCGGCACTTGAAAAGAAGTGGAAAAGCCTTTTAATTCATCATATCACTTAAAAAGTATACGAACTAATGTGGAGATCTTTCCTCAGCTATGTGATTCCGTACAAACCCAGCACACATTTAAAACTTATTCATTCATGTGTGAGAGTTTGTCAGAACTGGTAGGGAATGGGCAGTGAGACCCAAAGCTTTCTCTGCATCTCATGTAGGTTAGGTGAAGAAGAAGTAGCAGAAGATCAGTATATTATCACAGTACTAAGTATAAGCCACACTGTATCAGCCTCGATGGCTTTTTCATTGCAGCAAGCAGAAGAGAAGCTGAAGTCTAGTGCAGAAAATGGCCTACCATCTACACTCCTTTTGCCCAGAGGACAGTAGGAAAGGAGCTGAGGAAAATACTTCATTTTGATCTTGGTCTGACGTAGGAAAAGTGGTGCAGAAGTAGCAATTGGACCATGGGAAGATTTATTCACGTGACTAACACTCACTGAAAGTAATGGAGATTAAGGGCCTAAATCACTAGTATGCAATTCATTTTCCTGAATTTAGGCAAGCGCTGTAATTTCAGATGGTTTAAGATCATTTTCTGCTCAGTTGCTGGTTCAAAAGGGTGTAGCGCTCTCAGATTTGAGAAGTCCCTGCACATGTGTTGGATAACCTGGGGCACCTAAAAAGGCACTAGATGTCCATGTTTAGGCAACTGAATCCCATTTTAGCCATGTTCTAACAGCTGACTCTTGGCATGGGCTTTATTCAATCTCTTCTTGGCTCTCTTTATACCATAATGAAGTTGATGCTTTCTTTTAACTCTATGCACATGTGTAGCTTCCTATTCCCTACTTTTGCCAAATAAATCTTGATTCTCAGAGTATCATAAGCACCTGAATCTGAATACTGTTTTTCATGCAATTTTAAGCGTCTGCTGTGGCATAGAGATGTACTTGCACTGTAATGTCTGCCATAACTCTTCCCTCTTGCTGTGTCTTGGAATGAATTAGAAACTGGGCTCGGAACTCCATGGCCCCAGCCTTTGCAAGGGCTTCTCTGGAATTTGTGCAGGAGCTCATGTAGCTGGATGAGGTTTTAATTCTGAATCTAATCTCCTCACTCTCACTCTTTGAGTGCACCTGTAAAACTGTCTTGTATCAAAATTGTCCTTTGCTTCCTCCATGACGTCAGGTGTATTTCATGGTACTGGACTACACATAATTTTCTATTCAACATTGCTTTTTTTTAAAGTGACAGATAAAATTTCATGACAATAAACCAAAAATTTAACAATCAAAAAACTTTGCATTTCACCCTGTCCTATTAGTGAAATTAATGAAATTAATGAAATAAAAGTCAGGTTGCAAAATTACATCATTATGTGTGTAGTAAACAAAGTCTGCAAGCAGTTATGTTTGAGGATAACAGTGGAAATCTCCAGAGAAGCCACATTTTTATCATCTCTGCCAGTACATCCTTCACCTTTTTTCTATGCATATCTGAAACTGAACCGGAATAGTGAAACGGCTTGCACTAAGGAATGCTCATGAAACTTATGTGAAGCTTTAGTTAATTTTATGAAGAAAACCTTTTGGGATCCTCAAGTCATTAACTGCCATCTATTGAATTGATAGCTAAACATTCAGTTAATATTATTAATTATATGAAAACACCACAGATGTTCCAGTTCTTACAGAAACTGAAGTAATGCACAACAAAATGACTGGAAGTCCTTTGAAGAACAGTTCAGACAATAGTAGCTAATTACTTTTAACATTTATATTACATTTTTCATTAGGTTTATTGTAGAAATTAAATTATGACAAAATACTGTCCATGAATTCCTGATTAAGCCCAAATGATACTCCTAAAGTTACCCTGTTCATCAGTATCTGAAGCTCTACTGCTGACAAAGACATTGTCCTGTTAGCTTGGTGGCTGAACAGATGGCCCAAAAGAGGGGAAAAGCTGTCTATACATGAAGAAAAACTGAAGGTCTTGAGACAACAGGAATTATCTGTTTCAAATGAAGGCAGTAGATTCTAGTTCTGTTTCACAGTGAAGGTAATTTCATATTAAGAATCTCAGTCAAGGTACAAAGCCAACATTTTGGCATTCACTCAGCCTCCTTACCTGTAGCTGAAATTTGGCAGCAAGTTGTCGGTACTGTGGGGAGTTGGGATCATTGAGTTCAGGTGTGTACTCCTGATCAGTGAGAGTGACACTGAATTCTACCATTTGCTCCACAGGCAGTTCTGGGACTGTATTTGTTCCCAGCTCCTGGAAAAGAAGAGTAGAGGAAAAAAAAAGGGGAGAAATAAAACAAAGTGATTTTTTCCCTACATTTCAGTATTCAATATGTAGAAGAGTTCTCTTTTAAGCCTTCCACCCAAATAACTTTCTGAACTATATCCTACAAAAGGCGAGGGTTTCTAGCCACATCTGTTGGCTTAATTCTTCTGCCTTTGCAAACAAGTTTCTATTACTGTGACTTGAGAA
Organism: Larus michahellis; assembly: GCF_964199755.1. NCBI lineage: Eukaryota > Metazoa > Chordata > Aves > Charadriiformes > Laridae > Larus > Larus michahellis. The sequence goes on along the minus strand of NC_133898.1, from coordinate 96,464,266 downwards.
TTGCCTTTGATATGCATAAATGAAGGTGATGAAAAGAATCAAGCCATTTCTTGCACAGAGACTATTACCAAGTCTTCTTTTTTCCATCATCACTAAACTCATATAGTTTTACTTGCTACTTTGGAGGAAAGAGTGGGACATGAAGGAGAGTGAGAAGCAAATGCTAAAAGCGGGTTGTTTTCCTGCCCTCAGAATACCGATGGTCAACCAGAGCAGACTGCCAGACTCTCTGTTACTATTTCATGTTCAGACATCTGCATTTGGTTTTTACTGATAATAAAGTAGAATTAGCCCTACCTGTGTTACATCTTTACTGTGCAGCTGACTTTACTGCTATTAAAAGTACTCTTATTTTGTTTATTGTTTCCTGACACTATTTGCAGTTTTGGCTTACACTTGCTAATTTTTTCCTTTAATAACGTTAAACTCCAAAAGCCAATTCATTTGTAGGCTACGATGTGCTGGCCACAAGGAGGAGAGCCACTATGGGTGCATTCCAAAAGATTTCCTAACTCATCTTAGATATAGCAATACACATTTGCTAATTTTAAGATCAGGAGGTATCCCTTTTTCATTATTCACAAACAGGGCTGAGCTTCAAATTTCAAGTCGTGGAATGCAAGTACCTGAAGAGGTAATGCAGGGAGGCTACCCAGGAAACTCCTACCTTCTGCCAATCTGTCAGTCCTTCCTCACAAATCTTGTTACTAAAGCTAACACATACCATCCCTGCATTCCACTGCTAATGCATATTATTACACAAAAAAGACCTTTGTTTTTTTCTGAATAAAACCTTTCAGGGTTCTATAAAGTTTTCCTGCTAAAAATATGAAGGTCTTGGAACACAAAACAAGTTTTTCTTTACCGCATGTACTGCATACACATTGTGTGTTTATACTTATTAGCAATACTTACATATTCTGTATTCTTTAAACACTTTTTTGTATTTTTATTTGCTCAAGGACAATTCTGCTCTCAGCCAGGCTTTTTATACCTTGGATAAACAAACAAACACAACAAGAGCAAAACAACTATCAAGAAGAAACTGGCCCAAAAGAGCAGCAAGCTCATCAGCCTGATCCCCACAGAGAGGTGGGGTTTCCACTTCTGCTGCCAGGTGGGTTGGCACAAGGCTGCTAGAGACATCTGTGCCATACATAACAACTAGGTTTTGATAGCTTCCAAGAATAAGCAGAATAAGAAATATGTGCAATTATGGTGTGTCGGGGATAAGAGAAAAAAGAAGATGTTAATATAATAAAGAATGAGTGCAACAGGAGAACACTTTCTGCACCCACTGAGTCTGCGTAACTCAGCTCTGCTAAGTCATTTCTCAGGATGCCTCCGTTTTAGAGGAACATATGTTTTGTGTTGTATATAAAAACTTGGCTCATCAGTTAAAGAAAGAGCATTCTGTAATGTTCTATCATATAAACAGAAGATTAAGGAATATGCACTTTCCATATAACTGCCCTATGACTTTTGAGGAGCCAGACTTTAGGGACCTGGTCACAAAGGACTGGGCTGAGAAAGAACAAGGAGACCTATAACATGGAGGAACTGGTTAATGCCAATCTCCCGGTACATCTCAAACATCACAAATAAGTGATTTAAAAAGCATTTTTTCCTCATATTCTATCTGCTCTTTCGCTCCGACAGCTATGATACAGGTAGGTAATACACCGTTGAGAATATTTAGATTATTTTGCTTTCTTAGATCGTGAGGAGGTAATCATTTTGGACAATAAAAATAGCATTTATCTGGGATCACTCCCAGGCAATTCCTGTGCCGGAGCTGAGAATCTTGCACAGGCGGGATGGAGAATGGTAGCAAATTGCCAGGGCCGTGATGGGTGAGGCTTTGGCCAGCATTTCTGCCCTCAAATTCTTGGCATTGTTGTCGAGACCTTGAATTAACCCCAGCGGGGAAGAGGCGTCACGGGCCTCTTCCTACAGCCTGTACACACACACAACCAAAAAAGACCCCACAGTGGCTTTTTGAGGAGCTGCTCTAGAAGGGCAAACTTTTTAGAAATTGAAAAAAAAAATCTCAGAGCAAAGCAGAGGGGAAATGCAAGGGGCTGGCTCCCACCTGGGGCTCCTCAGCAGCGGCGTCTACCTGAGGCCCCGGGCCCCTGGTGAGGCCTTGGTCTCTTTCCAGAGGGAGGTTCCGGAAGGTTCCCTGCAGCTGCCCTGAGGCCAGGGCCGCCTGCCTGCCACCCCCATGCACAGCAGCCGGGACAGGGAAAATAACAGCCCCTCTGCTCACCCCCAACCCGTCTCAGACGTAACCTATGGGCTGTGGTGGCTGCTGTAAACCTGTGGTGGCTGCTGTAAACCTGTGGAGGCGGGGCTAGCCCCCAGAGCCATGCTGCATGGCTGCTTTGAGGAGACATAGCGGAGATTCCCTGTTTGACAGCTGGCTGGCTGTCCAGTCCTGTCCCCTGTGCTGTGGAAAGCTCAGAAGGTATGCATCTTTACATTTTCTGATGAAGAACAAGGTTACAAAATGGTGCAACATACAGGACCCTCATTAAAAGAATGAAGACTCTGCATAAAAGCTGGCTGACGTATTTTTATACTTTCTACTGCATACGCAAGAAACATCATGCACTGTTCCAGTGCAGAACAGATGCTAATAAAAACCTCCAGTCCTACTAGCAGTAAGAGAGGGGAGCACTCATGGTTTATGAGCACTAAGTGTTCGTAAGGCTTCCCCTCCTTTTCTGCTAGCTGAGCTCTAAAAGAAGAGGCGAGTGAAAAAGTGGGATAGGAAAATAGGCTGCCCTCACCTTCACAGGCGTCTTCGTGTCGTTAACAATTTCGTTGAGCAGCGTGCCATTTGGTACCGGCGCATATGGAGAGAGGGATGTACTGGGAGAGCCTGGGGGAGTTTAAAGTAAAATCAGGCAAGAACAGGTTTGCTACTTTTTACACAAAAGACGTCCTTTCTTTCCAGGTCAAAACATCAGTAGCATTGCACGTGTGCGACGGAAGGCAAAAGTGACACTGGCCATGCATCAATGAAATTGTGTGAATTAAATAATACTTGATCATTTCCTGTCATACTGCATTATATATCACCAAATGTCTGTGCTCGTATTTACAGATTTTTATCACTCCATGAATTTCTGACATTATTTTAAAGAACTGTAGTACACAACACTGTTGGTAGGTTTAATTGGAATAATCTGCTCAAATTAATGTGTTGGCATCACTGTGACTTTCCGGCTAAAGTCATTCTTTATTTTCATCCACTTGCTTATTTTGATTAACAAAATGCAGGAGCTGACACTCTAGATGTTATTTCATAACTGAAGCAAAATTAGCCCTACTCTCTATTCTCCTGAAACTAGAAAAACATATGCGTTTAAAGACTGTGAAACAAACCCTGGAATGCTACATTTGAGTAGCAGATATGCTGTAAAGAAATCAAAAAATGCTTCTTATAGATTGTTTTGCCAAAGCACTTTAATTTTACTTCACTGAACTTGTCATGCTTCTACTGCATTCATTAAATTACAGCCTTCTACAATCTATGAATCACTGGTTTTAGCGATTCTATTTAATGGGCAGACGCACAGCAAGCAGATTTGATTTTACCTGTAGAAATGGAAGGAATGTCTTCCAGCTTTTTGCCACCTGTTTTCTCTGTGGATATTTCATCTTTCCTATTAATCAAATAGAAATGAGTGATTTAATGATCAGCATGCTGTATCGGCAATGGCAAAGGCGTAAAAAAAATGTAGAAATGACCCCAATATTAAGTGTACTTTAAATGAGAGAAGTTATTTCTAATGAAATATTTGATAAGCTGATTAAACGGGCAATGGAACAGCAGATCATATTTTATATTCAACAGTTTATATATTTAATTTCCTTTCCTTCAATATGGTATTTGCTCTTACAATGAACAAAAATACTGATCTGATATATTCCTCCACCAAGGACTACCAGTCCTGTGAGGAGTCTGTCTGTAAGGTTTCATGACTGATTTTCTCTGAGCAATCAGAGGGATGGTGTCACAGAGATTAAATAAGTGCACAGGGTCTGCTTTTTCTCTCTTTGAAGTCTATGAATGGTTGACCACTGACTAAAATGGGAGCAAGACTTCTTGTACATTATCTAAACCAACAGTTGCTTCCTTTGCTATATCTCATCCTATCAAGATAGTTCAGGGAGGGCTTTGGCTTTCTAATTTTAGAGCCAAAGGACATTTCATAGTTCCAAAGGTGTTTCACGGTTTGGTGTGAGGAGAGGATGGGTGTAGTTATTGTTCAGTTGTCAGCCTGCCTTATAATATCATAAGGACACTTCCAACTAATGATAGTTTCAAATCAGATTCCTGGATCAAGATTATTGTGAATTGTAGGAATGTTTACATTTGGATCTGGATGTAGTACTGTTGGGTTAATGTCTACCATGGTCCCCATGGCAGACAGCTGAAATCTCAAGTTAAAATATGGTGGGTGTGATGTACAGATTGTCTGCCTTGCATCACAGGATTTGTTTTGGTATTGTTGATATTATTTTCTGTTGTAAGTTTTACTGTCAAGTGCCGATGAAGACATTTTGGAACTGAGACTGTTAGCTTGCCTGAAAAACAGAAGTGGTATGTACATGTAAGTGCATCTTATAATAGATGTGTCAAAGATTCCTGCAGGTAAGGCTATAGAATAATTTCTGTTCTAAAACCAAATTTTTAATAATTTGTAACTTTTAGAAACATTTAGATTCTTAGATAAGAATCTTCTAAGTGACATTTTGAGATTTTTCTTTCCTCAAGTTGTGGAGTGAAGAATTTCAGTTGTTTTAGGTCCTAAAACCCAAACATTGGGGTGTGTGAAAAAAACACAGCATAAAATAAAAAGCCCAATCATGGAAATAAATGAGAATAGAATTCCTCAAATTTTGGTAGAAATAGCTATTAATAAGGCAGTGCACACAGGTGGAGTGTTTTTGAAAACTGATAGGAGTGAAAGAACAAGGAGCAACACAGATGCACAGTGTGGGGTTAACTGAGACAACACGAAGCTTGTAACATAGACAGAAAAAACGTTTGGGCTGATTTCTGTACAGGTCCAACTTAGATGTTTAATAACATAAATAAAGAATGTGAACAACTCCTGATTTACCCCATCCTCTGGATATCTTGTATAGTGAGAACTGAAGTATTATTTGTAATGTTTTCACAATGTTAACTAATTATGTGTTGCGTCTTTAACTGGAGACTGATCCCTTTACATGGAACCTACAGAAGATACAAAACATTTCCCAAACCACACAGTAGTAAAGATGAAGTCCAACAATGCATAACCATGGCTGCCTGTATTTCCAGCTAAAGTATGAGTAATTTTATAGCATTTACTTCACCTTCTGAACTGTGTCTAGGGAAAATTGTACTGTTCACAAAGAGCATAAGAACTCTGAGATCAGTCACTTCACTTGTTGCCTTGCTGCTGCTGTTTGCACTAGACTGAGTGAAAAGACCTCCCTTTGGACTTCCAGGGGAGTTTAATTAGGCCCTACGTTATTAAAAATACATTTCTGAGAAAGAAGAACACTCAAAGCTCCCATGTCGTAATGAATAGAGATACCTAAGCCCTCTGTGATCATGAGACAGTATAATTTCTGAATGGAAAAGATTATTTGCTACACCGGAAAATATAAGAAAATTTGAAGGAAAAATAATGCATTAATCAAAGAAACTGTGGACAAAGATTTGTCTGGCTGTACTAGAGTATTTATATGGAGAGAGTCAGAGTTCAGTATTGTAACTTTAATCCTGCCATTCTCAGACTTCTGAGGATTGCCAGGAACATACTTTTTTCCCAAGAGTTTATGGAAGCATCACATTAATTAACACTATCATGATGTGAAAAAATACAGGGGAAAGCCAAAGTGAAGGCATAGAGGTTTCATGCTATTGCTTAATGTATCCTCCCAGATAAACTTCTGTTCACCTGTCTGACTTTCATTTTGAGAACGATAGCAATTGTGGGTGAACTTTTGTCACACTCCCAATCAACACTAGTCTAACACAAAGCTGTGGCTCTGTCAGGGTTCCGTGCTCACATTAGCCTAAGAAGATATTCTGTGGTGCCTCAAAGTGAACAGGCAACTCAGATATTTGGCCACCTTAATTATTTGGGATTCCATTACTGTGTACTATGATACATACAGTATACACATCTCTCACAGCGCACACCAAATACACCACAGTGCTACCTGTGTAACTGTTCACATCCACACACATCTACACATATCTTTTTCAAAAAAGGCAGTAACATCAAGTGGCAAGGTTCTACTTGTGCTACTTACCTTTCCTGGAAGGTTCTATGTTTTACTCGCTGCGAAAAGATTAAGAAAAACAGCATTTTACTAGTGGGTGTATCCAACCATTGAGCAGAAGCCTGTTAGCTCTTTTGTTTACTGTACTTTTATGTTTTCCTTCTAACACATGCCCCCTCCTCTTCCTGAGCAATACTTTGCCATTATATAAGAAGACAGGGAGGTACTTGGAAGTCTCCCCCAGTTTCCAAACAAATGTCACTAATCCTTACCCGTTGGATTATTTCCAGGTGCTCTTGGGAATTGCTGAAGTTTTTGCCAATGTCGAATATGCAGAAGGTTTCCCTCTGGCAGGCAGTAACCCAATTCTGATATTCAGAAGTATCAGGAATCCGATCCAGAAAAATACGAAAGGCTTCCCACACAGCTTCCTGGCAGACTGAGTAAGAAGAAAGAGACTGGGGATGGATGCTTTGTACCAAAAAATAAACTTGAAAGCCTTTTAAAAGTGATTTGGGATTTACACATTTTACTGTACTTAGTAAACAAATCCAGCTTCTAGGTATTTTAAGATATTTAGCTCTTTTAGGTATTTTTGAGCTGACAGTCATTTGCCTCTATGCTGAAGGATTAACTGTCTTTGAGTTAAGGATTGCTAATTTCCCTCATTTTAAAAAAGAGATTAATTTGGCCTGACATCATCACCATCATGAATAAGGAGCAAACACAAAGCACACTTCCTTCACCTGAAAGGTACATACGTACAAAGGTACATACTGGATGTTCCAGTGAGAGCAAGCAGGGAGGTAGAGAAAAAAATATCTAGCGGTCATCATACTTGAGTAATCATAATTTTAACTTTATACAAAGGTTCTATACATTAGTATGGTTAACTATGCATAGAACAAGCAAAACGGAACATATTTAAGATTTTGATATTCCCCACACATATAACAAAATATTTTAATGGAAAAAAAAATTAAAATACAGCAGGCTACAATTATTTGTTTATATTCCAAAATTTCAATGTGATTAGTCTTTTCAAAATTTTAAGGACATTCTGCAGCAGGTACATGCTTTTATGTTTCTTTAAGCACCTCTGGAAAAATTAAATGACTTAGTATAGGTAAAATTCCTTTGGAAAGAACGTGATTTCCTTTCTTTCTACACAACCGTACACAGTCATTTGTTCAATGTTAAATATCTCCCCCATGGTGATGAATCACCCAGTTAAATGACAGACTACATCAGACAAGATTAACAGGTACTGTGGCTGCAGAGGGAACAGTAGCATTCTCCATCATTTGGAGAAATGAAAATGAACATAAAGAGAATAAGACAGTGGGGGAGATTTCGAAAAGGTGGTATTCAGGAATGGCTCTAAGGGAGCTTCATTTACTGGATGCAAACTGACTTAATTACATGAGCTTATGTAAAACCCATAATATAATAATGGAGATGAACACTTTTACCTATTCTGTTGCCTCCTTATGCAAGAAAGCTGTGAAGTTCAGCTGTAGTATGTTACAAAATATATTAGAATGCATGTTTGGGCTTGGCATCCAGTTTTTGGATCTATTTTCTAGCAGTCAGAACTCTGTCAGGCATTTCAGGTAAAACTTGTAAAAGATAAGTTCCTGCTGTGAAGACCTTGCTCTCTAGCACCGTGAGTGAGGATCGTGACATGCGTGAGTACGTGAGGGAGGGGAGAAACCATCAGCAGCTAGGTTATAAAATGACAGCTCAGACATACATTATAGCGTTTACTTTCCCTTCATGATTCTGATAACACCGGTCTTAGATATGTCTGCGGAAGTGAGTTTTTGAGAGTCATAGATGGCCAGGTGAGGCTACACTTTTGAGTGCACTTTTACCAACATCTTGCTGAAGTCTCCTCTTTTTTTTAAGTTGAAACCATTTCTAAAAGATTCTGGAGAATGAACTGTTTGCTCCTCCAGACAGCTATGGCCTACCTAACTACACTGATACGTCTTTGGATTTATGTTCAGATACTGGCCCCTCCCCACACCCAGAATATTTGGGTTTCAGTTAACTCACTTTGCACAGCCTCAAACTAAACATAGAATTAATCCTTGGCTGCACCTGAGTTGTGTTTAAAATCAATGAGTGGTCCAAAGAGATCCTCGAACTAGCCCAGAGCCAGCCAGGGAGTGCTGTTCTGTGTGGACTTTCCTGCTTAACTGCAGAAATATTCACTTATGCAGGTTGTGCTCTGCAGGGGCTGTGAATCCAGTTGTGTGGGATAACCAACATGGCTTGGCGGCTGCTACAACCAATGTGTTTTGAACAGAACCAATTCAGCTGTCACTACGACCTTCCTGCTCATGGGTGACTGCCTCTGACTGTACTTGCTGATTCCTCTGGTATTGTTAGTCAACAAAGGCAGCTGTATTTTTGCCTTCGTGAAAATATAACGTACACTCACTCAAGATGAAGGAACACACTTCTCAAAATGTTGTTTAAAGTTTAATGCTTTTAGAGAAGGGGAATTTCAAACCCATTAGAAAAACCGTTTTAAGAAAAACTTGCTAGCAATTTAAAAGCTGTTGCCTTTAGCACTTTACTTTGCGAAGTTCATTACTGTGAGATGGGACATTTATTTTCAGTACTTGATACCTCTTTGACTTTAAGTGAGATAATTATCTGCATTGTCTAAAATAACGGTGTCTCTGAAATGAGCGCAATTGGTTTTTCTAGGTATTCTCTAAACTTGCTGTAGGGATGTACTCACCTAGCTGTGTTAGGGCACATCAATAATACCTCAGGAACGACCTGCCCTCCCAGTAGAGCAGCTGCATGTGGAGCAGATGTGGTCAGATTATTAAAAAGGAACAGGATGTCTTTTGAAGAGATTTATTCATTATGAGCTAGCAGTTAAGGCTACCTTCTATCATCTTTTTCTCACAATTCTGGTGTCTGTTTTTCTGAGCAGTAACTGCTGAATAAAGAAGGATATATTATGTGATGAAAAGTAATCCAGTTACCAGGGTTTAGATAAACATGACACATGGCCAGCTGAGGAGGCGGCGTGGCTGATTCTATGCAAGCTCCCAGTTTGGCCCAAATGAGGGACTCTCTTCATGGTGAACACAACATTAAGCTATGGTGTGTTATTTCAGAGTTGAAATGCTGCCACTCCAGTGTGGCTACCAGATTATCTTTTCATGAAGGCTTCAAGGATAATGCTCACAGCACCACATTTTCACTTCTACCTTTTTTTTTTCATTTATCACTTTCATCAGGTAAATTAGCTTGCTCAGCTGGGAGGGCAGGAGTCTTGGGTTCTGATCTTTCCTTGAAGGAAAGATTTTTTTGAGGTTTTAACCAAGAACATTGTAATGGAAAATGTGCAACTATTCAAAGGAGCAGAAACGCCTTTTTCTTAATGAGTGTACAAATTATTCAGCTGCAGTCATCTGTTCTCTTGCTCACTTTTTGGGAATTACTCCAGCTTCAGTTGAAGAACTGTATGACATCTACTCAGAAAATTTTGTGAGTGTAGGACACTCTGCTGGGAAAGAGGAGCTGTAAGTTTAAACCTGCTTGCACTACAAGACTTACAAAGCCCAATATCCCACTCCAAACTGATATGCTGCCCTCCAAAAAGGTGTTACTATAAGGTGGTCATAGTTGAAGTTCTTTGAGTTCAGATCAATGATACCAGCCTGTCCCAGGATAGCTTGCTTTCAGCCCAATCAGGGACATGGCTGGTGCATTCTTGGGACCTTCAGGATTAATTAGTATTTAAGAAAGGCTTTTTGGGTCAGCCTCTTTAACACGTTTCAGAATTCTGTCTAATGCCCATTAGGTTGGAATTCCGTCCCACAATGGATACCAAATATGTTTGTATCTATAGGAATGGCTACAGCCATTGTTGTAGTTTGCCCATGCTGCCTAGAGCAAGTGGCTGCTGGAGTAAACTTTCTGCAGATCTACATTCAGGCTTCATTTCAGAGGGAACTATCTGGTTGCCTGAAAGAGAGCTGAGGAGCAGCAAAGTTACACACGTGTATGTGAATGGCTGGAGGTCAATACAGAGGACAAATAGATAAGCAAAGTTGATTTAGAGAGTAGATGTTGCCCTAGATACTTGCATCCCAGAAGTGCTGACTAGGTTTTAGAATTAGCCTTGGACCGTCCAGCTGCAGCACTAAAGCATGCATTTTTTTAATAAAAATTGGAACAGACACAGAATGAAAAGCTGGGAGAGGGAGAGGGAGGAAGAGAGGAAATTAAGAAAACTAGAGGACTATTTGCACTGTATATTCTAGGGACCTAAAATTGGAGTTGTAACTCTATAGGCTCTCTACAGTCACAGGAGGAAAAGAAAGTGCTGGGGACAAGTGGATTAATTTTGAAAGTGCAAAAAAAACCATTCTAGACTTTTTAAAAGTAAGACTAAGGTCTTTGCATGAGCTGCTGGCAATTAACCGTGTTTGTAGCATACCCACACTGCCACAGACTTAATATAACTACCGATACACCAACATATTTGTGCAATGACCAATGAATAGTTTTATTCCTTCTCTTGAACTGGTGGGGTAGCTTCGTTGTTTCTCTTGAACTGGGTGAACTTCTGAATAACAATGATGGCACCTGCTGCACTTTTGAGAGAGATGGTGATACATCTTTACACAGTAGTGCAAGCATAATTTAGTTTTCATGTTCTGCCATGCTAGAACACTATATAATTACACTGAGTTTATTAATCTTTTGAGTGCATTATTTTATTCTGTTCTGGTAACTGTCTGTCTTGAACCATGCTAAGGTACATGTAACATTTGGTTATCTACCTAAAAATAAAGCATAAAGCAAATATCACATACACTGCCTAGAGCTAAAGAACAAGATTCTGGAAAATTATTGTGTTTCTTCAATTAAAACAAATACTTTAAGGAAGGAAGCACATATTGCTATCATCATCTTACCTCTTAGTCTATAGTAAGCTTGATGACTGGCTAAAATCTGCTTCACTGATTCTTGTGGGCAAACTTTCACACCAGTTGAGAAAAAGGATGACCTCTTTATTCGGTGTTTTGACATGTCAAATATCCGCCTTATGGTTGATACTCTGGACCTTTTTGTTGTTCTTTCTGTTTTGTCTGACCCTGAGGCATCTGCAAGTTGTTTGGCTTCACCACGGTTTGTTTTACTAGGAATTTCTGGAAAAGACAAAAAGTAAGCATGTACTTATACATTACACAGGCAGTAGGTTTCAAATGTAAGGTCAAATCTGGAAAATGGGCATGAACCTGAGAGCTCTTTTTGTTACATAATATTGGTGTCAATGCCTCGACTAAATTAATGTGCTGAGGAGAAACATCCTGTGATCACACGGGAGAAATGGGACCCAAGAGACCTGGTAACTAATTTCCTTATATCTCAACACGTGACCTCCAGGTCACACAGGGTAAAAGTTTCAGAAGCCCTAAATATTGTTCTCAAAAGTGACTTTGGGTTAGATCCACAAAGGACACTTAAGTGCTTGAACTTCGTGCTACAGCGTCTCATTTGTGAGCATATCACGCTGTAGGGAAGTTTATAGTACAGTGATAAATAATGGTCTGGAGCTTGGGGAAAGTGAAGTGTATCTGTAACAGCTTACAGTATAAAAAGGTGTCTACGCCAGCAGATAACTAATGTGAGAAACAGTTGTATCTTAAATCTGCACCCTTTTAAGATATTCTCATTTTTCCTTTGGGCTTCAAGGCACATCTCCTTTCACATCACGTTCAAAGTCTTGAACACCTCCCAAGAACTGGACCCTGAAACACCTTCTTTCAAAAGCTGAAAAGGAGTTTGATTGTCTTTGGGGAAATACAGACCTGTTTCCAGTCTCCCTTTCTTACTTCATGATGCACTCTATCCTTCCCTCACATAAACGGAAGTGTTAATCAGAACAGACTGCAATTGTGTTTCTTTGCCACTGGATGATAGGAGTTGTGAACTCTCTGGTGTTGTATCTCAATCGGTCTTTAACTATTCCTGGCAAAGTGGAACAGCTACAGTAGAAACAAGTGAAATCAGTGAGTGGGAATTGAAGATCTAAGCTCAATTTTACTTGTGGAGCTATTCACTAATGAAAAATGGAAATATTTCTAGGGTGACAAAATAGCCTCAAGCATAGGAACCCCCATCTTAGAAGGCACACAAAAATTCAGGACTCGTTTGATTCCACTTCCTAAGTATTTGTGATGCAGTATTACATGACATAGCAGCTAAATTTAGTGTAAAATGCTAATGATTTTAGCAATTAGTGTCTTTTAGATTATCTTCCAAAATTTTGCATACATATTAATAAAGAGGCTAAAGTTAATTTGGAAATACCTTTTTTTGGTTCCATTTTCATGTATTTGATACAGTCATTTCAGAGGAAAATTAAAGAAAAATGTAAACAGAATAAAAGACATTTTGAAAGAAAAGCGTAAAATTTGTCGATAATTGGAAAACTTTAAGGGAGAAACTATATGATAGACATGGTGTAGGTGTGCCTGAGTGCTGATGAATTGACTGAAAATATTGCTTTGAAGAATGGTTTAAAAACTTGTAAAAGAAGAATAAGAGGAAATAATAGGGTCCAAATGGAACAAGTTAGGTAGAGTAATACTATAAAAAAGTAAGAGTGAAAAATTATCAGTTTACTGGAGAAAGAAGAAATGTCACACTGCATATAACAAACGCTAATTATCGTGTTCTTAGGCAAATCAAGAGAAAATAAGGAAGGGACAAACACATTATGTTGATATCCAAACACAAATTTGGAACTGTGTTAATTAAATTTTTAAACAAAAGTGGTCAGATAAATGATTAGGGAATAATAATTGAAAAGCATACTATTACAAAAAGAATAGTACTTGAAATAAAGAATGGGAAAAGTTCTACCATATATGTCAGTATACATACATATATATGTGCGTGTATATGTATATATTTGTGTGTGTCAGTTCTCATTTAACTTCAGAATGAACATCCAATGCTTACCGTGTAGGAATCACAATAATGACATATATATTATGAGGTAGGTTGAACGGTGGAAAAAAGTTGAGTAGTTGACTGCTTGATTATGATGAATATTGTATGAAAGACAGGAAGTTAGACAATGAAGACAACAGGGGATTGTTATTGCTTTGTAAAGCATGCCAGAGGCAGCAACCTGTAGGCCTATAACTGTCTAATTGTTGCAAGGCAATTTAAAATGATGATGCAGTCAAATAGTGTTTGTTATTAAATGAAATGGAAGTAATTTTTTCACAGTGATGTCAGATCATGAACCATAAACTACATGAAAGAAATTTCCCCTGTGAAAACATGGCACTGGGTCCATTGGAAAACACAGGTGGCCAAACGCTGGATCAGCTGGGACACTGATATTTGAATAATATATGGGGTGAGAGCAGAAGATCCAATTCCACTGAAATCTCAAAGCAGACCCCTGAAATGCTCTGGAAGAAAATACCAAAAATCTTTTTGAAAGGTAGTCCATTTTACAAGTTATATTAACTATGATAGCCCAGGTCCCCAGGCAGTCCGACCAACTGGGGCAGAGGATTTTGCCACTAAGTTCTTTGATAGCTTTTGTATGGAGCAGAGGTCTTTGTTGAAGGATTTGCGTCTTCCCCAGTATTTACCCCTACGTCATTAACTTGAATTAAGAATTATACTATTCAAAAACCTGAAAAGGAAATTCTTCTCAAATGATTGTTGTAATGATTCCAATTTCTCTGTGTTAGGGTCACTATTTGGGCTTTTCAGTCTGAGAAAGTGACCATACATTACCTGCTTCCAGTTATCCCTGTTGTGCTAGCCTATTCAGGGTAGGTGTGAACTTCTCTTTTCATTCTTTCCCTTCAATTTCCATTTTTTTTTTTTGTGGGAAGGATCTGTTGCTTACATATATTTGCTCTAATAGGTTTAATTCCATTTGTATCTTGTGGTTAGTAAATTTCCCTTACTAGAGTAACTTTTATTATCATCAGTTCTTGAAATTACTTTTTAAAATTAAATTTAAGCAAAATTTGAATTGAAAGAAGCATCAACCCCTTTCTGCACATGATTGTCCAATACTTGTTTCCTAATATTTACTGAATGCAAATGGAAGAAAACCTGTCTTTTGGAACAAACATTATTTGTTCATAATTCTTCAGACCTGTGCTTTCCCCCGTGTCTGTGGAAATTCTGAGCTGAGAAATTTGTACCTAAGACTCCCAGATGGTTCAGCCATGTGCTTTACTATAATATCCCTCCATCTACAACTTTTTAGGTACTTGGCTTTCAGTTTCCTGGGTTGAAAAAAAATCTAAAAAGAGATCTGTGCTATTATGAAATTGAACCCATATATATTAGCCGATCCCTTTTCTTTTTACCATGCAACATAATAATCAAATAAATTGGAGTGGTACAAATTTTACAGGGTACATAATTTGATCATCTAAAAAATAATACTGGATTGTTTTACTATTCTTAAAAGAAGACATTTTGGTAAACTTTTTTGTTCTCATTCACATGCAATCTTGAAATTTTGATCTCATGCAATCAAAAGTGCTTTGATGTCCATACAGGTGTCTCAAGCTTATGGTACTGTTCTTCAGGTTTGTTTTCAGGCGGACAAACAGTATTCATTTCTCAAATTAAAAAAATGAAATCCCTGGAATAAGGCCAGGTGGCACCCCCAAGTCTCTTGAGACCTACATTATCAAATTTATAACCTCACTAAAAAAAAAAAAGCGGGAGAAACTGATTTCAAGGGTGAAAGTTCCTCTGTGTTTTGAATAATCTACATGATGAAAAAGGAAAGTTACGTTGTTATTTCACTGAATTCTAGAAAAAAAGAGTTTAAAGCTGTTCAGATAATTGATCAGTGGGATTTTCTTTTATTTGTTTTTATAGACACAGGAGCAAGAAGCTTGTATTCATAACTTTTTAGTATAACTATAGTGAATGCTTTTCTATACAACTTTATTCTTTTCTAGCTGTTAATAGTATCAGTTTTGGGAGGCCTCCAGTTTTCCTGTGGGTTTGGGATTTTTCAGCAATGTAGGCAATCTGTGTGCAGGAACATTTACCTACAGCATTGATTCGGAAGTAAACTTTTAGTTGGATTTGACCTTAGAAAATTAAGATGTCATTGCATACAAAAAGAAGAATTTAAAATACTGTAACTACAGGTTTTGGCAGCAAAATTCAAGGTGACATCAGGACAAAACTTCTGAAGTCTGAATAATTCATCATTAAAAGCATCACAATGATTGACATGTATGAAAAAGCAGATTAGTCTGAAAAATAGGTAGATGTTCCTAGGACAGAGAGGAATGCTTGACTGATAAATGAGACATACTGCCTTCACAATAAAATAATTATTAATTAAAAGATAAGACTTATTTAAGGGGAACTGCTGAAATAGGACAAGAGTAAAACTTATCAAAATGGGTTAATGCAACAAAGGTCACATAAACGTGTTGTTGTGATCCAATTAAATATACAGCAAGGCCAACAGCTCCTGTGTTGGTAATTCAACCAGTAGCAAAAGTACAGAGAGAGGTAATATCCTAACTCTTCAGTCACAGTCTCCTCCTGTCATGGGAGCAGTGAGGACCCCAAATTCTAATGGCACTTGCCACTGACAGACAGGATGCCCATGACACGTGCTTTCCTTCTATTGCTTTTTTAATCTTTTTTGTGACGCATTGCCTCAGTCCCAGTTGCACAGGAACCGTCTGACTGGATGGAAGTGGCTTAGATGAGCAGGGACAGATTAAAATATAGCGTGGCTTTATCATCAAATGCAGCCTAGATCCTGTGTATGAATACTAGGACCAGCACCTATTTTATCCCAGAGAAGCGTGCAACAACTCTACCTTCTCATACAGATGTGGAAGCAGAGGCCCTTTCCTTGTACTCTTGCTGATGTTTGGGGATGCTTTGCCAGTGCTTTGTCAGACACTGTAGCTCTGTTAGCTGCTGTGTCTGACTGTCACAGACATTTATAAACTTGTTTTCACAACCTTGAAGGCTCACAACTTTAAAAATTTGAGAGTATGGAATATTAGAAAACCTTAGAAAAATTAATACTAATATTTAATCTGCTCAGGTCTTGTCTCTGAGAGCTCAGTGCCCTTAAACACAAGATTCTATGTTTTGCTTGTACTTATCTTTGGGTCCAATATATTCTTTGACTATTTTTATTGCACACAGTGAAAGAACTTTGAGAGGAATTGCTGAGGGGGCTCAGCCCCAACAGTTGTTGCATCCTGATAGGTAGTGGGCCTTCAGCAAGGCAAAGTGCAAGGTCCTGCACCTGGATCTTAGCAATCCCAAGCACAAATAAAAGCTGGGTGGAGAATGGATTGAGAGCAGTCCTGAGGAGAAGGACTTGAGGGTGTTGATTGACAAGCTCAACACGAGCCAGCAATGTACGCTTGCAGCCCAGAAAGCCAACCACATTCTGGGCTGCATCAAAAGAAGCGTGGCCAGCAGGACGAGGGAGGTGATTGTGCCCCTCTACTCTGCTCTCATGAGTACTGTATCCAGCTCTGGGGCCCCCAACATAAGAAGGATGTGGACCTGTTGGAGTGAGTCTAGAGGAGGGCCATGATGATGATCAGAGGGCTGGAGCACCTCTCCTGTGATGACAGGCTGAGACAGTTGGGGCTGTTCATCCTGGAAAAGAGAAGGCTTCAGGGAGACCTTATAGCAGCCTTCTAGTACTGAAAGGGGGCCCACAGGAAAGATGGGGAGGGACTCTTTATCAGGGAGTGTAGCAAAAGGATGAAGGGTAACAGTTTCAAACTAAAAGAGGGTCAATTTAGATCAGATATCAAGAAGAGATTCTTTACTGTGAGGGTGGTGAGACACTGGAACAGGTTGCCCAGGGAAGTTGTGGATGTCCCATCCCTGGAAGTGTCCAAGGTCAGGTTGGATGGGGCTTTGAGCAGCCTGGTCTAGTGGGAGGTGTCCCTGCCCGTGGCAGGGGGGATGGAACTAGATGATCTTTAAGGTCCCTTTCAACCCAAATCATTCTATGTTTCTATGACTCAATGATTTATCTGGGAGCTAACTGGGGTAGCTGAGGCACAGGAGAGAACTCAGTTTGGAACTCACTTCTTCAGGTTTAGTGCACTTAGCCAGTGAACTACTGGGTAAGAGGGCAGTATCCACTACTGTGGGGATGTTTTGCTAAAAGATAAAGAACTGATGTTGATGCTTGGCTTCCGAATGTACACTGGCCAGAGGAGAATGCCTGTGTTCCTAAAAGAGAGGAAGAGGACTAAGGAATTTATATTAGGAATTTATATTACTACTAATGTAAATATTTTACTTTTTATAATACTATTATATTTTATATAATATAAATATATTACTACTAATATTTATATTAGTAGTAACTAATTTTAATTCTTTAAAATTGACAATGATGACCTTGGCATTTCCTGTTCAGTATGTTGGCTTGTGTGAATGCCATTCTTAAATGTCACTAAATAGTATCTAACTGTGGCAAAGAGCTATGGGGGCTAGGTCCAGCCCTCCAGCCTGCAAGACCCTGTGGACTGACGTCCACTAGCAAACTTCCTGCACAAGTACCACAAAGCTGGTGTCTGTGCACCCAGCACTACAGAAGCTTTCATGTACCTACCTAGTATCATGTGTTATGCACAAGTCAGCATCACCTTACATGTCAGAGAGGTGCTAGGCCCTGCCTCTGCAGTGGGGACTTTGTACCGAAGACAAAATACATATGATGCCTGTATCTCTTGCTTGGATTCAGCGTGACAAAACACCACCTGCGCATGTTCAGAAGCTGTGCTCAAGCTCTCTGTGACATAGGCGAGGGGCTCCAGGGTCCTGATCAAAAGGTAAGTTCTGTAAGTTTCAAGCTTTTAAAGACTGTGTTCTTGTTTCCAATTAGGTCTGTACCAAGAGATTTTCCTTCTTGAGAATTTAGGAAAGTGGTGGGTTTTCATAAATCCTGCTTCTTGGCAGGAATGTGTGATGATGCTCCTTTAAACGTTTATGGAAGATGAAGCATTTTATTACTGTTAACATAGTACTCAAATAAGGCAAGTCTCCCATGAATCCTTATGCGATATATTCCTGTTGTTTTCCTTATGTTAAAAATACTAAATGGTATAGTGAAACAATCTACACCTCAGAATATATATGGAAATAAATCTGGAGAATAATGTGACAAATTGTTTTGAAATATCTGGTATAGCAATGATAGTAGTAAATGTCTAAATTTTAAAAAAACTCCCAAAAGTTTTGTTCTAATTGCGTTACTTTCAAAGCTAGGAGATAGCATTAAGTAATGGTTCTTTTGCAGAACCTTTTAAATTAACCTGGATTTACATTTTGGTACCGAAGATCGCTGTTGTCATGAACCAGTGTGCTTTGGAATTTCAGTAAGTGTGAAGAATTTCATTTCTGTAAGTAGGTAACACTGAGAAACGAAACTGGATATCATAATCCCTCAGCTGTTCCCCTTCTCCACAAATCACAAATCTGTGTAGTTTTCTATGCCAAGCAGAGAAACACAAACGTTAAACCAACAAACTGCAGAAAGAAAGCTAAGAAGATAATTTGAAACAATTTTTATGAAGTTTATTCTTAGGCCTTACAACAGAGTTCCTCTCTAGATAGACAATTTGGTAACATCTTTGAATTATGCTAACTATACAATTCATGGCAAAATAACTATGGTGAATTATCTACCTATTATAGATTAGAATAGAAAACATAATATGCCACTCGTAAGATTCTCCTGCTTTTGTGAATATAGTTGTCATATACTGACTAACAATGAATCTCACGCTCACAATAAATGCAGTCTGTATCAACCACAAATACTGAACATGCTGAAAGTTTTATGAGTCAACACATGTGATTATGACACATTTCCTTCCTGCCTGAAAGAGAAACTCATGTTTTCCTTGACATCATATGTCTCATTTAAGGTAGAAATGTATACCATCTCTTTCAGATACATAAGCGCAAGTTCTGGTGAAGACTCCTCCTTGTTATTCACCAACTCTACTAACCACTGATGCTGTATATTCATGGAGAATATACAAGGCAGTCGATGACTTCATTGTCAACATCTGAATCCTATAACAGTCTGCTTAAGGTCCAGGACCCAGAGCAGTGTTGAAGAATGATTACTTTTAATGTTGACATATGAAACATGTATCTACTTGTATTTCCTTGGCCATCCTAGAAGCATTTGACCTGAAATACTGTTCTGTTACCTGAAATGTTTTGCATCAAAGGATGCAAGAAAATGCTTTAAAAGTTTGAATAGTTCTTGGAGGGATGCATCCAATCTGCAGTGCACTCCCTTGAGCACCTCTGCTATTAATTTTTTAATCAGTTTTACTTAAGACATACAGCCATCCTCTGAGAAAGTCAGTGAGACAGCATAAATTCAAGTTCCAGTGATATTTTGCCATGTATGTCAGCATTTCAAGAACTGTGATGGTATGGGTGAAAAAGCTGTGGTGCAGAATGGTTTTACTGAGGTAACTATATTCAAATATGATGATGATTAGAATAGTTGGCATATGAGAAAACTTTCAGGAGTCAGAAGCCACAGTGCCATCTCTTTGGTTGAACTTGTGTAATTGGAACTGGTCAATTTTACTCAGTTTTGGGACACTCATCCTGAAATGCAATCTACAGTCTGTGGTTAATTGACTCCATCTCATTTTGACATAGAGTGACTTGGACTTAACCTTACTTAACTTAGTTATGTGTCAAGCTACATAGACCAAGTTAAGTTGGGAGGACACCTGAAGGTCACCTAACCCAATTCCTTGCTCTAAGCATGGCCAACTTCAAAGGTAGATGAAATTGATCTAGTTTTGAGGGAGAAGAGGAAAGGCAGAAGAACTTGATTAGAACCTCAGTAGAGGTTCTAACTTGATTAGAACCTCAGTAGCCCAGTAGAACCTCAACACTGAAAAGATAAGCATGGTGACCTAAGTACAGTTAGCTATGTAGCTATGAGTCTGCGTCCTATTGATTTGCAGACATCGATGTGACTAGGCTGTTGCTTTGAGAATCAGCCTGCTAAACTCTGATGTTGTCCCCCTTTATGACTGCAATGCCTCTTACAGGCCAGGGCTTCAGTTTCTATGTTACGTGTCAAGTCCTCATGCTTTTGAGAAATGAGGATGATAGTGTTACTCTGTCATAGAGGTCTATTGTAAGGTTAAAATTTGTGGTATGCTTGCATACAATGATAAGGCATGCTATAATTAAGTAAGGGTATATAAACACACTTACACTGTGGCAGGCATCACGGTACTCCCAGGTGATTGTTGGTCTTATGTTTTCCAGATATGCTACTATTCTGTAGTGTCTGTCCAGGAAATAGCAGCTGATAGTGACTAAATGCCAGTATATATGTATATACAGACAGACAGATAGATAATTCTTTTTAGGAAGGGTCTGTTCAATATCACACATTCCTAAGGGGAAGAAATTGTTTGAAACACAGCTGGGCTTGCAAAGTGCAAAGTACATGGAGTGTGCAGGATAGTGCAACTAATTCCTGATAAAAAAGGAAGAATTGTGTGATAGAGAATGAGTAGAAGACTCTCATTTTAATCCCAAAGGGACTGGGAATAGGATAGAGGTACAAAAGCAGAGGGGAAAACATATATTTAAAATATTTTAAAGCATCAAAATACAGTAGAATGCATACATAGTTTTCTTTCTGGGAAGAAGACACTGTGTTTGCTAAATCTGATGAATGTTGGCCATATCACTAAACAATAATCTGACTTTCTAGCAGGTATAAGGCTCCAAGTAAAGTTACTTTATTGTAGCCCATTAATTAATGTCCTGTAAAGGAAGAAAACTTTTTATTATTAATAGTGATCACCTTGTCCACAGTTGTTTTCAGAGAGAAAATCGACACATCTAACTGTTCATTCAAATATAGTTCACTAATCACTATGGTACGGGTGTGATTATACCTGGAATTAATCTTTAAGATTCAGCAACAATATTCTAGTATTTTTATTCAAGTTTGGCTCTTAGGCAGGAAATAGATAAGATTAAAATTTGCATATCATTTAGTGTTACGTTTATTTGGGGAGGAAAAAAAGTTTTACTTTTCATTTGTTTGTAAGCACAACCAGGAAATCTAGCTTTAACTTGATAATTCTTATTTTATGGGTGAAAGTAGAAAATAATCTTAGTGCAAAAAGCAGATGCTTTTTCTTTCTTTCTTTCTTTGAAGCTTTATGTTCTTTGACTTCCCTTTCCCTTTGGCACAAATTTGCTTAACCCTTTTTTCAAGGGCAATTAGAGTAATGAAGATCTGCAACACTTACTGCTGAATCGGAACAGCCGACCGGGAAGGGGTAAGTCAGAATGAATTAAAATGATTTCATAGAGCAGACACAAAGCCTTTGTGTCCTAAAGAATGACTGAGTAAATAGAGGATATTTACTTGCTGAATAAAAAATAACACTAAACAGCCTTGAACGCTCTCTGGCTCCCTTACATTCTCAGTATCAAGTGTTAGGATGTACCCAGCATCAACGTATAGTTTTGGGAGTTCGAAGCTCCTCTGTATTTTGCTGGCTAGTTTGGGTTTTCAGTGTTTTACAATTCAACAGTTAAAAGGTACTGTCATATTTTGTGCGTAGATTTTTTTTTTTCCATCGCAAGGATTTTGTCCCCTTCACTTTCCCTTCCCGTTCTTAGAGACGGTTTGTGTCAGGACAGTGGCAAAGACCAAAGTTTAACTCCTGAGGTCATTTCCTGGATTCTGGCACTAGTCATGGCCAAAGATAAACACTCTTATCTCTAAAGTCTTTATGTTGCTCCCTACGGTTTCCTGTTTGTTTACGGTGGAATTGGAGGTGCTGCTGGACAACCTCCCAAATGGCTGGGAGAAGGACTTTTTTGGTGCTAAAATAAGGAGGGGAAAGAAGGATCAAAAGACCTTTCTGAGCAAGGCCCTTTTTTGTTAACCTGAAATGTAGATGTGTGTTAAACAGGAATTTGAATTCAATGTAGTTTTGTTCACAGGGAGAAAAAAAGCAACTGATTAACCCTATAAATATTTAGAGATTATTAGTTCTATGTTTTTTCTTTTAAAATGGGAATATTTTATATCTTTGTCTCTTGTTTCCGAGTTGACGTGTACTGCAAACTTCAATAGCCCTTAAAGCCTCAAGTTATCTATGTTAGGATCACTTCTGAATGATTAATATATGCATTCAGACTACTGGGAGACCTTGTGTAGTTTTCAAAATATTTTCCGTAAGTATCTGACCCTAATGCTAAGTCATAAAATAACAGCTCTGGAAGCACCCTGGCTTTGGAAAAGGAGTTTCTTAACACAAGCATTAAGTCTTTTGAGATTTGTGTGCTTATATTTGAGATAACATAGTTTTAAAATATACATGGCATGACTGCATGACAATAAAAAGTAATTATCATGCATTTGCTCATACCACATATACTTTATAAAACTGGTGGGAAGGAATTTTTCCAATTATCTGTCATATGCATGTATCAAAAAAATATTTTTTCTCCTGAAAGCCATCAAAAATGAGAAAATTCCGACTGCTACATAAGCAAGATGCTATGTGAAGGTTATTATTCGTCATTGCTTCCTGAGTGTTGATAAACATTCTATGCACCAAATCTTCTGATACATCTCTTAGGGAGGTAACAGACAGTTCTGTACTCCTCTCTGTCAAGATATTGTCCCAGAATTTTGCTGAAGTCTTTTATGGGAAAAGTATTGTAACATACAATCACAGTTTGCAATGGGCAAAACTATGTGACCCCACTTTTTACATTATCACTTTCTCAGTTCATAATTATATATATGGACTCTAATGATACCATTAAGTATGCAAGAACTACCTGAAATTAATTCAATCTCTTTCCATCATAGAATATGCAACTTAAATGCAAAAGCAGTGCATTTTGATATACCTTTTCTTCCTGTCAGACATGAACTATCACTCATTTTCTCATTTTTTGTCACATTTAAAAAATAACATTAATGATTAAATGACATTATTTACATGGAATTAAAAAGTAAAATCAAAGAACAACAGAATATAAATGTATTGTTAACTAATACATTACTTTATCCCCAATATTTCCAATATTTTCTCAGTACTGTAACATTAGAGAAGATTTACATAATTTCAGTGAGATACAAGAACTGTGTTCTTTATTTTTTAAAGAAAATCTGTGCAAATAAAAGCAAGACTAAAAGAAATGTGATGCGTAAATAAAGCTTTCCCAGTAGTATTGACAGGAGACTATGTTTCATACTGTCTCTTTAACAAATATTTAAATACCATTGAGGAGACTTTTCTTTTATCATTTTACATTCTTTGCATTTAATTAACATGCCTGAGATTGACATAAAATAGGAGGTCATTCACTTGAGCAAGCATAAAGCAGTTGTAATGTTGGCTTTTAATTCAATTATATAAATACCAAAGCATAGATGGAAAAGTTAGTAAGAAACTTTCCCCAAAATTAAACATGTTCCCCAAACCTCTAAATCTATTGACTATTGAACTGAACAGGGAAAAATCACGTCACCATCTTTTCTTTTTTGTTGTTGAAGAAACATTTAAATTCTTGTGAACCTTTAAATGTTTTTAAAAGCATCAATATTTAGCTGTTGTTTTCTTGCAAATAATTTTGCAATTATTATTACACTAATCCTTACTATTATTGCTATTTTTTGTATATGTATGTGTATGGTTTATTCCTCCAGAATTTGTGTATCGAAAAGTTTTTGAAGTTTTTTCTGACAATGGCTAGTAAATACAAAGATACACTTTACTGCTTTCTCTTCATTCCAAGGATCGTGGATCATCTTTAACAATGTCAGCACTTAGGTGTTCTTTCAGCTGTTTTTTCCACTTCCATATAATTGTTTTAGAAATTATATTTTTTCATAACAAAACATATGCAGGTAAATCGAAACTAAATGACATCTCTTACAGAGACTGTAAAGCCTGGGAAACACACATAAGAAATATTGCCAACGTTTCTTTTTCCAACTTTATAACAGTGTCAGTAACTTTACTGTCTCTAGATGAATTGTCAAAACACCAAATTCCAAAGAAAGAATTCTGTAATGTGAAAATATCCTGATCTTTCTTTTTTTTTTCAACAATTGCAACGTAAATTAGCATAACCTTTTATATATGAACTTACCTCTGCTTCCCTGAACTTGGAGAGCAAGGCAAATGATCAAAAATATTAATCCAGTTTTCAAATGCATGCTGTCTATTGATCATTCACAGTTTTCAAGAACAATCATGCAGGAAATAAGAATATTTAAGTCAAGTAGAAGAAATTTTTTTTCTTAAAGAACTAAAATCCCCAAGCGTCTTCCCTCTTTTTTTACTTTTCAGGTGTCCCCAGCCTTGAACTGCATTGAATTGCAACTAGGCGAAGAGTGCAACAGGTGCCAGAATGCAAGAGCTGGACAAACCCCTCCAACGCACACACTTCTAGCCTGGGAGACTGGAGTGGTAAGTAAGACAAGAGTGACGAAGTTTTTAAAAAAAAGCAGTGTCTGTTTCTGGAATAATCTGTTTATCTGCTGCTCAGACATAATCCCTCTTACGGTCCAGCTGGAAGAGCTTTCTTCATCTTATTAACCTTATGGAGCAGCATCTGTCAACCCCAGAAGACTTCAGTAGCACCATGGTAAACAACGGAAGTCTCTTCTAGTGCCCATTGCCTTTGAACATTGTTCCTTGGGGCGTTCCGAAGGTATGGCATGTGAGCAGAGGCGAAATCATGGGGAGAATTATGGTGCTATTTCCAAACCAATGATCATAAAACCCAGGGAACTTCCTTTGAAGAGGAAGACAGCTTTTCCTGAAAGAATGTACTATACTCAGCTTTTCCACCGCGTATGTCTTGGAAGCCCCTCTCCCTTCTCATACCGAAAGGTTGCTGCTGCGATATTCCTATCAGAGCAGTGATGATGATGTTCTGTGACAGCAGTGAAATGGTGTGACTCAGCAGTAAATTGCAGCAGTGTTCAGGGCTGGCACAATCTGATGCCAAGCTGGGAGTGGGGGAGGGAAGGTGCCACATGGAGGGACAATAAGAAACAGTGGTGGGAAAAGCTGTTTCAAGCACATAGCTATAACCAGGCCAAGAATTGGCAGTGAGTGATTACACTTTTCAAACAGCCCTGTTCCGGTTTCCCAAATAACTATTCTGGTTACATATTTGGCATGTGTAAGTGTGCAATACTTACTTTTTAATTTCCAAAACGTTTTTTTGTGTTGCATTATACCTAAATAAGATACCAGATGGGCATTTGTAATGGTCTGTCCCCTGTAGAGATTTGTTGTGCGAGTGTCCTTTAACGTAGGAAGTATCTAGACTGGCAGCAAGAATCTTGTTTTCTAGCACCGTAAGTACAAGTTACGTTAAGAACAACCTTCAGTTGAACCCAATCAGTATTCTATTTTTACTCAGGATTTAAACAATGGTAACCTCTCTCCCTTCCCGAGGTTGCTACTACGGAGTTGTTAACTACTCAGACCAGCTAGTACAGAGACTAGGCTGGGACCAAGTAAGACCTGCTTTTTTTTTAATTTTCACTATCTTTTTCTGATTTTCAGTGCTCATTTTAATGCTTTATGTATATTGTTTCATGCACACTATTTTATTCTTCTAACAAAAAAAGAAGACCTTGCCAGCAGCACAATGCCAGCATCTATAAGCATGTTATAATTGAAATATGAAGTGCCCGCAATATGTTATCTTATTTTCAGTTGCTTCAACTCTCAATCTGCAACAATTGGAAGTTTAGGAAATTTTTATGAGGGTGGTGGAATCCGCTGTTTCTGGTGACATCTGAAAGTGCAGGATTGGTGAAAGTCATAGATTATTTCCTCAGAGCACCATAGACAGCAAACTCCCTATGGAATTTGGTAGGAATGTGATCCTTTAATTCCATTAGGAATCTAATTTAAGCATCAGACTAAATTTTGAAAATGTGCAATAAAGAGATTTGCAGCAGACACTTGTTAGTGAAGCCTGAGCCAGGAATCAGAAATCCTTTATCAAAACTTTCATTTAAAAACTTATTTTTGAGCCCTTCACATGTTGGAGAAGACAAACATTTAATAAAACATACTCTTAGAGATGAAGGAACAGGAGCAATCCTAGAATACACCACAGTGTTGTTTAGTGTCAAGTTAAGACATAGGGAAAATATTGAACTCCATAGGTAAACTGGGACTAAAAATTTGTAGGGCAGAAGTCTGCATACTTTGAGATGATGCCTAAATCATGAATATTTCAAGCTGTTTTCTGTTAAGGCAGTGCCTTCTATGTATTTCCCTTTAATTAAGAAATTTTGTAACTAACCTTGATAACTGCCACAGTGAAAGCAAACAAGAATGATAAACACTCATTAAAGCTAAAACGATATTATCTAGGGACCACTCCATCTCTAAGTACTGCAGTCTTTAATTATAGGTCACTGTTAATTAATCTAGCAGTGCTTCTTCTGGTTGGTTTGCTGTCAACAATAATTATATATTGTTAAAGAGGCGATTAAAAAAATTCTACTGAAATTCAATAGTGCATTACAAATATACTACCAAGACATGGGAAGGGCAAAACTATGCTAAAATATCCATTCACCCAGGATAAGTGCTTGTAAATGGGTTAAATCAGACCTGTTAATGGTCACCTCAGAGAATCACTACACATATCAAGAATAATACACTGATGTGCTGTTTGAATACAACTAAAGCTGTTTCCTTTAGTTGCAGAAGAATGACAATTTAGACCATCAAAGACTCCATTTAGACTTTTGATATAAATTGTTGGTAAGTCTGGGGCTCAAGGCATTGTCACATAAAGATGATCTAAAAGTTGCTGTGCACAGTGCTGAATTGTAGGTACACTACACAGATGTATAAATTAGGGCACCAGACAACTCATGTTCCCCATAAAGGCAAGTCAGATTCTATACCATCCCAGTCAGAGTCTATACCATCTAAGTTTGACTTCTTGTTTTAGTTGTCCTGAGTAATTTCTCCTACTGGTGTAGCCAACTGTTTTCCTTATAATCTCCATGCTGCATTTACCTGAGAGACCTGTCCCACCCTGAGGAAGGGGAGATCTATAATTATGAAGTACCTTTTAAATAACCTCAGGTCTCTCTCTGGTATTCATTATTTCCATAGTTAGATCGGTACCTGGCAGCAAGCGCACACCAGGGATAGCTTTCGCCTTCTGATTAAGACTGAGGAAACCCAAATTCTTCTACTCCCCTCTTTGCTGTTGAGTTTGGCCAAACCAAGCCCTGTCTCAGCCTCCATATCTGTGAATGGAGAAGATGACCCTGAAGAGCTATAAAAGCCTCTGTAGAAACAAAGAAGATAATACGTGCAAGCAAGAATGGCTTTTTCCCCCTTTCTCATGCATTAAAATGTAGATAATATATTTCAAAAAATATTATTTTAAATTTTAAAATTGGTATTTTATTTTTAGATATTCTGGTTTGCATATCAAAGTTAGGCATCATCAGTAGTCCTGTAGTGGTTTTAAAGAGATTGTCATGAAGAACACAAATTGCCTTTTTGCTCTTTGAGCTTTCCCAGTTGGGTAGTATTTGTATTTTTCCCTCCACTGCTGCCCAGCCATGATGTTTCCTTTTTCTTACTGAACTAATACAAGATCTATATTTAGTCAGTAAATTAAACCAAATAAAACAGATAAATAAACACATATCTCTCAGGACAGTTAAAAAATACCTATGTTTTGTTTACTGTTTTTGCTTTTATTTCATAGACAATTCCTCTTTCTGGTGTGTCTCATTAGTAGCAGGTAACAAATACGATCACATCAGGGAAAGCCAGTTTGAAACTAAGCAAAATACTTTCTCCCTGACAGAATTGATCACCGTCCAGATATTATGCTTGCAAATGTCCTCGTATTTTTCAGATCAATTATTCTTTAAAACCTGTTCTCTGGAAATTCTTACTTTCTTCCTTCAAAACTGAACTTGGACAGTTTATCCTGGAAGAGCGCCATATAACTCACTTTGCTGATGGCCATAGACAGTGATAGCATTGGGAAAATGCACTACATTTCTATTGGAGTGTCATTAAAATAATAGTAATGCAGCAAATGTTGTGGAAATGAAGTTACTTTTTAGTCTGGGTAAATGCCGGAAGTGGAGTAATAATTTGGTTTAGAATAAAGTAGTAAATTTGAATTGTGAAAAATAACCAATAACAGATACCAGTGACCCAGGAGTTCAAAAGAAACTCAGAGATTAAGGTTCTGAGTTGCTGACTCTGAAACTGAGTGTTTTAATTGGCCTCTATACGAAAGGAAAGAGCTTTCAGAAAGGTTATAGTACAAATCTGGAGAATTGTCCTTCAGCAAGTCTAACTTTTGTACTAGGCAAATTGATAGAAACCATAATGAAAGAAATAAGCACAATAACAAGAATGATATGGCTGATACAGTATCCTTAGACAGGCAACAGTTTTTGATGATGCACTTAAAGAAACTAAGCTGTCATGGAGTAAAAAAAAATAATCTTCTGTATTAATAGCTTGTTAAAAGACGAGAAGTAAGGGAAAGAAATAAGCATTTCAAAGGCTAGGTGTTACCATTAGGTTTTATGCTGGAAGAGGTACCAAAATTTGCTAATGGTGAAGAATTGCTCTGATTCATTAATAGTGAAAAGATGCAAGCTTGTGTGCTGCTGCTGCTGAGTGTTGATAACAAAGCTGCAAGTAAAATGTGTCCATGGGAAAAAAAATAATGCTATCACTGAACAGATAATTTTTTGCTCTAAATTAGGAATAGCCATTTGGCAAGGAGAATTTGAAAGAATAATTTTCTGATAATGGCAGCTCAATCTTTAGCCATGATCAAAAGGAGAAATAGAATAATAATGATTTATTAGAAAGGAATAGAAAGGAAAGCAATTTTTTTAAAAAATAAAATGGTATATCATATATATTTAATGATGCTCTGGTCCTGCAATAGCAATAATACCTAGTAAAACTAGAAATGTTAATGGGATGGTGGCGAGGATTATCAGAGGAATGGAATGGTTTCCATATAAGGAAACATTACAGAAGCTAGGAGTTTTTGGCCTTAAAGAGAGATGACAGAAAAGTTGAGGAAATAATTAAATTACTTAGTTTTTCTCCTAATATGAGAACAGGGAAATACCAAATTTAATTTTCATGCATCTATCATCTACCTGCTTCCCGAGCCTTTTATATTTTTGGTCTCCGCAGATTGCTGGGACAATAAATTTTCCAATTTAATTATGCTTTTTATGAAAATTTGCTTCTTTATATAAGGATCAGAAGGAATTTGACAAATTCATAAACACTAGGTCCATCAAGGAATGGTATTCACGTGCTGTTCCAGTTGCAACCTCTTGCACAATGTCCATTAATTACTGCTTGTCAAATACTGCGGGCAAGCTAGGAATTGGATCACTTTCGCTTGCCCGTTCCTTATATTATTTCATTATCCACTTATTGGCCATAAATATAGGTAAGATAGTAGTTTAACTGGGTCTTTGATCTGATCCAACATGACTACTGTTAGGAACTGAGCTGTAGTCCCTAACTCAGACTAACCTGCCGTTAACGTGAAGCTTACCCAGTAGTTACAACAGCTCCTGCTCATACTGAATGATGCTGCAAACTCATCTGTTTTCTGTGATACCTCTCTCGTCCAAAACAAGGAGCCTGATTCTCTGTTCTGCAATTGCAGCAAACATTGTGGAATTCTAGTCTGAACACAAAATCGAAGCAGGTGGTGCATTAATGCAGTTCTTTGTCTGCTTTCATGAACGTAAGCCTAGACCTCTCCTGTAATCAAAAGATAACTCCCAAGATTCTCTGGGGTCTTTAAAAAGCTAACCCAGTTATGAAGTCCTAGCACCCCCTATTATTTAGAATGGGAAAAAGTATTTTCTGCATACATTTACATGACAAGTTACAGATATATCCCTGATGACTGCTGGACCCCATCATCTGTGCTTTCTTCTGAAACTTTTTACACTGTACAGTCTTAAAAGGATTAATGTATTTAGATGCTGTTCAGTGTGATAAGGGAGATAAAGCTATGAAAAAAGCATGGTATTAACTGAGTAATTCAGCATAATTATATGGAAAATAGCCCAGCCTGACTGCTGCTTCAGGATCATCACTGATAAACAAATTATGCTTATGTTGATAGTTACATGATCTTTCTTTGGTATCATCAAACATCTAAATGGGATTAAAATGTTTTTTTTTTTTTTTTTTCTAGTGGGCAGCGATACAGCAAGCTGACCATTAGCTTCCAGTCAGTGGAGATAAAGACTACAGTGCATCTGCTCAAACAGATTATCATGCACACTTGCTTGCATACCAATACACAACTTTCTGCTATTCCTGAAGCTGCTTAAGCTTATATCATGGGGAGCTGTAATGAGCTGAAACGTGTTTCTTCCCATGCTTGACAAGCTGTTTTTCTCTTGATGCTCAGAAAGGATCTTTCTAGATTTAGCTGATAGAGTTAACTGATGGATTTACTATTCACAAAACTGTCCTTAGCAGTGTAGCAAATTAAGTTGAACATTGTAGTTATCAGCTATAAAAAATTCAAGCTGTCAAGTATGTCTCTGTATGTGAAGCAAGCCTGCAAAGGTGTGGTCTTTTACAATATGTGTTGTCTAATCAGAAGCAGGAAACACAGGAGTAGCTGGTAACGGGTTTCTTTTTTATGGTTTTTTTTTATGGTAACAGTTTCTTTTTATGGTAACGGGAGAAGATGTTTTGTAGTGAGTGAGAAGACAAGAAGGGAGATATCTAAAGTGTTGGGTGTGCTTGTGTCTTTATACCAGCTTAGTTTTTCCCTCTTTGAGAGATCTGGCAGGAGTTAGTAGTTACTCTTTATTGCTTAGCTTAACACTGTTCATTTTTTTCTTTCACAGTTTTTCTTTCAATTATTCCTTGTTGTGCACAGTGGCCACATTTGTTCATCAGTGTTTTGCTTTCTAGATTTGCCATGTGAGAGTGAAATATGAAATGACCATATTTCCTGTGCACAGAACTGATCTGGTAGGCAAGAGGTTTTGGGTCAAGAAAAGGCCTTGCAAAAAAACTTAGTATGTGAACCAATGTTGTGTGGCACTGAAGCTGTTGAAAGGAGAGAAATTAAAAACCTACCCAGAAAGACAAAATTATACACAAATGTACGGAAATTTATTATCTTTATGGTGGAAATTATACTTTTCATGTACTTATCTTCAGAGTTTCTTACTCTCCTTTATCAGGTAGGTGTCGCTTTTGTTTTCAGCTGGGCACAATGACAGGCAGCAGGACTCTTATGGACCTAACTATACCCTGGAACTTCTTCGTCTGTATGTGTGATGATAACTGTCATTAACAAAGTCAATGGCTGTGATAACATGTAGTTCCAGCAAGACTAAATATGCAAATTTAATTCCAATATTTTCTTAACAAAATGTAGGAAAATGGGAAGAAGTAGTGTGGAGGTTGCATTTAACTAGGCCTGGCAAGGCTTGGAGAATTATTTAATTTAAACGCTGCTGTTATCGATATTATTGGTCTTTTTGCTTCAGTTACTTTCAGTAATAAGTCTACTGTGTTTGAACTCAAAGAAATGCTGTGAAAAACCTCTTCTGTCAAAGATGCTTTGAGAAGCCCGTTATATGACAACTTTACAAGTGTTGGCCTCTCATGTAACAAGCTTGTTTTATGCTTTTAATAGACTCCTATCTCTTTTCTATCCAGTTGACAGTATCATACTTGTCATTGTTTACATAATGGATTCTGTGTGTGAGCAGAAGCTGTGTTTCCCAGTGCTATCGCTGCTGGATCCTTCCATGGAATCTCACACAGTTTACTTCGACGTTGTGGTTACCACCAGTAAACTCCTTTATGGTTTATTCAGTGTAACATTACCAGTGTGACATTGCCATTATTCAGATCATGCATTGTTCCTTCTATCACCAGTCACCTTATCTTAGACTGTTAAATAAAATTTTGTTATTATTATTTTACATTCTTTCCGAAGGGCTCTGTGCCACTTGGGCCTTATTCTGCATCTCATAGCTACATTTTTGAAAATGCAGCTGATGCAGACTGAGCATATGGAAATATTTGCTCTAGTCCTTTCAAACCATGTTATAGTTCTTGTTTGTATTGCTAAGTTGCCCTTTCTCATTTTAATATTTTGGTATTGATAAACTTCAGATGAGTTCTTAGTGTCCATTCCAAAGAGAGTAATTTTGACTATATTTTGACTATCTTCTGTGAAGACAGGTATATTTTTATTGTTTACAAAAGTAGTAAGTGTGATGTTGTTCTCATGTTTAAAAATTGCTTTTTCACTTTCATTAAGCAGCTTGAGAAGTTGTCATATATTATTTAGTAAGATTGCAACCTTGCTTTTCTCTGAAGATGCTGATTGCCTCTCACTTCCATTTATTTTTCTTTCTTGCAAATTTGTATTTCTGGAAGTGTTTGCAGTTTCGATGTACTATTTTACAAGGCCAAATGTATTATACATGTATACTCTGCATGCTGAATAGAGCTGGGTTTGTTTCTCTTTCAGAAGAGAAGACTGAGGGGGGAATCTTAACATCACTTTTAAATACCTGATGGGAGGAAGAGGCAGAACCAGACTTCTCAGTGTTGTCCAGTGAAAGGACAGGAGGCAACGGGCACAAACTGAAATACAAGAAATTCCATTTGAACAGACTTTCTTAAGATAAGGGTGATGGAACGCTGGGACAGTGATCACCAGAGAGGTTGTAAAGTCTCTGTTCTTGGAAATACTCAAAACCCAAATGGACACAGTCCTGAGCAACCTGCTCTACCTGACCCTGCTCTTACTGTGGTGTTGGACTACGTGGTCTCCAGAGGCCCCTTCCTACATCAGCCATTTTGTGGTTCTATGATGCTCTTGTAGTGAGTGAGCAGAAACAACTTCCTGTAAAGATGCAAGTAACCAAGTAACTGTTTTTCAAATTTGTTTAGAGCACCACTTTGGCCTCTATAAGCCGCATTCAGCTCCAAACAGTATTTTCAATGGGATTCTTTCATGTGGCAAATGTACTCATACACAAAGATTTTAGAGTATAATCAAAGTAATAGGATGGGTGTTCAACAATGTTTTCACAGTATAAACAGGATTAATTGTGGTTAATTTTCTTCCAGTTTATAACCTGCATCCTTCAGTTAAGGTACAGTTACTCTCTGCACGGCATCAATGGTGCATATGGATGGCAAGAAGGGGAAGCTGGGTCAGGAAATCTGTTGAACACAAATTCTTCCCCTTTGTTCCTTCATAGGGAACATAATATTGTTCCTTCCCCTTCAGTCCAGAACGAACCCTAAATATTCAATCCTCCACTGATCTTTTGCTCCAGTTTTTGGAATCATATTCTCCATCAAGTTATTATTTACCCAAGCACCATTTTTTGATCCTCTGCCCTGGTGACCATCTGCCCTCTGTCTGGTCTCTTCTCCAGATTTCCACCCTCTATGTTTCTGCTTTCTCTCCTTTCTGACCTTCTCATTTAATCCCACCTCCTAATTTCGTTCTGCTTCTTTCCACAGTTTTCTCATCTCCTCCACGTCCTTGGCCTGAAGTTGCTTTCCAGCACTACTATGTGTTATTTCAAAAGCTTAAGAGTGGAGTCGAGGATTGTTGTGGTGCTTATTAGCTACCCCTGGTTGGTAACTCCAAGGTAAGAAGGGAGCAGCTACTTATTTTATCTTATACAATACCACCCTCCGCTGGCAGTTCCTCCTTCCTTCCCTCTGTGTTTCACTGATGGGTACAGCAGTATATAGGTAGCTCCTGCCTTCAAAATTCACAAGACAATTATAATTTAGAAAGGCTGAATAGTTTATCTTTTTGTTGTGAAAAAATACACAACAGCACTGTACGTTCTTTCTACCCCTACATTGAATTGTGTTAACATGAGGGTTTTTTTAGCTCCTTTTCAGACATCTTTTTCATTCCAACTCCTCTTTCTTCATTGCTACCTTCAGTTTTGCACAGTGGCCCCCAGCTTCCCCATACCACAATATGAGGGCCTTTCCTGGAGCCAAAGCAGGCTCCAGAAACCAGGCTCTGTTGTCAGGTGGACTTGGTGCTCTGCTCAATGCAGATGGAAGAGGATGTGTTATGTGGATTCCACCCACCTCAGCCCTGAGTTGACTGAGCAGTGACCTGGGGGTCCCTGGGGCTCCTCAGCTCTCTGACCTGGAACAGCAAAGGGGAGGCGTCCTCTGGAATGCATCAGCTTTTTGCACAAAATTGACTCTCAGCCAGACAAATGGTTTTGGAGGAGCCAGCTCAAAGCTGATTTTGGCACAGAAGAAGTTAAAACCCCAAAACTTTCTGTATAGCAGCTATGCAAGGCACACCATGGGCTGGCTGAGTACCTTTATTACCCATTCAGGGCTGCCTCTTTGCTATGAACTTGTTAGACAAGACAGTGCCTCTCTCCCTGTACATTTAACACCACAGACATCAGACTGCTTTTTACAGTTCCGGTTATGAATACCTCTCCCCCGTGCCATGCAGCCACCTTCTGCAACCCCCTGAGCTTCCTTTCTTACAGACTCTTTCTGCTCATCCTTCACTCCAGCTGCTTTCTGTGTGCCTCTTCTCCCTCCCTCTGGCCATTGCCTTGTCTCTTTCATGCCTGTCTTTAACAGCCCCTGTCCTCTGTCTTTCTGTCAGCTAATCCCTTACTAATTAAACTCTGCCCAAAGGACAAGTAAACAAAAGTAGCTGAACTGACATGAAATTTGCAGGCTGTTACTCCTCTTGCTCTGTATATTTAATCCTTCTCTCCAGCTTTTATCTGCTTGTCTATTTAGATAAGAAGCTGTTGTGGAGTAGGGATGCTGTTTGTGTAGTGTACAAGCCCCATTTTCATAAGCACTGTGGTAACAAATAAAATAAATGCTACTGTCACACTATATTTGAAGGTCATCAGAGGCTGCTGTTGCCATGCCTTGAGGGTACTAGTGGCAGCTACTTTACTGCTGTCTGGTTGAGATATGTTTGGGATCCTGCTTCTGCAAACAGGTCCTGCTTGTGAAACCGACCACTTTCATGGGCAACATCTTGTCAGGCTTGAAGCTTTTTGGGGGATCAGATGCTTTCCTGGGTGCCAGCTCCCATGAAAATGTTCCAGGAGCATTTTATAAACCAACACTTTAAAACAAATAGATGTCATTGACCTGTCTTCACATGTGAGGACATGGGGATATGTGTCATTGGGTGGCAGCTCCAACTTATTTCCTCAAACAACTTGACTAGCTTAGGATGAAAGAAAGAGAACGGTGTCTTTGGAGGGATGCCACTGCCCTGTGTTTCTTCCATTTACCACAGATGCCTCTGGTTTCAGTTTGAATGAGCATTTTTGAGGACTTCTGTAACTTGTATAGCAATACCCAAAGTCCATCCACGTTTACATGCAGCTAGTGGTGGAGCCACCGCAGCACACACCCAGCATCGCTCTTGAAAGTGAGGCAAGAAAAACTAAGCAGCCAGCCAGTGCAAAGCTCCATATTACTTTTTTAGCAGTGACTGAATTATCCGGTTTAAAACAAGCATGACCATCCTTATGTGAAGCACAGAACACGTGGAATCCTAGGTTAGGGTGGTAGCACCTCTCTTGGAGTCCGTGCAGGGTTTTAGCAGCTGTCTTGTCTTGCCCTACAGTCTCTGCATGGGTTAGCATGCTTATTATATGTGAAGAAGCTCCTGTTTTCTTGGGCCCTAAGTTTTCTTTGAAAATAATTTGTGGGCTGTCCATGAGGGCCACTTGCTCAAATACCTTTGAAGTGTTCATCAGTCAAATGGCCCTGCTTTGAATGAATTCTGCCTATAGGGTGTTTGCTTTACCCTAGGAAAGTGATAAGCACATGATTGTCTCTGCTAGACTACAAAAACAAGGTGAAAGCAGCATCTGTCCTACTTCCATGTTGAAGATAAGTTCGAATTTCTATTTAACACCATTTTTCTGTCCATATATTTTCCCCTGGATCTCATTCTCATGGAAAGCAAACATGTCTACATATCTTAGTGTTGAAATTGGCTTTCTGTTCTTAGCTGGAAAGAATTAACTAAAAAATCAACAGATTTTTGAGAACAATGCAAGGGAATACCTCACTAAGCTGAAATTCCTGAACTGGCAGGCATTGTTTTGTCTTGTTAGTACTAATGTAATCTGGACAGCTGGTTTTAAACCAGAGAACAATACTTGGTAAGAAGTGACTTTTTTTGTGTGTGTGTGTGTGTTTGTGTGTGTATGTTAAGGGCTTTCGTGAGTAAGCTTGTGGCATGTCTGTAGTTGATCTGAGTTTCAGGTCAGGGTTTCAGGTCAGATATATTGGGCAGGGTGAAATACAAATTGTCGATAGTCAGGCTTTCTAGCTGTCAAGTGGGGCAGTTTCCCACACTGATATCTTCAGGACTGTAGTTTTGGGATTAGTGCTGTCTGGATTTGGGGTCAGACATCTGTCAAATCTAGTCCTGCAGCATAGAAGCGGGATGCAGTTTATACCACAGAACGGATTTAAGTGTGAGATATTCCATTTCACAGAAAGTCTAACACTATGTTAGGATACGGAGAAATCAGTGGCCACTTCTGAGAAAAGTTACATGTTTTTTTAAACTCTGTGCTATAAAATGTAACTTCTCTAAGTAAGTCGGTAAAATCTCCAAACAAGTTAGGCCATATGACACATGAAGGTCAAAAAAGAGAATTTAATTTGCATAGATTAAAAGACTGAGTTCTTGGTGTTATGAAGTGATTAGCAAAAATCCCACTGTGATTAGCAAAAATCCCTCATGGTGACCAGGATTTCGTCCAGGCGCATAATGTGAAAGCAAGTGTAAAAACTGAAACAAAACCACGCAATAAAAAGAGAATGGCATGCAGATGTTGTCATGAAATAAAATGGGTCATAAGGAAGAAGTAGAGAGGAGAGAAACAGGAGGTCCAGTAGTAGCAAAAAATAACAATATGAGAAATAACAATGATGTAAAGCAATGGAATATGGTGCTATTTATATCCATTAAATGCTGTGGAAACAAAGGTCATTTTTACCTAAAATCTCCTAGAATTTTGCTGAATCAGGCAAGAGGATGGGGGATACGGACTGAGATCCAATCTTACAAATATTTTACAAATCCGTGAATAGGACCACTGTCTATTCCTACATCAGCTATGAAAGGGAGCTAGTGCACTCTGTGTTTTTTCTTAATATATTTTTTTGAATCTAGAAACAGGCTTCTGTTCTGCTACAATATGGCAGTCTGATCAAATTTTCATCATTTGTAATAGCCTCTTATCAGTATTCATTTTTCTAATGCAGTAACAAAAAGGCTTATCACATGTGACAAAAAGATTCCTGATAACAAAGGTAACAAAGATTAAGTAACACAGTAAAAAATTTCAAATACATTAGAACTCCCCAAGCAAGAGCTTTGGCATTGATTTCCTGTTGCGTCTTGGAAACACTGCTTACCCAGCAAATTTCACAGCAAAATAAATAAATGAGCAAAACTGATTAATAAAAGCATCTCACTACAGAATTTGTAGAAGCTGTATTGAAGCCGTGTGCACTGCATGTCTAATGGGAACAGACTGGATAAAAATGGAATTCACTGTGAGGAAGAATGCTGATTGCATATACCTAGATCTAGAGGTATAAATGGCTTATCTGGCAGAACTATCACTTATCTGTAAAACAAACTGTTGGCTACCACCACTAGGATGGCTGAGAAGCGTAAAACAAAGATACATATCCCCACTCAATATTATAGAGCCTTTCAAAAGGTACAGAAAGGTTTCTGTAATACAGAATTACTTCAAAACTGGGTCTTTATTCACAATGGAGGATAAACGTTTTCAAATTATATTTTGCTTTACTGCAGAAAAGCTGTTAATGCCACATAAATTTAAATTGTTATGTATTATGCTACATGCTTAATTTTATTGCATGGGTTAAATTATATTACTTTCCACAAAGAACTGTGTGCTGTAGAGTACTTGTCAGTTTAAGTGTTTTCTAAGAGTGACTGAAAAGCCCCATATGGGACTTAATCATTTTCTTCTATAGAATTCAGATATGAATGCAGACAGTTCTACTGAAAACTTGCAGAGAAGGAAGGTAGGGCTTGTGCCGAACGGGAAGATAGCTTCTCCTTCCAGAAAACTGCACAGAGCCAGCAACGTCAGGTAAGTATCTTATATTTGCATTACCCTCTTTTCGTAACCCTCTTAGTGGACTGGATTTGTGCTTTTTTAGTGAAAGTGCATTGCCTTTTAGCTCTTAAATTAGCTTTATTCCAATTCCCATTAACACACAACAGATGGAGAGGTGTAATCTGAAGGGTCCTGTAACTAAGTGTCCCAAGGACTTGATTCCATCATCTTTTTGGCTTGAGTTATACAAAATGGTATATATTTGACTTAAAGTACAGCGTTAGTTTCATCCTAACCACTGATTCCACTTGTGACCAAAGTGTAGTACACATGCATGTGTTTTTATGACTGAAGCCCTGGATGCATACTTTTCTTAAATTATGTTCATAGTTTTCTACTTCAACGTAATAAATGTATTAGTCTCCTTAGATTGTCAGCAAAGATTTACAGAGACAGAAATCTTAAAAAGTTAAATAAGTGCAAAGACATGGTATAAATAATATACCAAGCCAAACTAGCTATTTGTTTTGGAGTCTGGATTTGGGTTTGTTTTGGATTGTGACTGGATTCTAAAATTATGTTGTAGTTTCATAAAAATCTTAAATTTTTCTACACAGGAATGTCAATGCATGGGGCCTTTACAAAAGTTGTTACAAATTTAGGATGAGAGTGTATCATGACACTTACACACTTTTTCAGAACCTCTTTAAAAATATATAGCTCATTTACAGCATTTTATACAGAGTATAAAAATGATGAAAAGAGAAGGAAGTAAAACGTTCACTAAAAATCTTTTTGCTGAGACGTTTTTTGAGGGTGGGGAAGCCTACCCCTTACACAGTCCTACACATGTTCATAATGCATAAAGTAATATCAGGCAAATAATAGGAATACACATCTTCGTTAAATTGCAGAGATTAAATTTCCATTAAAATGCCATCATTTCTTTCAGTGCTATAGGAAAGTAATTAGAATTGTTGCTACAGTAGTTGCTTTTGTTACATTTACGGAGACTTCATTACAGAGAGAAACATTTAATATCAGGGAATTCTGATGCTTCTGAATATATTTTCCACTTCATAATATTAAAGGGCTTTGTGAAATTCACATGACAGCTACTGAAGCATTAGGGAATATGAAAATATTGTGCAGCACTCATGCAGTTTGCCAAGCGATAGGGCAGAAAAGCACTTTTTCCCCCCTGTTTTTGCAAGTTTTATTTCATGTCCACAAATGAAGAATGGATACTTTGATACTGACAGTCGGCGCTGAAAATTCCACCATTTGTTGAGTGCACTGCAAAAACGCATTCCTCCTGTTGATACAGCAGATAATAATTCTTTTGACATAATACAAACCGGTCTGTTCTGTTTAATTGTGCAGTCAGTGCTCCTGTTGAAGTTGTTTATGGTCTCAAGGGAATCAGTGTGTACTATTTTATACCCATATTTGTACTTTTTATTGTTTGATTTATTGTTTATTTTTTAAATGCTTCTTAACTAATATGAATACGAGGGGGAATGGTTGTAGAATTGCTGAGTCCAGGATTCCAGTCTAATAAGAAAATTTATGAGAAAATCAGCAGATTTTCATCCCCACAGAATCTATTCCATTATTCAAGAGACTGCATATTGCACAAGGAGGATTGGTAGAGAGCAAAAGCCAGAGAGCTGAACAGGCTCAAGTGGAGAGGGAAAGGAAGATACAAAGATGCTCATGGCGCATGAGCAAGTGGATCTGATCTTTAGTTCTCATTGGTAAAGCTATTAATCTAAATGGGTAAACTAAAGGGGCTCACTAAAAGGACAGTTGACATCTTGTCCTGCTGAATAAAAAGAACTATGCTATTTAAGTAGAATTAGCCAGTTGATGTTTCTAGATATGTAATAGCCTGGATTCTGCAAAATGGTAAACAACAGGCCTTCTTAAAGAGGAGGCCTGTTAACAGGATAGTAACAAGCATAAATATAACAAAGAGACATCCCAGAACGGGTCTAGTTCAGCTCTGTGTTGTTCACCTGGGACTACACCTCATGCAGAATCCCTCACAGCGCACAGGGACATCTAATGACTGAATCAGAGACTGCAACTAAACATATTCCTCAGGCTACCTGAGCACACAAGAGACAAGAAGTGTACACAGGAGAGACTGGGATGTGTGCAGGCAAACCGGGCGTTCAGAAAATTACCTCCCATGTATGCAAATATTGCCTTACATAATCAAAACAAAACTGAGTATTATTTGAATGTAAACCCTGAATGAGACTATCAAGTGAATAAGTAACTGAGATAATCCTGACTGGTGCAATTATAAAGCTAATTGAAAAAATTTAAACCCAATACCCCCACCCCTTATACTTTTGC
Source organism: Larus michahellis (assembly GCF_964199755.1). NCBI lineage: Eukaryota > Metazoa > Chordata > Aves > Charadriiformes > Laridae > Larus > Larus michahellis. Next base: position 96,423,345 of record NC_133898.1, on the reverse strand, counting down.
TACTGAACAGTCTGCAGCTTTAAAATGACAGGAGGTCTCTATATGTAAAAAAATCAGAGTATTGCTGATACAGGAAAATTATCTCAGCAATCTACTTAAGGCATAGGGTTTCAAGGAAGTGTGATTAGAATAGCATTTGGGAATTTAGAAAGCTGAATTCTGCATTCATCTACAAACATCCTGTGTGACCTTCAGCAAAGTCCTTGGGTCAAATCCCCAAGTCTGCAGTCAGGGGGAGTTTAGGGACATAATTGCCTTTGATAATCTGGAGTTTTGTTGATCAGTCTAGCTCATTTCCATAAAATTTTCCTGTCTCAAGGCAGTGCTGGGAGGATGAACATGTTAAAAAATTCTGCTTTTATGATAGTAAGAGAAGTACCACAGATATTTCAAAACTGGAAGGCTGACTTGTGCATAGTCAAAAGGTGCATGCAGATGCCTGACTGAATCATAGAATAGTTTGGGTTGGAAGGGACCTTTAAATGTCATCTAGTCATGTCTACACCACCTTCCCCACCACCTCTCCGTCCCCTGCAATAAGCAGGAACATAATAATATAGATTTCCTTTCCTGCATAGGAGAAAAAGTTTTCTTGAAGGTTTTTAGATCATAAACAAGACAACTTCAAGTCAAGGTTGATTATCTGAATAAAAGCACGAGCAAAGAAACTTCTAACTGGTCAATTCTGTTTTCATCGGGAGATGACTCTTCAGTCAGTTATGGAATTGTCATAAAAAATTTAATTGAACTCATATTATTAAGACAAAAAGACAGACCGCCTGTCATTGCCTACTTAACTTTAATATCTTTCTAGGATTTATATAACTCCCATTGGCTACCAAAAAAAAATTAATAATCCTTGACAGATTTTTCTCTATGTTGGTAATGTCAGTGGACTCTGGGGAAGTCTTCTCATGCTTTATAGACCTCCCTGTTGCTTTTAAATCATTGATGTAATGTTTCTTCATACAATTTCTCTTTCCTTCTAAAAATCTATTTGAAAATTTCTCTCCTGAGGAATGAAAGCAAAATCCTTCCTTTAAGCATTCTCTCTGTTTGTGTCTTTCCCTTACAAAATGGATTTTCAGGAATCATCTTTATCATCTTTTCAGCAGTTCCTGAAGCATGAGTGATAGCTTATTTGTAGAAAATATAAGGACTGTTTTAAGTTTGTTTAAATAAGACTAGAATAGCCACCTTACTTTTGGATTCAGAGAGATTGTTTACATTTACCTGCACTGATCCAATTTGTGCACTTTTTTCAGACTCGCCCCTCATATTATTAGAAGCCTTGCAAACACAGAGCTGTAAGGCACAGACAACAGAAATGGTATGGAACTGCATTTATGCCCTGGCTCAGAACTATCTGCTTGTCTGCACAGTTGATTATTTAAAGACAAGAATAAATGTTAAAGAAAAAAGAAACTATCCAATACATTAATAATAATTTTTTTCTGCTGAGAAGGTTTGAATTGAAGACAACAATGGTGTACTCTTTTCCTGATTAAAATTTCAAGAGGTTTATTTCTGCACAGTGGTAAATGTGTTCAGCTTCTCTGACATCAAAGGAGCCATACCATCTTACATTAGAACAGAATTTGTCCCAATGTATTCACATAAAAATACATGCTGGTATATTGTCCACTGGAAAACATTATTACTCAGATCTATTACATCTGTGTGTGATTCTATAAATAACCTTTAGGGGAACTCCCGAGGGAATTAGGAAGTTGAGCAGTGAGATGGTAAACATAATTCATGGCTGATGTATGCAATGGAGTCAGTGTTAGAAGAAATAATTGGAACTGCTTGTATTTCTCATTGGGGTCCTGAATACAGAGCCATCCAGATACAAAGACCTAACCATCGCTGTTGACACCTCTGTGAAAATGAAGGCAAGGTTAGAGATTACCCCAAGTACAAGAGAAATGATCCTGAACATATGTAAAGTTTTCATGTAAATTAATGGGATACGCTTCCCTGGAATATTGTGTTTGGTTCTATCATCTTTTCTCTTCAATATATATTGCATAACCTTTAGCAAGACATGGAACCATTCTTTTCCTGTTTCCTTTCCAGCAAAATAATCTGATGTAACAATGATTTTTTGAGGCTTCATTTATGGATGCCTTATAACTATCTTGAGACCCCTAGTTGAAAGGTTATATAATAGGTGCAGAGCATTATTTTTGCATTGCATTAGCATTTAATATGGCTAAGATTTTTAATACTTAAACAGACACCATGAATATTGATTGATTCAAAATGTTAATCTGCAGTCTGAAATTCCTGTGAAAAAAGGTTTCTGCTCATCCTGCACCTTTTGTACCTCCCAAATGAGATAATTCATTCATAAAATCCTAGTATCTCTGATGAAGCACCTGCTGAAAATAAAATTCAAGAAAGTACTTTTATCTGTGCATACAAATTAATTTTCAAAGCGACTTTTATGTGACTAGTTAATCTCTACCACTTTTATAAGCTAGTAGAGCATTAAACACCATGGGTATGAAAAATTTGGAAGAATTCTGAAATTGTCTCTCCTGGGCCGTCTTGCTGAGAATTACTTTGAGAGTTTCAGCTCACCTCTTTTTTTTTATTTTTTATTTTTTTAAATACAGCTAATTGTTCTAGTACCACTCATAAATAACAGCTATTACTACGTATTATAGAAGGGAGACTGAATTGCTTAAGTGGAGGAATCTGCTTAGTATTTGATGTTTCTTCAAACTTTTGGTTAAAGAGGGGCAGCTCAGGATCTTAAATCAACTTTCTAATGAAAACTTTTATCCAAAATTCTGTTTTAAAAGAAGACATTTGATTACATTATAAAACTATCGTGTTCAAAATAAGAAACAGAGTATTTGGATATCTTTTTTTAATTCTCAACATTTTCTTCATAAAAAATGAGAAAGATATAAATAGACATAATGGATCAAGCTAAATATTTTTCCTGATTTGTTTATCTCTCACCACTGTAATGAATGGCAACCATTTAGGGACAAGGTATAAAAATAGAATAAGTAGTAGTAGTAGTAGAAGAAGTAGTAGTAGTAGTAGTAGTAGTAGTAGTAGTAGTAATTCTCCACAGAACTTTCTGAACCTCATGAATTATGCTTATGGGATTCCACTTTTTTTTAAACAAATAACCAATACCACCTTCATACTTAAGCGAAGGATTCAGATTGAGAATAAAACATAGAAATTCAGGTTTCTGAATGTAGGGTTCTACACAGGTTGAGTGTCAGTCAGTCAGAAAAATTCAGCTTCTGATTAAGAAAATCCCTAGGGCTTGGTTCAGTTACCCCACATATATTTTGTGTCATAGGAGGTGCCCAAAGGCATCCAAAACATCTGTACAAGACTGATAGGCACAGGGCCTGTGATAGACCTCTGACCTCCTGGATCAGCAGCTGGAGGCCAGCAAGTAACTCTGGGTCATTTCAGGCCTGAGACCTCAAACCATGAAGTGGCAAAAGCATTCCTGAGGTGCTCAGGTCAGTTTTGGATGAAAATTCTAGCACTAACTCTTTTGTATCTTTTCAGAGGCCACAATGATGCTCAGTGCAGCTTAGTCAGCACTGTTGCTGGTCAGCATTGAAATGGGTGTCACTAGGCAAAGAGATCTGATGTGAAACAGGTTGAGTGCTAAGAAGGTTTTAGAATTCAGGGGTGGGTGGGTGCCTCATAGACTACAGTAGTATTTTACATAAATTACCTCATCATCAGGAGTACAGCTTGAATAGTTGGAAGGAGCGCAATTTTTTGTATGACTTGGTGGATTTCTTGTTGCTGCGTGTTGTTGGCATACATCTCTGAGAACAATTATGTAGGGTATATTGAAGTAAATGCTCCAGGTCTTCTACAGTATATTTGGACAGAGGCACTTGAGAATTGGAGCTGGGCTGGTAGCACTCCACTCATGCAATGGAAATGGGGACTGCTAACCAGATTTCAGTTGGCAGCAATGATGAAATGAGTGTATTGCACTGAAGACCGATGATTTTAATTTAGTTACAATAGGAATAGCCACTTCTACTTCAGTTATGAAATTGAAACATTGCCAGACACAGTCTGCAGAGCAACACGGAATGACATTACAGGGTCATTCTGTGCATATTATTGAAACATACGGAGTGTCACCAAGTCTCATGTCGTAAATGCATTTTAAACAAACTGAGTTCATTGAAAAGGAGGGTAGACATACTGTAACTGGATAGAGGTGTCCATAATGCTCATATCACAGTTAGTGCAAAGTTCAGAGAAGCTGGAGGGTCAAAGGCCACCTCTTAGAAGGAAAAATATTAAGAGTATAAGTAACTGTTGCTGGAGGCAGACTGATGGACCATTAGCTTGATAAAAAAGGTGGACACCTCTAGGTGTGTGTGTGTGAACTGCATTCCTTGCTCTATATCCAGCAAGAGATACAATTATATCTAGGAACCTCAGGGTGGAGTATTCCTACGGACTTAACTCTGAGGAGGTTGCACTGGATCTGAGCCAATCAAGTTTTGGATATCTCCAATGATGGAGCTTCCACAGTCTCTCTGAGCAACCTCTTCTAGGACTTAATCAAATCCATGGTGATTTTGTTTTCACAGTATCTTGTTGGAGTTTGCCTTGCTGCAGCTTTTGCCTGTTGTCTCTCATCCTTCACTGCTAACTTCTAAGAAGAGTCTGGCTCTGTCCTTTCTGTATCCTTCCAGAAGGTAGTTACAGACAGCAATAAAATGCCTCTTGAGCCTTCTTTTCTCTGCTGAATTAATTGATACAAGTAATTGCATGAAGCTTTGTTGAAGTAAAATATGTTCAGTAGATTTTGTTGATGCTGTTGTTGCTGTTTTAAAATTAATCTCCTTGAGTCTGATTGGCCTGGAGAATTTCAGAGTCTTTGCCAAGGTCTGACTTGTTGCATTACCTCAAGGGAGTGCTGACACAGTGCCATCTCCCTTCCACTATTCATCTTGTAGATTGATATAGTGGGTTAATAACCTCTATCCAAAATATTTGGGAATTAATGTCTCAGCTTTGTCTGTTTTTGTGGGCATAAGTGTTGATTTAATTAAGTTTGTTTGCATTTCTAGCATTTCATAGGCCACATCCTGAGGCGAGCTAAGGCTCTACTGCACTCTGCCTTCACTTGAGTTTTTCACAGGGATGTAACCCACTGGAGCTACATTTCATCTGAGTCACGTCTATCTCTTTAAGAAATTACTGGGTTTACAGTCCACTGTAGCATGGAAGTAACTATAGGAGACACTAAGGCGTTGAAGAAGTGCTTAGACACTGGTCTCAGCTGGGTTGGCTGTTACCAGTTAAAGAAGGGTTTAGTCTGAAATGCTCGATTGTTTAAGCAATAATATGACGTTGAAGTATTTTATCTGAGTATGTTGTGCTAAACCTCTCATCTGTTAGATCTATAAAAAGGCTGCATATTTTTCTTGTAATTAGAGTTTCTCAATAGCATATACAGAGATTATATACATATATTATCTACTATTTTCATGCCATTGACAGAAAAATGCATTATGCAAATGTTGCTATTCTGGTACAAGTAGATGTGATTTTAATAATTTCTTGAGATTGTTTCCAGCCCCCTGCAAAATTCTTGGCTTCAGGCTGTTTATTTTATTGCATTATACTTTTCTTAGTCATTAAAGCTAGAAGAGACATCTCCATGCCTGGGAAAACTAGGAGAGGGGTGAAGTACTTATACATATTTTGTGGATTCAGAATTGCATTTTAAAAACATCTTTTTGATCATTTTTCAGCAAGCGTTTTATAAATAAAGTTTCTTTATACAATTGCTTATGGAAAGTGGAGTTTTGGTTAATGCAATCCCAAGGAAGTAAATTCTAACTCTCTGTGGCTAAAAAAACCCATGATTGGAATCATCTTTTAATTTGAAAGATAGCATTATGTGGAGGGTTTTATGTGAGATCTCTATGTCAGGGAAAAAGAAATTTGCCAAGTCTAGTTCATGTTTGTGTTCTGTCTGTCTTTTTCTCTTTTTCTTTTCAGGGGCAAAACTTTTAAGTCCTCAGCTATGTAACTGAACACTCAAATATCACTGTTGTTTAGCATTTCTTATGTTCGGATGTTATGAAAGACTGAGGTGATGAGACATTCCTTTGGGGTGTGGCAAGGACTATTGCTATGAGATTCCAGATTGGCTTAGGTGATCATTTGGAAATTATTGTTCTTTTCCTGAACTTGAGCTCATGAAGCATATGAAAGGGACACAGAGACTGTGATGTCTAAATGTGACAAAATTTGAGCAGTATGCAATTGTCTCAGGAGAATAAATCATTTCACTTTATTGCAACTTATTTTGTACTCTATTTGAACTTGATTGCAGGCTTGCGGTTTTAGATGGCATACAAATTATTTTCAAACATGCAAAGACTTAATAGGTAAGCTGGGAAGATAAATGAAAGGCTGTAAAACTGAAATCTATTGTTGAGTATTTTTTCAGAGATATGGGGTTTATTTTCTGAACGCTGGCGCACACGTCCTAAAATTTGCTTTGAATAACTTGCTACTCTTCAGTCTAAGTTTAAAAAATGTGATGAATAACCTTTTCTCAGAAGAATTTGCAAGAAGAAATGCAATAGGCAGGTCAGATTAATCTAAAACACTGGCTTGCTGGAACTTCATTAATGCCAACATCAGGCCAGTTCTGCTGCATTCTTATTGCTAGCAAGCTCTTAAGATTCATCGAAGTTTTTTAATTCACTCATCAGGTGCTGATGTTTTATTTTTCACAATGTCCTTGTCACTCTGCAATGCTAAAAGACATGAGAAATAGCGCAAACATTGGAAAGAAATATGCATGACCCGGCATTTTAAAATATGGGCTCTCTTTCCCACCTTTCTTTTTCACTGGCTTTAATTTATTAATTATTTGAGTTACTGTTTTAAGAAGTTTTTTCTACCATTACTGTTAATTGTTGAGTCCAGACAATGTACTTAATCTTGCATAGGAATGCAATTGTGACTCACAGGCAGTACAAAAGTCGTAATATACTGCCAAAGAGTCAAATCATGAAGCCTTTCCTCTTAAGGGAAAAAAAAAAACCTCACTGGATTTTTAATTTGAATATTCTTGCACCAAAATACGTTTTAGTTTGAGCCTGACTTTTCAGACACTTCTTATGGCACTAACTCATTCACCCCAAGCTATTCTGTTCCAATGTTAGGATATTAAACTCTGAAGAATGCCCACAGAACCTGCATAGTAATTCTACTTTTCTAAGGATTTATATTATGCTTTTTTTTTTGTATCACTGCAGATCACATATACATAATCTGTGCCTCCTTGCATCAGACCTTGTGTTCTTAGCTATGAAGGTTAAATAAATTCTTAAACTCTGGTAACTTGGTAGATATTAGTGCTTATGCAAGAGAGCGCCAAATCGTTTCCTTTAAAGGTTGCTGAAGAGATGTATAAATTTGTTTCGTGATTAATATGTATTAAAAGCTTCAGCAGATGAACTGTGGAATTAGATCATATTCTCAAATGACAGGAGGGTAAAAGTTCCTTGTTATGTCTATGGAGCTTGAACAGCATTTAAATAAATGCTGTTGTCATTCTTATACTTTTCAAAGTAAAAAGTTTTTTATCTTTCTGAACATGAAATACAAATTTTATGATGTTCTCCCACATACAAAGTGCAAACTAGTTTGAGGAATGTACAGTACACATTGTTGCAGTATTTTCAGAAGGGAGATATGGTAACTTTTCTCTAACAAATGATTAATTTGGTACTTTATTTTAAAGATGTCAAATTTAAGCATGCAAAGAGACTTTTTGCCTTGGTTTGGATGTAAACACGAAGTAAATCTATAAGTATACGGTTTTAAATGCAAATGATGATCCGTTCACGGTCATATACCACTAGAACTTCAGAGTTCTTGAGAGTTCAAAGAACTTGCCTGATCTATTGCATCCTCTGGCATGAAAGTTGATTAGTACAGAATGACAAGAGCCAAATATTTTTCATATTTACCAAAGTACCTCTAGGAAGTTTTGCAAAGTATGATTTTTAATATACTTATCTGCTGTGAGTAAACAACCAATGTGTTCTTAAAATATGTAAAATCAGATCTGCAACAGTGTAATTAATGGCAAATTTAGAGTATATGTGGAGCTATGAGAAGAGTTACACTTCCTTTCTTCTCTAAACTGAGCATAGCTCTATTAATGATGAAGGAGCCGCTGGGGAATTACTGAATGTTGTATTGTTACTGATGAGTGTGTTTGATGACAAAGCACAAACCTCTTTGGTGTTACAAAACTTCCCATACACTTCTTATTAGACAGCAAATGTGAACCAGACTGTCAGATTAAACTAGGGGAAAAGCTGACTGCATCAAATCATCAACTGAAGAGCTCCATCAGGCAAACTGAAGGATCCCTCAAGGCCTGCGGAATTTCAGCTGCATTGGCTTCTGCCACAAATTGAAGTACTAAGGAGAGACTGGAGTTGCTTGAAATGTTACTGCTTGAAAAGTTTGCTGCCTCCACTTAGCTAAACCAAAATTACAGCAGCGAGCTACAAAAGTTTTTGTAGGCCTGCGAGCTGACACTTTGCAGTGATGTCGTGCATACTACAAAGTCAATTAAAGTTTTTCTTAAGGAAAATTTAGATATTTTATAAGCAGATTCCTTTGACTGATACAGGAAAGCCTTTATATCACAGGCCAAATATATGACCAGCATTCAGAAATCTCTGCTAGTGTGCTGCATTCATAATACTGGAATAACAGTTCCATAAGGAACTGTCAGACTGATATAAGCTGCAACTAAAGGACTGAACAGTTTTGCACCTGGACTACAGGATACACTTTATCTGTAAAGTAGAGCAATGAAGTTGAAAGCAAGCCCTCTGTGGTTTTACTAATAATATGTAGGAAAAATCTGTACAATGACTCTGAGTTGTATTTTATTTCCCTCCCCACTTATAATGCCTGACAATTTATTTTGTATAAGTGTCATTTCATCTCAAGGGTCATCACCATGTGACCATTGCCATGTATGCGGGCCCACACTATTTTCCCAGTGCAGCCATAGATGTAAGCCATAACTACAGATGTAGCCACAATATAAAAACAGACCACACTGTGCGAAAGTTCACCCTGCTTCTCAGTGCCTATCAGCCTTCACTAAGCTGTTTCTTCATTATCTAAGTAGTGTGGCCCAGTAAAAACTGTTAACCTCTGAGAGGGTTTGGCTGGCTGTCCGCCACATACCCTCCTGTTACGTAGATGAAGACAGCCATAAAATCCCCCCTGTGCCTCCTCTTCCTCTTACGTTTCTCTCAGGCATTTTTTATACATCTTGTTTTCTGGCCCCCAACCATCCTGGTGGCTCTCACTGGACTTGCTACCATGTGTTAATGTTTTTCTTGTACCCTGGAGCCCAGAACCAGACAGAGTACACTGCACGTGGTAGTTTTGATGGTTTTAGTTGCAGATGGAGCTTACCTTTGCCTAGGCAGGTAAGTACATCATCCTAGAGGTGAACAGATCCTGCACTTCGACTTTTCGTCTCATGAAGCTGAAATACTTAATTAGCATTCAGCCTCAGTCAAGAACTGCATCAATCCCAGATTCCTAACTGTAATACTTGTTTTTCCCCTTTCCCTTTGCTAGCACAAAAGAAGCCAAGTCACTGTCTAGTAAAAGGCCGTTCCTGAAGTCAGTATCACACGGTGATGGTGGCAAAGTGTTCCCTGCTTTTCTATGACTTAACCACTGCGTAAGGGAGACAAAATAATCTGTAAAATAATCTGAAAAACCACTTTAACTTTATTTTCTAAATTCAGAGTAACTGTTTTGTTTAGTAGCGGTGGTTACATTCTTATAGAAACAATAATTTTATGGCTTCCTCTTCATAGAATAAGCTTTAGTTTTTATTTCATACATGCTTAGCACTATTGGCTGCCATCTTCCAGTTAAGACTAGCTCCCATTTCTCTCAGTAATGTTGAATTTGTCATTGTATGCCTTTTGATTGAGCCTTTCTGTGGCCATCTTTGAAAAGCCATCAAATGGTTAGTAAATGACACAACTATAAAATATATTTGACTTTGTGATATCATGGGCATCTTAGAAAGCATTCATATTGAAATTCTATGTAGTAAGGTGACTGAAGCAACACTTCAGGCATTTGTCTAATCTTGGAAGCTTACTGAAAAAGAAAAAAATGTATTGATCTCAGTCACTTAATTACATCCTGGGAATTGACAGAATCCCATTGTTTTCCTCTCAAGATGGTAAGAGCATAGTTTTTTTTTCTCTATAGCAGTTATTTGTATCCAAAGATATTAAAAAATGTTAAGAGGGGAGGAGGTTCAGTGGTTTCTTAAGCTGGCATTGTGTCATATTTTTATTTTCAAGTCCTTACACACAGAATAGCTTACAAATTGTGAACTCTAGATAAAAAGGATCAACCTGGAGGGTTTTCTGCCTTTCATGTGCAAACTGCTGTGTGTCAGGGTTCACAGTACAAGCTGTGATGTTATTATCTGCTAGATAGGAATGCATTCTGAACTTAAATGGACCTGCCTGAAAATAATAGGCGTTCGACATGGTATTTAATACAATACTATTTGAGAGCACTCTCTTGAATGTTTTTAACTTTGTCCAGAAAACACAGAGGCACATACCACTCTCATCTCATAAAAGATCAGACAGAGATCTAACTTTGAAAGATCATCTTTGTTTAGATCAGTGGCTTGCTATTGAAACTTTGTTAAATTTGTTCATCAGCAAAGCTATTATTTAGTATATGTGGTACAGACATTAACAGCCAATTTACACATTTATATTGAAGGTCAAGTGTTTAACATACTACTTAGAATTAAAAAACATTTTTTGGCTGAATTTTATGCATTAGAAGAAGTACTTTCGCTGCAAGAAAAGGAATTCAATTTTTGTTGTGTTCCACTTCTGTTTATTGAAGAAATGTATCTTTCAGTGAGAAATCTTTCCTCCTAGATACAACTTAACACTTCTCCTTTTGCTGTTTCTTGAAAGGCAAATTCTTCTGTTTATGATATTACAGTCTCATAGTGTGAGAGACTGTAATTTCTCAAATAAACTTGGATTCACTAGGGGCATTGCAGGATTAATCAGAAAAAGTCACTTACTGAAAAATAAGCAAACACAAAAACCTTATTTTAAAATTAATATTTAAAACGAGCCTAAAAATCATGATTCTATAACTTGGAGGTAGGGAGATAACTGAATTTCAGTGTCTATTATTTCATTATACAGTTCATTTCTCTGCCTTAAAATCTGTTATTTAAGCATTTTATGTGTGACATTCATACTTAAGCTCAGTTGTGATGAAGGCTAGAATTATGAAAATTGCTGCTTAGTACGAAGGCTGAAGCCACAATTTTGCCACCTTGGGCTTTTTGTAACAGGGAATACTCCATCTGGGTGTGCTGAATGAAGGTCTGCTCACCCCAGAAGCAGAAGAAAAAGAACACTGAAGGCTAATGAAATAGTCAGAGGTGCAGGGTTTTTTCTATATGAGAATACACTAAAGGTTATGATGTCACAGCTTGTAAAAAGAGTTCCTGGGAATACTTCCTCTTTATTTCACATAAGCAGGAAGGGATACCCATTGAAACCATCAGGCATCACGTTTAAAACAAATTAACAGGAGAGCTGCTGATCAAACATAATTAAGCTTTGATATTTACTCATTGGGATACTGTACAGGCCATAAGACTGTTCAGGTTTTAATAACAGTTGGATGAATTTATTAAGCAGCTGTTAAATATGATAGTCTGTCTACAATTTCTGACTGAAGAAGTCCCTCAATATACTCTTTTCAGGAAGCTGGGGAATCCACTAGGGAAAGGATCAATCTTTAGTCACCTTGTTTCCTGTATTCTTTCCCTAAGCAAGGTCATTGGTCCATGGGCTGAGAGAGTATCTTGGGCTAGGCAACAATTTCGTTAATTCTATGTTCATATATGTGTGTTTCTTACCTAACCAGCAAAGTGTGTGGCTTTGTTGGCTGGCAAGATCTCTTTAGCACACATCTATCCACGCAGCTGCTTCTTTCAAAGACTTCACTGCTGTAAACACAAAAGAAGGCTGAAATGAAATATTGGCAGAAAGACAATATCTATAAATACAGTGTAGAATGTTAACACTTTTTTCTTGTACTCTGCAGAAGTGTATCTACAAGTGCATTTAGCTGAGAAATTTCATGTGGAAACAGAGAATACCTGCAGAATATTTTTAACATATTCCTGGTTTCTTCCTCTTTTTCTAATCTGCCCACCAACAGTAATTCAGTATTGTCCATTATTTATAGTTTATACTAGTTTGCCTTTGCCTTGGAAGAGATGCTGAAAACTTGCAATAGCAAAGGCAAAAAGAAATTGAAAGAAATATATGAAACTAGATGGTTATATAAAAGGGGTCAGTGAAAAACATTACATGGTACTTTTTTTTTTCTACCAAGAGAAATGCAGAGAAAGCTAATTGTGCCAGAAAGCTGTTGTTGTTTAGCTTCCACTCTTAATTATTTTGCACAGCAATAGACAAACATGGAGAGTCTTCTTTTCTGTAATGTATCTGGAAGACATTTCTAACTGTATGACATTTTTTTCTTAGGCCCTGTTCTCCTTTGCTGGGCTAGGTTAGGAGGCATGAAGCAGTGTCAAAAGGCAGCTAGTTTATGTTTATTATTTACATGTACATAATAATACATGTACAGAATACACATGTATGTGTATTATTTATGTTTCTTTTTCCTATCTAAAGAAAGCTTTTGTTGCCTGCTAAAAAATCTTATTAGTAAAGCAACTGAAACCCTTCTTGATTGAAATAATTCTCTTTCCTGTAACATGCCATGATGGGCCATTCCTGAAGGATCTACTAATAGGTTGCAGAAAGAGTTCAGTAACAATTATAAAAAGAATTCCATATGTTTCACCAGATTTCTCACCTAGATATTAATGGCATTAAATTTTTCCTTTTACTAGAATGGAAATTGAACTGCGGCACAAATCTGCTTGCTTTATATTGGCATAATAAGAGATGCTGTTCTGAGGGTCAATTGCATCTTTAAAAAATGTTAACATCCTTCTTGACAGAAAGGTCAGCAGGAACAATGTCATTACAGATGTTTGCAGGGACCTGGATACTTTCATAAAATCCAATTTGAATGACACAGGATTTTAAAATAGTAAAGATGAGACCAAGTGAATTAAAGATATGTATGTACCTGCAGCTGTCATAAAAAATGTACATATTTCTTAAAGCATTTTTTTGCCCCATTTTCCTAGTATCTGGTTGTTCCTCAGCTAATGATCACCTCTGGACAAGTGCTGATATTTCGTTAATAAAGTGCTGAGGAAAAAAAGTGCTATGCATAAAATCCCTTCCACCTGCTGAAGTTGCTCTTAAATATCGCAGTGCCTAAGAGCTAGGTTTTGAGCCCAGCAGCATCAACAGGTGGCTAGGTTCCCTATTTAAGCAATAAAGAAATCGAAGCTGTTTTTGGCTAATCTCAAAAAGCCACACAATGAGCTAGATGAATGCAAATACCGTGCAGATTCATGGTTTTGAGTTCCTTCTCTCTGAACCTCATGGCTCAACTTCTTTAAAACTTAAGAAGTGAGTGGGAACACTGATTGACAGCCAATGCCACCACTGCGCTTCTTGAATGAAAATTATGACTGTGCTCCGTGTTAGTGCTCTCTAACAGCACAGGTGTGGTGCCTGCCCTTTTACATAACTGCCTAGTGGTTAGACTTCTCCAGAGAACTGGAAAGGAGACTTTGTACTCCCTCTTCTTGAGGAGGGACTAGAATCTGCATGGGGACTTTGAACAATGGGTTTATTATACAGAATATGGCTGGTCCATCTTGAGCAGTGTTCAATTTATCTTAATTTTTTATTTAAATTAAGTTATCTGCTGATGATTTGGGTTGTGCTGAATGATGTCAGTATTTTTGATTTGTATTATGAATGTTCATAACATGCTGAATGCATTAGACTACCCTAGTGATTAGTTGCTTTATCTCCAGATTGTACTATTATTTAGACGGTAGCCATCATGTCAGCAAGATGGGCAGTCCAGAGGTGGTCAATGGGGTCTGTGTCCAGATTGTCCAGACTGTCTAGCCCTTTGAGCACTCTTGAGGGTATCATGAGGTAGCCTGGTTGACACAGTGGAGAGGAAGGCACAAAACATTTCTTGCTCTGTCTCAGCCTTTCCTCTGCCATGAGTCATGCTCCGAACTTGAGTCAAGTTTCTTCTTACATGATCCATGGGCCCCTGTTAGAAATGTACCTCAGGTGTCCCATCTAGCAGGTCAGGAGCTCCCTGACGATTGCCATATGTTTCAAGCTCCTGTCTGTCCCTTCAAGTCCATCAGATTCTGTGCACACACTAAATGGACATTCAGTCTTCTGCGATACGTACAGTTAAGGAGAAGCACCAAGGAATGACTAAGAGTAAAATGCAGAGACAGAGAGAGAAGAACTGAAGGATCAGAGGTTAGATAGTGGGAGCTGTTGTATATAAGATTTACTTTTGGAATTATTTGAGATGGAGAGGAACAAGGAGCCAGCACCTCTTATTATCTAGCAATCTCACTATTCAGAGAGAAGACCTCTGAGGAGCACAAGTTTCAACAGTGCTTCCACCCACTTTTTATATCACTCTAATCACTACTCTATCAGAAAGGGTAATCTCCTGGCCCTGGTGCACTAAATCTTCTCCTTCAGCAAGATTCTAAAAGAAAAATATAGCTTTAGTGAGTCCCCAAGGCTAAGATTTTCTGCCCCCTTTACCACTTAACTTCTTGAAATACTAGGGAAAAGATGCTAGCTTTTTTAAGTCAGGTTTATTGTGTACATACAGTTTCTTTGCCCGTGATGCCACTGACAAAACTTGTGGCTTACTCTTAAAAGTCCAGTCCCTGCTTTCATGTGTCCTATAGAGAGTTATTGAGTTATAACTGGACATATAGAACGTGGTTTGAAAATCAAGCTGTTGCAAATTTTTCTACAGATGAAGAATAAAATCAATGTACATGTTTTTGTTTTAAGCAATCATCTGGGATATGATTCATTATTATTTGATGAATGATGCCATTGTGTTTAGTACAATGTTAACACAGGAGGTTCTTCAATATTGTGCGGAGAATTTCAATGTCTGGTTCCATTAATATTCA
The DNA here is from genome assembly GCF_964199755.1 of Larus michahellis. Taxonomy (NCBI): domain Eukaryota; kingdom Metazoa; phylum Chordata; class Aves; order Charadriiformes; family Laridae; genus Larus; species Larus michahellis. The sequence continues at coordinate 96,408,137 of NC_133898.1, read as the reverse complement.
TCCTCTTAAACCTGGTCACCCACACCCACTGCAGAATCACGACAAACTCCATCCTTAGATCTAATTGGACAAATAATATGATTTTGCAAAAAAAATTAAGCATATTCTTCTCTGTCTTCCTGTCTCAGTCTTACAAGCTAATGATGTGAATTAGTATGTACCTAGATATGTACATGTCTCAGGAAGCCATTAAGTATGTTGCACAGAAGTGCTCTGAAAATAATAATGTAGTCTTTGACACTGATCCCAGTAAAGCAGCGGCGTCAATTTGTGCTATGGAACACAGTAAAAAAAGCAGATAAATTAAAGGTTCTTTGCACTGTTTTGTTGTCAATGTCCACTCTAGTTTTTCTGGCTGAAGTCAGGAATGGAATTTTTGATAGGCAGTTTGTTCACACTGGAATTATACATCTTTTGTTCCATTCCTCTCTGGATACATAGAGGGTGATTTCCATAGGTAAGGTTGAACGGAATCTGGAGGTCTAAGCAGAAATTAAATGACTATTGCTTATTCACCTCAAAATTACAGCACCTGCCTTTTCTGGGTACAGAAACAATTTCCTAGGATTAGATACAAAACACAATTATGATTTAAAATGGATCTTTCAGAAAGGTATTCCTTTGTGACAGTTCATTTTCTGTTCTGACTAAATTCAGTAAAAATAACCATACAACAGAGTTGTCTTTAACTAAAGCTCACTTCGCTCCTGTATACCTGCTACAGTAAAGTATTTTCTTCACTGTAAGGCCTTTATTCACTACTATTTAGCATAACTGAAATAAAATCCTTACACAGAGACTGACAAATACTGTTTGTCTATAGAAAATGTCACGAAGATCTGCCTTCCTTCCTGCGTGTTTTTCCATGTTTTTCCTTGCAGGCTTTTTGCAGTGGATATCCTAGGACCCTGCATGGAGCTGTGTTGTCAGCTTCACAGTCACTTCACTCCTTTTCTGACTGCGCAAGAAACTTTTGTTCTCTTCTCTCCTCTCCTCTGCTTTGTTTTTCTCTCTTTTTTCTTTCTCTTTGTTCTTTCATTTCATTGGTCCACACTCTAGCAAAATCCCACACAGAGAAACAGTCCCACCAATACCTATCATCCCCATCCCAGAAAAACCACCAAAGTGATAGCATGATAGTTTCCCTTGTAAGTTATACCACTTTACTGTGTTATTTGTAAGTATCAGCTACTTAAGATCTGTCTCTTCCCTTCTGTGAAATGTCCTCCAGAATGGGATCCCATATTAATATGACTCTTACAATACGTGTAAAAAAGGGGACAAAATGTCATGTTACATTCATGAGTTATTTATTTAGACTTGTTCTTTGCTGCGTGATTAATTATGTAAGGTAAATAACTAATTTATAAATTAAACATGTATGCAACCTTTTAATGTATGTAAGTAATTATTTAATTTGTTCATGTATTCTTTTATCATTTCCAGGGAAACTATTATAATTAACGCTATTTTAAGAGCAAATGAGTGTAAAATTACAGATGTCTTTGAAGGAACAGACTTCATTTAGGCAGGAGGTGGTAATTGAAATAATTGAACCTCACATTGTAGTTAAATTTGCCTCATGCTTCTATCTTTTAACACTCACAAAAGAATATGGAATTAAGTCCTTTAAACTTTGAGATGAGATTAATTTCATGTCAATGTACCCGAGAGAAAGATAAAAGAAGGAAGACTGCTTGAAAAGGGGCTTCCATGTTCTTCCTCACAAAATAACTTCTGCTAGAACAAATCTTTCTGACAAGACTTTCTCTTTGGATGGGTAAAAGGCAAGACTGCATAGTATCAGAAACTGACAGGCCTCAGGACAGGCTTTTCCAAATGTTTCAAAACGCCGGTGTCTCTGTGAGGCCCTTTTCTTGGAACGGAAGGGACATGGCTGCCCTGAGAGCCAAATCTCCTTCCTGTGGGTGGCCTCTCACAAAGCTGAGTGGACAGATCTGGGTGTGGGGAGGACATAGGGTTGCCCAAGCTGTGAACTTCTTCCCCAGCCCTGTCCCTAATGTGCCTGTCCTGGTCTCCCGGGCAACACATGAGCAGATGAGATGGGTATTTCCATTTGTCTCTGGCATCAAAACCATCTGAGGAAGCTTTGGTCCGGCTTTTTGTCCTTCAATCCCATTCTTGTGCCACAACTCCCAGCCCACCCTGCTTCGCCAGTGCAGCTGTGCTGTAATGGTCTGGGCTAAAGAAATCTTCTAAAAAAGTGGGGGTTTATTCCCCTTCATACCATACAATGCAGGCCATTACCATTCATTGATATGGCTTGAAGCACTCCAGCAGCACTCTTGACTGACTGGAAATAGTTGATTCAGTGGTTCAGGGTCCTGCTGAGGGCTTGTAGCATGTGCATGACCTCTCCTGCAGATGAAGCAGAAGAAATAAGCAACTTAAGGGCACTGATGATCGTGCACTCATCGTAGGCCCCTGTCTGAAAGCACATGGCTGAATCTGAACCAGTGGGGCTATGGAGTGGAGAGGGAGTGGAGGTTGGCTGTGGGTCAGCCAACAGGGTTAGGAGAAGATGGATTTTGGAATGAGGTGGGGGATATAGAGGTTACAGCAAAATGTAATGAAAAGTGGAGCCATGGGATCTCCCCGTGGGACAGGGCTGAGATTCCGCAGGCTAATTTAAATAGAATTATTACCACTGTTGTGCTTATTGCATAAGTTCCCGTGTAGAAACATCCAGCTGGACAATACTGTTATCCATTCATCTTCTTTTTCCTGTATTGCTGAAGTCTCCCTGACTTTCTGACTGTCTCAGGGTAACCTGACAATTTCACTTAAACAAAGTTCAGATTAATACTCCATCATGTTGTATAACAGTTTTCTTATCTAGTTCACACCGCACAGATTTCATGTAGTAGATTTAAGATTTAAGATGCTGACAAGTTCCTCTCCTCTGGGAAGGGTGAGTTGCTTTAAAGTTATTAAGGTTTCAATGTGAAACAAGAAATGGTGCCTTACAAAGAAAATAATCCCATTGATTTTGTGTAGCTTTTTGACTGAAAGGTTGTTCCAAAGACAAGAGAAAATACTTTTGAATAAAATAAGGAAACAAATGGGAAGAGAAAGAATATTTCTGCTGATTGTTACAGTTTTGGCTTTTAGCCACTTGTCAAGTACCTCTTGTCAGAGGGGAAAAAACAGAAGAGTAATTGGAAAGTTTCATGGATAATTATAAAAAAGCCTCAACATAGTCTTTCCTGACTGTATTTGCCTGCCATTTTTATGTGGAAACGTGTTGTTTTTAATGAGTTGTTTTCTAATTATAAATGGTAAAAAAACCTCCAGCCCTGTTTATTGTAATCCTAGAAAACACAGGCCCTGTGTGAGATCCAGTGGAGTTGTATTTGGGTCTTCCAATGTAGTTGAAGTTGGTCCCCTGCTGTGGAATGTGCACAACTGCACTCCTCTCTCTGTTCATTGGGAAGCCAGTTTCCCCTCACCTTTTAAGCTGGAGAGTCAAAAAGTCACTAGCCTGCTAGTAAAATGGTTAATGCACATAAAGGGTAGGAGGTTTTCTCTTTAAACATTAACTTTTTTTTTTTATTTATAGTAGATGAACAGCATGACATGTTAATACATCTAGGATGGATGTTAAAGCACTTAAAGTATACGTCAACTTCAACAACAGCTGTGAAATACAAGTCTTGTTTAGATAAAATTCTTTATTCCTTCAGCTAGTGAGTACTTCTAAAAGAAAAACTCACCTGGCTGATTTGATTTAGGTAGTTTTGAGGATGGTAATGACTCTTAAGTTCATTTCTGGAAGACTGCTACAATAGCACACTCCAAAGCTGAACAAATTTGTGTGGGTCACACGTTTTGTTGAGTATTGCTTCTATTTTTCCGCTAATCACAACCTCAGAAGATATTTAGGGAGAGATATTTCTGGTCTGCTAAGCCAATATATTATTGAACAAAGGCAGACGTATGCCAAAGAAAAGAAAGGGTTAGAAAAGGGATAGAAAAGAAAAAGGCAGGAGATGTTAAGAGTAGGATCCCAAGTCCGCTCACCATTCATAATTTAGTCACAAGCCTTAGCTTCATTCTCATCAGTCTGACCTGGTCTACTGCCGATGCCTCTGAAAGTCCAGGTCTATAAAAGCATGAACTGGGCTGAGGAATTTCAGGATTTAGGTGTGGCTCACAGTAAATTCCAGGCATTTCCTGTGTTTCCATACAGGAGTGCCTTATAACCAGTTTTAAGGGGGATAATCAGCCTCAACCTATTTCCAATATACAGGAACAGTACCTGTAAGAGGCCTCAATGCTAAACGTTTTCTTTTGCTTGTAGAATCCTTCAGACAAGAATCATGCTGACCTAGAACCATACCCGGTGCTTTTGAGACCCCTTTGTCAGAATGCTTTTAAACCATACAGTTTGTGCCATTCAGTTTCACTTGGGCTTTGGCTGAATTTCATAAAGAGGTTCACTTTAGTGGTGGCATTTTCTTTTCTAGTTTGGCAAGTTAGAAGATCAGCCTTCACATAACAACATTCTGCCCATACTCAGCATTTCTAAACCTGTATTTTAAACTCTGTTTTAAAGTCTAGCTTTGGAGCTCACACTTAAAAATGAGTTGAAAAGCTGGGGAATATTTAGGAAAGAACCACAGAAATGATTTGGCATCTGGAAAACTGGATTACACTCATAAGATTCAAGGAAATGAATCTATTTCTAGCTTAAGAAAAGCTTAAAAATTTATTTGACTACAGCCTACAGGGAAAAAATGGAGCAGATATTGGGAAGTAGGAAACTTTTTAACCTAACAGACAAAGAACATAAGATTTTTCATTTATTATTATTAGAATACACAAATAAGGTGCAATTTTCTTTTTATCATGAATGATGATTAACTGTTGGACTAAGTTGTTTTCTTCTTTTTCATTTGAATCTTCTGGCCCTGGTACAACAGAAAAACGAAAAATATTTCAAACCTTTGTGGCAGAGACAGAAATGTGTCAAAGAAATAATATCTGGACTAGGATCTGGATCAAGCATTGATTCGTTTTTACTGGATTGACCTTAACTGGCTGAATCTGTTAGGTAGAAAAGCTGGTTGTGGAGAAAGAACCTGCATCTTCATTTTTTTTTTTCGTATTTGCTGAATGCTGTTTTTTGAAGTTACAGGTTTTGTTGTAGGATTTTGTCTTTAAATTGGAAAGGCATGAATTCAATGGATGGACCACTCACTGGATTAGGAACTGGCTAAATGGCCGCACTCAAAGGGCTGCAGTCAATGGCTCAATGTCCACATGGAAACCAGTGATGAGTGGCGTTCCTCAGGGGTCAGTACTGGGACTGCTGTTTAACATCTTTGTCAGTGACATGGACAGTGGGATTGAGTGCACCCTCAGCAAGTTTGCCGATGACACCAAGCTGTGTGGCACGGTTGACACACTGGAGGGAAGGGATGCCATCCAGAGGGACCTTGACAGGCTTGGGAGTTGGGCCTGTGCGAACCTCATGAAGTTCAACCAGGCCAAGTGCAAGGTCTTGCACCTGGGTCATGGCAATCCCAGGCACAAATATAGGTTGGGCGGAGAATAGCTTGAGAGCAGCCCTGAGGAGAAGGACTTGGGGTGCTGGTGGACAAGAAGCCCAACATGAGCAGGCAATGTGCACTTGCAGCCCAGAAAGCCAACCACATCCTGGGCTGCATCAAAAGAAGTGTGGCCAGGTTGAGGGAGGTGTTTCTGCCCCTCTACTCTGTTCTGGTGAGACCCCACGTGGAGTACTGCGTCCAGCTCTGGAGTCCTCACCACAAGAAGGACATGGACCTGTTGGAACAGGCCCAGCGGAGGGCCACGAAGATGATCAGAGGGCTGGAGCACCTCTCCTATGAGGACAGGCTGCAAGAGGGTTGTTCAGCCTGAAGAGAAGGCTCCGAGGAGACCTTATAGCAGTCTTCCAGTACCTAAAGGGGGTCTACAGGAAGGATGGGGAGGGACTCTTTATCAGGGAATGTAATGTGTAATGATAGGACACGGGGTAATGGCCTCAAACTGAAAGAGGGTAGTTTTAGATTTGATATCAGGAAGGAATTCTTTACTGTAAGGGTAGTGAGGCACTGGAACGGGTTGCCCAGGGAAGTTGTGGATGTCCCATCCCTGGAAGTGTCCAAGGCCAGGCTGGATGGGGCTTTGAGCAGCCTGGTCTAGTGGGAGGTGTCCCTGCCCATGGCAGGGGACTTGGAACTAGATGATCTTTTAGGTCCCTTCCAACCTGAACCATTTTGTGATTCTGTGATTTTTAAAAAAAAGTTATTTCATTCTATGGAAAAGTAGAAGGGAGGAATATCTCAAACCGTATAGTGTGCTTTTCTTTGTTAAGGTCTGTAAGGGTATACTTCCATGAGGCTCTGCATAGAAATAATGGTCTGCTTGAAATTTCATGTATGCTTGAAAATTCAATACAGAAATGATACTCATTACATCAAACAAACAACTCCCCAAACCATTCCACACATCCACAGGTCCCTTCACCCGCACTGGATAAATAAGCAGAGAATCTCCCTTGCTCATCAGAAGAATGCCTCATTTGGATAAGGGTTGCTTGGGCTGTAGGCATTATAACTAGAAAAATACCTGTTTTCATCACAGCTTCCTCTTAAATTTTTAGAATTCAGTTATAATAGGGACTTCTGGGAATCTAGAAATTGGTAGCTTCTGATTATCCCGCAAGAGTTTGTAAATTCCTCACGTCACACAGTCCACCCAGATTCTCTGCATCTAACCCTGCATGACCCCACCAGAAAGTAAAGTAGCTCTTCCTACAGCATACCTGGCGAGTTCAGCTAAGATAGTAATAAATTTACAGGCTACCTAGCTCATCCAGCTAAGGCAACAGTTCCTGGCAATTCTTTAAAAAGCTGATGAGCATCATCTCTAATTTACCTGCTCAGACCTCAAGCTGTCTGCTTTCCTTCCTTTTCCTTGAGGGCAAATATAAACCTTTATGTAAGCATTGGCAATTCAGTTTTAAAGCTCAGTAATATTGTTACAGGGTGCTGATTTAGATCTTGCTTACTTCCCTTCATAACAGTCACTTTTATAGGGTCAGTCTTGGTCTGTACTATAGCTTCAGAAACGTCATTGTCAAAGTGTGCCAACATTAGGGTCCTGATTTGCGCCAGGAGTACTCACCTACTCTACTCCAACAACTAACCAGCTGTCCATGGGACCAGATTAGGGTCAGTAGTCCACAGTAAAACACCCAAGATGTATATTTGTTTATTGTTGCCAACAGTAGGTCCTCAGCACTAATTGTTTCACCTATAAGTCTGCTTCTATTGGTACCTCTACCTCTTGCAAATTAAATAGAAGTATTTGAAAAGTAGTTTTTCAAACATTGTTTGCATGTTTGATTTATTTTGGAAAATTTCAGCCAAACTGGCAAACTGGCGAACACTTGGTAGAGAATTTTTGAATTTCCAAAAAAATTCAATTGCCATTTGTCTTCACAGTGGTTTTCCTCATACAGATCCCAAAATGACGCTCGAGCTACATCTGTATAGAATGACTGAACACGGTCCATGTAGCTCAGAAATGACCATGCTGAATAACTGTTACTGCTACAAAATATTTGAGTATACTTGAGGTCAGGGCTACAGGAGTTTCAGAAGCCTTTCCCCTTAACTGATTTCTGGTGAGCCTGGTCTCCTGAAGGAGAGCAAGTAATCTGTTCTTGCTGTGTAGAGTAGAGTAAAAGCAGAAGGAGGAAATGTAATAAATTCAAAGTGTGGTGAGACAGAGACTGGAGGACAGTCAGAAAAGAAGACTTAGAGAAGGAATTGGAGAAAGCAGTTGGTAATGAATTAGGACAAGAAAACAAAATATTGGATTTTGCTGTGATAGTTTGCTGAGGAATGGTGGAGGTCCTACTGTTAGGATTGGAAAAGGGGGAAGAAATGGGAAACTGGGAGTCAGCTGCTGAAAAGCAGAAAGTGGAGAACAGGAATTAGAGTGCAAGAGTCAAAGAATGAACCGGGCTGGCCAAGTACATCAGGAACCAATTTATAGAGTGGGGTAGCTAGTTAAGGATCTCTTTAGTGAGGCAGGATCCCAGGCCTGGTGTGAGAAAAACTGTGACTTTATCATCTGCTTCAGATTCAGGCACACAAGGTTAATGCCACTAGCCTCTTTCACAGATGTCTTTTGATAAGATGGTTGAATGCCCACAAAGTCTTTGGAAATTCTATTGAGGACCTCTGTAGGAAGAATTGTAAGTTAATCATGCTGCCTACATAAAAAGGTTTGAAGAGGGCACAGGAAATAGGGAAGCCCATTAGCTGAGCATAATCCATTCTGCACATCAAATCAGATAGGTTCTGCAGTTGAAGAAATGATGCGTGCCTCAATTTTTTCCCTCTTGGTGTATTCAATACGATACATCTGGACACTATGACGTGAAGCACTGGCTGGCACATAAACCACCAGGCACAACTCTCCCAGTGCTTCATCTGTGGGCTGCACACAGACTGCCTCAGACCCATGCACTTGGGGAAACCCAATGTGATGTCACAGGACAAGAGGAAGGTCCCATGTTGTGCTGAAAGGTATAGGGCTTGCAGTGAGAGAGAATGGGATGTGATTCCGTTGTCTGAATCTAACTGTTGGTCTGTGGGGTTTGGTGGGTCTGCACTCAGAGTGTGATTATGCAACAAAATTTTGCAGATTATATATTCCTGGAGTGCATGAGAGGCGAATGATGATGCCTGTACAGACAGTTCTGTCATTTCCTAAGTCTGAATTCCAGCATTTGAATGGCAACTTTAATTAGGCTCTTTTAACACAGATTCTTTTGTGTATCATTAATTTGTAATTTTGCAGTCTAGCTGTAGTCTGAGACAATGTATTTGTTTAGTTTCCTTCAAGATGCGAACCTGCTTTTGTCTTCTTCATTCAGTGAGGAGTATAATTTGCTCCTACTCTTTGTTTCTCTCTCTGCACTCGTTCCAATACATTGCTGTCTTCCCAGATATATGTGATGAGAGAAGCAGCCCTGCAGGAGCTATTCCTCCCCACCCCCTTCCGGAGCAGGCTTTGACAATACAGATAGCCAACATAGCATATTCGTCTTTTTTGCAAAAGTAGATCAGAGGCTTACAAGCAACACAGGTAGGAATATCTCAGACTCCTCTGTTCTTCCTTATGTAACTTGCTCTCTTTCCTTAAGGTGACATCCCTTGGGTGTGGAAAGGGAGGAAATAAGGAGATTGGGTTGCACTTGACCTTGAAAAAAAGAAAATCCTCTTGAACCTGGAATTGCCTTTTTAGATTCTATAGTCAAGGGGATCTTGAAGAGCTGAAAATATCATTAAAAATATGATGAAACATAAGTTGAGAGTTTGAACTCTCATTCCAGAAGGCTGTCCTCTCCAAAGAGACAAAGTCTGAGAACTTCAACTTCACAGAAACAACTCTGGATATGAAAATTTTGACATTTTGACTGAGCAACAGAAGAAATCCTATTAGGTACAATAGAAAAAAAAAAACAGATTGTGGGATTAGGTGGCTCTGTGATTTAACTGGGGTTTGAATTAGGGTCACTAAAATCACCTTGAATGCAATTTAAGCAGGATGTTGTCTCCTGTCTACAGAAATAAGAGTTTGAACATCTAGTCCCTGATTGTTTACATCATGAAACAGCTAACACAGTAGCTTTCATATTCTTCACCTCTTTGGATTACTGTGCTAAGGAGTCTTTGTATCATGTCCTATGCTGCATACTCAAGGGCTTGTGAGGCTAAGTGCACATCTGCTGAATTGTCTTTTTATTTAAAGACACTTTTAATTTGTTGCCTTTGCACACTGACATTTTTTAATAGAAGCTTTGGAAAAGACGTGTTCATACGTAACGTTCCAGTCAAGCTGTCATGTAATGCTTTTTTTGAAGACATCATGGTTTTAGCTAACTTCCTTGCTTGGTACCTGATCATAGCCTGTAAAACAGAATCAACATCAAAAGACTTGTGTGGCCATTTGAATTTCATAGCCTTCAGAGACAAGATTAGTGTTTTACAGTATTTCTGTTTTCTTTTCCTTAGTACACCTCCTAGAAGCTTAGAAATGAGTGCCCGGTGAGACACTGAAGTGCTTAAAGTACTGCAAACTTGAACAGCTGGTATAAGTAGGCTAGTTCACTATATATAATTAACAGTGTGCTAATATGCCGTTTTTAGCCTTCATAAAAGTTCGTGCAGCTCAGTGGCCAGCAGCCAGTGCAGAGTTCAGGGACCTGATTTTAGAACAACATACTTAGACCATGAGTTGCCACCTTTCATTCATGCCCTTGCCTTCAAGCAATGGTGGTGGCCTTGCCGGAGGAAGCCATAGTTTGGACTTTGGCTTGGCAGGTGGGGTGGGAGCTGCTTTTATCACTGGAGTCCTGACTTTGTACCTTAAAGCACCTACTCTCAGGCTGTCTCATAAGGCGGTTTCAAGCCCAAGAGATGATCCTGTGTTTCCTTTTGAATTTATTATCTGATCTGCACAGGTGGGCTCCCATTAGCAGTGCCCGAATCCACTTCTGGAGAGCTCTTTGTGGATAGTGTGCAAGACCTTTATGTAGAATGAAGGTTTTTTTTTTGAAGCTTCAAGTTTATTCACATACTGCATACCTTGAAGTATTTGAGGCAGAGTTTGTGAGCTATGGTTCAGATCCCTGCGCATTCTTGGAATATGGAGTGTAACTTTGCCTTTTAAACATCAAATGTATAATTTTGCCTCTAGGTTTCTTCTTCACATCAGTTTTCCATTGTATGCTCTATGTTTGTGAACAAAAAATATGTTTTTGATAGTAGTGGAATTAGATATAAGTATATGGAAAATGGTATCTTATCAGCTATGACATTTGATCAGCTGGAAGTTGCCACAGTTTGCTCTGGCTGTTGCTTTGGAAATGCTGTGGGCTTGCCAGCTGGCTGTTTTGCTAGGGTCTTGATGAGTTGCCTTGCTTTTTGGGCACTCTTGAATGATTTCCTAAACTAAGTTCCACAGGTACTGATTAAGTTTTCCTTTTTTAATACTTGCTTCAGCTCTTTGGGAAGCATTCTTTATTAAAATGTGTGTGTACATCTCACATGTGTTCCACCTAACGTGGCACCGATGCAAAAATCTTTACTTTTAAGTCACACCCACCTAGAAAACAAGGGTGGGCTGTGGCAACTCCACTGAAAGTCTCTGGGAGCTGTGCTCCTCAACTCTTCAGAGCATGCCCATGTCATGCAGTGGAGCCCGGTAAAGGCGACCCTGAACTAGTACTCACCTGACTCCTGCCCACCAAACCAGAGCTGGAGGCAAAGTAACCATCTCACAGCAGTGTAGTACTTACACTAAGCATGGTTTATTTCCTTACGAAGCACAGTTTATTTGTTTAACCAAGTGTCACTGGGATATGCTGGTATTCTCCTGGGAGCAGAAGCTAAAATCATTTCACTGTGTCTGCCTGTGCCATTTTGCCATACAGGGAGATGTGGGGCTATTTCAGGGATTGTGCTGCCTTGCATTATTCTGCGTTCATAGAACGCCCTTTGGCAGTTGCAAATATTTTCTCATGTGAGGTTTATCATGTGATTGAACTAGGGTTCAGTTAGATAGTTAAAATACTGTCTACTAATTCATGCTGGTCAATATGTCGTCTCCTTCAACAGAAAAATAGAAGTGATTATCTTTCTGTAGCCTCTGTGCGTTATACGATTGATCTGGAGCTGCACTACAATCTTTTACCAGTGTAGTGTATTGACCAAGCTGTGGGAATGTTTCTTGTTTATTTTTGTTTGGTTTAATATGTGTCTGCTAGAAAAACAAGCAAGAAGAGGAAAAATTATAGCTGAGCGTGACAGACATCTGCAAACCCTTACAAGTTTTTTCAAGTGCAAACTTTAACTAAAAACAGCAATATTTTCAGATATCTGAGCCAGTACTGAGCCAACTTGCTATTTGAGGACAGTGAAACAGAGGTGTCTTAAAATCCAGCTTTGCAAGTGTTTTGCTCCAGCTGTCAAAATAGCAATGCTTTTTCAGAGATCTGGATGGGTCCATGACGTAGATACTTTAAGGCGATTTTATTTATTTAAGATATTAAAAATTACTTTAATGCAAAACTGATTGTGATTTTTGAATTGGATTTTGTGATTGTTTAGAAGAAGAAATATTTCATAAAAAAGTGAAGTAGGCAGTGCTTTCCAGCACTTTTTAACCAAAGATTCTTCTAGTAGTCTTTTTTGTCCTGATTTTCCATAGGCAAATTGCAAGCATGCTGTCTGTCGTAGTCTTGCCTGCTATTTCACTTGCAGAAAATACATCTTAGTTGAGGCACTGACTGAAAGCTGGGGTTTGCAAGTAAGCTATCTATTAGCTCTAAAATAGTTCTTACTCTCTAATGCAATATATATCACACTTTTCTATAAAACCTGTTGGTGTCAAGACGAGGGACTGAGAACAATTTACTGAGAAATATACTGAAACTTCTTGGTTAAGATGCTCTCCTGGGATATAAAAGTTCAAATCCCATCAAAAAGAACAGGTATGTGTTTGAACATGAGACTCACATCTGAATGAAAGGCCCTGCTTTTGGGCTGCTTGGAAGAAAAGAAGATGCCAGGTCTTCCCCATCAGTTCTGTGAATGTCTTCTCAGTCTATCCCATCAATTGTTACTATTTAGGTGCTAAAAAAAATGGGAGAAGAGAGACCCTTAATTCATCCTGAAAAAATAAAAAAGAAACCCCACTGCTTTTTTGCTTTGTTGGAGAAAACAAAGATTTACATTTCTGATCCACATACATAATTTTTCTGTCTGATTTTTAATTGTCATTAAAAAGAAAAATCATTTGCTTGAAGAGACAGAATCATAGATTTATAAACTTGTATGGGAAATTTATTTCTCAATAGGAAGAGGAGATAGTACAGCTAATAGTCTAGAATATTCTTGATTTCAGAATTAGCAGGAAGAGAAATATGGAGATGCAGCTTGAAAAGCACTAAGCTGCTTTATTCATTCTAATTTGCACCGTCCTCAGGATGGACTAGGCAAAACAAGCATTTCCCAGCACATCCATCTATGGCAATAACTGGTAATTTATTAAAGTCCATTTGCAACTCAGGAAAGTTCCTTTATAACTGCATTAACCAAAACACGTATCTCCACCATAGTTACAAATAATGCAAGATTATTACATTTTTAGCTATTATTCTGAAGAATTCATAGCACTGAAACCCATTAAATAAAAATGCTTTAACCTGTTTAATACTGAAGCTTTAATGAATTATGTATGAAAGTAATTTCATCTAGACTGTGCTAAGTAGCAGAATTGTGTTTTGCTTTTTGTTTGTTTACACCTTTTTTTCTCTTTTCAGAGAACAGCTTATGTAAAGTAGTTCTAGAACAAGTTTTAAAAACAGGTTTTGACTTTGTGCCACAAGCCACTGATGAACATAAATTGGTGTGGGTACAAACACAGGATTTTGACTTTCAGTATACTGGGATAAGCTAGATAAAGACACGTGTGATGCCAGATACATTTGATGTCAGAAATTTTCCTTCTGGACATAAACTTAAGGTCTGGGTGGTGTTGGTTCTCACAATTTGGCCCTAAATCTTTTACCATAAATGAATTAATAAGCTGAAGACCTAGTGTGATATAATGTTATTTATAAATTCAGTATTTATTTGAAATGCACACTAATATACGAATAATTTTGTCTTTGTTTGTTTTATCTGAGCTCAGAAAGATTGCTTTTTGCCTACTCTCCCTAGACGTTCATGAATAAATAAATTCCTCTTTTATTATGTGTGCTGTACCTTTGTAGCACTAGCAAGTTAGTCAAACCAGATTTGCACAGTTATTTACTGCAGAATGAAGAGTTGTTTTCCCTTGAAAAATTCTTTTTCCTTTCAGTTTATCTGAAAAGAACCTTCCTTCCTTGACCCAGCCCCATCTTGCTGAATGTTCCATGTGGCAAATAAACAGGGAGTCCAAAAACCCTCCCAGTTTTTGCAAAACAAGACTGATGTTAAATCACTTTTTTTTGCCATGCTTGGTTAAGGCACCTCTCCTATGCAGCCTGTAGTCTTGAAAGTGTGCTTATCAAGATCAAATCTGGTTAAACCAAATGTTTAAACAAAGCACAGGTGTGTTGATATTTGTTTTAGCATTTGTGACTCAGTTCCTAGTATGAGTAGGAGAATGGTCAAAGGATATAAGAAAATGAGGGACATGGTATGAAAAGCCCACCCCAATTATTATTTGTCAGAGCTACAGCACTGTGTAGCTTGAAAAAGAGTTCTGAAAGCTTGTGACCACCACGGGGGAATGGCATTGGTAATACACTTCATGGTTAACAAATTGAATGCAAGGGGTAAAACGAAGATACTTAACAAGGCCCACTAGATGGAAACTTTACACATTAGCTTCTCAAGTGTAATTATATGTGAAAAAGCACTTTTTGAAATGGTGACCAGTAAAATATGGGTACCAAATTATGTCTCCTTACATAGTAAATAGCTTAACATGCTCTGTCATACATTTTTTAATTACCTTTGTTAGTGCCTTTTCAAACATACAAGACTAAACAGAATGTATCTTGTACCTGACACGAACTTTATCTTTCATTGTTTTCTGGTTACTGGATCTCATTACAGATTTTAAAAATTGTTATTGTAAGGAGCTATAAGCCAGGAATCTTTTACTTACTTGTGTTTGTAGATGCTGATCAAGTCATGTCTTCTAATTGATAAACTAATTATAGATTATTGACACTTTCACAGATGGATTTTCCATATTACAAGTTACGTTGAAGACCTTTTTTGAATCCCTTCTAACTTTTTACCAAGTAATTTTTAAAGTGTGCACTGCACAGCAAGACATAGTATTCCAGTAATGGTCTCACTAATACTCCTTACAGAGATAAATACCAGCTCTTCAGTAATCTTAGTATTTGCTGGTTTAAGCATCCAGGAATCATAGTCATTTTCTTATCTATAGCACTGTGCTGAATGCTCATGCTTAATTAACTCATTTTCTACATGACCCCAGACTCTTTATCAGTGTAAATGTGTGTCAGAATGCGGTCTCCCATTTTGCTCTTAGATCTTGTTTTTGTCTCTGCAAAGCACATAGTCTTCAAAAAAATGTATCTTCTGGAGCAATCAGATTACTGTGCATAGCAGCTCTATACACTCTTACTTGGCACTCTGCTGATTTCATTTCATGTTATTTTCAGACTGCATATGTATAGAATTCAACATTTGTTCATCTATTACACATCTTTGCTGCTGTTTACAGCAGTAAGGAAGAATTTATATCCATTAGTGAGATATTACTGAAATGCAGATAAAAACAGATGGATTAAAGTTGGGTGTCTGAAGGCAGCTGGTGCTCTCTATTGTTTGCTCTGTAGCAGATCTTGTTTCTACGAAGGGCAGGACTGGCTGAAGCATACCTGAACCAGTTCCTGAGCTGAAGCACTTACAGTCAAGCGTACTAAGGTAACTGAAAATGAATATCAGTTCACATGGCTATGCTGCAGTGGGTTTGGGGCTATCCCACCCTCCTGTCTAGCAAGAACAATCAAGGAACATACATGGGAGGATATCTTGTGGCAGGAGCATCTTTAGCCACTAAGTTTAGCCCACCGACATTCACAAGTCAAAACTGCAAAATAAGTAGTTGCCATATTTTAGGAATAATAATGTAAGGTGCATCCTTCGCTATACATTCTCCTTCTATACCAGAAAGTTTGCAGGAGGGTAATAGTGCTTCGTATGCTTTTGTTCTGGATTTTGCTGTTGAGTTGTGATGCAGGATGAGAACTGTTTCTGTGAGGAGATAGCTGATGTACGGTGATAAAATATGAGCTAAGGGCATGGGAATGCTTTTGGGCTCTGTGGATGAGAATAGTGTGTTACTGTCAATGCACCTGGCTTTGAATACTCTCTGTTTGCATACAAAAAGACTTTTTTTTCGGTTTCATTTGAGGCAAAGAGGGTGTGCGTCTGAAAAACAATGCATTATCTGCCAGGTGCAAAAATACCATTTTACTGGTTGAAAGTGTTAAGTCATTCAAGTGCTAATGGAGTGGTCCTTGAGTTTTTGTTCATTAAAGTCTGTTTAATTGCTAGGATGTGACATGAAAATGCATAAGAAAATTATGACTTCAGAAGGATGGCCAGAAAAGCTACGTGTTTCCATGTGTGTGCATAAAAGTGCTTCTCACAGTCCATGTGATCTGTAGGCTGTACTTTTTGATCCTCTGTGCAGCAGCATTTGGAATATTAAATAGTGAACTTTAAAATGAGAAAATTGAGGTTTTCAACTCACAAATAATACTTTGGAAATGTGCGTCTAGATAATGGCAAATTAGGACCCTGGTGACCAACTGAGGTGATAACTGGTTGCAAATATATAGAGACATATTATATTTAGAATAGATGTACTATATAAAACTGAATTCACAACAGATTGAATTATATAGACACATTATGATTTCATGACATGATAAAATATCTCTTTAAAAAGCAATGACCAACTAATGCCTGACATTTTAGCAGTTATTGGACATTATTTAATTTATAAACCATTTACAAGGTTCTTTCTAATGCATGTATGTTATGTAACACTGATGTGGTAGTTTGTTTCCAACTATTTTTATAAGATCTAAGTTTACATTGAAAATATTTTTCTTTGCACTGATAAATAAGGCTGACACATTTATTTTAGTTTTTGTATTTAACAAGGTATTTCTTTCAATTCCCTTTGGCCTTCAGTAATAAAAGTAAAACAATTAGACAAGCTATCTGTGAAAAAGAAATCGCAATACCAAGATACTAAATAAAATAAGGCGCTATAAAGAAGCTATAAAAATTACATGGGTTTGGGTTTTTTTTGATGAGACATTCTAGCAATGTATGGACTTCCATGGGTAATATCTCTTACAGATGTGTTGCATCGACTGTCATGAAAAATCCGCCTTCACCAAACTGTTGTTGTCTGCTGTATAATCTACTTGCCTTATTCACTGGTATATTTCTTCTCCCTGAGTATTAAAAAGGATCGGGTAGAATGCTGACATCTGCACAGCTTTCCCAAAGGAAAAAAGTTTCATTTTAAAACTTATTCAATCTGTAAATGACCTATCTTGGACTAAGCTGAAAACAATACTCTTCCTGTACTAGCACACTTGAGTTTTTAAGAATAAATTTATCTTGTGCTTTCTTATTTAGAACGTTATTCTATCTACAACCCCATTTGTCAGATTTTCATTTTCAGTCATTTTCCTGCTAATGATTGCTTGCGCGTAAAAGTGTCTTTTAGTGGCTCGGTAGTGGAAACAGCAGAGCCAAGAGTTTGTCCTCTGGAGAAGATGTTTGTCTTGCACTTCTAAACAAAGGGTACCACTGTAGTTTGGACAGCTTAAAAAAGGATGATAGTGAGAAATACAAATTTTCATGCTGAAAGGATATAAGGCTTTGATCCACCATCCTCCCTACATGTGAAAGTTGACTATGCAAAAGGAGAGAAGCAGGAAAGGGAGGTGTGAACTGCTATGTAATATAGTGCTGGTTTGTACTGGGTTTATGAACACTTGGTATGGGATCACTGTGAAGTAGAATTATTGAACATAGTTATTACATTTTATTTTATAAAATGTGATAGTCTGTCCTAATAAGAGCATACTGGAAGGAGAAGAAGAGAAACAACAATATGTGAGAAGTTAAATAATAGAATAGTAGATTGTCAACATGGTGCTGCTTTTCGGGTTTTTTTGTTTGTTTGTTTGTTTTAGTTCTGTTTTTCCATATTTGAATGCTGTGTTCATTCTCTTTCCCTTTTCTGTTGCCTGATTCCCTCCTGACTTCATTAAAACTCCTGACCTCGTGCCAAGAGCAGCTTTCTTTTTCGTGTTCCCACTGTTTCAGGATCCTAGGATCTTGATTACTTTCTTCTGTCAATGTGTTAATCACTGTGCTTTCTAGTCAAGCGTAT
Organism: Larus michahellis; assembly: GCF_964199755.1. NCBI lineage: Eukaryota > Metazoa > Chordata > Aves > Charadriiformes > Laridae > Larus > Larus michahellis. The sequence continues at coordinate 96,390,122 of NC_133898.1, read as the reverse complement.
AGTTGTTACCAATAACAATGTTGTCTTTTTTCTATTTGTACCTCATGGACTGCAACGAAGGCTCCTTCCTCCTCAGGTGGAGGACTCCTCACACTCTTCCCCTGCTCCAGCATGGGGTGCCTCCCATGGGAGACAGTCCTACATGAACTCTTCCAACATGAGTCCTTCCCATGGGCTGCAGTTCTTCTTGAACTGCTCCAGCATGGGTCCCTTCCATGGGGTGCAGGCCTTCGGGAACAAACTGCTCCAGCATGAGTCCCTTGTGGGGTCACAGGTCCTGCCAGCAAACCTGCTCCAGCGCAGGCTCCTCTCTTCACAGGTCCACAGGTCCTGCCAGGAGCCTGCTCTACTGCGGGCTTCCCAGGCAGTCGCAGCCTTCTTCGCATCCACCTGCTCCGGCATGGAGTCCTCCATGAGCTGCAGGTGGATATCTGCTCCACTCTTAACTTCCACAGGCTGCAGGGTGACAGCCTGCCTCACCATGGTCTTCACTTATTATCGTTATGTATAACACGGATTCTATCACAGTTCTTGGTCTAGGAATATGGCTTCAATGTACTAGTGTAAGATAAACTAATTGTATTTAATAAAAGATTGTAAGAGGATGCAGCACCTTATTCCTGCATTCTCCCTTGGATTGACATAACAGACTGCAGACTCTGATTTACTGAGATACGGCGACAAACGACCTGTCGGCTACTTGACTTTACCAAACAACTTCTGAATTTCTTGATTTGTAGCATCCATGTTGTTCAAACTTACATAAACTCAAATTAACTCCTTTTAGCTTTTTAATATTCCAGTATTTTTTAAGTCAGAAAAATTTGATCAGTATTTGTGATAATGATTAAGTCATTTACTAAGATTGTAGGGTTTTCCCAGTCTTTGTTTCAGCAGGAGAAATGAGACTCAGTGTGTCTTCTTGAAATACAGGGTTTTTATTAAGAAAAGTATGAATAGAAAGATCAGCTGTTCAGACTGGCTTTTTCTGTGCTAAAAAGGTTATCTGATCTGTTCTCTTTTTGGTCTTACCAGAAGTATCTTTTTAACACTGTGGTTTGTCCACTTTTTTTTGTTGTCCTTATCTTAAATCTGTCTGTTCATTAAAAATAATCCCTGAATGCAGATTAATGACTAGTTATGATTTTGGCCTGATCATCTACTTATTTCTATTACAGAGACAGTGACTATTGGCAAGAGTAATAAACATATCATAAATTGCAGGGTCAGATCGTTAACTGCAATTGTTATGCCTCTAATATTTTATCTGCTTCATCACTCCTCTGTCTACAAATCTATTTCAGCTAGGAAAATTTTAATGCTCCAAGTCTCTAAGCAGCTTTAAATTGATTGTCCCCCAGCTAAAGAATTTTACCACCAAACCAAACTGGTCTGAGTATTGGACTGTATGCGTCTGAAAGATAGAAGAGTAAGCTTATGGGTTGTTTGTAATAGGAAAACAGCAGTTGTTTCTTCTTTTCTTTTTTCTTTTCTTTTCTCTTTTCTTTTCTTTTCTTTTCTTTTCTTTTCTTTTCTTTTCTTTTCTTTTCTTTTCTTTTCTTTTCTTTTCTTTTCTTTTCTTTTCTTTTCTTTTCTTTTCTTTTCTTTTCTTTTCTTTTCTTTTCTTTTCTTTTCTTTTCTTTTCTTTTCTTTTCTTTTCTTTTCTTTTCTTTTCTTTTCTTTTTTTCTTTCCTTTCCTTTCCTTTCCTTTCCTTTCCTTTCCTTTCCTTTCCTTTCCTTTCCTTTCCTTTCCTTTCCTTTCCTTTCCTTTCCTTTCCTTTCCTTTCCTTTCCTTTCCTTTCCTTTCCTTTCCTTTCCTTTCCTTTCCTTTCCTTTCCTTTCCTTTCCTTTCCTTTCCTTTCCTTTCCTTTCCTTTCCTTTCCTTTCCTTTCCTTTCCTTTCCTTTCCTTTCCTTTCCTTTCCTTTCCTTTCCTTTCCTTTCCTTTCCTTTCCTTTCCTTTCCTTTCCTTTCCTTTTCTTTTTTCTTTTCTTTTCTTTTCAGAAACCTCTTAAACGCATGTTCTGTAATTTTCTTTTCCTTAAACCTCTTTACGGTTAGAAAAGCCTAATGATTTTCATAAACCATTTTCTTTCCACAATGTTCCAACATTTTAGAATAGCTTTTTTTCCCACTGAAGCATGTAAAATGCTGTATTAGAAGTATTTTTAACGCTTTCTGGGACTGCATAATTCCTGAGTAGGTAATGCTCCTCTCAAAAAATTATGGTGATGATATATTCAGTCAAACAAAACATTTTTTTTTTATCTTAAGAGTACATGTATGTGTGTATTGTAACATATGCATTTATATATATTTTATATATATTCCTTATATATATATATTTATATATATATTTAAACAGGCTGAAATTAAGGCTGGAAACACATTTCCATATGTTTGACTTGGCTTTTTGATAATGCGTGCATATATATTTTTTACTGCACGTTAATCAAGCTCTCCTATGAAATAAATTTTCTCTGTAGCTTTATGGTTCATCATATAAAATCTGAGTGCTTCACAAAGGTTTCATGTTGACACTACTCCAGAAAGTGAACATATCTATTTTATAGGCAAGTGACTTGGTCCAGAAGACTACATTCTATTAAATTTGCCTACCAGTTTGTGGTTCCTAGAACCTGAGTTTTGATGTTTTGGCTTAAATTAAATTTCTTCACACTGAATTCAGGTGCTGCTGTGAATCATAAGAATTTTGAAAAATCTAGGCTGAGGATCAGTTTCTGTTGACTACATTTCCAAAATAGAATCATAGAATCATAAAATGCATTGGGTTGGAAGGGACCTCTGAAGGTCATCTAGTCCAACCGCCCTGCAGTAAGCAGGGACATCTTCAACTAGATCAGGTTGCTCAGAGCCTCATCGAGCCTGACCTTGAATGTCTCCAGGGATGGGGCCTCCACCACCTCTCTGGGCAACCTGTGCCAGTGTCTCACCACCCTCATTGTAAAGAACTTCTTCCTAACGTTTAAACTAAACCTACCCTGCTCTAGTTTAAAACCATTGCCCCTCGTCCTATTGCTACATGCCTTTGCAAACAGCCCCTCCCCAGCTTTCTTGTAGGCAGTAGATTATCTTGCTTCCTTCCCTGGGCACTATCCATTAAGCACCCAGAATGAAGCAAGAACAATACAATAAAGAAGGTACACCTCTGGTGCTCCTAGACACACAGAAGATAGGAAAGTGGCAGATGATGAGTGATGTGAGAGATAATGTTGAGGGAAATTTTTCAGGGTGGTGGAGATGGAGCTCAGACCACTGCCTCTTATTTTGCTAAGGAAGTTAAAAAGCAGAACAAAATTCAGGTGCAGTTAGAGGTAGCTGTTTTGGGAGGTGGGGATGAGAGTAGGTAGATGGAAAACAGAAATAAAGGTGAGCTTTGCTACTGCAGTTGAAAACCTAGAAATTCTCCTAAGTATCTTTCCCCTCATGATAAGGAAAGATGAGAAAACTTTTGTCAGGACAAGTCACAATATTTTGAAGTGTTGGACTGGAGAAAATCATACAAAAGCTCTGGGCATTTCACTACCAGCTTAGATATCCTATATTAATTTCCCTTCAAAAACTTAGTATTCAGAAAGTGAGAGTTCAGTTTAAATGCAAAATAATCTTTTTTATAACTGAAAAAGGAGTCTTTTGTCTGAGCTGTCACTGCAGCATAATTTATCCTGCATTTATTAGATGCACATTCAGTCACTATTCATTTTTTATTTCCTAGGGTTAATTAGAGTTTTAAAGTATACTTACTCCCCCACTGCTACATAATTACAGCTTATAATGAATTATCTCTGAGTTTTGATTGGTTACTGTGGCTTCTCATAGTTTAACAGATAAAACTGGAGATAGGAAGCACGTGATCCACATTGTTCAGGAAAAAAATAGCCATCTGAAAGCTAAGTGTCTTGTCTACCCTCCTTGACAAGGCACCTCCTGTTGTCAACGAGGAAAAATATGTAAAGGATAGGAAAGGTTGTCCCCATCATTTTTACACCTGAGTCAAAGGGTCACAGGAATCTCTCCACATTGACTATTCGAGGCACCCCAGAGAAGTAGCTCTGAGATGTTTTCAAAGCCTCCACTTGTTGGTCCACTCAGACACAACAGTTTCTGCATTTCACTGCTCTCTATGAACCTCTGTTATAGATGATGCTATCCTATGTCATAACACTTTTCTAATTTCCTTGGCACACAAGAGTCATTTTGTCCTTTGAGATTCAAATTCACTTCTGAAGCCAGAAAATTCCTTGCAGTTTTTGTAGATTTTTCTTGGCTTTTGATCTTATGAATTTTGGTTGTCCAACAGAGAAAATGAATAGGTTCTTCCTGTGGTTGAACAGCTTTTCAATCTTCATGTAATGCTGAAAGGAAAAGTAAAACTCTATTTTGTTCTTTGAAGGAAACATAGTTCAACTCTACAAACAGGGAAGGGGGACGCTTTTTCTAAAGGGGATATGCCCTTCAGTGGAGTTTGCATTTTGGCAAAATGTTATCTGAATACTTAAACATTATTGCATTCTTTCTTTCTACCAATGTGGAACACGGTATATGTTACTTCCCTAGTAGCATGCCAAGCTGATAAAATCATTCTCTATTTGGAAAATTATGAATAAGAAATCTGAATCTTCTCATTATTTTTAAGAATAGAAAGCTGCCTTTAAAAAGAAACTAAGTAACTGATTCAACTATAGAAGGATTTTTAGTTTTGTATCCTTTTAATCGGTGGATCTTTAATGACTAGCAGAAGATTCTCCAATTGGGATATACAAGTTGTTATCCTGCCCTTGGAAGCTATAAGAACAAGAATATAATTCAAATATTTCTCTGAGAACAGTGAGCAAAACAAAGCCTTACTATAAATTAATTGCAAGTATGTCTTTGAATTGGAATAAGCTAGAGGAGCAATGATGAGTGCTTTTGAAAGTAGTGGATGGTGCAAAAATATCATTATTAATGTCTTTGTTTAAATCTTTTTATGATTCTTTATTCTCATTATTTGATTGATATAAAAGAAACTCCAACACTAGCCCAGAAGAATGTTTCTATTATGGAGAGGTGAATGGTAGCCAAAATGGAAGACTTCAAGCAAAGTTAGTGCTCATTATTAATTGTTTCACAAAAGGAAGTTTTCCTTTCTGGTCAATGAGAGAGTGAAAATCTAGCAGCTGGCTTTTGATGGTGTGAAATACATAAAGGCTAACAAGATAGGCACTAGAGACACCATTTCCCAACACCTGGCATTTAAGTTCCTTTATTTAAACCAGAGAACACTTCCACTATCCTTCCAAATCAGTGTCCATTTGCTCTTGAGTGTGTAGCTGGGTGCCTCGCCCCATCTCATCCTCAGCCCTGAGAGCCCTCTGATGACAGTTGCATCAGATACTGATACCTTGACACAGGTAGTCTCTGCAGCTCCCAAAACTCTTCTGTCCTCTGTTCCAAACAGTCCTGCCTTCTGGCTTTGAACAGACTCCCCCCTGCTTCTGCCTCTCAGAGGCTGTTATCTGTTTGTCCTGGGCTAGCAGCAAGCAAGCCATAGTAACTCAGCAACTCTCCATCCAGCTTGGAATAATAGTAGGTGCACGCCTTACCTGAGATCCCTTGCAGGGACCTGTGTTTACACAGCAAAACCCGAACTAAATAAAAGGTATTCCTCTTATTGTTAAACCAAAGTCAGTTCTAACAGTGAATTTGTTCAAAATCTTGGTATGACTGAAAAAAAAGGTTGAACAAAATTGACTGAAAAAAAAGGTTGAAGAAAATTCACCAAGTTGTCACTTTGGGGAATGTCTCCAAAGAATCATTCTTAACTTCTTTATATTTTCACACCAACATGTTTATATACTTGTTAAATGATAGAACACAGCCATGATGAGTTCGTTATAAAGGCAGAATATCATGTTCTGTTGATTTAAGCAGAGACACATTTGTATTTATGGAAGAAAAACTAACAACTGAATTATTTCGAAGTCAAAGCAACTCGTCTCATGAATATTATTTGAAAGTATCAAATCAACTTACTTTATTCTACTTAGTCAAAACACCTTTCAGTCCTAACAAAATGACACGTAACAGGCTCATTACCCTTCTATCTAATGAACAAAGATGAATTGTCTTCAATCTCAAAGTCAAATCATTCTCATATCATTTTACCTGGTAGTCCCTAGGAACACCTTTAACAACTTCTGTTTAGATCTTGTTGACTAGAGCTCCATGTCTTTGATCTACTGAAAATACTGAAACCTTTTGTTGTCTGTGTACATCTTGAGCTTGTACTTAAATATTTGTTAGAATATCTTCCTAAAATAAGGACAGGCAAGCATGTATCTAAGTGGGCTTTTTTTCAGATCCAGGGAGGAAATGGCATGTGTTTTGCCCAGCTGCTGCTCAGAACTCGAGTACAGATTAATATTCATGCCTAAAGAAAGGAAGCTTGATTTAGGTAACACCTCAAGATACAGTCATGCAGATTGCAGTGCTTGGTGCAGTTCTGTGAGGAGAAGTTCCCCGGCAGATGTCTATGTTATTTATTATTCCAGCCTGTGTGAAGTAGACTTGGTTTCTGGCCTGGGACTGGACAAGACTTTTAGTGACCTTTTACTCTCTCTGGAGTAGTTGTTCATGGACTGTGATCTCAGTGTGTCTGGAGATGGGGTTATTAATATTAAAAAGAGTTCTAAAAGAATTTGTAAATAGCTTTAGGCAAACCAACAGCAGTTTTTCTGCAACATTATCTGTGTTATTCACGTGAAGGCTGTAGGTCTCATCTAGCACTATTATTGCCATTGTGTGAGCCATGGTACACATTGAGATTATCCCTAGCTGATGCTGATTTAAATGAATGGGTGCAGACAGAAATTTGTAACTTGTTTCATTGTAAGAGCATTTTATCATTGTTGAAAAGTTAATTATACATTTCTTTCTTGCTGAAAATGATTAGTCTTGTGTGCAAACTTGATTTATTAATTTCTTTTTTTCCGGAGAAATTGCTTAATTAAAACAATTTCTCTTTAAGATAATTTTTCTAGGAGGTTTTAAAAAAATAAAACCCTTAGACTTAAAATTTTTTTTTTAAGTTTTATAATACCCTTTTCTTAAACAAATATATCACCATGCAAAGAGAACCAACTACTTCAGCCTTCTTTGGGGGCATGTTTTGTGTTATCAGGGCTGTGGAGAAGGTCCAGCTTAGTTCATATCAGTCATTTAATGCTATAGAAAGGCTATGAAGTTTTAAATTTAGTTGTTTTGCTTTTTAAAAAAAATAGTTTTAATGGGTTATCTTTTGGGGCAAGAAGCATTTAAAAAGCAATATATTGATAATACTGCTTATTCAACTTTTATGTTTTATTTTTTGTCTAGTAAACTTCAAAGAAACTTTAGAAGGCCAGGGTTGTTATTTATTTATTATTGATAAATAACACTCAACCCTCCATTTTATTGTGATGAAGACTATAAGGAGGGCTTGTGAGCCTGAAAGATCCTTATTTTTTACAAATATACTGGTTGGTGTTGTAAGAGGAATTACTTCTGCCTCCAAACCTTGTTTTTCTTATCACCTTAAACTGTCATAGATACAAGAAGATTCTTCCCAAAATGTTAGCTGGTAAGATATAGTTACATACAAAAGAGATAATGCTAAATGAAGAAAAGAAAAAATGATTGCGGAGGTCTCCACTCCTATTGAAACCGGAGATTAAACTGTTAACTTTACAACAGGAAGGATGTGATCCTCTGTTTCCAATGCTTCAAAAAGTGCACTTTAATCAGTAAACGACCACACTGATTTTCAAGCAGCAATAGCAAAAAATATTCATGCTCACAAAAATACTAAACTGTGAATAAGAAGGTCTTGTCAGAATTGACTCCTAGACTGATATGGTAGATTATCGCCAAAGATACTGCATGTGTTTCTCCCATACACATTTATATTCCTCCTTAGATGAGAGCAGAACGGTTTCATCCTCTTCCGATTTCACTCTCTTTTTTTAATACTTTTATATACCAATTATATGGTTCTTGTATGAAACGTTTTCTGATGAGAATTTTACCAGTTGTACACAAGAGCTTTTCCACTTATTGAAGATTATTCTCTTTGCATAATGAAAAGCAATTGCCGTCTTCTTAAAACAATGATCTCTGATACTGAAGAAAATGTAATGAATATAGTTCTGACGTAGTCAAAATTAAATAGTTATTTTAAGTTATTTCAAACTTACTTATGCCTCTAAAACACTACCTTAGCACTTGGCTAAAAATGTACACCCAGATTTTGCCAAGCAAAACTGCCATTTTCGGTACTTCTTCTCCAGCACATAATTTAGCAAGTCTATTGATTTTTTTATCCACTTTTAGATTGTTGTAGTTTCCATCATCCATGCTATTGTATGAGGTAAAACTCTTTTCTTTGGCTTAAAAAAATACATGGGTCTTTCTTATCAATTAGATTTTGCATAATACTTTCTATATATGGTCATGGTCTCTTTTCTCTCTCAGGCAGAGAGAGAATGAGGATGTTTGGAGGAGTTCCGAGGGCGTTCCCACTCTTCCAGAGCAAACAAAGTGTTAAGCACCCTGTACAAAGTCAAACAGTTTCAGAAGGGCAGTTTTAGAGTGGTGCTCTTCTGCTGCAGGAAAATAATTAATGAAACAGAAGCTATTTAACTGGCACTCAGTTTGCCCTGCTTGCACCCACTCATGCTTGCACCCTGCTACTCACAGGTGCTGAGATACTTCTGTGCGTCCAGGTGGCCCCGCTGAGATTGCTTCTCTGTAAGATGACTTCCCCAGAGCTGAGCTCCATGGAGCTAGGACTCGGGCTGAGCAGGAGCCCCACAGCATCCCCATGGCATTGCGGGGACAAGTGCAGAGGGAAAGGCTGCTGAGCCTGCCTGGGCACGCGGGGCCCTGACATGTGCCAGGATTCACTGGAACAGGCTGCCCAGGGAAGTGGTTGGGTTGCCCTCCCTGCAGGTATTTAAAAGACATGTAGATGTAGTGCTGAGGGACATGGTTTAGTGTTAACTTGGCAGTTTTAGGTTAACAGCTGGACTTGGTGATCTTGAAGGTCTCTTCCAACCAAAAGGATTCTATGACTCTATGATTTCTGGTAAAAGTCTCTGCACTGTGTGCCCAGTTGGCTGAATATTAGGATGTTCATGTCTGATATGGGACAGTGGGACTGAGACCTCCTTGACAAAACAGGCAGTGAGGTGTTGGGACCAATGTGGGTCTTGTGCGCTTCAGTGGGTATGGTAACCATGGCCCACCCCCACAAAAATGCAGCACTGGTTGAGTGAAGAGCAACACCATCATTTTCAGTTTCAAGGGGCTGTCTGTTTCTTGCTGGAAGAACTATAACACCATGTAAGAAGGGTCCTGCTTTTCACTCTGGTTATGACTCCAGCACAATGGGTGTTATCACCTTTCTGCTAGTTTTGCTGCAAGGCTGCTGGAATTTGCTGTTCAGGATTGCGCAGGAATGGCTTCTAAGCTGCTGCTTCGGGAAGAGTGCAGTTGAAAGCTCCTAGGTAAAATCACTCATAACTCTGAAGTCAGTTGCTGGTAGCATAAAAAGTCTGTTACTTTTTCATTTTAAAACTTTCTGTACTAAGGTGTTGTGACTCTTTTTGCTTTTTCTTTAGATGTAACGGTCTTCATATTTTTTCAATAGGGAGAAAAGGATAGAAAGAGCTGCCCACTTTGTTTCACAATTATTCAGTGGAAATGGTTATCCATTATTTCCAAGCTTTTGTTCAGATTTTACTATCCCAGCCCATCTGAGAGCCTGCTGGATTACAGTCTTAAAATAACTGCTAAGACTCTTGAGAAATGTGCTGTTCCCAAACAAATTCTAGAATGCTATTATATCAAAGGCAAACAAATAATTAAATGAATCATTATTTTCCAGCTAGCACTCATTGTGGAGTTATTGCATAACAAACCCATCTGAGTGGAAGGAGAGAAAATATAATCCAGAGAGAAATCAAGTCAGTACACTAGAATTCGTTTGGATTGAAACAAAAGCAAGAAAGAATGATGCTGGTGATCAATGTCAGCTAAAAAAATTTCTTTTATTACACCTGTCCTTGCTGCTGCATTGCCTTTCCACTCAACCTAAATCCATGTAGGTTCTTATTTATCACCTGGCTGCTGGTAGCCAGTGATTTGAGCCTACACAAATCTACTTGCCAGACTCCTCCATGAATTTGTTTTCTTCTACTGCTGTTACTGAGATCTCTGCCTTTGGCCTCAAGATCAGAAAGAAGTAAGAGAGCATGACCATGCAAGAAAGGTGTGAGATGGGGAATCATAGCACCTGAACTCTGAATCCTCCTCCCCAGCACACTTGCTCTTAAGGTAAACTTTTGATTCTGTCCATCTGTACTAACAAAGCCCATCTGAGGGTAGCAGTCACAGCTTCTACTGACTTTTGTTGGATTAGGGGTGCTTGACATCTTCCAAACCAAGTTCATGGGTATTGGAAGTAGAGGCCTCTCAGCACAAAAGGAGAAAGATGCCTGGTGCCGTAAGGTGCTGTGTAGTCCTGGCCATAGTGTAGGGTGAGACCATATTTCCAGTTCTCCAGTTTCTTCCCATCAGCCTTGGGGCTGTAAAGCAATGCAGCGGGAGTTCTATAGATGCTGCTTCGGTAGCAGATTTTAGAGAATTTACAGTCACTTTGTCACTGACCTGCACCAGCCCTATTGCAGTCACTTTGTTTCCCCTCACCCTACAGATTTATTCCCAGTCAAAAGCTTCATTTTACCATGTCTACCAGGAGAGGCAAGGCGAGTCCTTGCAGAAGGAGAATGGGCAGTTCCAGCAGCACCTGGTAGGAGAGAGGGGGAAGTCAAGGGTGGCCGAAGCAGATAGCAAAGGACTGCAGAGGACCTGAAAGTAACTTGAGGCATGAGTCTCAGCAGTGGAAGCAAGAGTTGTCTTGCTTTTGCATCAGGCTGATAAATAGGAATTTTCAATTGGTTTTCCCTCAGTTCATGATGGAGCGGGATACATCAAGACTGAACAGAGCTGAAATTAAAAACGTGTTACTAGAGCATGTAATAGTGGCATGAAGATTTCTAGGCAGCATCGACAATGATGCTTTATATTTGTAAAGTATCTTCCAGAACCCAGGCATTTGTTGCTAGCATTATGAACCTGAATTAGTGCAACCATGCAACAGCCGTAATTTTCAGCCAAATAACTGCCATAAGCAGTGTTTCTTTATTGGAGGAAATCTAGGCATAATTGTTCGAGGTGTGCCTAAGGCCAAGCAAAATATGTTCATCCAGATTTTCAGTGACTTTTTTTTTTTTTTTGGCAGAGTGATACACAGTGACATATCAAAACATGTAACACTATCTACTGCATTGAGTTACATGTGGTATTCCCCAGCCTTGTAGCTGTTACAACCACTTAGAGTCCCCCAAGCTAGAAACATATTAACTGTGTTTTAACTTGGCTTTCCTAGAGTGGATAAGACACACCGTACAGCTCCAGGTGATTAGTGGAACAGGGGCGCCACAGGGATACCATGTATGGTGCCATAATGCTTTTCAGAAAAATACAACATTTGTATATTTTGACAGAGGGGACAGGAAAGACCCAGGAATTAACACTCTGTGGCAGGAGGTAAAGAGTAGACACGGTGTGAAATTAATTAACAGCATCATTATTTTGATCAGCCATTAAATTGGAAACATTCATAGCACAAGAGGAATGAAGTCTGTGTAAATTGATGACTTAACTTTTGGCTGCTGTAGTTTCACACAATAACTATCTGTATAATAAGAAGTACTGTAATATGATGGATATTTCAACTGCAAAATAGGAACCGATTCATCATGTCATGCATGGAACACAGTTTTATACATAAAAAAGAAAAAAATGCAGAAATATGAAGAAAGGAGATGTTTGCCATATTATTTGCCAGTGACTATTAGTGAGGTACTGAAAATATTTTTGTATAGAAAGAAAGCGAACTATTTCCAGTATATTTCTGTGCCGGATAATGTCACATTTGCCTGAATAGGTTATTATTAGGCTCCCACTGGTTTGACAAAAGTATTTGAGCTGTCAGATTGTGTCTAAAGGTAGCCACTCACTTTGTTTTTAGTCCCAAATTACACATGACATTTATTGTTAAACTCAAGGTGCCTCCATGCAAAACCGATTCACTCTTTTCAACTGTGCACTTTCTACTGACTAATCAATAGATAAGCAATTTACATGGCCTGTGGCTTTTAGTTCAGTCGCTGCCCTTTAACAGAAATCACTGCCTTGGAAGCAACTGCTTTGGAAGCAACAAAGACCTTTAAAAGGACTGAAACAGTCATACATAATTAAGATTATCTGCCTGCATATTTATGCTTTGATACCAGCACACAGAGAAAAAATTAAAATCTGTAGGAATTTTGCCTCTTTCACTTAAAAAAAGAAGTACTGTTTTCAGTTTATTTATTTTCATTTCTCATAAATAAACATTTTCTATGTTACTTGGATAGAGAGAGCTAGGAAAAAGAAGAAAATAAGTGAAATCCTTGTAGAAAATGCAGTAGTACTAACACTCTTTTGTACTTCTTTAGGCAACTTTGAATTTACTGCTTGCTGAGAATTAATGGGTTTTGTACTGGGATATTGGCTAGGATTCACTGTCTGCAAGTGCAAACAGTTGGTGACCACCTCCTGTCTCTTGTTTGTGGCCTATAGGAAATTGCAGTGTGGAAGTGCATCAAAATCATAAAGATGTATCTTTGATAGGGTGGAAGAAGAGAGGAAAGGTGATTCAATTTCTCATATCCACTGTTTGGTATTTGCAATTGCTGACAGAAGACCAGAGAAAATTATCTTTCATGCTCAAAGGATTTAGTGAGGTTTGAAGAATATTGTACTGCTGGTAAATTGTACTATCTCATATTAATGATCTTTTCTTTTCAATTAACAATATTACTTTTACAAAGCTGAAGTTAGGTGAGGTGTCCACCCGCAATGTATTTGATTTCCCCTCGAATAATTTACATGCCCTTTCATTCATTAACCTCACGATGAGAGCCTTCTGCATGAAAAGTGGGGTAAGAGCATTCAGTCATTTCCTTATGTGAGGGAGGAAATAGTTTCCAAGAGTCAACAAACAGGTATTGCCCATACTCTGAAATTACTGCACACTCCTGAAAGACTGGAAATGCTTGACCAAGTTTGCTTGAGATCATGAGAGAACTGAAGCTCTCACATACACCAGCTGAGTAAAATACCACTTTGAATGAAAGACCTGGCTCACTTTTGGAAGTAGTCCTGTTTCAGGAGGGAGTTTGGGTCTGGGAAACCTCAGGTACCTACTGCCTGGAGAGAGCCAGGATTAGAGGGACACATCCTCTTATGTTTAAAGTTATGTAGTCTCTCGGTCTCCCCTCTTGTGATAAATTTTATGGTGCAGCTAAAGCCCATCTGCAGATTGATCTGCAAAGGCAAACTCCTGCAAGCTGGACGCTACAGCAATGAACACCGCACAGTGTGCAGAAAGTCTTTTTGTGCTGTGTTCTTCTTTCCCCATTGCTTTGCAGTGTTGTCCAGTCTCATTCAGTGCTCCAATTCAGGACCTTTTTTTTTTTAATTAAAATCTTCAAAGACTTTCCTGCTTTGCAGTCTGTAGCCTTGACATGTTAGATATAATATAACGAGCTCTTGGAGACTAGAGGCTCTCATGCTCAATAAATCCTTTGAGGCTTGTTACCATCTGTCAATCATAAGCCTGATAAATCTTCCTACTTAAGGCAATTTAGAACTTTTCAATAGGCCACTTGAGCTTACAGCACCTTTTAAAAAATTGCCTGAAAGGAAAAAAGTTGATGAAAAGCAGAAGACAAATAGCTCTCATTCCAGTGGGTGTTTTTTAAGTAGCTTATGTCTGTCCCAGTTGCTGTCATGAAGCCACTGGGCATATGCTTCTTTGCATTTACATTGGCTATTTAATGATTAACCTAGACCTTAAGCTAGACATTATGCTTGTCAGGGGGGATGAAGCTGCCAAATTCTGCACCGAGGCTCTAATCTAACAAAGAATGTAAATGGTGGTTTAAGATGGGGCAGCAAACCTGAATGTCTCTTTGAATGGATTTTGTATTATTTAACTGAAGCATCAGGTCTCCACCCCTTTGAGTTAAGGAGAAACTAAGTCAAGTTAAGCAAGAAACTATGGGTACTTTGATATCACTCAGTAAAGTACTTTATCCTTGTTACAGCCAGATGCTGAAGGTGATAGGTAATCGGGCACATACTATTTATGAGTGAGAACTGAGGACATGGAGACCTATGTGACTGCAAGACTTATTTCCTCACTGACCATCAAAGATTTTGAGAAATATGTAACCAGTTATTTGTTCTATTACTTGTATAAGATTTTAGACATGCATTGGGCAAGAGTAAAAACTGATATTTCTCCATTAGAAAAGCAGCAACAACTACTTCATATTTGACTTGTTTGGAGTACTACAGACATGATGCTAGTAAAATATATATCTGAAACCTGAAGTCATTGAGAGCAGATAGTGAATAAATTCTGTCCGAAGTGAATCTGGGAGATGACCCTGCTAAAACAAGAGCCTAACGCAGCACAGTTTGCTGTAGGGCCACAAAAGAACTAAAAGTATCTGGTAGTGGAAGCAATCGTCATCTAATAAAGATGATGCGGTAAATTTTACGAATAAAAAAGGATATAAAAGCCCAAGGTTACTATTTACAAAACGATCCAACAAGTGCTTTTTAATTTTCTTCCCTCCTGGAACAACAGTCATGCTGTGTCTTTGATTACAGATGGTATGAAGTGAAAACCAAATGACTAGAAAAAAGTATTAAGGAAATAAAAGTCCTTTTGGCCACTTCTGTCATTCACATAAACCTGGACTAATGACAGGAGTAAATTCTTCAGTTGAATATCCACAAGAAAATAAAGAACTTCCTCTCACCTGGGAGGTGGTTGAGAGCGTGCACAGCAGCACATTAGCACACCTCTGGAGCTTCCACACAGTGGCTGGCAAGTTGTCAAGGATCCTCTCTGAGCTCAAGAAATCCTAGAAACTGATCAAAATCCTCTTACTTTGAGGTAGAAAGTGTATACATATTTCTTTCTCTTCTGTAAATATTTTGGTCATTAATTTTAAGAAAATCTAATCTGTAAAAATAATTTGTGTTTCAGGAATATTGTATGTAGTTGCAATGATTCAGTGGGAGTCTTTTTGCTTTGCAAAAAACTTTTAGATACTGTGATGATTTGTTTTACATTAGAAATGTAAATTTTGCAGAAATATGTTGAGATATTTACTGTTGTAAGCAGTTGTAACAATGCATGGCCTAGTTTTGATTTGGGAAATTCAGCAACGAAAAAATAACTGGATACAGGCCTGTAGAGCAACAAGAGCCGCAAGTTATCTTAATTTAGTGAAAGGGACAAAATAAACCTCATGTAGCTTTATATTGCTGTTTTTGTTCTTAGGTTTGGAGTTTGTTTTTTTAATACTTAAGCAAATATTCGTTTACAAGTAGGAGTTTCATAGCACTGTTTTTCCACTAAGCATTGGAAATGGATGTGGGAATTGGGTGCTCCCCTAAAAGTTGGGGTAACGTGTAATATATGGGGGAGAGAATGATGGTTTTAGGTCCAATCTTTATTAAATGTTGCACCGCTTGGTTCCTAGAGAAGGAGTTCTGCTATCTTTTCCTTGCACCTTGTCTCAGTTGAGATGCCTAGTCTTTTGTTGTCAAAGCGCTGCCTGTTCTTGCATGCTTTCCCTCCTTCCCAACTGTCAGCTTGGCTGCAAGACTGGGTGCACAGAAACTTTTCAGTGGTTTAGGACTGTGGCAGCTGATCTTCCAACCATGGAGATGGGAGCCTGCCATTTCCTTCACAGGCAGGGATTGGGTTCCACTCCAGGTCTCAAATGTGATGTGTACACCTGAGCTGGAGGGCTTGCAAGTGACTTTTTGGATTCACAACAGGTATAGCTGTAAGGATTAGGATTGTCCTTTTCAGCAGGGTGGTGTTTATGGTCTGGTGTGCTGTTGTTGCTGATGACTGATTCTTTAATTTGTGATTTTCTAGGAAATACCACCATTGAGGTATTTCCTAGAAATGAAACTAATTATGAAGGTGAGAAAACATGGAGTGCATTCAGCCCTGTGTGTTAGAGGGCACACGTTTTTCAGCCTCATTAAGACTTCCCCAGTGTTTGCTAAGAGTGAATAAAAGCATCAAAGCTTGGTCCTTCTCTAGCTGCATGCTGACATTAACTGTTGTCAAGACGAACTCAAAGGTTAGATAACATTTCTGCCTCCTGTGCAGTATTGATCTTATTTTTATGTTGTTAAAGTAATTAAAATAATGTCTGTGACAACAGTTTGTGAAGTCCCCAGATGTAGAAATGAACTGTCTTTATACAAATGAACAATCTTGTAAGAAAAAGACACAGTGAGAAAGAATATCAGAGCCAGAGAGAAAATTATATTAATTTTCACAAATTGATTTATCTGAAATAATTGCTAGCAATTATACACAGCAGTTCTGCATTCTAAATGGAAGCAAAGGTACCAAGATATTTTTTTTTTTGATGGCTGTTTGATCTACTCATAACTAAAAGACGTTTCACATGCTGGACCATGGTATTTCGCAGTGTCAAGAAAATAACCAACAAAAAGGGAGCAGGGGCAGGCTAATTGCAGGAGTTGTAGGAACAGAGCAGCTGCACTGGTGGGATGGACAAGATGATTTAGCAGATATTTTGTTAAGCGATACCCAATAGCTTAGCTATTATCATTATCTTTCTAAATTAACATACGATTTTACTCTGTGCTTAGGATGACGAAGTGATGTTTTCAGATACTTCTGTTTTCAAAAAATAAATTTAACTGGAGGCAAAAGCTGAGTTTTTGTTGACTTTGAATACAAATACTACTAAGCTTGTCATGTTGTATGTCAGGTGCCTGCTAGTTATCTCATGCAGTTACTGCAGTTGTTCATCAAACCTTGTAAATAAATTTCTCTATACCATATAGCAATTACTGTTCAGATTGCAAAATCAAACAAAAAAAATTAAAATAATTCTACACTGTGTTTTTTCCATGAGTTTGGATGCTTTTCACATACATACAATATATTTCAATCCTACTTTCTGTGCTTATTGTAAATTTGTATTATAATTTTTTTCAAAGGTAGCATACTTTATGCTACTTAAAAATATAGTATGTTTCATCTAAAAATGTGAAAGACATTTCACTAACCATTCACTACCATATTGACCATCTATTTTCTGAATTTAATGATTTTCTAGCCCAAAGATATCACTTGACAATAAGGATGGTTCTTTCTACTGTAGTTTTGACCTTGCAGCACAGAATTCAATCCAGTCTTTCTAGAATAGTAGCAAGATCTTTTCAAAGAGAGAGAATTTTGGTCTTCTCCCTGTGTAGGAAAAAATTTCTTTAAAGAAACAAGAAACACAAACATGCACAAACACAGGGTAAGCAGAATAAGAGCAAATGTTCATGCATTACTTTCTTACTATAGTTCAGTATAAAAAAAAAAAAAGGTAGATGCCTCTTATTTTTGATGCTGCTTTCTACTTTGTGTTCCTGGGAGAATTCCCCCTTGTTACCTGTCTGATTTTATCATGTGTCTTAATTTACTTTCTTCCCCTGGGTGCCACAGTTCGTTTTCCTCAAGAAGCCTGGCAATCTTATTAATGACTTCCTTGTTTGTAGAAAGGTACAGCTAAACCACAAAATACAGCCTCTCCTGGAAAGGCAGAGGTTTACCAATTAAGCCAGGCTTTCTGGCCCATCTGCAGTCAGCATTGCAGGGAGGGTGGCTATGCCTCAGCTCTGGTTTGGAGGACATCTTGAATATGCTGGAACAGGCTTCTCTTGGAAGAGGCTTCAATGCTCCTCTCACTTTAAGGGGCATTCATCAGCGGAGCTCTGGTCTCATTCCAACACCATGTGCGCTTTAATAGTGCATGAAATAAAAGACAATTGGGGGAGCTATGTGCTGTCTCTGTAGATGTATCTGTCTGTTGTCATCTTAGTTTGCTGCTTAAGGTTACACGCGAGTCCAGTCTCTCTGGTCCTCTTGTCTATGTGTTGGCTTTCAGACCTACTCAAATCTAGACCAAACCAGATGGCTTACAGGTGGAGAAACTTGTGCCAGGCAAGAAGAAAAAGAGTGAGAATGGTCACAGGAGGAGTACTGGCTTGAACTCTAGCCTCAGTCTACTGCTGCAGGGTATAGGGGGCACAACCACCTGAAACCAGAGAATGCTGAATATGAACCTGCATTAGAGCACTACTGACAAGGCAGGGGAAACCCAGAGTTTTCAGGATGTTTACATGGTAAGCATCTGGATTTGGAAGCCATTCCTCTGTGTTTGTGTGTCATTTGAACAACTGAGCCTCAATCTTTGGACCTCTGGGTAAAACTGAAATGTAGATGGCAATTACGTCTTGCAGAAAGATGAACTGCATGGTGAAAAATAAACAGTAACAGCTCCAGCCTGTGTTCATTGCACAGGGTGAGGAAAGATATGAACATGCCTTTCTTAAAACAAGAGGGACGTTCTGCCAGGAAACATTTCCTTCGTGATGAGTTGAAGTCCTTGGTACAAGCAATGTTAGTTTTAATTAATATGAAATGCAGAGTTAGGAAATGTGTTGCTGTAATTCCAGGATTTTTCTCCTCTGCTGTTCAGTGTTCTAACAACAACCACCAGTTTCTATCTTGCTGTTGCAAGTCTTTATTTGCGCTTTACAATTTATCAGATGGCCATAACATTCAGATGATCCATTTTAAGTGTCTTTATTCCTCTCTATACTATTGTTTTATCTTAATTTGAGCCCCTTTCTGGCCATTTAACACACTGATGGTTAATGCTCCTGCATTACAAGCTGACTGTAAATTAATTCTGCAGCTGTGTTGTGATTCACCTTGGAGACCATCGCTTCACAATTCTTCTGGACTCCAAAACCAGCAGCACTGTTGCAGAGAAGGAATATGAATATGATTATTTTCATTACAGTCTTGTTTTGAAAAATATAAATGCTTAGACCTAACCCATGGTAGACCAAGATGCAAACCAAATTTTTCTAATCAAATTTAGCTCACCTCTGCTTCTGTCTGTGGCTAAGATATGCATACAAACCTATGTCCATTTGGGATCAAATAAATGGCTTCATTCTTTTCAGATCCTTGTTTGACACTAATGCATTCACTGGAATATACCTAATTTGTGAAAAGGAAAATTAGGCCTATAGGTAAACAGAAACAATTATTAGAACAAAAGTAAACAGCGTTATTTTAGTAGTTGATTTACATTAGGAGCGGAAGAAGAACGGAATCTGCAAGTGAATAGCTTAATGGTACATGATATGAAGTTGAGGGTTTTATGGAACTATCATCTATGTCCTGTGAGAAAAGGGGAATAAAGTCAAGATGTCACAGAAAAGTTAAGGTTTTGATGGTTCGAAGGGAAGAAATTTTTTATTTGCTTGCTCATAAATATTACAAACCTAATCATTAAACAGATCGGTAATTCATATTTTGTTAGCATAAAATGGATCCTATTGGCTATCACTAAATCTTCGGATATCACTGGAATATTAGTCAAAGTTTATAAACCTTTTCTGTGAAGGACTTAATAGACAAAGAGGCAAGATAGAAAAGGGTAGAGGCACTTAATGTCAAAACAGCATTGTCTGTTCCAGAATTGCAGACGACTCTAAAGCAAATAATCTCAGAAGTACATAGATCAATGTGTTAATAGATAAAGCACAGACTGGAAAACAGAAAGATCAATCATTTAAACACCCATCTACAAGAAGCAGGAAAAAATACCAGTTACTAGGGAGGACATTAATCTGGCCAAAACATTCAGGAAGTCTTACACTGCCGGTATTAGAAATTTGCAAGAAAGTAAAAAATAAAAATTAAATGACAAATTCTTCAGGTAAGAACTTTGCACCAATTCCTATTCAGATGAAAATATTTTTTTTGCAGAACTAATAATAAATGATTACTTAAGGGCCAATGATCAAGACTTAATAGCATTTTTGAAAAAAAGAAGAAATTACAAACAAGCAATATGCATGCTCGAAGATTTAAAGGTCGAACTTCACAGAGCAGAAAACAATATGCCAAATTGTTTGTGAAAAGAATTTAAACAGAAAAATGTGAAAGATGTTACTTGATGTACCTTTTGTGGAGCATTTTCTACCAAAGTAATTTCAGCTGCACGTACCATTTGTGTGTCTTATTTCCTTTCATAAATAAAAGGCATGGCTTTATCATCTGCTATATCATTACTAAAAAATCTACAATAGGCTGGGTTGAACACTGATTATGGCCAGTTTATGTGGGTATTGTGACCATTCAGATCCACAATTACTTTCCAATAGCCTTTGCCTTTTCCAAGTTTGAAGTTTACTTTTCATTGCTACTAAAGCAAATGAAAGTTTAAGCTAAGATGAACTAGTATGGTGAAGAAGTGCTTTGATCCAGTATTGATACTTTACTTACAATCAAAACTTTTGTACCTACTATGTCAATATTTGCTCCCAAATACCCTAGCCCTACCTTGATCAGTAGACAAATACTCCAAATAGTAGTAAGTGGTCATTTAATTTTATCATAAGAACTAACCATATTTGCCTGGAAAGATTTATTCATCATCACTTTGTACAGTTTAAGAAGCATGGTTCAGTTAGTTTTTGCCTGCTTACTGATAATTTATCTCCATATCTTTTCCATTATTTCATTACAAAAAGAAGATATGCTTATTATACGATGCTTTCTCTTCATTCTGTCTTGAAGGCTGATACTACTGTTACCTTCCTGAGGCCTTCCTCTGTGTTCCAGCTGTTCATAAGTTGTATAAAAAAGTAACAATAAGCACCATGGATTGCTGTTTAGGCTGCAGTCTCATAAACACATGCAGAGATATGTGGCTTTATTTGTGCTACTGACTTTAATTTAGCTATTAAGATACCTTAGACTGCATATAAATTTGAAACCTTGTAATTTTATGATGTACTGGGGACACTAAACTTACACAAATTCATGTTCTAATGAAAAATAAATATGCCATTTTGAAGCACCATGTGTTGCTCCTCGGGAGAACAAATTCGTTCTGTTGGTTTACTGTGAAGTCCTGAGGAAGAAACCTACTGGCTGTGAGGGCAGAGAGTAGGTTATAGAAGAGCTCCAAAGCAGTGGGATTTTTCTTCTTGAGAGTGTCTAATAGTACAAGTACAGTGCTCACGCAGTACGTGTTAACTCTTTTTAAGTCTTAGTACCTTTATTTGCTCACTTTTCGGAATGAATTTCACATGTATTTGGTTTCTCAACAGTCCTTAATGAATGTTTTATTATGTTCTCTTGCTGGACTTCCAGTTTGGAATTTTCACATATATTGGTCTTGAAGTTTTCTCATTGTTCAGTGTCCTGGAGGCTATGTTTGCTAGGGAACTTCTGCAGAGATGAAATATGCATGACTTTTAGTTGGAGGAACGCCAAAGCACCGGTTCGTGGATGATTCTCTGAAGCATGGAAGATAAGTGGGGAAAGCGGTAAAGAGTGAAATAAATGAAAAGTAAATATCTGAAATAAATAACTGAGGGTTTTGTCTATGATACATCAATATATATTTAAAAGACACAATTTTTTTCTGCTTTCCATAGCATCTCTTTTCTAACTGGCTAGAGAGAACTGGTTAGAAAAGATCATAAGATCTTTGTTATAGACTTTAAAAAATAAAGAAAAGCACTTCCAAAATTATTTTGAAGAGGTAATTAACACTGGATCAGTGCTCACAGTAGATTTTGAATACGGTGTCAATATATGTCAATAATAAGCGTAATAAATGAGAGTATACCTTGTTTCTGAGGAGAAGATAAGATTCTTATATAATTTTCTAACCAAATATAAAGGGCAATAAAATAAATAAAAGGCAAGCCCAGCTGAAGGGAAACAGAAGGTAATTTGAATCTGGCTATCTAAAGGCTTTAGAGTAGAGGCAAGGTAAGACTGTGTCATGTCAGGCTTTAATTCTAGTAAAGTTAAGTAGAAAGTAAAATAAGGAAAAAGGTTAAAAAATAATAAGTTCAATTCATGCCAGGAGACTGCTAAACATGTAAGGCAACCATAAAGTGACTGGAATAACATGACAAGTCCAAAGCATGTAGGAGTAAGACCCTGGGGGAACATTCTGTTCAAATTCTGCCCATTGATTCAAATGGGAGTATTCCATGAGTAGCTTGTGGAAGAACACCAACAGAAAACCAGACCAAAGTCTTTTAAGCTGATATCTGTGGCAGTCCCAAAGATAAAATTTCTCACCAACAGCTGTGTGAATGGTTGGAGAAAAGTTATAGGCAGGTAAGTAACCTGTAAATTAACTAGCCCATTTTTGTGTTTTCTTTTCTAGTAGGCAGGACAGAATTCATGAAAAAGATGATATAGTTTTGTTTCGTAGTGCAATGTATGTTCACATATGACAACTCACCTTCTTTGTATAGCTTGAATGTTAAGATGCAGGAGTGGCAATTGTTTGCTCACGTGTAAAAACTTTCAACAGGAAATAATGTATAAACAATGTCCTTAACACATTCATTAAAGTTAATAAATGACAAAAATACCTCTCAGACCTTTTTCATGGCTACAGACAGTATTTTCAAAATGGCAAAAGGGTAGGTATGGGTAATGCTGAAGAACCAAGTGGTCCCACAGATATAGGGCTGACCACACAAGGGGCAGGCTGGAGCTAAAACCTTGCTTGCAGAGAACAGGCCTGCTTTCAGTTACCTTGCAGTTGAGCTTAGATAAGGTAATAAAGAAGCTTACTCAGCAGGGAACTCTGTTATCGCTGTCATGCAAAGTCTTTCTCCGCTTTCTCTGCAATGCTTGTGCTTACTCCACTGTCTTTGCCCTCCTGATTTCGGTGGTCAAAGCTACTTGCTGCAATTGCCTGAAAATCAATCAGCAATTGCTGAAATCTTCTATGTAGGTGGAAAAATACTGTAAACCTCAATGATTTAAGAGACTTTTTTTTCCCTGTACCCCCGCCGGTTCCCTCAAGGAAGCAGTACTTATCGATGCTGCCACTTGCAGGGAAAATCTACACCATGAAAAGGAGAGTGGTAAAAAGTCCCTAACTTAGCAGAGACCTTCGCTGTGCAAATATTACATAGACTCATGTCTGTGAGTGGAGAGGTCATGTTAGACAATGCTACACTTGTGCTACCAAATCCTAACCTAAGTGCACTGTTATAGTTAGTTTTATTACGCTCTTTGGGAAGAAGCCATGGCAGACAGTGGAGAATTTGATTGCTGGTTTATTCCTCTGGAAATTATTCCTGAGAACTCCTTTGGGAGTAATATATTTGGAAAGGCTTCCTGACACCAAGGCTGTGATTTCAAAAGCAGTGGCAGACTACGTGCCATGTCTTGAAGCATCAAGACCAGTGTTGATAGCCCAAGTGACCCTCATCATTTAAAGGACAATGTCTCTTTGGGGATTAACTGGCGAGAACTTCACCTTTGCTTGCACCTGATGGAGGAAGGCTGGCTCTTGTGTCAGAAAAGAGTTCACAATTTTAACAATATAGACTATTCAACGAAACAAAACATGGCTGGGGGCCTTTGCTTGTGGTTATACTAAGATGACAAGGTAGATGTTTAAGTCTTGTTCTGTTAGTCTCCATACAGATGAGTTGTTAGTGTGCTCCTTGGCATGGGTTTAGCTTTTGCCTACTATTACCTTCACAAAGAATATCCAGGCATTTCTTGGGCAGTAGTGTAGTGCTTCTAATTGTTCATGTAAATGAAACCACCATGTATTGGGTTGGGGGAAGGTTTATTTGCAGGGTACCAGCTGTGGTACCAGCAATTGGCCTTAGCATCAGAGGAAGGCCACCAGCCCATTTTATTTACTAGCATTTATGTATGTCAATTTTGTGCAATTGTTCTAGTATCACCTATAGCTATATCTAAGTTAGGTTGGAGTAACATAGTTTTGTAAATTTTTTTGCTTTGTGAAAACAAAAATATTCTCCTTTCCTCTTTTTATTTTTTAACACTGGATAGAAGTTTCCAAGTGTTCATCAAATACTTTTTCAGATCTATTCAGTCATCTTGTTTTACTCAGTGACACAACAATCAAGTGTTTATTTTAAAGCTTCTAGGACTCTCAAGCAAACCCTAAATACTGTGGTGTCAGACTGCATTGAAACTAGGGTTTTTTTCCTATTGCCCATGTTTCACAGTAAATTTTAATAAGGATAATATATATGCATGCCTAGATCCTGGAAAAGGAATTGGAAAACTGTATTTCAGTCTTGTTCTCTCCATCTCCCAGCCCCGCAGAAAGCAGAGTTTGGCAACAGCTTTATACTTTATGGTACTGGAGAACTTGCAAGTTTCTTTTCAGAAGTTGCCAATTGCGACAAATTATGTTCAGTTTTATGAACAGTGGCCACTGGAGACTGAACTAAATTGGATTTGCACTCAAATCCCACAGTCTGCACTTTTTTGGAGAAGCTGCTGCTCAGATGATGGTAGGATTTAAATGTGGTTATTTATGATATGCTAGAAATCTACTTCTGTAAACAAAAGCAGTTTAATGTAGAAGAGCAAAAAACAGGATGTCAAGAAGAAAAACTACGGGGACTGACGATTGCCCCTGTAATATCCATATTTTCTAAATAATTGTATTATTAATTCTATAAAGCTTCACAAAATTCCTACAGTGTTGCAAACTCTGATGTTCAGATTGTATAAATT
Source organism: Larus michahellis (assembly GCF_964199755.1). Taxonomy (NCBI): domain Eukaryota; kingdom Metazoa; phylum Chordata; class Aves; order Charadriiformes; family Laridae; genus Larus; species Larus michahellis. Next base: position 96,365,292 of record NC_133898.1, on the reverse strand, counting down.
GATTAAGCTGGTGATCAATAGCAACCCATATCCTTCCAACTAAACTAAAAATTTAGAGTAGGCATCCTGCAGAAAATCGAACTCCTAGGAAGCAAGAAACCAGTGCCGAAGCAAACGTTATTACCTGTTTTCATTCCTGTTTAGCTAAAAATTCAGGGATTGCTTCTGTTGGGATGAAAAGTCCCATCTCTCTCTGATGTGGATTTATTTGCAAAGAAAGTAAAAGGTCTCCTTTGCCTGAACACAGAGGATCTAGCTTTCTTGCAGCTCCAAGGGTCTTTCAGATAACTTTCTGGCTAAGATCTCTGCTTCTGTTTGTTTTTCTCCTCTTTTCCCTTCCCTTGTCTTTGTTCCTGCCTGGAAACCCTTTTTCTAACTTCTGCCATCTCTCTTAGGAGCACACTGGAAAGGAAGAGGACTACCTGTGCACTTTGGTCAGCAGCAGGTGCAACGGGAGCAGCAAGAGGCTCAAGCACTCTTAGCAGAGGCAGGTCTTCAGAAAATTCAGCTTTTAAACCTCAGAAATATTGGCAAGTTTCTGTTGGACTTACGTACACAAACTCTGACTTTGCAAAGGCTTTGACTGAAGCCATATGGGGTGATTTTCAACAGGGTGGGAAAAGGCACATTCTTGATGAAAAACCTCAGCCCTTGCAAATGTCATGGTCCTTTTGCAGAGTCAGGATCCAGTAGAACTGTAAGAAAGGATAAATGCTTTTAATATTTAAACAAAAATGTATTTTATTCTGGATGGGTTCCTAGCTGAGCTATTCCCCTGGAATTTCTCCATTAAAGTGTGATCTCAGACAGACATCTGGCCTGGAAAATTTCTGCCCATTTAGCTTTGCAAGCTTAAAAAAATAGTAAACAAGGTGTTACAGTGGGAAGCATCTGACAGCATTACTAATGGATGGTGCCGACCAATTTGCGTAAGGGTCAATAATAATAATTCTATGATGTATGCATACACAAATGAAGCTCAATGGCAGACTCCCAAATGGACTAATCACATGATTTGTACCCACTCGTAGGCAAGCCTAATGGGAAACCTTGCTCTTCGAATTAGTCAAAGTGAGAGCATTTACCACTACGTGCAATGTTTGCTGGTGAAGGGTTTTTCTGCAGACTGCTGGGTGTGCTGTGCATACAAGCCTCTCTAAATGCCTCATTCACTGTTAAGAAGATGACAGGCTTCATAGTCTAAAGGAGGATTTTTCTGCTTATTTTACTTCCCTTAGAGACATAAAAGTATATTAAGTAAAGCTACGGCAACTTGCGGAAACCTGCTCTTCACATGGTTCTCAGTTTCCTTTGGTAGCACAGTCTGTGTAACTGGTTCTCATTTCTTCAGTTCTAACACAGTTTTTTCTCCTTCATTGTCACTCTGGCAGTGAAGTGGAACAAGTTCCACTTGGTAACCAAATCTCTAGCTATCGTCTATTTTATCAGTTCACCTGAATCTAAAATTTATTTCAACATTAGTGACAAATGATGAGGAGTAACTTAGGTTTCTGAACAGCTGCTCTTGTCTGAAAGAAAAAGAGGCAAGACAAGTAGAGAAAAAAGAAACTCCTTACATGATTTCAATGAAATTGTTACTCCTCCTGTACCTGTTTTGATTAAATGGTCTTGGGAGAGTACTTGGGACCCCATTACTTGGGCTAGTGGTTATTTTTTATGCTCCTAGCTTAAAAAAACGTTCAGGAATGCTAAGTGCATAATAGCCTTCTGTTCTAAATTTATCTGGGCTTGTTAGTGGAAAATGACCTGATGTAACCAAGATGAAGGCATTGCAATATATCTTCATTGGAAAACAGCTAATTTAGGTAAGATAACTTAAAATAATTAAGTCCAGATTAAACTGTTATTTTTCTACTCAACATAAAATTTAAGTGGTCAACAAAGTCCATTTCATAATAGCAAGGTCTGGTTTTGAGTCTTCAAGATGTTTTTGTTTCCTGTAAAACAGGCCTATAGCTCCTGATGATTCTCTGATGAAGGCTGTATTTGTAAAATATGTTACTCTGACATTCTCTTCTCCTGAAAGAAATTTCCCAAATTTGTTCATCAAAACCTTATTTATCTTTTTTCTTTGACTTTCCTACTGAAAACTCACTTGGTGATCGTCACAGAAACTGAGTCATGGCAATTTTATGAAACATTGTGTGCGTACCTACATTTCAGCAAAATGTTTTTCTCGTGTCCATGATTATGCTATTTTCCTGTTACTTTTGTCCCTTCTGTCATGTAATTCATGTCAGTTAAATTTCAGATACGCGGGAATGGAGGCTGAAATTTGTAATTACTTGTTTGAGATTCTAAGTACGTATCTAAAAACGATAAGAAACACAACAGAATGGTGATAAACCCAAACTAAAAAGTGGAGACCGGATTTCTTTTTAAGGCATAGTAGTAGAAAGCAGGAGGCTTGAGTCTAAATCCCGGCATTATCTCAGATTTACTGGGTGACCTTGGACACAGGGCCCTGAATTAACACAAAGGGCTGTAGACCTTCCGTTTGGCAGTAATGCCATCGTGAACAGGAGTGAGATTACTCATACATGTACTTAAGGGTTTTGCTGAACAACGGCCTTAATCTCTCTGTGCATTAGTTCCTTGCTCACACCAGCACGTATAGCACTGCCTCTTCCCAACCCCACCCACTTTTTTATGGCCTGGGTTGTTTTATTCTATGTCTTTGTAAGTATAACACTGTAGTCTGGCATTCTGGAACTGTATTTGGAGTCAGGGTTTCTATACACACTTGTGATAAAAAACCTTCCATTATCTTAACTGCATGTGTGCATGCCCTAATTCCCTGCATAATGTAAGACAGCCATCACTGAAATACCATATATGAGTAATTATTTCATTAAAGTTTTTAATATGCTTAAAACTAAAGTTACAATATATAAACACGCATAATAATAGTCTATGATGTATACCAACCCAGAATTTATGGGAATTTTTTTTTTTTAAACTCCATTATGGAGTAGTAGGTTGGTGATGTCTTATTTGTAAGCCTTAAAGTCAGCGATACTTACAAAAAGAGCCACTGAGAAAATTTTTTGATGAAGCCTTTCCATTGAAAATTTCAATTAGTCAAACCTCAAAACTTTTCAGGGGAAGGGCTTGGTTTAGATTAATTGCTCAGCGACATTCTCTTACTTTTGTTTGCCTGCAAATTGTTGATGCCTCCTTGTTTTGATAATTAAAAATGAAAAAAAATATTTTTTTTTATTTGAAATATTTCTTTTCTATTCAAATTTAGATTATTTTATATGAAACAAAGTAATCAAAGTCAACGGTAACAAAGTAAAATAACTTAAATGGCCTAAACTTCTGTTTCTCAGATTTGTTTGTCAGCATTTCTGCAAATTAAATTTAGCTGTTTTTAGTCAGTGATAGAATTTTAGTCAGTGATAACTCCTGACATCCTGCCGACTACGCCAGGTGTCGCGGGCGGAGTGAATAACTTCACTTGTAAGAGAGTAGTGAAATGTTTATTAACATAAAACAGTGATTTAACAAAGTCAGTAGTGAATGCGACAGTGTTTTATGAGATTCGATGCCAGGGTACACTTGATTATTTACTGCATAGAGGCCAGGGTCAGAGAAGCTCTCAGGGAGACCCTCCCCTTGAGTCGAGGTTCAGAAAGGACCCCCTTGCTTTCTAAACTCCTTCTCAGAGAGGAGTCTCGGTGTGGCTGGATCCAATCCTAGTCCCAGACTTGGTCAACGGTTTATGTCTAAAGGATTATATATGCGCAATCAATCCTTAGATCACTTAGCTAAGATTTCAAAGTTTAGCATGCTATTAGTCACTTACCGAGAATCTGTTGCGGCAAGGAATCTCTCAACCTCGAGGAGAAGAACCTTAAGCGAGTGTCCCCACTCAAGCGGAGATCCTGACGTGCAGCCCGCTGCCATGCAGGAGAGCTCAAAGGGCTCTTGGGCTGTCCACTATCTATGGAGTAAGATAATGGACCTATAGTCATATTTGCATGGGAACAAGATACCTAGGTTCCCACTCCAGACGGTGTTTTGGTTATGTTGCCAGCCATCTCCCACAGTTCAAGTGCAACTCATAACAACTCCCGCTGATGGCCATGGCTTGAGCAGGAGCCAGGGGGAGAAAAAGGGGAGAGCACACCACCACAGCTGCTGATTTAAGGTGCAGAGCTTCTTTTGGAGGTCTTTTTAGTTCGAAGTTTTTTTCCAACAACCTACCTGAGGATGCTAGGAAAGCTAAGCTCTTCCAGTAGAACTTCTTCACTAGGGACTGGAGGTGCACCTAACAAGTAAGAAGTACAAGTCCGTTGGCTGTACTAAGCTAATCCTAGGTTAGCATCATTGTTAGAAAAGAAAGATACTGCTAAGAAAGATGAGGAAACAGGTATGATAAGTCTCAAGAATTATATCTGAGAGGCACCAGTGACAGAAAACATGAAAGGAACTAGACCTACATCATGTCTCTCTGCCTGAACATGATCCTTAGGTGGGCCTGTGTGTATGAATTTCTATCCTGATGGGGGAAGAATGAGATGTATTTGGATTTCCCCATAGGGAAAATATAATTGAGGAAGCCACTAGACGAACATCAGAATAAGAATAAATTTTCTTGCCCAAAGTTTTGAATTCGTTCAGCATGAAATGAGTGTAATACTTCTGAAAGCAGATAAGAATCAGGTCTGTCATATTTCAGATATTGTACAGAATTTAACTACAGAATTAAGAGTCTCTCATCTTTAATATTAACGACCTACTAAAAAGGGGTCAAGTTGGCAACCTTGTTTGCTGATTAAACAATACCTGACTTAGATTTTAGCTAAATTAATATAAAGAATATCCATCTTCTGCTGTTGGGTTATTTCTTCACTTTGTATGGTATTTCCTACTGTACACTGTAGCTATATTCTCTTTAGCATACTCTTTTTGAACACTGCTGTAGTATGCGTATACTTGAGTAATTTACTGGAAAAACCAGCTACATATTTATTGTTGGGGAAAAATTGAGTGCTAAGTGAGTTTTTGTTTCTCGCCATTGCCCTGACTCAGTTATAGTTTGGTGCTAGGAAATATTATAGCAGTCACTTCGCAGCTGCACTGCACATCTCCTTTTCCATTCAAGGAGGGTTGCAATGTGCAACAATCAAGCAAGTGTTGTGCCGGCCCTTTGTAGCTAGTCCAGGTAGGACAGTAGGGTAGTTCTTTGGTCTTGGTGTCTTCTGCTTTGGTGCTCAAGTAACACAGCTTCATATTTGTCACTAAAAATTCCTGTATTTTAGGCACAGGTCTGAGTCACAGCCTATGGAATGTAATGTCTCTGCTTTGTCCTCGGGCAGACCCAAACTAAAACAGAACTAAAAAAATTCTCTGCTAAAAGCATTTCAGCGCCTGAACCCGGGAACCTTCAAGCCCACGCACGAAGCTCTGTTACTTAAGCTAAGCTAGCGACTGCGCCAGATGGTAGTTAGTATAAGCTGCTCTTCTGTGCGTGGACTACCCAGAACACAGGAATGAGAAAGAGGGTTAACCCCCCTCTATATGACAAGCACATTATGAAGGCGGGAGATTAACATACAAAATTTTCAAACGACTCGCTGGGTATGCCTATAGTGTTCTGAAAAGGTGGTCCCAAGAGAAATGCTCAAGCACCTGCACACAGCTTACAAGGCTGCCTCATCCAGCCACCTGCCTGCTGAAGCATGAGGCTCACCGCCGGTGAGGCCATGGGCAGCCTCCGGCCATGGCAGGAGCAGTGCTACCATGGGTGCTATCGTATCATTTATCAACCTGTTCTTGAGCATCACTGGGGCAGACTAGCATAGGTGATATTCCCTCCCATTCCCTGAAAAATATTAATTTATGGGAGCAACCACATAAAGAAAAGCGAGGTCCTAGGCATACTTCCAGACCATGGAAGTCGATCTGCTGTGAGAAAGGAATAACACTTCAAAGACATAGGACATCTGAGAAAATGATTCTTGATTTCTTTGGATCAATTTGGTCTTGAAATTAAATTGCTCCTTATTCAACTGACAGACTAACTCTAAGGAGATTGCTGCAGAATTTTCAGTGCTCTTGGTGTTGGCTGACATGGATGATTTTCCGAAACACTGGCAGCTGTTTTAATGGAGGAAGTGAACAAGTGAACTGAAATGACAAAAAAGTAGTGAGAAAAAGTAGTGCTGTTCTTTGCTAGCTCACAGACATTTATTTTTTGGAGGAAGAGGTGGCGGGCTTTTCTCTGCGTGTCAAACAGTGTATTCCTTGTATCGAATGATAAATTTGCACAGAAAGCCATAGCCTTCTCAAGCTCCTCCGAACGGAGTTTGGTCTCCTCAATTTGTGGCTAGAATGGTTCTTCTAAACTCATTGAGATTTCTAAAATATGCTAGGGCTAGCATGAATAACTAAAACAATATGGTTTCATGCAAGACTGAGTCCATTAGACATTTGGCTTGTATATGTGCTTGTATCATGCAGAAATTCAGGACCATATCCATTTTAGAAGCTCTTGCGTTAACTGTCCTAACATTAGTAGAAAGCAATACTTTTTAAAAAAGAACAAATGCTAAATCACTGTTTCTTGAAACTCAACTTTTTGTCAAGTTAATATTTTTTTCTGTGTTGTTATTTTTGTGCAGATTAACTGCTTTCTGTGCAGTGTTTAAATACTACCAGATTTCTTACCTCATCCTTCTCTAAAATGTATTTGTATTATCTCATGGATACTGTCGGCTGTACATTGTACATTAAGTCCTGCGTACAGCACTGCATGAGAAACCGTGTAAGCCAGTGTCTGCCTGCACATGGAGACCACAGCAACCTGTGTGTCTCTGCAATCATTTGAAGTCTTGTTCTTACGAAGAGTGCATGTTGCTCCATAAATAAATTTCACATGGAGGATTCTGACAGAGCTCACCAGCGGCACAGCAATGAGTCAGTGAGTTTAGGGTAAGAAGTTTCTGCTTAGATTATATAGAATAGGGTGGCTTGGAATCACAAAGATGACTGTATCCTGAAATAATAAATAATCTATTTCTACATATTTAATGGAAAATAATGGAGACAGGAGTGTGTTGAGTGACTTGAAAGTAGATCCCACTACACGGTTAGATCAGCTTGCCCAGGGTTCGCACTGAGGGTTGGGCTTGCTTTGAGCGGGGAGTTGGACAGGGTGATCTCCATCCAAAGGTCCCTCCCAGCCTACACCATTCTATGATATAAATAACAAGCAGAAGTTAGATAGTTCAATCACGAAACACTTATTTAAAAAGTGTCATTCCTGCAGTAGTCAGCTCTGCACTTCTGTGGGAGCTGGGATTCCCTGGGTAACGGGAAGAGGTAGGTAGTGGGCTGCACTGTGGAGCTGCCATGTGGGCTGCGTTACTGCACTGCCCCGCAAGCTGCCCCTGAAAAGTCACTCAGGCATCTCTGCATCATGCTTCAGACAAACACAAGGAGCCATCATAAGCTTGGCATTGCGTTTGAGCAAATACACCCCACTGGAAGCTGGAGTGCTGCGGGTGTGTGGCATGACCATGCCACAGGGCTCTGCCCAGAGCAGCCTGGGTGTACTCAGGGCTCCGGCTTCAGCCCAGTGCCAGCCTTGCAGGATGGGAGCTGGCTCTCTGCAGAGAAGCATGAAGATAAATCCCATGCCATGCTATGGCTCAGAGCCAGAATTGGTCTTTGAGTTTAATTGGCAGGGGCTCTGCTCTGGGCAAACGTGGCAATACTGCTTGTCAGTCACAGCTGGCAGTGGAAGCAAGATAGCTGTGTTCAGTGCTGAGCTGGAGTCTGTAGAGAGCCAGGCCACGTGTTGTGCATGGCATAAGGAATCTATGTTGGAGATGAACTGCCCATAATAATTAATTGCCCATGATAAAAGCCTCACCTGTTTATTTTATGCTTGTGTCAAAGGGAACCCAGGCTAAACCCAGGCTCCCAGTTCATCCACATTGTCCCCATGCTGGTTAATCCTCTGGTTCAAGTCTAGTTCCAGCTGACTTCATCTTCAGGTAGAGAAGCTTGAGGCATGGAGCATACAGAGGTCCTGTGTTGCATTAAGCTGTGGACACTGCGAACATCACAGTCACAGCTAGTTTGAGCCAAGTGTGTTGTCAAACGTTGAGTGTGGAAATCAAGGCGATGCAGACTTTAACATTTCAGAATTGTCTGTAAATGTAAAAATGTGTTTTAAAGCCTGGACTAGTCATTGCAACAATTAGTAAGGAGTTAAAAGAAGAACTTTTTGAATTATTACATTTGCTGTTGACAGCAATGTTCTTTTTTGCAGCTGTTACCCTTCCTCATTTCAATTTAATTAATTGGTCTTTGAAAGCTGTTAAACTGACTTGGAAAGGCAGAAATTTCCAAATATATGAATGAAATGCGGTAAGAGAGGTGAGATCTTGTAGCTTTAAAATCTTGAATTGCAAATAAACCAGAAGAAATGAGTTACATTTCTTAATTATGGGGAATACATTCGTAGTTAGCAAACAAGCTTTTGGTCCTAAATCTGTTCTAATCAATGAAAAAACACTTTTCAAGGTAAGAATGCAATTCCAATTTCAACTTCAAATGGAACTTGACATAAATCACAAATTGATCAGTTGTCTATAATTAAGTTGTTCATCATTTTCAATCATTAGACTGTTCAAAAGCTAAAAATTTGAATAAATCTGTGCCACATAATCACATAATTATATTAGCATATTTGCAGTGAGAGGTAAAAATAAGATTTAAAATAATTGTTTCAGTGAAAGCTTTTTTTCTTGATGCTTTAAACTATGTTTGGAATTGCTATAATTACAATCAATCTCCTCTGGTTCCTTGCATAGGTGGATAGTAATCAGATTTTCATTTGCAGCTTCTGTAGGTCTTTCATGTTGCAGCAAAGATAGAATTTTAAAATGTATAATTGTTGCTGTAAAAATCTCCAAAACTCATGGAGGAGCTCAGAAAAAAGGTAGTTTCAGGCACTAAAACTAACTTTACTGTTAAAAGATAATTTTTGTTTCAAAGTGCCACAGTGTTTTAAATTTGTGTTTATTGGATTTCACTTCTGTTCGAACGCTAATGTCTGAGGAGCCTACCTAACAAATCTTGTTTACTTTTAGTCATTTTATTGACGGATGTTATAGAATCAGAATTAATGAATCTTTTGAAAAGTGTTACAATTATATTAATCCTGAAAATCTGAACGTGATCAAATCTAGCAAAAAATAATGAGGTTATAAAACAAAATACATAAAAGCATTAATATAGCAGTAGTAATTTGAAGGAACTCTATTTCCATGATCTAGGGAAAATATAATTTAATAAAATAAAATTAAAGATATTCATATTCAAATTTGAATCTCAAAAACCTAGTGAAAAATAAAATCTTAAATAATAACTTGATGCTTACGAAAGGTACTTTCGATCTGGATCTTAATCTCTGGAGATGTTAGCCCTCATTTTCCTCCTCAGAAGTCAATTGACATGGAAATAAAGTGTGTAATCTCTATTGTTCTCTCTCCCTCTCTCCTGTTATATCCATGATTATTCTATACTATTGTTTGGCACAGGGTCTACTTTTCTCTCTAGAGAAAACTGTGTGAAAGAGCTCCTGGATCCTGGAGTTATTGGACTTTACACCAAACCGGTAATTGGAGTTCAAGTGAATTTGCAACAGTAAATATGTTTTGGAAGCTTATTTGCTCCTGTTTGTAAGCAAGTATGGGAAGGCAGACCTGATACGAAGCTTCTCAAAAGTGTGAGAAAAATTAAATTTGGTCACCCCTAGGACGATAAAGAAAGGTGGTTTTTTTTTCTCATCACCAGTGGCAGCAAAATCAAATTTTGTATTGATATCATGTTTAGGAAAGCTGGGCAATGGTGAGGCAGAGCAGAGTCAGTGCCGGCGTAATAAGGAAAAAGCTTTCTCCGAGCAGTCTGCTACTAGAGCCAGCCACGTACTTTGTGTCTGTCTAGGGCAGGCCCTGTCCATATGACATCTTTAAATGTTTATTTGGAAGACATTCCTTCAGACCAGTGCGATGAAGATGTGCACATATGTCAAAGAAGAAGGTTGTGAGGAACTTCGTACATATTTTCTTTACACTGTGTTCTGAAAGGGATAAAGAAAAATCCTGACAATTTCAAGAGTTGCATTTAAAGTTATCAGTTATGCTAACTGCACTTTTCTAGTGTGGGTGCCTGAACATGTACTTCAGGGAAGTACAGTAGCCAGAGTTGTTCAGCATTTTCTGTAATATTCTTCCTGAATTACACAGGAAAACAGGCACACTTGAAGTCTTATGGGGAAGAGCCAGGGGCTCCTGATGTAATAGGAACAAAGAGGGAAACACCAGTGAAATACCTCAAAGGAACTAAAGGGTGTTCCTCTAAGAAGGTGACACAGCCAACAGCCCAGCTGAAGTGCCTCTACACCAATGCACGCAGCGCGGGCTACTAACAGGAGGAGTTGGAAGCTACTGTGCTGCTAGAAAGCTACGACCTAGTTGCCATTACTGAAACTTATTGGAATGAATCCCATGACTGAATTATGGCTATTGATGGCTACAGGCTGTTCGGAAGGGACAGGCAAGGAATCAAGAAATGGACACCATGTGAAGAGCTGTCTCTGAAGAATAGCCACGAGCAGGTTGAAAGCCTTGGGTAATAATTGGAGACCAAGGCAACAAAGGGAGCCTTGTGACTGGTGTCTACTACAGGCCGCGCAACTAAGGGGAGCCTATCAATGAAGACTTCTTACACAAGCTAGAGGAGACATTGCACTCACAGGTTCTCATCCTGCTGGGGGACTTCAACCACCCTGACATCTGCTCAAAAGTAGCATGGTGAGCTGTAGGAGTCCAGGAGACTCTGGGAGTGCATGGAGCGTAACTTCTTAAGCCAGGTAATAGACAGCTCTGCCAGAGGGGATGTGATACTGGACCTGTTGGTCACCAATGCAAGTGAGCTAATCGGTGACATGAAGATTGGAGGCAGCCTGGACTGCAGTGATCCTGCACAAATGGAGTTTGCTGTCCTAGGGATATGGGTTAAGCAAAGAGTAAGGTGAGGACCCTGAATTTTAGGAAAGCAAATTTCCCGCTTTTCAAGGAGTTAATCAATAGGACCCCCTGGGAAACTGCCCTCAGGGACAAGGGAACAGAACGGAGCTGGCAGATCTTTAAGAATGCTTTCCATAAAGCGCAAGAGCTCTCAATCTCCAAGAGTAAGAAATCAGGAAAAGGTGGCAAGAGACCAGCATGGCAGTCAAGACCTGCTGGTCAAACTAAAGGGCAAGAAGGAAATGCACAGGCAGTGGAAGCAGGGACAGGTATCCTGGGAAGAGTATAGGGACGCTGCCCAGTTGTGTAGGGATGGGGTCAGGAAGGCCAGGGTGTGGCTGGAGCTGAACTTGGCAAGGGACGCAAAGAATAATAAGGGCTTCTACAAGTAAGTCATCCAGAAAAGGAAGGTCAAAGGAAGCGTTTTTTGCACCACGCTTCACTGGCAACCTCTCTTCCCACAACTCTTGAGTGGATAGACCACAAGGACTTGGGCGTGTTGATGGATGAAAAGCTGGACATGAGCCAGCAATGTGCACTCGCAGCCCAGAAGGCCAACCACATCCTGGGCTGCATCAAAAGAAATGTGGCCAGCAGGTCAAGGGGGGTGATTCTGCCCCTCTACTCTGCTCTGGTGAGACCCCACCGGGACTACTGTGGCCAAGTCTGGAGCCCTCAGCACAGGAAAGACATGGACCTGTTGGAGTGGGTCCAGAGGAAGGCCACAAAGATGACCAGAGGGCTGGAGCACCTATGCTATGAGGACAGGCTGAAAGAGTTGGGTTTGTCCAGCCTGGAGAAGAGAAGGGTCTGGAGAGACCTTATTGTGGCCTTTCAGTACCTAAAGGAGGCTTATAACAAAGATGGGGACAAATGTTTTAGTAGGGCGTGTTGCATTAGGACAAGGAGTAATGGCTTCAAACTAAAAGAGGGTAGATTCAGACTCGGTATAAGAAAGAAATTTTTTATAATTTATGGAGGTGAAACCCTGGAACAGGTTGCCCAGAGAGGTGGTAGATGCCACATCCCTGGAAACGTTCAAGGTCAGGTTGGACGGGGCTCTGAGCAACCTGATCTAGTTGAAGATGTGCCTGCTCATTGCAGGGGGGTTGGACTAGATGACCTTTAAAGGTCCCTTCCAACCCAAACTATTCCATGATTCTTTAAAAAAAATAAATTAAAGGAAGAAGAGAGATTTGTTTGCTTACTTTTGTTATCTGTTATTTCCTAGGTGATAAATATGTCAAAACTTTTTAAGAAAATAAAAAGGCATCTGACTGCTAGAATTTTACTCTCAGGTTTTATCCTGAATGTAGGAAAGTAACAAGTAAGGCGAATGACAGCAAAATATTTGGCAATATTTTTCTTCCCTTTGGCAAAGTATTGCTTTTTTCCCCTATTGATCTGCATGAACAAGAATTTCTTGTTTAAATAAATATATCTGAAATGTTCAATATTAATAGTGATGGGAAAAGACCCCAAAACTCGATACAACAGGAAGAAATGTTCTTTTTATTATTAATATTTGATCTTTAAATGGAAAAGATGAAAAGTTTCTTTTTTTCTCTGCTTAGGGGAGCATCAACAATTAAAGAATACAAATTCATTTGTAGATGAAAATAGCACTGAGAAGTCTCAGACGCTGTACCTCTTAAGCCGCTCTGTTTCTCGGACTTAGGAACCCTTGGGAGAGGGCAATGCAGAATATGTCCTCCACTATTAAGACTGTTGAAAGTATATTGCTGAGTAAAAAAATCTTTCAAACATCTTAGACCCAGAGCAATTATTGAGCTCAGCATTCTATATCAAATCCATTTGTCTTGAGATACTGAAATAAAAGTATAATAATCATTAGAACACTAGTCTAAGACAGTGTAGTTATTATAATACCTTCTAATATATCTTCAGAAGTAAATAACGATTATTGTTGTGATGAACCTTGTCTTGTCCTGATTTACTTATGTATTTAACTTTAAAAGTTTCTAATAGCACCACAGCATTTTACATTTCATTTTCTTACTTTTTTTTTTTTTTATTTCCACTTTTACTGATTTAATTGCTTGTTTGTCACTTTCCTTCTCTGAACAGTTCTTCCCTTTTCCCACTGCTTCATCACTTTTTCTGTTGTGGTGCATTCAGACATGCTGTTCTCCTAGAGGCGTTATCTGTTTTTGTAGAGTTGAGCATATTTTACCACTCTGCTTAAAAAAAACACTGATGGGAAACTTGCAGCATCTTAAATCCTCACATCCTCTCATTATTTGAACTTACATCTATTTGTAGGTATTAAAGTAGTTAATTTGCATATTGTGTGGTCAGTAAACCCACAATACCTACTGTGGGTTAGGTGCAATGCAAGGATATCAGGCAAATTCTAAAAGAAATAGAACTGACTTCTGATTAAACTGTGTATACGTGTCTTGTTCTTCTACACATGCAGGTTATGGAGGTGGCTACTACTACACCTTCCTTTCTGTGCATATGCTTCTGCTATTACACCAAAATGAGTTTATGGAACAGGACTAAGGGAAAAGATACCTCTGGGGTGATGCTGGAAGAGTGGATAAAAAATAAAAATAAAAAAAAAGTTGAACAACTTATGATGGGGGGAAGGGGATGGAATAATTTTCTCATGATAAATTCTGAAATCATCAGAGACAATCCAATGCCAACAGAAACCAGAATGAGGACTTCTATTCCCACAAATGCATTTGAAATATAAAACTCTATACAAGCTTTCCAAAAGGTTGCTTCCACTGATATTAAGAGAATTCATCTGAAGATACATGTGAAAAGCAGTTTAGTATTAGCATTACTTGCAGCCATAGCTACAACATTACTAGTGCATGATACATAATGAGAACCAAAGAATCCTGAACCACAGTGCTTTCGCAAATACTACGGCTTCTTCCAGACTAAGGGGTAGGCAAAGTATCTGACTTGTAGGTTCACCGTTTTACCACTTACAGGCAGAACTGCACAGTTTGTGTTGGCAAACGCTTGGAGTTCTGTTGATTCCATACATTCAGTGAATACTTCATATGTCTCTACCTTTGTGAGTACAGATTACTAAATTGAATACTTAATACAACAAATATGCAGCATTTATCAGTAACATTTTAATGATATACTATGTTTTAAAAAGGGGCTTTATTGCAAAGATCTCAGAACTAAACCATGAACTTCGAATTAAGGGATAAAATGTATAGGTTTTAATGTATAGGTTTACAATGTATCAGTGTCAAAGGACATAATTCATAGGTTTTAATATCAAAAGGCCCTATAAGACTGTGAGAAGCATTACAGTTGAAGTAAAATTAGATAGAATTTAATCTTCATCTGTCTTGACATGATGACTTTAAAAAGGGAGAAGACAGATATTCTGGTGCCAGTGCATAAGGACCCTTAATTTAAAAATGTATGTCTTGTTTCTTATTTCAGTGTGTCTAGCTTTATTTTATATCATTAGCTCTAGTCTTATCTCTTCTTTTGCTCCTATCCACCTAAACAGATGTAATTGCTCCCCTAAAACATTTATATTGACTGAAACTACTTCATCATCTAATGAATCAGCAAAGCACTAACCTACCTGCTTAACATAAAGGATCTTGAAATCAATGGGACGTTAATTAAATAGATGTTTAAGGGCTTCATTGAACAGGGACCTTGAGTTGTCACATCTCAAATAGATACATTTTTTGTTACCTGTCAACACTGTGGCTTGCCCTTATCACAGAAGGGGCATTTTCTCAAAGAAAATGAGTCATAGGGTTTTTGTGTCACTGCTACAAATAAGTAAATAAATTCTGTGTCTCTATCCCCTTTTGGAATTTTTCTTTACTGCCAGTGTTTGCTGGTTGATTTTTATTGATTTTAATTTTTAAAACTACATGCAGCACTGTATTTCTCCAACTGATTTCTCTGCTTCTTCAAATCAGAGTCATACAGGCTAAGCTGAGTATTGTTTGAGCTTTATCAGTAAGAAGCCAGTTTCTGGGATCATGGTAACTTTAGTTTTTATTTAACTTTATGTGTCTTTTGTTCTGCAGTGTAATGGAAAACCCTACTAACGTAGAAGAAACTCTGGGACTAAAACAAAAGTTTTGCTTTGAAATGGATTTTAAAGAGTGGAGAACCAATGTGAAAAGACCTGAGTGTGATCAAGAAACGTGAGTGCCTAAAAATAGGCGTCTAGTGCTATTTCTTTTTTGTATGAGGTTCAACAAGGTCAAGTGCTGGGTCCTGCGCTTGGGTTGCAACAAGCAACAACAAAACAACAACCCAAACTCGTGGGTTGAGATAAGGACAGGGAGAGATCACTCACCAATTACCGTCACGATAACAGACTGTACAGACTTGACTTGGGGAAATTAGTTTCATTTATTACCAATCCAATCAGAGTAGGATAATGAGAAATAAAACCAAATCTTAAAACACCTTCCCCCCATCCCTCCCTTCTTTCCTGGCTTAACGTTACTCCTCAATTCTCTACCTTCTCCCCCACAGTGGCACAGGGTGGGCAAGAATGGGGGTTGTGGTCAGTTCAGCACGTCTCTCCTGCCCCTTCCTCCTCGGGGGAAGGACTCCTCATACTTTTCCCCTGCTCCAGCATGGGGTCCCTCCTATGGGAGACAGTCCTACATGAACTTCTCTGTGTGTCCTTCCCACAGGCTGCAGTTCTTCATGAACTGCTCCATCAGTGGGTCATGTGTCCTGCCAGTAAACCTGCTCCAGTGTCAGCTCCTCTCTCCACAGGTCCGCAGGTCCTGCCAGGAGCCTGTTCCAGTGTGGGCTCTCCACGGGGTCACGGTCTCCTTTGGGCATCCACCTGCTCCAGCATGGGATCCTCCACAAGCTGCACATGGATATCTGCTTCACCGTTAACCTCCATAGGCTGCAGGGGGACAGCCTGCCTCACTGTGGTCTTCACGACAGGCTGCAGGGGAACGTCTGCTCTGGTGCCTGGAGCACTTCCTCTCCATCCTTCTTCACTGACCTTGGTGTCTGCAGAGATGTTGCTCTCCCGTTCTTACTCCTGTCTCCCATCTGCAGTCTTCTCCCACACGGTTTGGTGGGTTCTTTTCCCCTTCTTAACTATGCTATCACAGAGGCTCTACCACCATCACTGATGGGCTCAGCCTTGGCCAGCAGCAGGTCTATCTTGGAGCTGGCTGGCATTGGCTCTATTGGACATGGGGGAAGCTTCTAGCAACTTCTCACAGAAGCCACCCCTGTAGCCCCCCCGCTAACAAAACCTTGCCCCGCAAACCCAATACAGCTACGCAACTAGCTCTGTGAGTTTAGCCAAATGTCATACTCCGAATGACTTTTAGCATCCGTTTGTTTAGATGTGGCTGTTTCCAGTAGCTGTCCAGCCTTATGTTTGCCCTTTTTCTCCCTCCTTGTGTTCTAACTTCTAGAAGAAATATATCACACGTTGTTGGCCTTGATTGTGTGTTCCTACTGTTTTATAAATTGTTTCATTACTTCTGTGCATAAGTGCAAGCATTGTGCCTGCTAATTATGAGCTTCCCTCTTTTAGCTTGGGGTGAATTCTGTGAGTAATGTGCAGTTGCAAATTTGTGTACTTTATGCCACACACCTTTCATGCACTGCTTCTACTGGGTGTTTGGAAATAACTCAGTTTCAGTCACCAGATTTTCATCTCTCGGAGGACTTTGAGCGGGTCTGAGTGAGGGGTGCTTCACAACACAAAAATGTCATAGGGAGAAAAGCCTGTTCTGATATTTTTCAAGCAAGACCACAGTTACCAACCTCATTCTTCTGGCATGAGCTGGAATTTATTAATAAAAATTCAGCCAGGAACAAACACTCACTGTTCAATATTTACCATTACTGCAGATCAATAGGAAAGGAAGAGGGAGACTCTTGTGCCTGGTTATCACATGTTTGTGTTTCTGGTAGAGAAGAACACCTGATTAAAAACGACAGAAGCCACGGATACAGAAGTATCTTGTATTCCACTTTTCTTTTTCCTGTCTGGCCCATTATCTGTCTGTTAGGTTAGCCCAAGGAACCGCAAGAGGATATCCTTAAGCACTTGCTTATGCCCGTTCAATGAATGGTTGGACAAATGGCTAATCATCGCGGGAATGACTGGCCACAAAACAGGAATGATATAACTAATGCCAATGCGGACTTCCAGTGCATAATCCACCGTTATTTACAGATTAGCTCAATGAGACAGAGGGAATATGCAAAACTATCCTTCAACAAAGGGTGAGTGATCCAGTGAGCACATTGTGAATATTCACAACTTGGGCATGATGAACTGCATAGAAGCTGCCAAATCATTTCAACAGCCCAGAAGAGTTTTGGAAACCAGTGAAGCAGTGGAACAGTGAAGCTGCCCTCATCTCGATTGTTATGAGGTGACTAGCTGGAGACAGCAGGCTCTTTGTTCTCTTCGCAGTCCCATGAAGACATCATCTTCCAAGAAGTCTGTTCCACAGGAAGCTGACATCTTCTTGAAAACTTTCTCTTAGATAGTGTCAGATGCATATCCTACTTGGTTTCTTGTCTTTTGTGGTGTTGTGTTTGTTTTGTTTTGTTTTGTTTTGTTTTTCTCCACATACCACCTTCAGATTGTGCAGTAATCAATATTTCTGTTTGGGATTAGGAAGAAAAATTTACAAAAGTGACCTAACTGTAACTGATACAATGTGGTTTCCTTAAGCCTGTAATCACATACAGCAATGATTTGGGGGTAGAAATTCACTGTTCCTTCATCATCTTATTGGGTCATCATAAAAGAAGATGAGAGGAAACCCAAGTTTCTTGCAGACAGACAATGGGGTCTACCCCAACGATCGCCAAAACTTTTCTTTGTCTTTCTGTCTCTATAGCAACATGCGGTAGTGGCATAATGCAACAGCAGTTACTGCAAACCTGGTACAGACTTGTTACAGTATGCAACATGTCTCCACAGATGTGTGCATGTTTAATAGCATTTAAATGTGCTACCTAATTTTTGAACATTTGTGTTTGCATGGTAACCATCACCTAGAGATCTCGCTGGTCATCCCAAGCTCACAGAGGCACTTATCAGCCTAGGCTGAGCACAGAAAGGCACGCACGGGGGATAAGTACAAGGTCCTTTGTAAGGTAATGGCCAATGTTTCCTTTTTTGCCAATGCTATTGTCTTGTTAGTATTACTTTGGTTATGAATAAGCTATGCTGGTCTTCGTTTGTACAATATAGTTCTCTCAAACCTCTGCTGAGTTATGGGGCACGCAGAAAGACACGCACAAACCTATAAAGAAATTTCCTTTGGAGGATCCTGTGGATTGAGCTGCCACTGCTGCAAACATAACTACGTTAATGCCAAATCATTTTGATAGAGCCTGGAATGAAGACTGTAATGATGTTAGGTAGAAGGACAGAATAAGTAGAAGGAAAAAAAAAAAAGAAAGATGGACAGAGATAGAAGTGAAAGAGAATAAGATAGGGGAAAAAGTGGGGAAAAAAACAAAGGATGCAACACACTGATTCTAAAACACCACCACATTTTTCCCCATCAAATGGTACTAGAAATTACTGAATAAATAGCACACAATAATTTAAAAAAAAAAAACCTTTACTTTTTTTAACTCTAAATTGATATTTTTTCCTCCTGTTACATAAGTGAGAGTCCTGTTGCAGTTTGAGGAGAGCATATATTTCTTCCCAGTTTGAGGACTGTAATGAAACAAAAAGTTGTAATTGAGTTCAAGTTTTCTGCTTTAAAAATTAACTGTAAATATAATAGGAATCTTTCCTCATCTATTCAATATACTTTAATCTCAGTTCCAGCTTGTGTACATCTTCCAATACTATCAAACTATCTTTAGGGAAAAAAATAATTTTCTATCCCCAAAGCATTCTAGGAGCTCTAAAAGTTCCTGCTGTAATTAGGTATGCCTATTTTTATGAAAGACTGGTCTGTGTATCAAGGCTACATTTCTGGTTGCTGTAGGAACTTGCTAGGTTCAACTGTATTAAAGCAGGGAAACAAAGCATACAGAGAGACACATCTCTGCTGGTGGTCACCTGCAGGCAGGTCGAATTGATGTAATGCCACTTCTGAAACAGAATATTTCCGCTTTTATTTGGAATTTTGTTCTTTGGATATGTTTCCAGCTGCAGCATATTTTTTTTTTTTTTAGAGAATGTCACTTTTCTGTATCTGTTCGAGATGGAGTTGAATACCTATTTAAAAATAGTTGGTACTGAGTTCTGAAAACATCAGGATTTCTTTTTGTCTGATTTAATAGATATCAATTACCGAACCTAATCATGTCAGTGAATTTTACCTTGTGAATCCACTGAGAATTTGGTTTTGTTTTAACACTTTCTGTTCCTAAGGACTTCCATTTTACTGTAGAGTTATGTGAATACTGATGTTACTTGTTTTGCACATACAGAGAGTAGCTTATCTAAAATTGTCGAAAAATGTCTCATAAAGAAACCAGAATGTAACTCTTATGCAGGCACCTCAGTGCTCCCTGAGCTAATAAGTGATTGAAGACTTTAGAAGATAGTTCAGTTTTTAATCTGAGAATAAAGGATTTTAGACGGTTTTAACTCCTTAAGTACTCCTTTACCCCAGAGGTTTATATCTCATCTTTATAGGAAGATTTCATAAGTATTAATTATATCATCAGTGAAGCTTATATTATGCAATATTTCATTGTTTAAGGCTGACATGTTTGTAATGTCTATGTTAACATTTTAAAAGGGTCTTTCGGTGCTGCCTGGTTTTTGTTTGGTTTTTTTTTTCCATTTAACTGCTATTGAATCATGCGATTCTAGTCTTTTCTCAGTCACCTTATTTGCCAAACTACAGAATAATGTGTGGTGAGGTTCAGCAGGATGGGGCACATTGGAGCTTGCACAATAGCTGTTCTGAACCAGTCACATCTACTTTTAGCTTGTGTCTCTGTAAGGACTGGTCACATCTACTTTTCACGTGTGCTTGGTGAAGGCAGTGCTTCTCCTAGCAGCTCTCTCTAACATAATATATTAGTTATTAAGCTGCTGCTGGCATGCTGCCTGATTTCTGGCTGCTTTTGGTCTGCCTTGCTTATTTAAAACACGTTTTGCTCTTCTGAGCTGTTCTGCAGCTTCTCAGTCGTGCCAGCACTTTTGGTCTTCTGGAGTCTCAGTTCAATTATTTTTTTTGATAGCTCGTTTAGCCACTCCTTTCAAGCTAATAATCAGTTTTTGTGTTACATCTAGTTGCTTCAGAGACCATGGCCTTTTGCTATATTAAAAATTAATTTTCCTTAGTCTTACTGCTGTACTAGCTTCAGTCATGAATCAATATGTTACTGGAGCTGGAAATTGTCGCCTTTGCCGTGATACATCCCACAGCTGTATCTCTATGAACGACTTTTTATATGTGCCTATGACTTCGGTTAATTCCAGGAATGTTGCTCTTTGACTGCAGCAGACTCAGGCTCGTCAGCTCTCTGGCCGTCCGTGCTGCTCCCAGTCTGTCTGTGCTACTGGTGCCCCGGCTTGATGGCGCCTTGTACCCATGGCTTGTTCAGCTGCTCTGCGTGGGCACAATATGCAGGGGGAGTGTGGCCAGAAGCAAAAGGACATCTTTCTTTTTTGCATAAGGAAGGAGAGCAGTTCCTCAGTGCTATCCTGGCACTTGTGGGTAACAGTGCTCATTTCAGGCCTGAAATTAATTGATGATGAAATTAATTAATTTCTGCATCAGCCATGGCAGATGGGTCATGGCCGTGGCCCAGCCGTGCTTACTTACTATGTCCTTTTAGCCAGTCCCATGAGGTTCTGGCAAAAAAGCATCGGCAGAGTGTCCTCCAGGCTCACAGAGGCCTGGAGCTGCTGTGACCACAAAACCTTTAGAGGTAAATGGCAGTCTGTGACAATCTGTGCCAAAGGCTGCGCCATTCCTGTTGCCCCTCTTCCCCACATGCACACCAGAGCATGATTCCTTGAGGCCTTTTGAAAGGAAGATAAAAGGAAGATGTCCAGGTGTGGGGCAGACTCCTAAGGGGGTCTGCTAATGTGTTCCTGAAGTGAGGGGATGGACTTCTCTGTTTCCTTTCCTTAGAAAGTGCAGTACCAGCAGCTGCTCATGCAGCTTCCTCAACTATCCAAACTAAGCATGCTCACCATGACACCTGGACTTTCTTTTCTCAGTAAAAATTCTCCCAGCCCAAGTAAAACTCTGCAAGAAGTCCTCTTTTGATACATTTCTGCTGGCTGCAGGTTCTCAGATAGGATTTGGAGATCGTATTCTCCCTCTGATGTATTGTAAAGAAGAGGCCAGAACAAAAAAGATGCCCACATGAATCTTTCCTACAGACCAGAAAGGCCTACTGTGTTCGACCAGATGCGTTTGAACTGCCCTTTTGTGCCTGGATGGTAAATCTCATTAATTACTTCAGAAACCGTGACTGTCTCTGTGTACCAGTAAATTGAATGGTACTTGAGCCAGGATTTCCTGGGCAATGGAATGGGATTGCACATGCTGCAAAAGGGCTTAGACAGCCCCTTAGCATGCTTTTGGCCTCACCACCTAGGGACTCCCCAAACAATTTCTGACATAGTCTGGGAGTTATTGCAGGTCAAGCACCATTGCCATTTGGTAGTTTGGATCCATTCACGCTTCTGGAGAGTGATAACATTTAATTGTATGGACACAGGCCACCTGGCTTTATGAACCTGACTGTTCCCTAGCTTCACTGATGAAGAATGGTCTGGGGGAAACACTGAATTTAGTAGTTTTAACCTGTATGTCCAAGGAGGATTATTTTGGGACAAACATGAAGCAGGAACAAATGGGAAGTGCTCACAGATTTCTGAGAAACCTGTCGGTTTGTGCCGGGGCAATCCTGAAGGAGAAACAACAGGTGGACACTGTGAGCTTGGATCCAGGTTAACATGACAATAAATACATGCCCTAGGATAATTTAAAGTGGCTTTTGTTACATGAGGGTCTATCAGCTCTCGGCTTCAAAACTGATCTTTTCATACACCATAGTTCAAGCTCCTGGGCCACCTTGGGCTGAAACCTGTTGTGTGAATGTAACTCTCCAGACCTTTATAGCTAAAACTCCAGACAGGTGTAAATGTCCCATGCTTCTAATGTTAGAAGCCTAATGGTATCCTAAATAAAATATCACTAGATAACGCTTTACACAACTGAACCATGTCTTTCATGTCCTCTACTCACCTGTGAACCTCCTTGTTATCAGAAACTCATTGGACAAATTCAGTCTCGGTATACTTTTAAGGACCCAGAATTCAACTCAGCTTTTAAAATATAAAAGGAAAAACTTTTTCTTCTAAATATGCTCTGGGCATTCATAAATAAGTGTTACATATAATATTAATCTCTTGTGCCAGAAAGAATCAGAGTGCGTTGGTGTGTTCGGCCTTTTATATTTCCCTTTGATTGGCTAAATATGCAACTTTAGCCCACGCAACTCAGTAGGGATCTTGCTAGGTTCCAAAAAAACTGGAAAACTGCACTGAATGCTAATTTCCCATGTGCAGACAAGAAGGTACACCCTAATTTGGAATTTACATTTGTGAAAGAAGAAAGCTGTATTCAGCAACAGAGATGAGGGACATCAATATGAAAATGAAGCCAGATTTTAAAAACTGGAGCCAGAGCTTTTGATAAAGCATATAATTAGAAGAAACTGTGAATCTCATTTTTAATGCAAATGCCAGGGAAAACCCTTTGTCCTTTGGCATTGAACCTTCCTCCCCCAGTCCACAAAAGCATGTACATATTTTGAAAGGATTGCCATAGATTATTATTAAGAACCTTAGGATACAAAGTGGGGACAAGAAACCTACCAGCGCTGTCCCCATGCCTTGCGTTAGCCAATGAAGCCAATGAAAGCTCCAGGTAACATACCATTATCAGGTAAATATATACTCCCACCATCACTGACTGGAAATCCGTGAAGGCAAGTAATTACCACTGTGTTTGCAGTTTATGTTTAAAGTGTGTAATTATCTCTCCAACCCTCTACACAAATGTGTTTCACCATATTTTAAAGGTGTTTAATGAGCGTTTACTGACATATATAAAATCCAACATCTACCAGAACAATTCAGTAAAAGAATTTGCTTATGTTTGCATGTTGAGAAACTTTAAAAACAGAAAAAAAAAGACTTCTAATCTTTCTTTCATTAAATATAAGATCTCAGAATTCTGATATTTTTCTGATATGAACTCCAAACATATAAACATGGTCTAAAGGTAAGAACCCTGAGGATCCACATGTTATTGGTGAGGACCACATGTTACTAGAAATTTATCTGTAGACAAAAAAGCTTGTTTTGGTGAGATATAAAGCATGAGTTTCCAAAAAATTTAAATAAATATAACTTACTTTTTACGCTTAATAAAATTAAGTAAACCCCGGGTTTTAAGTATGAAAGCTTCTACCTTTTTTTTGGTATATCTTGTCTATGGCAGGTCAGTCAAAACACAAAGCAGAAATCACACAAATAAGAAAATCGTAATCTTGTAAGAAATACAGAGTCATATTTTGACCAAGGGGACTGAAATGAATTTAAGTGAAAATTTTTTTCAATATTCATTCAAACCATATTTCCAAATTTGTTATGTAATTGTCTAGAACATTCTCCACTGTCACGATCATCATATTATTACTGGATAAAAGTTAATTTATATTCATATCTAAACCCATTTACTCAACGTAATTCAACTAGTTCATCAGAACTTGTTAAAATGTAACTTTCCTTATATTTTTTCTAAAATCATGACTTGAATTGGAAAGCAGGTTGTAATATTTTTAATAGTGCTGAATATTACCTTGCTTTGTGTATAGTCCTACAGAAGTTCCTGAGGTTGCTTTTGAAGGAGGACACTATTTGAAAAAGAGCAAAAGAGGCAAAATCCTTTTGTTTCTGTCAAAATGCATAGGCTTTACCCAAGTTATAAAAATCAGGCAAGGTCCCATTTGCAAGGCACTTGAAAAGAGTGTTGTAACCTTATGCTCACCGTGCTCAGCGGGATGGAAACATGATTAGCAACATACTTTATGAGAAAAATTGATTAAAACTGTGATTGCCTATTATATGTTGAAATGCTTACTGTGAGAACTCAGACATTATTTCTATAGAAAAACTTATTTGAGTTTTGCTTATTCATGTTTGCAAATAGATTTTGAATGGATTGCAACACTTCAAAAATATTCATTGCTCAAAAGTACTTATCAACTTGAAAGGCATCTCTTTTCTCACTTGAAATCTGGTGGTTTTCTGTGGTTAAGCCTGCTTTGAAATTCATATTTTACAAAAAAGGTGGAATTATTGTTTCACGTTTCATAACTAATGTATGTCTAGCCTTAGAACTGTAAATGAAATATTATTATGTTATTTTCTGAGAAATTTTAATAATAGTAAATTATGTAAGTAAGCTCAGCTGCCTAAATATTTATCAGGGTTATGAACATAAGAAAATCAATATTGAAATTAATGTGATCACATTGTGCAGTACCCAGCATAGTGGCACACCCTGCAATTTCAGCTGAGATACAAATGTCTCACAAAAGACCTCTTCTTTTCTCCTTCTGCCTTCCTCCCTGTCAACCTGGGTCCAGAGTAATTGTAATACCAGCAATTTTCTCTGATTCCACATAGCATTTGGGGAGCATCTGCAATTAGACTTGGTATCACCATATGGAGTAGGCTTGGTATCATATTATGTTTCAGTCAAAGGTGTGTTGCATGAGTTCAGTGTTTCACAAAGTTAGCAAGAGTTTTGTAACCATTGCCATGTAGGCTGGTCACACTTGGAACAAGCGGACAATGCGTATTTTACATTATAAGCTCTCAAGCCAGAAGTCCACAAGGGACTTCTGTGCTAAAGCAGATGAAACCTGGCTGTTCTGAAACTCACTTTTGAGATGTGGGTCTCATTCTGCTTAAAAACTTGAGTGATGGTGACAACCTTTCCCATCCGAAGCCAAACTGTTGTTGCATAACTAGGGTAAAACACCAAACCGTGGAGGAAGATCGAGATGAAATCCTAGTGATATACCTCAGGTTTTCATTGTAACATAGAAGTCCACCTCTTTGCATTCCAAATTCCTCTTTTTAACCTATGTTGTTTAGAAATTCTACGCTGTATGAGCATGAAGTGGCCAGATACGGTGATTTTTTCTAAATTTGCTAAATGACTTGTGACTTTGTATTCCTAACCACAAGCACGCTTCAGATGACTGACTTTCAGAGCTTCTAAAAGCCAAGTCTATTTCAAATGCCTTCAGGTAGATGCAGAAAATTGCAATGTTCTCCAAATGACTAAACACTCCACTTACAAATACCTAGGTATTTTGGCAATGCTGATGAACAGCTGCTAGGCAAATATGAAGTAGAGAGGCAGGTTATGCCAATGGAGAGTGAATGATATTCTGAAATAAAACTTTATACATTTAAAAAGTAAAGGGTGATAAAATATGTAATTCAATATGGTTTGTAACACTACCAGTTTTGTTTCTTGAGAAAAAAAAGACCAGTCCTCAAAAAATTTGAGTTTTCCAAAGAATAATGGCCAAGGGTAAATGCCTGCAACTTATACTCAACAATATTTCACATATGTCCTCTATTGTTTAGAAATAGCACTTCACAGTGTTTCCTTCTAAAATGGAATCAAATTGCAATACAAACCCCACGCCACCAATTTTTCCCTCACTCGAAGTTTCAAATGATTATCAACTATGCCTTTAATTACATTCTTACTATGTAGGACTAATTTCAAAATATACACTTAAATTTTGTCATGAGCAATTAAGTAATTGTGAACTCTGCGCGCATAATTTGAATGTTTATACAGGGTGGAAAATTTGTGGATGGGGCTTGTTATATTTTGAGCATGTAATCCAGAACTGGAGGTCATTAGTGTATTTGCTCTGCTTATTTGTATGCAAAAATATAAATGGTGGCAAAACCATTATGTAAATGAATTAAAAAAACCCCACACGCTGACCTCTTAGAAATTGTAGATGTCGGTATTGTGCAGTCCAGCAGCATTGCAAGAGAACAGCCCAGGATAGGAGTATTTACAGATCCCTGGAACAGTGGTCGGGTTGGAAGGAGAACTAGCTGGAATGCTTTGTCTTGAACAGTTTTATTTAACAAAAAAAGTTTTTTTGCCAGCACATGCCTTTTAATGATGTCTTCGACTTGGAACCATTTTCTCAGTTGTCCTGGTTCGGTACTTGCATTTGGTAAGAAATTAAAATAAAAATTTTACACCGAAGGAGAACGTGGCCACTTCTGAGAAAATGGAAATTCTGAGCTGGAAGTAATGGGTGAAAGTTTTCAATGGCATGAGCAGTTAACTATGTCTCCATGCGTCACTGAGAAGTAGTTGAAACCTCTGGTGAGCTCACGGTGGTGAATTTGCCAGGTGGTGGGAAACTGCTGTTCTGTGCGACAGTCAGTGCTATTGCACCCATTCCCTAGCAGAGGGAAGGAGTGCCATGTGTAATGGACACTGATTCACTGTGCATGGCAGGACTATGCTCTGGTAAGATTTAATTCCATTTTTGCCATGGTGATTCATTTCACTTTGGGAATGAAGTAGAACTGAGGTTGGGAGATTCACGAGCTCAGAAATCCTGCACAGAATGACTTTTCATTTTATGTCCTCATCATTTTCTCCCTGGAACAATTTTCAGTGTGCCACAGTGAATGAAGGAATCTGCAGTACAACTCTAGTTTGACTGTGCCCCTCCTTCCCTACTCTCTCCCCCACAACTGAAAGCATCCATCATTGGGGAGATACTGTGAGTTCACAGCCTCCCTGGAAGGGTTCCTATTTAAGACAAGGTGTGCACAGGCTGCATACTGGAGCCAGGAGAAAAATCAGGACTGGCTTTGCCCTTACTAAGCAATCCCTTTTCCTTTTTTTCCCTTTTGCCGCATGCCTTCTGAATGGTACTACACTGTGCACGTCTGCTGAAATCCTAATCAAAACTTATTGTGCATGAAATTCACTTATAGCGTATTAGGTGCCCAACTGGGCATGCAACTAGATTCTTTGCCTGCACATCCTATGAAAAAAAAGCCTGGGGTCTGAGGGAGATTTTGTTCATTTTTGATGACTTCCATCAAAAAAAGGGTGAGTCTCTTACAGCAAACTGCCCTCCATCACCATCAATCCTTTATTGTCTCGTGCGCCAGTTCCTGCCCAGCTGCTGCAGCTGACATTCTGTAGCCCAATAACTGCTGGGTGCCAGCTAAAGGACTGCTTTTAGAACTGGTTTCTGATAGGAACTGGAGTCTTTGCTTTCCCTTCCTGCTGTGAGGCTACTGCAGAGCATTAGGAAAAAAAAGTGAAGCTGGCTTTTCCCATTTTATTAGATTATGACCCACAGAGCTCCCTGAAGAGTTACCTGAATGTTGTATTTTATCATCTGGACAAAAGTTTCTTTTACGTTCCAGTTGTATGTCCATTGATTGTGTTGTGTTCTGTAATTGCTAGTTGCTGCGGTGCATCAGAATCAGGTTGTACTCTTGACAGATAGAATTTAATCCTTGAGGATTGTCCCTAAAATCAGTGTAACACTCAAGGGAAGTACAGGTATGCGCTGGAGGTGCCTCTAACCAGTGTGCTTAAAACTTTTCAAGCCTTATCTTGGGAAAAAGTGTGGAAGCTCTGATGTCTCCATGTCTTATTTAGTGTTGGAAACTGGTTTCGAGTTTTTAGTGTGCTTTCTTTGGGTTTCCTGTGCACCATGGTCGCAGGTATTACCTCCCTTTTTATCAATACTCTTCTCAAACTGCATGGCATTGCAGCCTTTGGGGCTAGGAGCACTGCTACGGTGAACAGCACATGGAAAAGATGGTGACATGAAATAAATTTTTAATTTTGCTGCTTATTCTCCGATTACTAACATAGTACTAATTTGCTGAAAAATCACATCCCAATGCCTGTAAATTCTTCTTGTTCCCTACAATTCTGAATGATGGTGGGGACTTCATTCCCAAGTTCAACTGCTGCCGTCTCTCCTCAGAGAAGGTTTTCCGGTTTCACCTGTGTTCTTTTGTTTCAGGAGTAATATTCTGCAGGCTGGCAACAGCAGAAGGACCTGCCAATTGGGAGGAATGAAAAGAAGGAGAAAAGGCACACTCATTTAAAAGAAATGCTAGATGAGGGAACTAAGGGGTAGGGAGTGCGATGCATTTCACAAGGTTATCTGTATGTGTTCAGCAGAATCGACTGAACACACAAGGAAGGATACGCTGTGCTGCGTTGTGAGAAGTGCTGTAGAGTGGTGCGTGCTGGAGGGATGCTCTCACACCAAATTACACCTGATCTCTCCAAAGCCTTCCCAGCGACTGGCACATGCTCGTCTGTGTCTGCTCTACTCTGCCTGAGAGCATGCAGGCTGTGCTGTTGCTCTGAACAAATACGAACATAAACAGGAGCGTGTAAACAAAAAGATGGTGAAAATGCATATCCAACATAGCAGAAATATTGTTCTGGGGGAACATTACTGTGTTTTTCTCAAAGTAGGGACTTGGTCTGAATTAAAGAAATGGCTGTTGAAGCAGGACTACTCAAATCTAAATAATTATAATGACAGATAATAAATCTTTGTGGAGATTTGAACACAAATATATTGTAAGATACGTGTTTCATTGGCTTCTCTCCAACTAACACCACGTTCCTAGCATTCACTTAAGATTATTGTTCTCTGAATGTCTCTCTCATTTTTTTATTATTATGAGGTTCCTTTTCCATAACCTTTGCTATCTAAAAGTTAAGTGCCCAGTTTAAACAAGTCATCAGTCTCCTAACGTCCTTTTTAAGTTAGTAAAGAGGTCATCCTCTAAAAATGCCTTAATCCTGCCTGTTTCACAGAGTGGTCTTGAATGACTAAACTACAACATATGCCATATTTTCAAATAGTAAAAGTGTAAGAGAATGCTGTTCTCATTTTGCTAAGATATATGTATTCCTTTTACTGTGTTACGCAGCACCTTCTTGAATCTATTGGGGTTTTCTCTTTGTGATTTAGTCCCTTCTAGGACAGCTAGTCTACCTGCAAACATCGGATTTGGGGTGATACTGCCGATTGTCTAACCAAAATAATGAACTTTTTCAAAGGAAAGAGAATTTTCCAGGAAAAGGAAAGGTTCACGTACATCACATAAAACTGCATTGCAGTTATTTTCTGTGTTTTCTTGATCCACCTATTCACGGAATAGCAAAAGCACAGAATGGCTGGGATAAGAAGGCACCTCTGGAGGTTATCTAGTCTGCCCTCCCAGCTCAAAGCAGGGTTAAAAAAAGCATGTTCTTCAGTCTTTTGTCCAGTCGGGTTTTGAATATCTTCAAAATGTCTTTATGAAGAGAAGAAATACTTTTTTCAAGGATACCTACATTACTGGAATCCCATCTGAGTTGACAACCACAAAATTATTCCCACCAACTCTTTTGACACGGTGAAATTATCTGTTGTCTTCCATGATAACTTTATGTTGGGCAGGACCTTCATTTAACATTGTATTCAATGACACGGGCATACTTAAAATGTTTTTAATTAATATATCAGGCACTGAGCAGATCTTTGCCTATCAGCTGCAGCTCCCTGCTGTGTTGCGTTTTGATTTTGGCATTCATTTAGAGCTCGTGTCATGAAAGATATTAGAGCATCCAAACCAAAGCTAAATTTTATTTAACAGCATTTATGATAACTTTCCAAAGCTGTATGAAAAAATAGGAAATACATCTTATTTATCCATGCACCAGGGAAAGTAATTATGTTAATTGTATATTGTATATAATATCAGTTATAACTTAGGAAAGAATGATTTTTGTGTGTGTACATTCTCACGCAATGAAATTTGATTTACATAATATCCACACCACAAAACACAGCTTATACCAATTTATTTTTTTAAATTATGTATTCTGCTTCAAAAGTAAGGTTACTAATAAAGTGAGGCTACTAACATTACAGCACTATAATAAAAAACCTAACAAATATAAGGACATGTCTTCCTTATTCATAAAGACTAATTAGAAAACTCATTATTGGTATTGGGCCCAAGATGTCCCAGATAATTCATAACGGATACCATAAGGGGTTTTTCGTTTGTTTAAATAAATAGTTGGATCCAAATGTACATTGGTGTAATTTTTTTATGAAATATTGACCGCAATTTAAAAGGACTTTGTAAACTTGTTGAAAAGAAATATTGCATTTTACTTTAGTAGAAGGTACACCGAAGCATCGTATACTGTGGAGGGGAATGGAGTGGCATGGCAGCAGGGTCAGGCTTTCAAATCCAGACCCCATCATATATTGGTCTTAGTGAGAAATTGGTTTGCATGTCTGCCTTCTGGAAGCCCCCCTTTCAGCAGTGCAGCTGATTTGAGTGTACTGGCTTGTAACATAATAACGTACTTCAAACAATCCATCCAACTGTAAAACATTGTAAATATACCTAGACACATAGAAGGAGCACTACCCTCTCAGCATGATCCCTAAAATTGATCTGAGCATTTACACTGGTGCTATTTAATCAGTAGTGCTATATGAATTGAAATGTAGGTTGCCATTTCCACGCTAGGGTTGCTCTTTATTCTTTTCAAAATCTCCTCAGTTACTTCAAGGTTTATCTTGGCAATCCACAGAAATAGTTGTCTACTTGATGAGGCTTCCTGTGTTGCCAAGAGAGAGACACACACATAGCAAACAAACCACCTTGTTTAATTTCGGCAGTAAGAATAGGGTGAATTCACCTGAAGAGATGTCTTGCATCTTGAAGAAGGAACCTTATGCCAGACAACTAACTTTAAGATGTCAAAAGTGAGCTGATATGAATCACAACTCTAAAATATAAAATAGATTAGCAGATGAAATATTATGCTTCTTTCCTATTGATCATGGTCACACAATTGATCAATACGAAAAAGATGCACATTCATTTTCAAGCTTTGTCTTTTGAGCAGAGGCAGTAATCCATAAATTACATGTAATAATCACAACTGAATTTAAAAATGACAGCTAAGGTTGCGTTCCTCCCAAACTTGCTGTGCAGGTGAACTCTCTAATCCATATGGGAATCACAGCACAGTGAGGACCTCAGGAGAGCCTCAGTGGGTTCCTTTGCTCCGTGGCTCCTAGGTGACTAGGTCTTGATCATTCTTGTCAGATATTTGTCTAAGCAGTTGCCAAGGATCTCCAGTGCCAGACCCTCAACAGCTTCCCCAGGCTGATTTATTCCAATCCTACACTACACTTAGCATCAGAAAAACTTTGCTAATATCTAATCTAAATCTTCATGGTAATTCAAACCGGTTACTTCTTACACTATCCACCACTGGCATAGTCAATTATTTTAGTTTGCCTTTCAGCAGCGTTTTATATATTTGAACAATGTTGCATGCCTCTTCAGTAGGCTTTAATTTAAATGACCCTTCAACCTTTCTTTATAGATTATGGTTTCCTGACTTCTTCATTGCTCTCCTAAGGATTCTGCTCAGCTGGTCCATGTCTTTCTTGAAGGACAATGCCTGAAACTAGAGAGAGCTGAGTCCTTATTAGTGATAATCAGAGAGAAGGGATTACTTCAAGTGTTTTTCATACTGCATTTATGTGTTCCCATAGAACGCCAACTTCTGTTCTAAACCCATATATGAAGACTGAAAATTAGAAGACTATAATGCTGACGAAGATGAGACGATAAAAAGTGGTCTCATTTTTCTGAGGCCTTTCATTTTTGTAGTATCAGGAGCTATCTAGCAGCTAATGCAGATATTAGTAGCTAAATATATAAAAAAATAATGCAACCATGGAATTGCCATTTCAGAAACAAGCTTAGGATTTAGACACAGTTGAATATCTGTTCTTTTCTTGTGATTCCTTGACAATGAGGCCAAATATATGCTGGTTTTCCCCTCATAGAGCAGATGAGTCCTAAGCGTTAGTAATTCAAGCATCTCCGTGTTGTTCTGCTTGGTATCTTGAACTGTGACCTGGGCTCACTTCCGAAATGGAAGTGCGCTGCTACCATGACTACTGCTGACGTTAGCCGCCAGGCTTCAGTATCTCCGTTATAGTGACAGTAAAAAAGATCAGAGTCCAAATCTGATGAAGTGTTTACATATAAAGAATATAAGTGGTTAACATAAAATAAGTGTCAAGACAGAAGCCCTGCAACTAGACCTTGCAGCTGCCTGTTTTATAGACAGTACATTTGGCCTTTGAAGGATAAAGGTTGCAGATCCTCCTCGTTACCAGCTCCTGCCTTACCTTCAGTTGCTACCCAGACCAGCTCCCTCTCCCCCCACAAACACCTAGGTTGGAGCTCGCGTAGTGCTAGCACTCCACGGCCACTGGAGTTTGAAGCTGGTGCTGTTATGGCTGCTGCTTCTTCTTGGGCTCATGAGAGTAGACATAATGGCATGTAGTGTTCTCCTTGACGAATGGAGCTGGCCAAGACCTCCTCCCACTTTTGTCTGTGCTCCCCAACAGAAAACAAATTTGACAAGTCCATATTCGGAGAGCTTTTTTAAAGCATGTTTACATGGCTTTGGTTGCTAAAAAAACCTTATTATAACTAACTAACCAACTAGAACTAAACCCATCCCATTCACCTCTTCATATCTCCATGCCACTTAGTTATCAATGAGTTACTGACTTTGACAAAACAAAGCCCATATCTCTAATTTTAATTGTGTGGATACATACAGATTGCTGTATGATATTATGTTTTATATTTGGACTTATAAATGGTGAGAAAAATGTTTAAATGGTTACAACAGTCTATTTTGTGGAGGTAATGGGTTGGATTTTCAAAAACCTGTAGATAACACAGAACTTTAGACCCATTAACCGCATAAGATAGAGAATAAAATAAATGGGTAAGTTTCACTGCTGTTTGCCAAAATTCTTATTTTTTTTCTGAGTTCTCTGTCTGGTGACTAGCTTCTAAGGTGACTTCAATATAATTCAGAAATGACATTCTGCCCTTGAATACAGTCAGTAATGGATCTTCATGACCTGTCACTGTACACGTGGTTGTCAGGGCTCTTTTTTTTTAAACTAACAATCTGCCTAGCTTAATCCACTAACATTCAGCATACTTATGAACACAATACCTAAAGTTAAAGTTTGCTTTACATAGTGCAGGAGGATAGTGGGATTGTATTTAATTGAAATCAATTCATGTTGCAGTAATTATAATTTAGCGTGTCCTTTTCTCATTAACCTGTTTTTCTGAAGGTGAGGATTTCTATAACTAGATGTTATTTTCCTATTTAGATAAATTATTAAAAATTGCCTTGAATGTAATTTATGTTTGGAGCTGTCGCGTCCCACTCCCAGTAAAGAGGGAGGGTAAGTGACTTCAGATTCGTAAATTCTCAATGGTGCAGACTAAGGTGAGATAAATCTCAAGGTCCATATAGAAACATTTATTAGCTTACCAAAATGGTTAGTATAGGTCTTAACAAGTCCATGATAATTGGTTAGGTATATAAGAAATTATGGCAAGTGGTGAGGTATGCATTGTGTTACTTAACAACAGATATAGGACAACTTATGTCGTACTTAAGGTCGTTACTTAACAACTCTAACCGTTACTTAACAATTCTAAGAGAAAAGAGAAACTGAGGGATAGCAAAAGGAAAAGACAGAGAAAAAGACAGAGATAAAGAGATCACCGGTCCTGGTTCCAGCGTCTTTTTCCGTGAATCTTCCCGGGCATAATCTTCTTTCTTGGGAAGAATCTTCCCAGGCACTATCTTCTTCTATTGTTTCTTCTTTGTTCCCCCTAGGGGCACTTATTTTCCCCTTTTATGTTTGCTGAATCAGCATGGTCCACCCCCCTTGCTGAGGACAGCCTCGTCATGATTTGGGTGGAGAGACAAGTGCCATAGTCATACATGTTTAGCGTGTTCTCTATAATCTTCATTAGCATATGCAGGGGTGTGTGCTTTCATATGCATTTTGCGAATAATGAAGCAAAGGTTATTCATCGGACACAATGGCCTTGAGAACTGAGAACTAGCAAGCTCACCACACGAGTGGCAGAACTATCCCGTCTTCATAAGACGGTTCTCCCACACTTTGGGGCGCCAGAGGTGTGAGCCTTCTCAGTTCTTTGAAGGCCAGGCTTGCATTATTTATTTCCTTGCGAGTGTTTGAGGCATTCCA
Organism: Larus michahellis; assembly: GCF_964199755.1. Classification (NCBI taxonomy): domain Eukaryota; kingdom Metazoa; phylum Chordata; class Aves; order Charadriiformes; family Laridae; genus Larus; species Larus michahellis. Next base: position 96,331,027 of record NC_133898.1, on the reverse strand, counting down.
CTGAAGGCTTGGAGGGCCTCCTGCCCCTCGTCAGGGAATTTACAGTCCGTCCCTTACAGGAGCTCACTGCAACACGTTCATGTTCTAAGGCAACTTTTGTACAACTTTGCTGTGATGATGTGCATTTAGTAGAGTCCCAGCTGACAGCTAGAGGCTTTTCAACCCTCAGCAGGATTCAACTTCAGTGGAACCTCAGTGGTGCAACATTAGAGTTGTGGAAGTGCAATGCATCCTTTTCCAACTCATTAACAAAGTTCAGAAGGTTTCAACTGAGAGTTCATGTCAGCATTAGAAAGTCTAAAATTGCTGTAATGCTCATTTTCTGCAGGCTCTGTCTGCTGAGGGCAAAATTATTTTTTTAAGCTTAAGAAAAGAAGAATCTAAGTAACCCATGAGGATGAGGTAGACATTTAAGGCATACATTTTTTCATTTAATGCAGGGAGAGAAACTCTGCTGTGCAAGTGCAGTAAGTTTGCATTCCAGGGGCTTTGGACTCCTTGCATGGGTAATGTAAAATCAGCCTGTCCATGGGTGTATAGTGTTGGTCATGTGCAGTAGACAGAAGGAACATTTCATCAGATCTGCTGTTTCTGAACTTAAAACTGATGGGAGTCAGAAGTTATTTTTAATTATGAAACTTTTTATCATATGTCATTAATACGGTAAATACAATGCCAATTTACAGAGAGGTCTGACTATACTTTTTCTTCAAAGGAAGTATGTGAGAGGGAGAATTCAATACATTCCAGAGATGCTATTCTTGAACATATCAAAAAAAGATGTTAAAATGCAAGATACAAAAATCCTTCCTTTTGTTTTCTTGCAAAGACTACCAAAAAACCTAAAAACTACAGCCAAGTTACAAACAGCAAGTTGTGACAGACAGAAAAAGACTTCACTGAGAGGTTCAAATTAACAATTTATTTGGACTTCACTCACAGGTCCAATACGCCACTATTGCTAGTTCTTATGGATACAATGGACGAATGCACTATTGCAATTTAAGGGGAAAAGAACAAAACAATTAACAGAATACGCTATTACCACCTAACAAGTGATCCCGAAAAGTAACAACACAAACCACCAGCGTGCTAGATATGAATACCTTAAACAAGTGCACAAATCACGATCTTAGAGCATGCTAGACATCATACGTACGTTATTAAATCACTTACCCTTTCTCTCTCAGGTAAGGCCACTCAATCCCGGGAAGTTACCTTGCACAGCGTCCTGGACAAGGAGGGGACAGAATCTCCTACAAGCCAGCTGTATCTTTAGAAGATTAACCACATTTTCTCCCCAAAACTTTGGACTTAAATATCCTTTTTCGGGACTGTGCTTGAATGGATTACACTATTGGGGATGGGTATCTCAGGTGGTTTGATGGCCCCTCAGATAGCAATGTGTATTTTGTGATGCCTGGTCTCACACTCACTGAATAGTGGTGGGACTTGACTCAGGGCATTTTGTTTGTTAAAGGCACCATTCGGGTTTCAGTTCCGGTTTCAGTTTTTATTGTAATCAGTAAAGCATTTGCCGAGGCGAGATGGAGCTGAGTTGAATGACAGCTCCCTGCATCTCACCTTTTGTGTTCTGAAACCGGTTAAGCCAGGTGCTCCCATTCACAAGTTTAAAAAATTAGCAAGGAAAGGAAATCTTTCTACACTAATGAAAGTCAAAGATTTTCTTTTACATATATGCACAGATTCAGAAACCAGTCTAGCTGCTGTCCTTCCTCCTGCTGGTTCTCATTGTAAAGACCCTGGAGCAGTCAGTAGGTAGCCTTAAGCAGAATTCTCAAGTTGGGAATCTTCTACGAGGTTCTGGAGGGCTCAGAAAATGTTCTGGTGCTGGAGGGTGGAGGCTGGGAGGTCAGTGGGGATGGCAGGCCAGTGGGGAGGCTGTGCCTGGCTGTGATGGGTGCCTCTGAGTTTGTGCAGGGTCAGAGTCCCCTCCGGGCAGCGCACGTCTGGTCGTATTTGCTGTTTTCTGCAGGACTGACCTCACTTTCCCTTCTTCTTCTCTTCGGACAGACCAGGTCTGCAGGGTGCCTTCTGGTGACATCAGGTGATGTCTTGCCTTTCAAGTTTATGCACTGAGGCAAGGGGAAGAATGTAAAGCTTCTTGCTCTCATGTTTTGTGCCATAACCTGGTGTTTCAAACCAAATGCCATGAAATGTATCTTACTGTTCCTCCAAATAGAGACTGTTTCAAAGAGTAATGCCCTGTTGGGTTGTGCATTGTTTTTTTTTTTTATTTTATTTTTAATGTTTCTAAGGGATCTTAAATTAATTTTCAGTCAGGTTTATCTGGGACATTTAAAATAGTAATCAAACTGTACTAATTGCAACTTAAACAAATGAAATATTTGATGTTTCAGAATATAAACATCTAAAATAATGCATTCGTGTTCAAGATATCCTTCTAGCTTTATCTTTCTCCTGAAGGAAGATACTGAAGGAAAAACGGAAGATCTTTTTTCCTATGCCAGCTGAAATACTGGTGTCTTTTTTTCTAAAGTGTTCCTTTAGCTTTCAGGGACATGGTAGCCATGGCAAGTAATCTTCTCTTTTATCCTTCAATAGCCTCTCACTAATGTATGCATCCCGGAGCAGCATCTCGGTTTTGCCATCACAGTTGCTGACGGCAGACAGAGTCAGTTTTTAACAGCACTACTGTATTAGCAGTGAACACAGATTACCATAAACATAGTGTATTAACGATTTTACCACCTGAGAGGACTTGAAGCAAAAGGGGGCCTTTTCTGCAGACTATTTCTACCACTCGTTTTCCCAGAAATCCAAACACTGTGAGATAAAATTTAGGTCTAAGATTTCTTCTGGCACTGGAGACTCAAGGTACGGGGTAACCACTTGTCCTCTTTTTTTCTGACCTGCCATCAGAACAATACTTATTGTTTTCTGCTGTAGGGCTGAACTCTGTCTCAAAACAGCGTATGTAGGTATAATTGCAAAATTGACAATGTGACAGATGAAAGGCTAGTTGCTCTGTGGTTGCATGCCCTCTAGCTGATGAATTTGTCCATTTCATCTCATGTTCTCACCGGCCCCTCCCTGTGGAGATTTAAATTTGCACATTCCAGGATGACTTTATGGCTTTATCCGGTATTGAGTGTGCAACAGGTTTCACTGGCTCTCTTCCACCTTGTAGAGGCCAAATGTTCTCCAAGACAATAAAAAAAGAGTAAATACAACTTGGTTAGGATACATTTCTGAGAAAAGAGAAACTTTGATTCCAGCTTCTGCTCTGAATCAAACCATGGGTTTGAGCCAAGATCTGCCACCTTCCAGGAAAGTGCTTTAATATTGAGTCATTTTCCTCCTCACTGGCTTGATGAATATTTAAGTAGTCCATGCAAAATGGAACCGAATCAGTGGGGGAGAGACTGAACAAACCTCTCTCGAATATCTTACAATGTTGTAGATAGGTTGTTTTTGAGGAGACGTGGCTTGAGATTCTCGCAGGAAAAAGAAGACATTGCATCTGCTTTCCATAATTTGGGTGAATAGGTTTTGTTTCCTTAGCTTTTTTTTTCTTTTTTTTCTCTTCAGTTACCCCCCCCCCCCCCCATCTAAGTGCTACCAAATAAAACATTTGGAATATAGGGAAACAAGGAACTTTGGATATTTTAAAGTTAATTATTTGGGCAATTAAAAACATCCAATGTGAAATTCAACCCAAATTTGCAACTGGTTTAGCTAGTCTGAAAATGTTGTGTTGGTTGGGGTTTTTTTGCATATAAACAATCTGCTTTGAAAAAAAGAAGATTATGGTCTCTAACTGAAAAAGAGCTGCTCAGGTCCCACAGAAAAAATGCAAAGCGCATTCTCTTGCCATTGCTACAGAAGAGAAGTTTTATCTTCATCCACCTGAAGGACAAGAAAGAAGCAGTGGTATGGCTGATACAGTTTCCTAAAGGGACATGTCAGTTCACAAGGTGTTAGATTATACACAGAAAGATGATTTTTGTAACACCTGTGCATGACAGTTGAGCTCATTTTTCGTAAAGGGTCTTCAAGGATGAAGCAGCTTGAGCTTCCCGGGCAGCTTAAGCTGACATAAGGCTGCACAGAAGCTGAACAAGCAGTCTCATCCTCCTCTAGTCCTGGGATGGTGTTCCTACCCCATCTCTTGCTCTGACACTTGTCATCCCACAAAAGTAGTTTGAATATGGCTGACTCAATGGTCTGAGAGAAAAACAGGTGTGGGGGGTTTTTTTTTCTTTTTTTTTTTCTTTTTTTTTTTTTCCTCTGGGCTAGTTCCATGTTGGTTTGCTGGTCTCGACTACTCCATGAGTGCATAGCTGCTAGAGCCCTTTTGGCAGATTTGCTGTCTTAGGCTGGCTTCAGCCGGATGTAAAATTAGAAGAGAAGGGATAAAAGCAAAAGTCCTTTTTGAGAAACGAATGGATGCCAAGAATGGACCGTTGATGCTGGTAGAATTGCACAGTGAGGCAGGGGCACCTGTTTCCTCCGTGCATCTGTCTGTGAAGCTCTCCAAAGAAGGCAGCACATCCCCTTGCTTGTGTCCTCAGTGTGTGGCTGCTTGTGTTTGTGTAAACCTCAAGTCAGACTAAAAATAGACATTATTATCCTTTCCTAGCTACAAGTTAGGGTATTTGTTTAAGTGCTGTAGTTCTGCCTGAGTATCTCTTATTAAAAAAATGTGGAAACACCTTCTCCAAACCCCTGGGATAAGCTGACAAATAGCAAGTTTGCTTTTCACATCCCTATTCACCGTAATGGAGTCATCCAGACTTTCTCTTCATAGCAGGTAGGTCCTGCAGGGGCATCTATAAAAGAGTCAAACTTACTTTATAACCTTGCACAAGTGATGACATTCACTACAATGCTTCTATTAGGAGTCATAGTTTTTGCAGCTGATATATCTTTAGAAATATAAATGTAATGTTTCAGTGTCTCTGTCCACACATTTTTTAGAGCTTAATCAATGATGAGCAATGCTAGATGTATAATATTGCTATTTCTAAAATTATTCAATGTATTATTTTTCACATTCATCCAGTACTTTTTGTACTCCAACTTTAACATTATACCTAAACACTTGCAAGTGTTGCTATGGTATTGTTCTTGCTTATAGAAGGACATTGTCAACCATAAACTATATTTTTGACCTTCTCAGCTGCTAAGGAGAAAGCACCTCCTCGCTTTTTTTGGTGTGTGCAGATGTATTATATCTCCTAATGGATATTGTTAATTTGATTTTTAGGGCTAGAGTGGTTTCCAGAACTGAGGAATATATTTGCATAAAAATTCAGTTTTGTGCCTGTCATGGATGGGCTGTGTTCATTATTAAAATAATGAGTTCTGGAGGAATCATTCCGTGTTAAAGAATCTCTCCCTATATGCTTTCTGCCATGTTTATTTGTTATTTGTATTCTAGTGGCAGGCACAACAAGCTGGATGCTGGCTACACATTCAGGATGAGTCTGTCAGTAAAGGGACAGAGCTCATAGTCTGACTCCTACCTCCCCAGCACAGAGAATTTTCAGTGTTTGGACAGTCATTTTGGAGTCAATGTTTTGGTTTAAAATACCAATGTAACAAAATCCTCTTTGAAACAGAAGGTGATAACATATTCCACAAATGTTAACCATTTTTAACTAGCTCTTCTTACGTTCTTCTTGAAGACTTCATTTTGCAGAAAAGACAAGTGTAACAATGAAATCTCAGACTCAGAGAAGTTTTTGTTTTCTTCCTATGGTAAGTGTTACCTTTCAATGCATTCAATAATAAAATAGATCATCATCTAAAATATCAAGATAGCTTCCATATTTTGGACTTCATACACCAGATCATAAGGGAGATGGGAAAAGACTTGAACAGAAGGGGTTTACTGGTTACTAAAGCTTGGGGACAGATTGAACTGTTAGGCATATGAGCGTAAATCTGGAGTTATGCTCTCAAGAGCAATCAGATTACTCCAGATTTATGCTTGGCTACCTGAGATCAGCATCTGGCCAAGGATTTTTTTTTGTAAGTACATTTCTGTAATTAGCACTGTCAGTAAAGAGAAATACCGAAAAAGAAAATGTTGGGCCGTCCAGGTTTTTATAAATACCTTGAACAACTATAAATATTTTTATCAGGCATCCTTTATTTTGAATTAAAGGGGACAGAGACTCATGGCAGGCTCTGGTCTGCATTTGGTTCTCTGAAATGATTGATTTCTCTACTGAAATGGTAATTTAAAATAAAACCTACTGTTGAACTATAACCTTCCACCCTCCTTTCCTCATCAAGATAGTTTCTTCTATTACCTATACATAAAAGGTGGAACAGCAGTTGTACAAAGATGAATATACAGAGAGGCTAGAGATGCACCTTTTCTATAGCAAACCATTTTGTATGAACAGTTTTTACCGGACTAATCTAGTAATGTATCTGCAGTATCATGTCTGAAATTATTTCTTTAATCCATAAAAATTTCCTTAATACATAAAAATAATACCTTTAATACATAAAAAATACAGTCATTTCCTTGCTAAGTGTCCAGATCCTCTCTACATGATCATTTAATATTCCACCATTAAAAAAAATCCCCACCGCTGGATTCTCATACCAACCGACTCATATTTGCATCTGCACCTTTAGTTGGACAGAACTTCTGTTTCCTCAAGCTGACAAATGCTTCCATGGTCTCTTTATTCTCTCTTTCTTTGACGTTAGATTTTGTGTTCAATCTACCTCTGTTTCAGGAATTAACGACAGTCTTGCTGTGATTTTCTTCCTAATACAAACATTCTGTTTCCTGAAAGTCTGAGCTCTGTCAAAGGCATTGTATTTCTTCTTTTATGCTATAATTCATTTATTTTTTCACTATTGTAACTTGATTTTCATAACGACATTTCTTATTATTTTTTTGCAGTCTGAATAGCAAACAAGGACTTTCCAGTCAGCCATGATATTTTTGTTTCTTTCTTAATGCACAAGGAGGGGAAAAAAAATCCTCCTCTTGTCTAGACGTTCTCATATAAGAAGACAAATTTTTAAAAATACTTCTGAGAAATATTTCCCCATTATAGAAATTACCTTGTGAAAACTTATAATTCATAACAAATTCATGACTATATATTTATTTGCAAAAATTTTCACTATATGCTGTATGCTTTTTGCAACTCTAAAAAGGTTCATGGTCCTTGAAGGTCTGATTCAGATGACTGATTATAAAGTGGATCTTTAGGAGATATTTACAAATGATCAGTCTAGGAACCTTGTGAATCTTTTCAGGGAAATTACAGTACTCCCTTGAGGGCAGCCAAAGAAGTCATGGAAGGATGTAGGTAGGGAAGTTCCTCATTTCAAATGTGCTTCAGAATAAACTTTAAGTAAAGACTAAAATATTGGTTCATATCTAAAAAAAAAAAGAGGAAGCAGAGATGAAAATTGTTAAGAAAGAGTCCTAATGTTTGTCTTTGGAAAGGGACCTGGAGACAGCAATGAGAATAACTTCAGTACAGCAAAAATATTGGAAGCCAAGCTGGAAGGTAACCAACCGCAAAAGAGAAAGCTGGTGCATTTGTTGTAGGCGGTACATCACATGAATTTAGAGATCAGGGGAACAGCTGGAATGCAACCAGTGTTTGAGAAAGTAGTTAGAAAGGGGTATGGAAACTGGGGAATTTCCTGAAAGAAATTTCTGAATTTTCTGAAAAAGGAAACGGGATAGTGAGAAGCTGAGAAGAAAGGTGTCGGAGAGCAGCAATACAGAAACAATAAAAGGAAAGAAGTCAAACTGATGACTGGGGCAGAAGAGAGGGTTAAATATCTAGTGTAGAGCTGAAAACTACTCAAAACTGCACAACCCTGCCAAGGCATGTCTGAAACATATGGTGTTCCCAACAACTCAGGTTTAAAGAGCAGCTCCTTAGGTTTGCCAGTTTACACTAAGAAGATCAGCTTTCAGGTTTATTGTTATCATAATGACAGAGGTTTTTAAGAGTCAGTGTTTCTGTTAAAGATACAATCACAGAGGAATTAATTAGCTCTGGCAGAAATCAGTTTGACGGTGGTACTCAAGAGAATATGGTAGTCAAAAGGGAAACAATGACGACACACACAGCAAGATTATTCCTTTTGCAAAGCATTAGAGAAACTTGTTCGCTGGCACATACAATGAATCAGGAAGTCTTCAACCTCTTGGATGTAAAAGCTAAGTGTGTAATACGTCATTGCCATGCTGAGCAAAACCTGATGTTTTAATAGTCTGTTCACAACAAGATGTATTAATGATTGGCAGAGAAACAAGGAACACAGAAGAATAATTCAGAGAATTAAAGGATCAAAGAGATTTGGCTCTGGTGAGGCAAACAAATAATTTAAAATTTGAAGGGGAAAAGGAGGATAAGAAATAAGGACAAACTCAAACACTAACTTGGAGCAAAACTGGCAAAATATGTTCTTTCTTTCCTTGTTCTTTTCTCTCGATTTCTTGTAACTCGATTGAAGAAGACTTCAAAGTTTATTTAATTTACTTTGGTTTTCTAAGCCCAATCAAGAATGCTAAACAAGTGAAAGCTTTTTCATGTGGGGTTGTTTTATATCTACAAATGATCGTTTCTATACGTATGATGACTGAATTACAGTGTATGTGCAATGCACCTGGAAGTGCGATTGAAATCTCTTATATATGTGATAATTGCACTTATAAAAGTCAGTTCCAAGTAGTCTCAAGAAGAAATAACAGTTGATCATAGCACAAAACAGATTCCGATCAAATTATCAAGTTTACTTTTTGTCAAGGGGTCTGTATTACCTTGTGCTCTGTTTTCAGGTGGTTTGGAATTCATGTAGGGAAGAGACATGAAGTAGATCTTCAAGTATGAGCTGCTGTGGAGCCCACCATAAATGCACGACCCTCTGACAGCAATGTGTCTTGCACAATACATACCCTCAAGCTTCTCTCATTGAACAACACAGGAGTTTTTTCCTGTCATCCTCTAGGTCCATCTTGATGCCTGTCATGGGAAATGGCACTGGGGAGGCATTGGTATTTCTTACATCTCTGTTGAGACATCTGCTTTCTTATCATTACTTCTTTACACCATTAGTTTGAACCGTACGAAAATTGTACAGTTCTGCTTTCATTTCTCTGCTATCAGGAGTTTTCCAGGCAAACCGAATACCTTCTAATTTTAAACTGTCAGTGCTTTGCAATGGACTTGCTCTATTAACTGATCTATTAACTGATCATCTCAGCTGCAGTGTGTAACGGAGGGCTGCACCCAGTACATTGTGGGTCACCTCTTGTCCTTAGGGTCTGAATCTTGAAACAAGCATCTTAGTTTTGTTTTGTGCAAAAGATGAGCTACCTCTGACTCTGCGCATTCATGGGTCACCAATGCAATCTTGGTGAGGTTCATCCCTGCCACTGGGTGTGCTGTCCTAACACAGATAACAAAAGTGTCCCAGAAGAACAAGCCAGGAACCAAGTAGATAACTAATAAAACCAAGTAACAGGGAATGATATTCAAGGAAAAGACATTCAGAGCACAGACCATAAAGACTCCGACTAAAGGCTGGAGTCATCTCCTATAGAGAATAATGAAAACACTCTCAGCGAGAAGTCCTCTAAACCTCTCAGGGGTGCCAGCAAGGGCTGGATATGTGGGTGGTGCTGTGGGGGTGACTTGGTTCTCACCAGAACACCACACAGTAACACTGGTCTCAGCTGTAGATTCAATAGTAATTATGAAACCTGGCTTTGTTTCTGAAGGGTATTTCTGTGATGGGAATGTTAATTCTTCATGTACTTTCTCCCTTAGTTGCTATTAGTAACAAACTATCTTTTTTGGCGCTTAGAAAAGAATGAAGTTCTTCTTACAAGTGTGTTGACTTGCATTCTGTTACAGTAGATTTTAGGAGGATTTCTCTATAACATAATGCAGAACTATTTCAGTCTGATTTTTTCCAAGGTTGTGAGTGTTTGGATCTCAGTTTTGCATAACTACTTAGCGAAATACTGGATGACAGAAAGTTACTAAAATCAGACTGTTGGGTTTTTTTCTAAAACTGTCACAGATCAAACCACAAGTTATGAGTGGGAAGGAGGGAAGAGGGAAAAGAAAAAGAGTTATGATATTAGACCTCTGAAGAAAGTGAAGCTTTTCTGACAGAGAAAGTAGAGGAAGTTTAGAGACAAGTTAATGTTACAAAAAAAATATGAAAAGATGATTATTGGATGTTAGTTTCTCTCTCAGTATGTGCTTTAGTTGATCAAAAAATGGTTTGCCGATAGAAGCTGTTAAAAAGATCGGTAATACAGATCATAAAAAATGAATTTCTCAGATAGAAAGAGTGGCTTTGGTCCAAAAATCAAATTGAAAATTAAATTATAGAAAGTAGTAATATAGCAGGATAATTGCCAATATGTTCAGATGAGATAGCAGATAAGAGAAAATTATTTGGTAAGAAAATGACAATAGTATCTAGAAAAACACTTTTAAAAAAGTCACTATTTTTATTGTCTACAGGGAATAAAACCGCCTTTTAAGAAAATTATGAGATTTTCTGGCATAAGAATTAAATAATGGCTAGATAACAAGGAGCTTGCATAAAGACTTGTTTAAAATCCTATTGCATAGAGAAAAAGCCTAAATATATTACTTTCATCCACAAAGCTGAAAATTATTATTTGTCTCTAATTTCTGTCAAGGTCCCTTAAATTACCAGCATTACCAAATTTTTTCCTTACAATACCTGGAAGCATATACACATGAGAAGACAGGAACTCTTAAGGACAGAGCTCAGGATGGGGTTGAGCCCAGACATGGTGAAGGTCCTGGGTGTGGCAGTTTGAAGCCATGTGGCTGGGATGGACCACCTCCGGCCATAGACCAACAGATCTGAAGACAGTGGAATTGCCCCACCTTGCTGTAGGCACAGCTTGCAGCTTTAGACCATGCAATCGGATTCTTTTTTCTCTTTGCCTTGTAGCGCTTGCACCACCAGCGTGGTGCCACAGCTACAACTAAAGACTTGAGGTTATGGTTGAAAAAGGAGGGGCAAAGAAAGGCGTTATCACTCCCTGCTGCTGTAAATCTGCCTGAGACACCATAGCCAGGTGAGATTAAGACACCTGAAAGTAAGCATCTACATGGGTGCTATGTGTCTAAGCTCCTTTTGTAGCCAGTAGAGATATGGCCAACATTCAGCAGAATATCTGCCTAGGCTTCATTGGCTGCACTGAGGTGTCACTGTATGGACTAATGTAATGTATATACATTAGCCTGAACACAGGGTCTTCTAGGGCTGTTTTGGATGCTTTGTGTAACCTTCAACTTGTTCCAACCAACTTGTTCAAGTAAGTTTAACATACATAAGGAAGGTACACACTGCTTAAAAGTGTAAACCAGTTTTTTATTGTCAAATGTGTACAATAGATAGTTGGGACTAATGAGTTCCTAGTGCAAGCATTTCTGTGCTCTCCATCTCCACTAAGCCAGCAATGAGTCTTTGCTGAACAGCAATCATAAGTTTCTGAGTTGCCATCTTCTGACTCCTGACTGTTTTGCTAATGCTTCTATATGTTTCCCTGTTTGCATTTTTTTCTCGTGAGTTGTGGTCTATGCACGTTCTCACAGTTCTTATAACTTAGCAACATCCTTGGAAGTCTGAGCTCATCTTATGCAGTGGGTCTGTGTCAAAACTAGACATGAGGAGCAGGTAGACAGACAGCTGAGAACATAGGTAGGAGGAAAGAAACGCTTAGGTGACCCAGGACATCCACAAAAGGCAGGCAGACATGGTGCTGGTCCTATGGGGAATTGCACCCTCTGGAGTAGAAGCTGAAGGTCAGGCAGGACATTGGACATGGCTTTAGATGTCAGGTTGAAGGCAAATGAACCAAGTCCTGCACAAGGTAAATGTAAACATCGAGTGCACCTGTAGAGACCTACATGTGGATACTTAAATGTAGAGACCTCAGTCTTGAACTGAATCGTTCCCTAGATGCTTAGGCAACCCAGATGCCCCAGATGCATCAGCCACCCAGATGCTCGATAGCATAAATTCGGTGAGATGTATCCAGGCCATACAGACTAAGAGCATGATTTTGCTTTGAAGAGCATGTACTCCAAAACCATTAGCTCAATCCAAATGCGCCACTTCTTGCCTGCCACATTAGATGCTGCTTTACTTAATGTGTGTGAGACTCCACCTGTTTCATTTATTCTGGACATGCTGGCTATTCATGCATCAAACCAGCATTTACAAAGACTTTCTTGGATAATATGGAGTCATTCCAATATAGGCACTGTGAGATGATTTACCTTCTCTTCCTGACTCTAGCAGCTGTTGTCTTCCGTAGCTCTGGCTTCACGGTTGTTACTAGTAAAACCATATTTTTTTATTTTTTTTTTTTGGGAAAGACTGTCTCTTTGATGAAAGAGTACCATTTATGATGCTTGCAGCTGGCAGTACGTTCTCTAGGCACTAAAAATCCATACCCAGGAAGATGCTGGGTGCAATGGATATAGACAAAGCAGACAAAATGGACAAGGTGGATGTGGTAAGTGTGTTTTTGTTGCAAATATAAAAAGTGTTTTGTGAGCAGAAAATTAGACGAATACTGTAGGTCCCTATGACTGTGAATAGAAGAATATTCACAGGGAACGTGTTGCACTTATGCATTAAGACTCAGTGTATCTTTGTACTGAGTTGGGAGGAGACTGCTAACCAGTACATGTTGAGCTTGGCTAATTTTACGGACTGCATTGCATAAGTGCTTATTTCTTTGCGAAATAAAACATAAATTTAAATGTAACTCTCTGTTTGCTAGCTCGAGGACTGAGGTGAGCCTTTTAATTGTTTTGTGTAGATTGCTTGGGTACTTAATAAAACACTCTGGCATAGCTACAGCTTCCCATTTCTTGCAATTGAACGGACAACAGTAAGTATTTGAACAAAACTGCAGGGCTTCTTATGCTTAAAAAAATGTAAAAAATATTTCCAAGCTCTGGCATTGGTTCTGGTCGCTACTAACAAGAAGCAAAAGGAATTTTAAACTATCAGATAAGGTAAAACAGAAAAAAACTACAATACTAACTGAAATTGAAGTATTTACAAAATGCTTAGGAAAATGTAGTGGTGCGGATATCAGAATCTTGAAAAACTCTTCTTGCTTTCATTCCTCTCTAGTCTTTACTTTCATCTGCACAGGGAACAACAGTGCAGAGGCTTTTTGGCTGTAGATGACACTTTGTTAGCATCATGTGTGTTCATGCTTATATTGGGTCCAGCACTGAGATGTGCCCGGAATGTAGAGTCTCCACCCCACAGATTTTGGGGGTTCATTATCAGTCTGAGCAGGTGCTTCATTAGTTTTCAGTAGCGCTTGGTATTGTCTGTTGTATTATACTGGCAATGGTGTGGTCTGTGACTTGTTTTCTTTCTCCTCGCTCCAGCACTGTCTGTGTACTCAGATTCCAGGGCATGGATCTTGTCCTTCAAGATCTTAGAATCATAGAATCATAGAATTGCCTAGATTTGAAGGGACCTTTCGGATCATGGAGTCCAACCATCAACCTAACTCTGACAAAACATGTCACTAAACCATATCTTTAAGCACTATGTCTACCTGTCTTTTAAAAACCTCCAGGGATGATGCCTCAACCACTTCCCTGGGCAGCCTGTTCCAATGCTTCATAACCCTTTCAGTGTAAAAATTTTTCCTAATACCCAGTCTAAGCCTCCCCTGGCGCAACTGGAGGCCATTTCCTCTTGTCCTATCGCTTGTTACTTGTGAGAAGAGACCGACCCCCACCTCTCTGTGTTTCCTCCCATACTTGTCATATAATGACAGAACGGTCATGTGTGTCTACGGTCTTTCTTTGTCTACAGTCTACGGTATTTCACCCTTTCTTATTTGTGAACCTGATTATATATTAGGGATGTAATGAACAATTAGAAAGGACATAACTTGACACAACAAGGGAAGTGTTTGGGGTTTTCTGTCTTTTTTTAGTTTTCAGGAAATAAAGGATTAGCCGTGTGGGGCAGCATGATTCTAATAAAATCCCTTTAGCTTGCTGGGTTGGGTTTGGGATTTTTTGTCTTTTTTCTTTGTGCTGGACCAACAGAAACATTGATATTTCAGAGGCATCTGAAAAGAAATCATGGCATTCCCAGCCAGTGTATAGGATTTTCTAGATCCGTGCAGAGATTTTTAAAGAAGCTAACACAGAAGGTCAGAAAAAAAAGAGGATCATAGAAGTGAATCAGAGTTTGGTTATCCCAGTCAACCTTTGGAGAAAAATTCTTCCATATGACCAATTTGCAAGCTCTACTTTACAGAAGAGTACCTAGAATCTGGCACAATGTTGGTAAGCGATGGTAAAAGGGCAGCTTAACAGTTTAGCAGCAGGCCTGCAACCTTATTCTCCCCTATCCACCTCCCCTGAAGCTCGAGACCCACTGAAATGCAAGACAAGAACACTGTCACCTTTTCCTCATTGCTGGAATAGACAATTGGCTGACACAGGAACTGTGAAATATGAGCTAAAGAACACTTTTTAAAAAAATGAAAGAAACCCTATGAAACTCCCATTCATGCACATCCTTTCCCTGTGGCATACATTTCCCCATGCTTGTGACATTCTCCCACAGAAAAGGCATTTACAGAAACAGAGCTTTCTGGTGACTTACAGTTCTTGTAAGTGTTGTTTAGAGAATAAATTGTTTGTATTGTAAGAGGGGGACAATTCTAGTTTGATACTGAAGTACAAAACATGAAAAGGAGGGCTTTAAGAACTTTTTTATCAGCAAATTTTTTTTTAGGAAAAAAAATACTTTGATTTTTGTTTCTAAGAAGTCCTATAGGCTCTGTCCACTTGTCTGGAAAAATTGTGATGTTTTTCCTTTATATACCTTATGCTTTGTTCCAGCAGTGAAACTAATATAGTGAATCTCATTAAGAGATTGAGTAATTGAGAATGCATCAATGCAAAATGCACTTCCACTGTAACAGAACTGCTTTCAGATCCTGGCTGTTATCCAGAAAATCACCACAGCTTGGCAATGGAGTGGAAAATCTGCATTCTCTGTGACTGAAAGTGAGAAAAATTATTAAGGTTAATTCAAGATCATTTTGGTAACTCAGAAGACAAAATTGTATTTGTGCCTAGAAACACTGACTTTTTTTTGGAAACAAATAGTACTAGGTTTTGTCAATATGTTTTCTGTAAAAAGTTGGTTAATGATCTGTGAATACAGTAGAATTTATTGTTAATTTTTATAAAAGGTGATCCCCATGTAGTGTATAGAGCACTGCCTTAAATGCTGCTAGCACAGGGAAATTCAGGTTCTATTATGCAGTCAATAATTCATAAACCTCCCTGAATTTAAAACCTAGGTCTTCAGAAGGAAGGATATTGCTTTAAAATAACTCTCAGAAAGTGCTCCATGATTAGTAATATCCTAACGAATATTTACGAGCTATGGTCTGAAAGGAGATCACTTTAATATGATGCCTCTAATATGCAATAAAAATAGAGTAAATTAAGTATTGGCCATTAGGTCTGGATCTATATAAAAGGAATAATTTTCTCTGTTACAATAGAGCAATCCATGAACTTGTTCATTTGAATGAATGAAGTTATATGTATGTGTAAGTAAAGTAAGTGAGAGGAAAATTAGTACTTGGTATTAAAGAGGATTCTCAAAGTTACAAATGCTTTGAATAGATGGCAGAAAATCCATAGTGATAACTGAAAGTAAGATGAGGTAGCAATGGAAAGTTGGTTATCAGCACAGAAAATCATGAAAATAGTAAGCAAGTAGGTTCTCTTCTAGCATTTGCACATCAGGGTGTGACAGTCATAGATACATAGCTTTTAACAAAATGCTTTTCTCACGCCAAAAACCTCTTCCAGTCCAACACTTACCTAAACGAAAGCATAAGGCTATGAGTATTCTTTTAATGGAAAAACGGTATATTTGACTTGTTGATGTTAAAGAAATTTATGTAGACAAGACACTATTATAACACAGAGAAGTTGTCAATAACTGTAGCCCAGTAAGTGAAATAACAAAGTGAAACAACAAAGTGAAATGTCTGTAGTAAGCACTGTTAGAAAATCAAGCTACTGTGGGAAGCGAAAGTGTTCAGGTGATGCATCTAGAGGGATGTGTCCCGTTCTGGTCTCCCCGGTACAAGAACATGCACACATGAAATAGGGACAAGATCAATGCGCTGAAAGGTTGACTGGAAGTTGGCTGAGCCGTTGGGCTCAGAGGGTTGTGATCAGCAGCATGAAGTTCAGATGGAGGCCAATCACCAGTGGCGTACCGCACGGTTTGACACTGGCACCAGTACTGTTTAACATCTGCATTAATTATCCGGATTATGGAACCTGCAGCAAGTCTGCATGTTACAAAACTGGGAGGAGTAACAGAGTTCAGAGGGACCTCAACAGGCTGGAGAAATTGGCCGGGAGGAGCCTCATGAAGTTCAACAAAGGGAAATGCAAAGTCCTGCACCTGGAGAAGATATCAATACATGCTGCGGGCCACCCAGCTGGGAAGCAGCTTGGTAGAAAAGGGCCTGGGAGTCCTGGTGGGCAAGTTGACCATGAGCCAGCAACGTGCTGCAAAGAAGGCTTGAGGGGTACTTATCATTGTGAATAAATACCTGTTGGGAGACAGCAAAGAAGACAGAGCCAGGCTCTTCTCTTTGGGGCTCAGTGACAAGGCAAGGGGCAATGGGCCCACTTTCCTGATCACTTGCGTGGGGGATCTGTTTGTCATGGTGTTGTGCGGGCTGCCAGCCCTGATGCCCTGATGTGACCGAGTCAGAGCAAAATGATTTGTTTCTGTGGGGGAAAGAACAGCACAAAAAGAATGCCGTAGGTGGATGTCAGAAGTTGGTATTTCCTGTTCTTAACAGGACAACCTGTTAAAAAAATTTACAGCCTGTCACTGAGTTCCACATACTGTGGAATGCAAAGCAACGTTGTTTGTGTTAGGAATATTGAGAACATTATGTATATTATGTGTGAACCTTGTTTATTGCTGTGTGATTTTCATAGGAATCGGTTATACCTTTGTGATATTTTTTTCTTTTCAAAGAGAGAAATTGGAAAATGCCAAACAACAGAGAATGAGAGGTAAACTAGCTGAACATCCCTCGACTATGTTTCTTGAAAAGTTTTGTTGAATTTTATCAACAGTTTTAGACTTACTACTGTTATTGTTCACTTACCTGCTTCTGAAAAAATCCTATAGGAAACAGTTGAGCAGAAAGTAAGGAACAGAATCAATATAATTTTAATAATAGTAATTTCCTAGAATTGACATACAGATTAATACAGTGGGTTTTATTGTTGTTATTTTTTTGGTGTGAGTATTTTAAACCATGTTCTCTCTTTTTACATGCGTAGTAACTGGTAAAGCAAATAGGTTATTATGAAAAAAATCAGCAGGCATTAATCTAAGTTATCTTCAAAAAATACTGTTATCAATGTGCAAACGTCAACGCAGAAAACTTCCTATGGTTTAGACACTGTTTGAGTAGTTCAGACTCTGGAGAAATGGTAATGCTTCTGTTTCCTTTGATACCACCAATCATCCATTAGATATTAGAATTCGATATGAATTCATCAGGATTTAATACATATGGAAAACTAAGTTATCCAGATATAAACTTTAATAAAGAAATTTTCTAAATTTAATTTTTTAGGCCAATTTGAATTCTGACACCTATATGCATTTGAAGTTCTATTGATCTTGTGAAGTCACAAATAAAATGCAAAATGCAGGTCAGTGGTGTATGGTAAAGTACAGCCCATCTTGTGAAGATGACCAACTTACTGTCAAACAATACCTGATCTGTTGATTTCTAAAATCAGATCTAGGAATTAATACATTTAGGAAAAGTAATTATAGGAGAGTATTCAGAACCAAATGTATTCATACACCAGAGATCAGTTACTTTCATCTACTTCCAAGTAAAAATATCTTCATATTAGAAATGGTCCTTTCTCTAAGAATTGTCTTAAGGTATTTAATAGTCACAATGAATTAAATTTGACTGCTCTGCAGTTTTCAGGCTGTGCTGTAGTGACCAGTGGTCTGCCTTGATCATGTGAGGCCAAATCCTTGAAAACTGCTTATATTTTCATAAAGCCTGTGTAAAGCAAACACTATTTCTTGGTTTCCGCCAGATAAATTGCACTTAACCATGCTGTTAAATGATACCCTAATTGTTTAAGTCACTGATGTGGCAGAAAGGGTATGTGATTTAAGGCCAGGCTGGAAAATCATCTAAGGAAAGGATACATCTACAATACACACATATAATGTACCATGGGAAAAAAACTGGTACATTATGTATATTTGGACTGTATTTTGAATGTAATGTTAACTTTGAATAAATTGCTCCATTATCAGTTTTTCTTCTTTCTTGCTTGAACTAGCGCAATGTGGCAATTACTGAGGATAGCTATTAGTCCTTGTCGTTCTTTCAGTGGTGAGCTTGATGGAGTTTGATCTAAAGAGATATACTGCATATTCAGAAAATTAAAAGTATAACATAAATCTGCTGGTGAGTTATTCTTTAGAGAGTTTTAACATTCGTGAGTTTATGTGGTGCACAGGCAGGGCAAACAATGATATAGGTAAGCTGAAATTCTTGCTGCCTGCCTAAGTTGTTTGCAAGTACAAAACTTGTTTTTCCTTGGGAGGTTTCATGCTCACGGGCAAAGGAACTCCATCGTGTTACTGTAAATACATAGTGGATTTAAAGATTAAAGACCCACATATCAGGTCTCTTACAGTCATGCTCAATTTTATCTGTGTGATTGCACTCACTATTGTTCAAAGCGTAAACTTCTGGCTAACTTGATCAGCTTGAGAGAAGATTAGTTTTTAACCTCATTACGGAATTCAGTTCACTCAGACGAGTTGCTCACAAACTTCTGAGTTTAAATAAAAACTTAATAGGTTTATAATTAGCTGTGCTTTTTAACTGCCTTGCGGAATTGACTGGAAATTGTTCTTTTGACTAAGCATGATCGGTATGACCTCGGAAAGCAGCTGCCTTGTTGATGCTGAGGGTGTCCATGGTCTGTGTGTTACTGGCAGATGATGCAGATGCAGCGGGGGACAGAGGAGCAGAGAGTTTGTATCCTCAGGACAGCAGATGGCACTTCTTGCTGCGGTACCGTCCCTTGAAATAACTTATTCATTCTTGCAAGCTCTCGTTTTGCTTTTCATTTTTGCAGTCTAGCCATGGAGATTTGAAGGCTAAGTCTGCACATATTAGGTATAGTCCAAGGCTTTGTAATACATTAGAAAGAAAGCCAAGGGACAGCTGCAATTCAGCTTTCTGTGCCCTCTGAGAGTAGGAATAATAGAGTTACTACTTTTTTTGTTCTATGAAATCTGTGGAAAAATGAGTCTGTTTTGTCCCTCTGAACTTTGTACTTGTCCTTCGAAGGTAAAGGACTGCAGACTTTTTCGAAGTGCATCTCCTTTCACCATACAAAACCCTTGTAACTGGTTAAAAAAAGTGCCAGATTGCCTTTAAAGACATTTTTTAAACAATAGTAGTACATTCCAGGAGTATGTTTGTTTATGTACCTTTTGATTTAGTCTTTCAGCTTTTCACCACAGCCAAAAGAGTGAGAAAGGTACATAAAAAGTCTAATAAAAATGAAAGCTGAGTTTCTCTTCAAATTGCTTATTTCATCAGCTGAACATGAAGTCAGTAAATACTGAGTAATTAAAACCAGAGGAGTTGACAACACTTTATTTTTACTCTTGTTTGGATTTCTGGATTAGTTCTTTTGTAGCGTCTTGTTTACTGAGGAATGCAAGGGCGATACTGATTCATGTTTAGGATTTAGGTTTTGTTTGAAACAAGTGAAAACTTGTTTCACTTTTTTCCTTATGGAGCCAGAGGGAATGGCAGACTGACAGTGGAGATTATTTCTTTTCTAGATATATGAATCCTATATGACAAGTAACAAGAAGATGGCCTACTACTCATCACGAGTTGAAACTTTGGGCTGTGTTTTATTTACAATGGAACAAGAACAAAGAAGTTGCAGCTTTAGACAGAGAAAAGAAAGAATTCATGGTAGTAGCAACAGTATGGGATGTCAAAGGCCATCTATTGGGTAAGAGTGGATATAAATACGCATATGGAAATATAAAACAGACCAGAGAAAAAATAATTTTATTGGACTTTTTAGAAATAACTGCATTGTATCTTACAGTGTATGTGCACAGATGCACACTGCTTAGATGATATATGCTTGAATTTGAAAGCACTGAAATTAACTGTTTTCTGACTCTTTTCAGTCAACAGTTTATCTTGAGCTTTCTGTTTAGTAGAAATAATAATTCTGGCAGAATAGCACTTCTTGTAGCACCTTTAAAAGGTGCTATAATATTGACTTGCACATATGACTAGTTTTAGGTCTAGATTCTAGCTTCATTCAACTCTTTTCTGAGGAAGTGCTTCTGCCTGAAAATACAGACGAGGGAATATGTCTGCTCTGGTGGCACTTCAGTAGAAACAGGTGGGTTTCTAAGCAGACCTGATGGCCACACCAGTGACTTTCCAGCTACTTTATCTTACCTGTAGGACAGCCCAGAAGACCTGGATTCTCAAAACACAACAATTTACTATAACTTACCCTTACTCACTATGCAAAGCATAAAACAAAATTGACCAGGTGTCCAGCTGGCTAACACTATGTTCAGTTTTTCTTTAACTTGCTGGGTTAGTGGAAGTCACAAACTGAGTTTACAGAAGAACCATGCTCATTCTGACATCAAGGGTCTTTCTTTTTTTCCAAGAGGTACAGTATGTGGCATCGAGGGAGGACTGAGAATTGGTATTAAGCATTTGTATCATGTAACATGAGATGTATCATGACACAAGATGATAGCAGGCAGGAGAAGAAAGTGCAAGGGCTAATGCCTCTCCTTCAATAGGCACAAGGTCCTGGATTTCAATGTTCTTTGGATGGATCTGATCCCTCAAGAACACTAGGTAGATCATTAAACCCTTCTAGAAGAAGAAGTAGTGGGGATTGTTGGTTAACTTTTCAACCTGCCAGTGGGCAGAGCAGGCCCCTTGAATGCAGATTTACTGCCATGGCAAGGTAATAGCCTGTGTAGGCTTTGTGTAGCCTGTGTCGCAGTGTGCAGGCTATTTTTGCCATTTCCAGTCTACCAGAAGAAAACACTTGCAAAGGCTAAGTGAGATAAAATTCACTTTGTAGATATTTGGGTTGTTTTGGCATTTGTTGGTTTTTTTGTTTGTTTTTTGTTGTTTTTTTTTTCCCAGGAAAAGGAAGGCATCAAATGATATGACTATAAATGAGCACCTGGGTTCTGGAGTGCCTGAGACGCACACTGTCAGCCAACCTGCCCCAAAGCATAACGCTTCAAATCACTTAGGTAAATCATATGTCAGAAAGATGGTGGTATGACATGGGCATACTTTGTTATTTAATAATTATGTCATAGCAGCATCCAGAGGCCTTACTTACAGTACTAAGTGTGATGATAACTTACAAATTGCTTAAAGTAGAGGTCTTTCTAGCCCAGTGTCCTACTTTCAAGAGCTTTTTTAAGAGAAAAAGGGGTTCTGCAAGAACCCACCATTAGTTAATGTTTCCTATTAAGTACTAGTAGGAAACAATTTTTATGTCTTAGATCATGGAGGTATAGAGTTTATGCTTCCTCTAAAATGTTTCTTTTAAAGATAGATTTACTGCTACACATATAATATTGGTGCAACTCATGTGACTTTCCAATACTTTTTTAGCCTCACTAAATTTATGTTTTCTGTAATATCAACTGACAATGAATTTCACAGTATGGTTGTACATTGTATGGAAAAATATTTTCATATTGATTTTATATTTCCTAGCCACCGTTTCGTTTCTATGACTAGCTGTTGTTCTTGCAGTCTAAACAGGGCAAATAGAAATTTCTGATAGATCTTCTGTGTAGAAATCATATTTTTGCATATTTTATCATACTCTCTCTCCTCTTATTAGTGAAAAGAGTAAAAATTTTCATTTAAATATTCGGTTGTGCCCCTTTTAGTTTGCGTTGTGTGTTGCTGGAAAATTCCCTTCTGCTCCATTAACTTTGAGACAAGGTGATGGCAATCCAACTGCAGGTGAGCCACTGGTTGCTATTATTGTATTATAACAATTTTGGAATTATTTTTTATCCCATTTGTCAGTAATCTTGTTAAATATTTCCTTTGCTTTTAATTACTGCTGCACGCTGGGTGGAATTCTTAACTAGCTAGTGTGCAAAGATACTCATGTCTGCCTTCTGACCTGCAATCATTACTTTAAAACATGAAATGTGGTTAAAATATTTAATTGTTTCACCTCTAACATTTGCTTTCATTGGTATAGACAGTCATTTGGCATTATGATTCACTTCACTTGTTCAGGTCTTTTGAAGGCTTTTCACGTTGCTTTCGGATTCTAACTGAACTACTCTATCTCATTACAAACTCAGCTGCCACAATATTCCCCCTTGCCACACTTCTAGATCACTTAAACGCATATTAAAGATTTCCAAACCTGGTACAGAAGGTAAAGATACATCATCATAAAGTTTTAATGATGGAGTGAATATAATGTTGTTGAATCCTCTATTTTCATTAGCAATTCCTACCTAGTCATTGTCTGATGAATTTTTTGTCTTTTACCTCAAGACTAGTTAGCGTTTTTAGTAGCCTTCTGTTGATCACCTCTCAAGGTCTTCCAGAACAGAAAAGACTTTCAAGAACTTAGTGATGTTAAGGAGCTGGCAACACATTGGTGATTTTGTTTTGGGTCTTCCTCTCCATTTTTACTGATACTCCAGAGCAATTAATCAGTACAATCAGTAAGTCAGGAAAGGAAAGGAATAAACCTATCTGATGAAGAGCTTTATATATCAATAACACGTGATGTAGGTAATTAGGTACTGTAATGAATAAGTTGTTTCGATGGGTTTATAAATGCACATTCAAAAAATAAATGTATGTATAGTCCTTGCATATCACCGCATATCTAAATCTTCTTACAAGTATAATTTTGGATCTGAAAACATACCTATACTAGAAGTGTGTTCATCAAATGCACAAATAAGAATTGCACCTGCATTTATACTATATAAGGAAAAAAAAAACAGGTTAGTCAAATTTCTTTAGTCCGATTTCAAATTCTTCTGTCACTATTCTAAGAATATGGTCGCTAACTTCTTGTGCTCCTTTTTGAAATTACAGTTGAGATCCTGGTACTAATGAAGCCAGCAAGAGTCAAGTTCTGTTGATTTCATTTGGGCCAGTGTTTCACTCTCTAAGCTTAAAAACAGTAGGAGTTTTCTATTACCAGTAAATTTGTCTTTTGTTTTGAAGGAAAGAACATCAGTAGAGCAGATAAAGGGAATATTATCCAACTCCGAATAAGAGGGAACAGTTAATGAAAAAATAAGTACAGAAGATACTCAGCAAGAAAAGAAGATTAAATGAATAAACACATTTCTGTGTATTCATATGTAGTTAGAAATGTTATCCGTATCTGAAATATAACAAACACAATGTACAGAGAAAACTGAGAAGACACGAACAAAGAGATTCAAGGTACAAACACTTCCAAAATGTTTATTTTGGAGAAGCCTCTGAGTAATAGAGACAGAAAAAGATAACTCTTGTGCCTTTCCTCATTAGGAACTGCAGACTGAGTAAGACTGCCAGAATAGGAAAAGAGAGAACATGCAGTCCTTAGCAGCACTGATTTTTCCCTCAGTGTGGGAAATATCCTTATGACACCTTCTGCCCCTCCATGTTGGCTGAAAGGACTGTACCCATGTGATCTAAATTTTATATAAATCCCGAACAAATAATTTCTATTGTCCAGAAACCTGAGAAGTTCATAAGTAAACTGTTCCTTTTCTTCAAGGGGGCTGATTGCAATTTCTCTTAATCTTGCCATGGTATTCTTTTTGTACCGAACGACATAAAAATTATGAAAGGCGATGAGAGGAAGGTCATCATCTCATACGCTGGCATGAGTCTTAACAGACTAATCGAAATAATAAATCTTATTTTTTTTTTCCAAGAATTTTAAAAGATAAATTAGATCTGATAAAACAAAGAAGGGGAATATGGGAGAAAGAAATAGGGAAATGGTAGAAGAGTAACATTGCAAACTAAAATAGACATATATGATGACACTGAGCAACTGTAAAGTTTTCTACACTGATAAATATGATTTCTCTGCAGCATGATCTCAGCCTCTGTTCCCATGTAAGGCGATCTAGGTGAATTGCCTGAAAATCTGCACTAACATCACTTCCCTTGTGTTTTAACAAGATCCTTGTTATGAGCATTGTGAGGATTTGATTTTTCGTCTTCACTGATGTTCATTTTCATTGAACTCACTTAAAAGTGAGTACATTTTCTGCTCTTCTGGCTCTTTTGATGAATACAGTTTCGAGGCTCCAGCATTATCCTATGTGTATGTTTCTTATAATGTGTTTTAGAAGAATTTTCTGACTGGTTCTCAAAACTTTTTAAAATGAGACTAATTGACCTTGCCTGCATATTCACTGCTTGAGTGCAATTGGGAAATGATTCAGCTGAAGCCTAGCTAGCTCATTTTGATTTTTTCCTTTTTTTTTTTTTTTTAATATTTCACTCTGTTGTTTTGCAGATTTGATAATAATTACATTTCAAATAAAACTGCTAAGCACTTTCCTGGCCCTGAGGCTTTCCTCTTGCTACATCTCCTCCAGGTCATGTATTCTTTAAAACTAAAGCACATTTGTTGTGAATCATTCATATGGCTCATAAACTGCCTAAAAATGCAATAGCACTATGACTCAAGGGGAAAAAGCAAAAGAATCAATTGCACGGGATTGTACTGACCTATGTAAACAGTAGAGTTCGGAGAAACCCCTATGAAAGAAAAGCAGGAAACCTTGTTAAAATTCATGCAGTTCTACCTATGGAAATCATACCACGTCTTGAAGAGAAGAGATAATGCAGATTTGCTGGTGATTGACTGGAAAGGGAGCAGCTTTTTCTCTAGAAAAGGACACTAGTTAAAGCAGACACTCAAGTGAACCTGCTTGCCAGAGTTTCTCAGATACTTTGAGAAAGCTGGATCATATCAGAAAGGACATGGATACTGTTACCAACTGGAATGGTAAAGCTTCTCTAGGCGTGATGCAAAGATGTTTGGGAGTCAAATGTGAAAAATCCTACATTTAAAACAAGGAAAAACTCTGGGGCGGTCATATTAAAGCACATTCTGCTATGAAGAATACCCTTCAACTAGAGAGAGGGGACACAGGCTTTAGGACTTCTGCAGGACAGCAGCAAAATGATGGAAAGACAGTCAGGGTCTTGCATTAAGGGGAAAGCCACAGCAAGCTACATATTTCCACCCCACCAGAGAGCTGCCAGAAATTCCTGTCTGTGAAACAGTTGTGCGTGGAGGAAGTCATCAGCTAAGCGTGGTGGAACCACGGAGAAAAAAACCCAACAAATCTTAAAGTAAAATACGTGATTTGACCTCATCTGATGACACTGGTTCTGGAATGAAGAGCAATCTAGAATGCAGGAACACTTAAAAGCCAAAATCGGATTCTTTCTAGTTTAACATTGCTGAGAGCACAGTGCATTTCATCAAGGAAAGAGAACTGACACAAGCTAAGAGACTTTTTTACCATTTCAAAGTTTTTAAGGACAAAGCTGATATAGCCCATAGAGAACAATATAATAACAAGTGATTTGAAACATAAAGCATGCTTGACTTCCTCTCCAGCAGCAGAAGCTGTGACAGAAGGTGGGCAAAAAACTAGACTGTTATATTTATCCCCTTTGCTATTTTTATTTTCCATTACTGCCTCATTTACAGCTTTGAAGAGCTCGTATCTTGTAGCTTCTAATATCAAAATGATTGTCTAATAAATGCATAGCCAAAGATGACACCATTTCAATAGGCATTGAATGGTTGCTTCTTCGGGTGGTGAGGACTTCTGATTGTATTCTGATGGGCTGTCGTTCAATGTACAGGAACAAAGGTTAAAAAAGTTCACCTTCATTTCATATGGAAAAGTGGAGGGGTGGGTAATGACTGGATTATGTAGGTAATTAACAGTGTAGCGAGATGACTTGTCAATGTCCCTTCAATGACACCAGGAGTTTTTCTCATGTTCTCTTAAACTTGACATATATTATAATATTCAAATAGTTTCATTTTCTGACTGTAAAAATGAGGGGACTTCGCTAAGTCTTGGAACAATGACAAAGACGCGATGACAATCAGCACTAAAAGCAGTAGGCAGGAAGCAAATGCCGTACTGCGGATGATGTGAGCATCAGTTTCTAGCCATGTTGACATGGTGTTACTTGTCTGATGTCCAGGCTGATTTTCCTAACTATGTTATATGTTGTGCCAGCATAAGCTGAAATCAATTCCAGTTGCTATTTTTGCCCTTTTCTTACTACTGTGAAGAAGCCCAGTACTGTCACCAGTGAAACTTATGCTTTCTAAAATTTTCTAAAAGAAAGCCACAACCTAAGTGCAATTAAGTAGGCATTGCCAATGTATCCCAGAGTGAAAGCTGGCTGACAACCTGCTCAGTCTCCAGCTTTGATGAGCTATCCACTTCGTTCACATCCACCTGCTACCTCTTTTCTTTCCTTTAGCAAGGCCTGCTGAGTCACATAAAAGAACCAGGCTAAAAACATTTCAAGACACATTGTTCAGTCATCATTTTGTGACTCTTACACATAAGGTTTGTGCCAATTTTGATCTATATTCAAAGTCATAGGTAATTACACATATTACAATTGCTCAACATGACACCAGTTGATGCTGGCAAGGACTGTGGGCATGCTGCAGTTCTGTGTGAGGTTTTCTAACTAATATCTGAGCCTTTATAGTTGCTTCTCATAGAAGCTTACATTCTTTAGAACTAAAATTAAACTGAATTTTATGTTTAAAAATAAAGAAATAGTGTTTATAGACAAGAGTTAAACTTCTCACCTTGCAGCATGTAAGAGTCTTTAAATGAAAAATTTGCTGCTTCATTTGGGAAGCTACTGGTGCATGAAGCTGACACTCTAGTGGATACAGTAGATGTTGTATTAAGAAAAGAAATGTGCTTTTCTTCATACAAAAGGATCTGATAGCACTCTGGCCAGGCTAGGAAAAGAATTAGAACTGCTACGCTTCTGAATAGTGCTTCTGTGTTTGCAGAAGGTCTGTCCTACCAAGCAGCAAAATTAATGCCTTTATGAAAATACTAGTCTTTTCCTCCACCTATCTCATACAAAGGCCCCATCAGCCAGACCTAGAGAACAGCTGTCCCTCGCAGGTGGCCTTGTATGAACACCATGCCAGGGGCTCAGGCATGAATGGGAAGACAGGGAATACAAGAATGGGTCTAAAAGATGTATTAGTAAACAACAGCTGACATGCACAAGGAAACAACAGGAAAATTACTAGCAATTCACTCTTTTTTTCTTTCCCTCATCACGTCCTTGCCTGGTGGAGTGAACATAAATTCATGGTATGCTATAGCCGACTTTAGGTCCCAGACCCAGACCCGCACTGCACATTCCTCTCATGTTCTGGACAGGGCAGGTTTTCATCTCCTGGCTACTGGAGTTGGCTTCTTGCCCTGCCCAATGGGCAGTTCAGGATCACTTCCAACACGCTTGCCATATACTACACGAAACAGTTATCTCACAGGATCACACAAGTTGCAAGTTGAGTGTCACAGTGCATAAATTTGTTTCTGGGCCTAGAGATCTGGCATACAAGAAGCCCTGAAGTGCCATTATACCCAAGGAAAACCAAGGAAGAAGTATACCTTAATAAACATACTGACTAAAAGAGGACTGGTTTTCCATTTGTGGGAGGGAACTGTAACTCAATTCGATCAGAAGCACAGTTGAAGCAAGCTAAAATTAAATACATTTTAAGCGTGTAAAACTCACCTCATCTTTAGCACAGGTGCAATGACATCTATTCAAGCGAGTTTCGGTATTATTTTTTGTGAGTATTATTTTTTGTGAGTATTTTCTGCATCTCCAGCACTCTCTTGAAACATGCTCTAGCATTATTTGATATCTTTGAAATAAAAGACAGATACACTGGTAATTTTAAAAAAATTTTCATCTCACATGTAGCGGACAGTGACTGAGGTAGACACTTATCACTTGGGCATTTTGATTTCATCTGGTGTTTAAATTGTTGCTAGAAATAATAAGATGAATACTAGTCTGATTTAAATGAGTGCTGGTCAGGTATGACATTTTTTATTGCCTATTTAGTGTGACATTTTTCTGGTCAGTTCTATTGACGCATTTAGCATACTATCAAAGAAAAGTGTTATTATGCACCAATATAAAAAATATCACATCAGAGGAGGAATAAAATGCAAAAAGAGGACATAAAAAGTGGAAACAAGGATGGCCAACAAAGGAAGTGTGTCAAACCATACTTCAAACATCAAGGAACAAAGGAGGAAAGACAAAGCCCACCTGGAGCTAAAACTACTCATAGTTAAGCATAAGGAGTAACAAGATGGGATTTTACAAGTTTCCTAACTCAAAAGAAGTTTTAGAGAAAATGTGAGTCTTTTGAATGGGGAGACAACATAATGATGGAAAATATGGAAAAGGTCAAAGTATTGCCTCTTTTGCCTTGGTCTTCACAGCCACAGTCCTGGCTTCTATGCTTACGTTTTGGGAAGCTGAGGAGCAGCCAAACATGGAGGGAGCCAAACCAAATCTACCCCACTCAATTTGATTGTGCCCGTGTCACTGCACATGTGAGACCTGTGCTGGGGAGAGTTCTTTGGCACATAGCCTTAAAGTAGACCTTTAAACTCAAAACCACTGGAAGTCACCATTTCATGGATGGGTATTTACTTTTCTCCAAATTGAGTTTTGTGGTGACAGCAAAGAAAGGGCTGTCTTGCAAAAAGCGTTCAATGGTGAATTTTGTAGTATATCCAAGAAAATTCAATTCCTGATCTCTTTGCTGAGACCCGCAAACAGCTGAGGTGATGACAGTAAAGAAAAGAAATTGCTGTAACCCAGAAATGTGACCCAGTTTCAGTTCCAGAAACTGTCAATTTTAACAATTTCCATTACTAAAGAGGGAGAAGCCTGTTACTTTCTTTCTGAGCGATTTACAAATAGATTATCTATATCTTTCAGTTGAAAATGGATTTCTAATTTCCAACGAATCATGTGATTTGGGTTAATTGGCTTGTAAATGTGGCAAATGAATGTCTACAGTGGTTAACTGAAAGTAAATATGAGGAAGTGTGTGTGTGTGTGTAGATCTGAAGAACAGTGGATGGAGAAAAGACTTGCAGCCTTGTCTTTCAGTCTGTGCTCTAGAATTGGGACTGCCACTGACATATGCTTAGTCATTTCCACTTCCCGCTCACATTTCCCGAACAATATAGAGGCAAAGAGCTCATGATCTGCTTTACAAAATGCTTTGAGATCCGCTGATGAAAAGTGATAGCATGCGACGTGTTATTAACTTTCTCGATGACCAGAAAAGCTTTTGAGATCAACCTGGAAAGCTTTCAAACAAGTCTTCTTATGATTTAACATGATTGTAATGAAGATGACAATGATTATAATGAAGATGGACTTCCCTTCTCAAGCCCAAATCACCATGAAGTATTGTTACAATTTGCACAGAAATGCTCCATTTGAATAAGAGACCGTGGCTTGCTAAGGTATGTATTTTGCTCCTTCCTTCCTTCCTTCCTGTCTTTTTATTTAAAAATACTTCATTTAAAAGAGCAATCTAAGTTTAAATTCTGGTTTTTGTGGTATAATTGTGCTCTTAGCAAGGAGTTTTCCTCTTTCCATCTTAATTCTACTGGACGGTGGCAGCAAGGCATCATACATCTTCATGCTAAATAGAGGTCATTTTTGGTGCTGCAGGGACATATGAAACCATGCCAGCCTCTACGTCCCCATGGTGCTGCTGTCAAAGTCAGAAGCAGCTGCTATAGAAATTTTGTGTAGGAAGTTGTTTCTCATGTCGTCTTCTGGCTTATTTGCCTGCCACTAAAATTCTGTCCTCTCTATGCGTTTTTAAAAAAAACCTTTGAAAAGGCAATTTCTAGGCAAAGAAAATGCAATAGGTCTAATTTCTTGGTACTTCAATGATGAATTTTATACAGTCTTGTACAGAAATTTTTTACCTCAACTTGGTGAAGAACTTTAAGACACTGAGGAATTTTTCTATATTGGAAACGGCAACAGCAACAATAGGTCTTACTGAGTAAAGTGATTATTGAATAGGGCAGAGCTTATTGCTTGGCATTCTTCAAGGACTCATCTTGCTACAGATCTTATCAAACCTTTTCTTTAACATGCTGGTAAAAAAATTAGGAATATGCTGATGACTGATAATGACACAAACTGGGAGCACTGCTTATAGTGGCGAACTGAATCATCATAGTTATAATAGTTGTAGGAATGGAAGGAAAAAAGTTGTATGGTCATCATGATAGGGCTCAATAAGAATTTGCATTAAAATTCGGGAGCTCATCAGTTTGAACTGATGAAAAGTCCAGTGATGTTATTTGATACAGGAATTCTATGAGTGGCTAAGATGACACAATTGTGGAAAAGCCAAAAGAGAGATAATTTCTGGGAAATAATAATACTGCTTCACTCAGCCTTGTAAGATCTCATGGAGAATGCTATAAACAAGACAAACTCTGTGTAAAGAAAATGGCTACTAAGATAGCAATGAACAAATATCCTATCTAGCATGAGGAGATTAAAAGAGCTTCTCTTGTTTCAGTTTGCAAAAAGCTGTCCAAAATTGGATATGATTGCTCTTTGTGAATACAGCGTAGCATAAACACCAAGAAGAAAAGAGAATTATTTAAACTGAAAGGCAGTACTAACACTAAAACACCAGATATAAACAAACTATTCATAAATTTATAGTAAAGTTCATATCAATATTTCAAATTCTCTGAACAGTGTAAGTTCAGAACCACTTTGCAAAATTTGAAAAGGTAGAAGCAAATTAACCATTTTCACAATAGTACTGGATGAAATTCTGGAAATGATTATATGGTGTACCTTATATATATATATTTATATGACTACATATTATATAGTATAAATATCATGCATGCTATAATAAGGGATGAGACTTAAAGTGCCTACCATATATACATTCCTGATCTAGTCAGTACAATTTAAGCACACAGTAAAATCTTATTGTGCCTTTAATACATGAACTTGCTTGATGGTGTTGCAGTAAGCAAGCGTCAGAAACCAGTGTAATACTTTATTTGTATACTTGACACATGCTCATTTTGAATGTAAGATTTGATGTTGTTCTCACATGACTGAAAGGAAAATAAAGCCACAATGTATCAAATAAAATCAGCAAAGAACTTTTGACTGGGGAATAGAATTGGAAAATTGACTATACTTTAAATGTTATGGTTTCTTTCTGTTGAAATTCTTTTTTCTCAGTACTCACTGTAGCTACCAGGGTGTACTGAAAGATCTTCTGCAAGATCATTGAAAGGAGTAATTTTATGTGTCAAGGCAGGTGAAACCTGAAGAACACCGTTGATGCAGCAATTCCTACAGCACTGTGTGTGGCCCTTTACTTTTTCAAGAATCTAATAATTTTTCTGAGTAGGTTTCTGTTTGTTTGCTTGCTTGTTTGCTTTTAGTCCTTATAGCCAGTGAAATGTTCAACTTCTAAAAATCCCTCAAAGACTGCTGAACCAGTGAATCACCATGACCATTGTCATGTGAGGCACTGAAATCTGTGATTGTTAGTGCAAAATGGCTGCATCTGTATTCACAAACTGAGCTGTGGCAAGACCTGTCCTCCAGCTCTGAGTCCAGCTGGTACAAAATAGCTGGTGTCTAAGTTAGCGACCATTAGCAGCCTCTCAGAAAAGACAGACATACCCAAACTGCATATTAAAACTGGTCCCCAGCCTGTGCTAACCCTTCAACTATGCATAGGATTGTTTCTGATAGAAAATAATTTTTTTGGCCCCAAAATGGCCAGGGACCATTCTATCTGTTTGAAATGCAGTGCCCAGGACTTGGTCTCAGCTTGTGGTTAAAGTGGTTAAAATATTGGTACAGCCAGAGCCTCATAGTCCTGCTTGAATCAGGCTTTTCATGTCCTACGTAAGTTATCAAGTGGTAGTTGATTTAAGTGTTTCTTATGTTCCTGATTGCGCTACAGCTACATTTAAAGGATCTCCTTAAGATGTATTTAAGAACTGCTTGCCTTAGCCCTAATGCAGCCTCAAGGCTCATTCTCAACTAAGACCACTCTCTTTCACATTAATGACTTTAAATTTTTTATAGTAACTGGTTCACTGAAGCCTCACATCTTCAGTCGCTAATTGTTACACCATGTTTACTGGAGTAATTGATTGGAAAATATGGCTTGATTGCCGCTGCTGACTTACTGTGTTCCGCAATGCTGCAGTGCTTGAAATGTAGTCTTCTGATTTAGAATGTGGTACATTTTTCTCAGGCTGAATTTAACTGTCGTATATACCAGTAAAGTAAGCAGCTGCACTTATTTCACGTGGTATTTCCTACAGCAGTAACACTGAAACAAAGAATGCTCACAGCATATGTACAGTATGAGACTGCAGCCCTAACAAAACATAGCGTGCAGCTGTATAAATTAACCAAGTGGTAAATACTGTAAAGTTACACCATCAATGCCATTCCTCTCTTGGTTTGTGTCAGAAATTCCCCACAAGGTCGAACTTGAGTTACACTCTTGTCACTGAATTCTTTGTGCATACAACTAAATCTTTTCCCTTTCACCCCCCACCCCTTGCTTAACTTACAAATGGATTACTTCCCCTTCCTCCCCACAGGTGTGTAATCCTGGCCACCTGCTTCCATCCTCTACAACTGTGCACTCTCCTTTGAAAGAATAAGCTCCAGCAATGGATTTTTAAGAGCCTCAGTTTCTGAGCAACTAACTGATAGCAACATTTTCTACCGTCAACAGCCATTCCTGTAATTATGTGTTTGTGCTCATATTCTGTTGCTGTTATGTGAGGAAGAAGGGTTCTTTTAAGGCAAAAGAAAAAGATACCTTATAAAAGTTTAATTATACATACTTTTGCCTGTGTAGCTTCTCTGCTACTGAGAATATGACGAGTGCTGAATGTAATTCTGCCAATGTACGACTGCATGCAGCCGAGGTATGGGGCAGTATCAGCGCAGTACTGCCAGGAGTGCAATTTTTCCTGCAGCGAGGAACTCTTCTTCCTTGATCTTCTTTCTTCAGGATAGGGGTTGCACTGTCGCAGCTGCCTGGGTTCTCCCCTCTGGGGATGCAGAGGGGAAAAGGAAGGGACTAAACACAAGAAAAGGCTTCTGTGCTTGAATTCAAGCCATAGTGGTGCTACAAAATGCGTGTTGCTGCCTAACCCAGAAGTCAACTTGCCCTCGTCAGTACTTACATTTTAATTGTCAAGTTTTCCAAGAGCTTGTATATGATAAAAAGTGGCTGTCTTTTCTGGGCTGAGCATTTCCACACATACCTCAGACCAAAATCCAAACAGCACTTCCACCTCCAGTCACTCTTTTACTAAATCCCTCCCAATAACTTAAGAACATAGTCCCAGAGCATCTGCAATTCCTGCAATAGGCTTTTAAAATGTAGGAGGGGTAGGGATGCTGATGACCCTTGCTTATCTAATGTAAGTACTTTTCTGAGAATTGAGAAACCCTGGTTCGGTCCCCTCTTCAGCTTGAGTGGGTATAAAATCATCTCCTTGGAAGAATGTCTCTTTTCTATAAGCTTCTCTACTGAGTGAGTCAGTTAAGAATGAGCATCACTGTATGACTTATTACAGAGGTAGGGAGGAAATGATGTGGTTACCCCTGCCTCCCCATTATAAAATAGTTTCGTGGCGTCAGCGCTTGCCGAGTTTTGGACCTTCATTTCTACTTCCACTGTATTTTATCCCCTCATTGTTGAATATAAAATGGATCCGAATAAAGCCATGAAGCTGAGACTCCCTTGTGCTCCGGAGTGCCCTGCCTGCTTGGTGGGAGATGCCTACATTTGCCTTGCTGTCCCACGGTGGCCCTCTCACCCAGAACTCCTTTTGGCACAGTTACACAACTTCAATAGGAAGAGATGGATCAAAACCAGTGAAAACATAGAAAATTTAACTTGAATTAATATAGATATGTAATAACAAATAGATATTTAAAGGGAGGCGGAAAATGTTATTTTGGATGTTTTTATAAAGAGATGTTTAAACCTAATATTGTAAGTCTAATTGCTTCTACTTCATGCAGAATTTGAGTTAGTTTTTTTGTGTAATATTTAAGTTCCTTAGGTTAATTAAAGACCAATATAATTTTATTTTCTTTGACTTTTTATGGTGTTCAATTGAAAAGCAGGGAAAGTCGACTGTTCTCAACCTAGATAATGATTTTGGTATTGATGCAAAGTACTTTTATCAGGCTTCTGAGGCAGATGAATACAATTCAATATCTATTTAATCATTATTCCACAGTAATAGGAGACTAGTAATTATTATTTCACTTAAATACAATCAGATTTGTGTAATCCTCTTTGATATTCTGGGTGTCATAAAGATTTTATGTCTCTAAATAAACCATCCTGAATTATTAGTATTTTTAAAAAATTTTTAGAGATTATCTCCTGTGGTTAAATCATATTTTTATTATGAAATGATAAAATAAATGCAAGAATACACTTGAAATTAGTTTGAAAACCTCCTGCTTATAATTTGAGGTATTTTGCAGGAAATGGAAATGTTCACCTCATGAAATCTCCAATTCGTGAGTATTTATAGCAACCTTCACCTTCTGAAAATCACATGCTGGATAAGCATTTGATTAATAATGCAATAATACAAATCACAATGCAAATTAAATTCAGGAAATAAGATAGCAGATGGTAAACTATTGCTTTCCTCAGCAGACCGGCATTCTGTAGTTGCTGGACATCATAGTTCACATCTCTATTATCTATATATTTAACTACGTTTGCAATGACTTCTGATATTGTAAATATAGTTGCCCACTTTTAACAAACAACAGATGCATGAATTGTATAGGATTGTAACAGTTTACCTATATATGATGTTTATATGAATATTCAGAGGATTAAAAATAATTTTTCTTAGGAGTTACTGACGCGGCATGAGCAGCATTTGTTGGAGTGATTAGAGATGTTACCTACATCATCGTGAACTGACTCAGAATGAATCTAGAACTGTCAACTCTCCATTTTTACGTAATTCACAAATTAAATAACATAAAAATGACTTTAATTCTTTCCTCCTCTTCCCAACCCTACAAATCCCTGTTGTGTTCCAGAGCATGCCTAAAGATGAAATGAATCTTATCTAGAAATTTCAAATATGGCAGTTATCAAGAGTGTACAGGGACCACACTTCAAGCGTGAACCCGTCTTCAGAATATTGCCTATAAAAGGGATTTATAATATTTTGTTCAACTAGATTACTGCAATCACTGTGTGTAGATAGCTGTTGTCAGAAATGGAAGCAAAAATAGTAGCCTTAATTTAGGGTGCAGAGGAAAGCATGTTTTTTTTTTTTGCTTCAAATTGCTTTAAAAATTATCTGTGGGATGGCCATTTTTCTCAATGATAAATGTAGCACTGATAACTGATTTAGAGAAATATGCCACTTCACCTACATATTGCAGATACCCTTGGATAATCTAAGAGAGTCTTTTTGCACTAGAAATTTTTCATGTCTTCAAAAGAGAGATACCTTTACAACAGGCTGTTCTTTCACATGTCAGCATTTTTAATGGCCTCCTGTTGCAACAAGTAAGAAGTACATTTTTACAGGCATGAGACAAAGACAGAGTCAGGGTCAGGCCTAGGCTAAGCTTAAAGTGTAGGCATAAGCACTTCCAAATGTATCTTTTTCATGCCACTGTGGAAAATTTCCTCAGCCCTCATCTGTACTCTTTTCTTGCTTACTCAATGAAGGCTACGGTTTACTTTGCTGCTGTCAAATTAATCTGCACCAACTCTTTCTGTTCAGCTTGGCTTTCACACAATTCATTTAATTGAAATGGTCCTTTTCTAAATTTTACAATGACCTTCTAGCTAAGCTTGCTGTTTCTTCTTTATTTTAATTGTCCTCAGTCTTCCAGCCACCTTTGATACAACACTCTCTGAGTTTAGGACTCAACACCCTTTCCAATGGTTTCTTTGGAAGGGTGGCTATGGAAAGATGGAAGAGGTGTTACCAGTAATTTCGATTGAGGAAAAATGAGCAGAAAAAACCTAAACATCCAGCACTTATGGGGTGTCCCTGTTCATGCTAGAACAGGTAGCTCATGCTAATATTTGTATGATGGAAACTAACTAATTCTGTAAACTCAAACCATTCAGAAATCTGGTAGGTATTTTTTATTGTGTCATAGTATGGCAGGCAACAAATATTATCCAACCTAGAAATTCAGCAAGTTTTTCTTGTCTCTTCTGAGCCCTCAGAATGAAGGTCTCATGAATGAAAATCTCATTTGGGTTTTAACGCTGTTATAGGCTTCCTTTTAAATTGCTTATGAAGGATACTCATTGCTACTGAATCATTAAAGTGGACTTTTTATTAACAATTGTGTCAGGTCACTGGTTTTGCATCAGAAGCTCTTCTCCTGCAACGTCAATGCTACATCTTTCATAACAACAAAGTATTCAGAACAGAGTGAGTTTTTATATCCAGGATGAAGGCTAGGCCCATGCAGAGATGGACGACAGCTTCCTATTTTTCTTCTTTGTACTACCAAAAGAATTGCAGCATCCTTTGTATATTCAGAATTTTCAAAGTATTTCTATGTAGCTTTACATATCTACACTGTTCAGTTCAGCTGGAAAAGGGAAAAAAAAAAAGCTTTATTAATACTTTATTATCTGGCCTCAGTAGAAAATTGAGCCAAAACCTTCTTATTCCTTAGAGTTAAGATACTGTATGTCAGAAGCATACAAAAACCCCCTTTAACCTGTAGTGCAAGACCTCTTCTCTGAGCCTGGTAAGGCAAAAAGATCATGTGCTGTATAAGAGAAATTCCATAAAGCAGTCAACTACTCCTTTGTTCATATAATCCCCAAATGCTTCTAGATGGATAATCTGTCATTATTCCCCGCGGCTGGTAGAGAATTCTTTGCCATAGTAGCCTATGGTGGCATTCATCTCACCCACTACTGTAGACATGTTCATCTGAGCTAGGTGCTATAAGGGCTGTTTATAGTCAGCAGAGAGAACTGTGCTTTAAAACTCATTTCATCTGATGCATTTTAGGTGAAATAAAATTGATCATTCTTTCAAATAACTTATTTATAAAGGAAGCATCAGGCAGCTAGTGCAGATGTAGCTAGGGTAGATATTTCATCAGATACGTCCCATCTCAAACCATGTTATGCAATACAAATTGTTTTTTCATATATGTAGAACTCTAAGTAGACCTGTGTGGAGTGGATTTTGGCTACAAAAAAACTCAATTTAATGGAATTTCAGCTGTGAAAGCTGTCTTTATATTTAAATGTGAAATGTCTTATGTGACTGGTACCTGAAAATTTCCTTCCTTGCAATAATCAGGTGCACAGATCCAAACCACCCAGAACATGTTATTACTAGAATTCCACGAGTGATTGACACTCAGTTCACTACTTCTCATTCATGAAACTTCTTATTTTGAGGGAAGCGACTTTTATTTTGTCTTTCACTTTTCTTTTTTTTTTTTATAGAATTAACCTGCTGCAAATCTGCAGGTTTATATATACGGTGGCACCTCAGAAGTGAGGCTGCCCATCTT
This sequence comes from Larus michahellis, assembly GCF_964199755.1. Taxonomy (NCBI): domain Eukaryota; kingdom Metazoa; phylum Chordata; class Aves; order Charadriiformes; family Laridae; genus Larus; species Larus michahellis. Next base: position 96,293,130 of record NC_133898.1, on the reverse strand, counting down.
TTGCCATTAATGGTTTTTTTTTGCTACCTTGAGGCTGTGCAGAAGAGACATTTATTGCCACGGATCTGAGAACCCTGTTGTTGCAATAAGGGAAAACTTTCAGGCATGGCACAAAGAGGAATTTTCCATCTTGCTACACAAATATAAGCAGCAATACTGTGGTAGGTATCTACTCAGTCTGATGAAAACCCTCTAATAAATACTGCAGGAGGTGTGTATACCTTGTTTTAAACATCCACAAAAGAGCAGAAAAGGGTTTTTTGTATAATATAATAACAGATTTTGGTGATCAATCAGAATATTGATTCCACTCTAGGATATTTGTAAGGTGATCTCTACTGTGGACCACTGAATCAGTGGACACGGTTTCAATTCAATGGGTACGGTATATTGCTGTGTTCTTGTCAAGCTCTTCTGCATTTCTCTTTCTTTACAAAACAGTTACGTGCATTTTGGATTTTACACTTCATTTTCTCCTTGTTTTTACAGTAATCTTCTGCTTTAAAAATCCACATAACTATACTAATTAAGAAAATGCATTGCCTTTCATTAAATAATATTAAGTATTCATTACCTATTGAATGTCCTTTTTATTTACTACGCATTAATATTAACACGTAGAAAATTTATATGTTGTGCTACGAATCTTTTGAAATTATTTATCTCTGGTTTTGTTACTGAAAGAGAGAACAATTTAGAACAATTCGTGCCTGGGAATAGAAGGGAAAGAAGTCAGATACTAATGAGTGTCCCTTAGAGGCTATCTGAGAAGCAGCCCAAGTTAATTGGAAATCTGAAGAGCGTCAGAAGAGGTGGAGTGGAAGAATCCATGGGTCAAGGAACTACCTGCCCTATGCATCCTGGCTTTTACACAGGTTAAGGTGTTGTTTCTCTTACTCAACTTGAAGTGTTCTATAAGCAAAACAAAAGCAAAATGTTTACACTGCCATTAGTAGGTAGGGCTATCCAATTCTGCATCCATGAATAATAAAACTGAGATCTTAGCATGATGAGTTGGGTCAAGGAACAATGGACCAAACCAGGCAGTCAGGCTTTGTGGAGCCCAATAGCTCAGTTTGGCCATTTCTAGAGGAGCCTGCTCCTTAACCAAACCGGTTAAAAATGGGTTTAACTTTCAGTGTTCAAAGACTGTTTCTGGGGGTTAAGGCTGGTTGTAAGTCAGATAAGGCACCTAAAATATTTCAGAGAGATTGTGCTTCCAAACGGACTGCAGAATTGCCACTGAGCACCGGATTCATGCCATGCCTGAGGCACAGTCACTCTAGGTTTGTAATGCAGCTGATGGAGGGGGGTACACCTCCTGGTCCTGACTTAGATCTTTGTTGGGCCCTCCTGTGTCCCATTTATTTTCTATTCCGGTGTTTTCTATATTTTTAGTATAAAGAAAGACCAGAGTGACTTGGCTTCTAGTTGAAGTTAGTCGGGATGAATCCTGGCACAAATAATTTATTTGGCTTACTATATAAATGTGTATTTTATGTTTCATTGAATTGTGAGGGAAAATGCTATAAAAGGTATTTTTCTTAATAATATGAGGTGTAGTGTAATGAATGAAGCGTAATCCTGAAGAATTGCTTAGAATATGGCCATTTGTCTTCTGGCAGCACCCTGTGGGCCCTGGTGATGGCTGCAGGATGTCCTTACTACTGTTCAATGGGAAAATGCTGGCAGGCAAGAATGCTCATGCCAGTAAGGCAGAGAGCAGTAATTTAAAATCGCCTTTCGAAACATCTGACACGTATGCATGTGCATGTGGCTTAAAGTGTATAAATAATCATGACACTGGTAGTATTTCTGCGTTCTTTCTTTAAGGATTGTACTTTCTGACGGCGGATGCAGAATTCTTGTTTCTATTCTGTACAAAATTGATGAGCATTTTAACGTATCTATTTTGTCTTCCCAGGGTAATTATCATGTCATGCTGCTGCATATAAGCTTAGCACAGCACGCTTCAGATAGAGACATATGGAAAAAACAGTGTGGATAAATACGAAGATACCTGTTTCTTTGGCATTAGTTTCCAAATGGCTATAAGCAGTGGGGGGGGGGTTGGCATAATCTCCCCTGTATCACTGTACAGTTTTTTGTTTTGTTTTGATTTTTCTGGAGTCCTGTCTTGCTTTAATTATTGTGTTCTGGAAGCTCCATAACTCTTCTGGCATGAGTTACAGTGGCATAAGGTTTTCACAGATGTATCGCGATGCCAGGATAAATCTCTCTATGCAAGTAATTATACCACTTTTGTACTGCTTTTCACCTGCAGCAGCTTCTCTGTTAATCTTTGCACCCTTTGTTCCTCTGGCATCATTTTGACAGATTGTTCTCCCTCTCTTCAAATGCTTATATGCAGTCAGGTGCAACTCCTCACAACTAACTGGTGGCGCGTTAAAATACTAGGAGCCACAGGCATCTTACAGCTGTCTTTGCTTGCTGCTTCCTTGACCCTCTTGTCCTGTGAGGAGAGGGGCGTGTTTGGCACCGCTGAACGGAGGGCAACTGTTTGATTTGGCATCTTTCAGATTGAAAACAGAGCCTGAATCAGATATCCAAATTCCATAAAGTCCAAAAACATTCTTTTACAGTTGATCAAAATATTTTATTTTGACAAAAATACTCTGATTTGTGACAATTTAAAATGTTACGTTACGGTATTCCATACAAAATAAAACAAGTTTTAAAAAACATTTCGCAAAGAAAATGACAAAATATTTTGACAGTGTCTAAACATTTCCTCCTTTTCTCTTCAGAGAGAGAATTTCAGCAGAATTTATAGGATTTCATTATTTGATAGAACTACATTTCTCTGGACAAATATTCCAACTAATCTTTTTTCCAGCTAACTCTAGGCCAAACTGAAGAGAAATCTGTGAAAAGCCAACTTCTATCAGTAAAAGACATGAAAAATTAACTCGTTATGTAACCTGCGAATAACCAAAAGGAGCTGTCAAAGACATCTGAAATTACTTCATGCTCAGGGCTGTGTCAGAAGTCCAGCAAGAAAAAGTTGCCTCGCTACTTAGGCAGAAAACCAACCTGAAATTTCTACGTAAGACATCTCTTCGTGTCCATATTAAATGTTTTGGTGCTCAAATGTAAGGTACTGACTAAGCACTACCAAGATGAGCACGACAGTCTAAGTAAACTTTCATGTCTGATGTTTTTAGTAGGCAATCAGCCTGATTTCCTGACAACAGAATACCTTGCTAGAAAGTGAAGCCTGCAGCCATGGTCATGGAGAGGAGCTAGCCTGTCTGCTCTGTCTACCAAATGATGCCCCCCTCCTGTGTTATTTTCTCGCCTGCAGTCAGCCAGGAGGATTGTGCCTCTGGAAACTAAATAGACATGTGAAACCACCGGCATCATATGACTGTAAATGTACTTTATGCAGTATTATGCCCTGGACATATCTAACGAGGGACTGGCATAGTGCAGGTCTTGGGGCACTTTATAGAACAGTCTTGGACCAGATGTGGTGGAAATTGCATGAGAAGTCTGCCTGCACGCCCTGCACTGAGTGGTTTCTGGTCAGCAGGGAGTGAATTGGCCTGGCAGGTGCCAATAGACTCAGATATGAAAGTAGAAGGATGAGTCCGGTGAATTCCTGGCATTGTGTATGGCAGCTGTCCTAGTATCTGGCATCTGCACTGTCATGTGAAGCCTTCAGCACCAGGTTTCCTAGCTCACCTACCTGTGCTAGAGAATAGGCAGAGACTATGTGGCCAAATTCCATTGCAGAGATGTTGCAGTGGAAAGGGTCTGTACAAAGATGGGGGGGGGGGTGTCCTCTGGGAGGGCAGCCACAGCTACAGTTTGCCTGTTTCCAGAGCTAAGTGTGTGTGATCTCAAGCTGTGCCTCTCTTAAATCCGTCACTATTGAGTCTGGCAGGGAAGATTGAGGGACACAATGGAGCAGTCTCAGAAAGGAGGTTTGCAATCACTCCAGTGGTGTATCATGAATAGTAGTCACACCAATGCTGCCTTTAGTGAAATCTCATTTTCTGTTTGCAGTGGCTTTGAAATTGCCGCACAGCTGTTCATTTTTTCATGTCTCCTGGGAGTTCTTAACCTCCTAGAAGGTGAGGTGTTGTCCCAGGGCACAGGACCTAGAAAACCACACCTAAGTGTGGCCTTTTTCATTGCCAGGAAGGATCTAACTTCCCTTGGGGTTCTTTACTGTGGTGGTGGTGTGTGCTGCCAAGGGCTAGGAGTGGCCCAGGTCATTGCTTCTTTCCTCATGAGGCTGCACTTTCAGCTTGTCTGTGGTGGGTTGCATCTGCTGCCTGACAGGTTCTAACTCTATTCACAGGTTTCTTACTTTGAGACTGTAGAATACCACGGAAAAATAATTAGTCTTGTATACAAAGTCATATTTTCAGCTGCTCTCACCTGAGGGATTTTTGGGAGCTAGTGTCCTTCATGCAGCCTGGAGTTCTCTGTGCTCTTTGTACATCCGTACCAGCTTGTCATTTAGTCCTAGTCTGTCCTCAGTTTCAAGAGTGTGAGATTCAAATGTGCATCCAACAAACATCTACTTTAGTGTGCGCTGAGCACTTTCCAGGCTTCATTGACGGCAATGAGTAGCTCTCCATTTAGAGCAATAGGTGCTTAGACAGCTAGTGCACAAATAGAAAACTAATTTCAGATGCCCTACTTCCAAATGGGATCTCACCCAGAGTTTTTCAGCAGCACATCGTCACATCTTTCAGCTTCCTGCCTTGCCTTGCTAATGCTCTGATTCTTCATGTTTGTTACAACGGGTTGGTCGTTACCAGACTGATGGCCTGTGGTCCAAACAGGGACAAAATGGCAACAGCTCTTGATACTTTTTGGCTTTGATCTTCCTGTAACTATTGTGAGCCTTGTTCCCGAAATAAAAATCCTTATCTCACCTAACTGGAAAAAGGTTTTAGCACTAGCAGACAGCTGATAGTGATCAGATGGACAGAGTAGCAGCTAATATTTACACAAAATGGAATTTTTTCCCATATGCTTTACATTCTTATAATTATCCTAGATCTCCTTGGGTCCGAAAAGAGGATAATGGATAGAACCAAACTTCCAATATCCTTTACAGGAATTTGAAAGAATCTGAGATGAGGAAAAGGGATAGATGAAGGCTAAGTTAAATTGTCTGTTGACTTCTCCATTAAACTAACGGGTGTGAGATATTTATCTAAGCTTATGTATACATCCTATGTTTTGAAGAATTAAGTTTGGAAAGAGGATAAAGGTTAGAGGTTGGTAACTTTAGGGACCCTTCTCTGGCAGCAATTAACATGGCTGCAAATTGTCTCGTCTGTTAAAATAAATTTATGAATAGTTTAAGGACACTTCATAGTGACAGCACTTCAGAAACTAGGGAAATGAAGATGCATCTCACTAACTGTTCATTTATGGTCATATCATCTGTGCCTATGCTCCAACTCATTCTAATAACCCAAGGAGTTTCTTACATTAAGAATTTTCTATGAAGTAGTTTTCTGGGGCAAAATTGTGTGATATAAGGATGCAGTGACACAGAAGACACCTTAGGTGACAAAGTAGTTTGCCCTTAATATATTTGGAGACAGTAGTAATTGTTACGTGGAAGAACCCTGTGGAAAGGTGTTGACAGAGCTGCGATTATAGTACGAAAGTCACAGGTAACTCAAAGATATAGATATCTATATCTATGGATATATGGATATCTATATATGGATATATGGATATCTATGGAGATATACATACAAATATTTGAACTTATAAAATAGGATATAACTGGAAGATCTTGACATTCACAGAATCACAGAATGGATGAGGTAGGAAGGCATCTCTGAAGATCATCTAGTCCAACCCTTATCTTCAAAGCGTAGTAAGCTAGAGCAGGTAATGCAAGGTCATGTTCAGCTGAAGTCTGAATATCTCCATGGAGGCTCCACAGCCTCTCCTGGTAATCTGTTCCAGTGTTTGATCACCTGCACAGTAAGAAAAACAAAACCACAAAACCCATCAGTTGTTTTTTCTCATGTTTAAATGGAATTTCCTGTGATTCAGACTGTGGCTATTGTCTCTTGTGTTTCCCCTGGGCACCACTGAGAAGTGTCTGATTCCGATCCAGGTCATACATGAAGCTGTTGACCAGTATTGGCTCCAGTATTGACTAGTGACTGGCTTTCAGCTGCCCTCTGTGTTGCTGCTCACAGTTCTTCAATAAACCCTGCAATTCAGACCATTTTCAATTCATCTTGCTGCCCATGTCTCTAGTCTGTATTTCAGAATTTTGTCAGTGGGAATGTAATGGGGACAGTATCAAAAGCCTCCCTAAAAACAAGGTAAAAAACATCCACTGCTCTCACCTCGTCCATTGAGCTCATTATCTCATTGTACAAGACTGCCAGGTGGGTCAGACATGACTTCCCCTTCCTAAATCCATGCTGATTACTCCGAATTACTTTCTTGTCCTTCCAATATTTAGAAATACTTGCAGGATTATTTGCTTCATCACCTTTCCAGTGATCAAGGTAAGGCTTACAAGCCTCTAGTTCCCTGGATTCTCCTTCCTGCCCTTCTTGAAGGTTGGAGTGATTGCTGTTTTCCAGCCCTTAGGAACCTCTCCAAATTTCTATGACTTTTTGAAGATAATTGAAGGTGGCATTCTAACCAGGTAGCTTCCTCAGCATTCACAGGTCTGTTTCCTCAGGTCCCATGGACTTGTGTGCAGTTTGTTTAAATGTTCACTAACCTGATTCGCCTCAGCCTTCCTTGTTGCAGACCTTCCCACTGTTCTCAAAGACCTGGGATCCCTGAAGGCTGGTATTACTTTCTAATAGGTCTGTAAAGAGTGGGGCAAGGAAGCCATTGAGTAGCTCAACCTTGCCCATGTCATTTGCCACTAGTTCCCATTTCAGCACCAGGTCCACATTTCCCCTAGTTTACCTTTTGCTGTTATTATACCTGCAGAAGCCTCTCTCTCCACATTTGACTCTAGGTGGGCTTTGGCTTTCCCACTTGCACATGGAGAGACGGTCCCTGTACTCCTCCAGAGTCACTTCTCTCTGCTTCCACATCTACGGTCAGGAGCTCCTTGTTCATCCCTGCAGGCTTCCTGCTGCCTTTGCTTGATTTCCTGTGCGTCAGCATGGGCCGCTCTTGAACTTGCAGGAGGTCATCTTTGAAAATCAACCAGCTCTCCTGGACCTCTCTTGTCTCTGGCATCATAACCCATGGGATTCTTCCAAGAATGTTCCTGAATAGGCCAGAAGCATTGCCATAAATGCAAGATATGAGTCTGAGTCAGACACAAAATACCTGCAGCAGTATTCAGAAATTAGCATACCATGTAGGATTCCTTTAAAAGTTAATAACTTGAAAAGGAAGTTATTATGAATACACAATTAAACATTCAAGAGACAATATGTTAGTTAAAGTATCAGAAGAATCTTAATGCTGCATCTTACAAACGTATTTTCTGATAAATATTTACACAGTAAATACATCACCTCAAATTATGTGTTTCTATGGCTTAGATATCCTAAAATTATGCAGTTTGGTATGCCACTTTAATCTGTGTAAACTGTGTGGAAGTCAGCAGTGTGAAATGTACAGAATAAGTTTCCTGTGAACTATCCCCCAGATTCCTTAAGAGGTTGTGGAAAAAAAAAAACCAGTCAAATTATACTGGAGACTGTTAAAATAATGCAGACAAACTAAGGGCATGGAGAATGCAAGAAAGCTGATCCATGGGCTTGAAACCACTTCCATAGAGGAAAAGACGCAGCACAGTTGAAGTCCTTAGCTTGAAAGAGGATGAAAATATGACAGCAGCCCATAAAATCATAAAACATATGGAGATACTGCATCTGGAATAGTGACTGTTGGTTTTTGTAATCCAAGAGTTAGGGAGCGCCCACTGAGATTGCTAAGGAAAAGGAAGCAGTTTGTAAGCAATGCATAAATACATTGTGAAACTGGTTGTTAAGGTTTTGGGCCACTGGATGTCAAGGATCCTAAAAGTAAAAGTGCATACTAGAAGGACCAGGCAAACTGAGAGAGAATAGGTTTGTTGATTAGTCTCCAGACATACTGGTTTGCCTCAGGCACCCGTGGATTTCCTCATACCAGGGAAAAGATCACTTCGTATTTCTCCCAATTCTTTTACCTCTCCCACAACCCTCTGCTCTTGGCCACAGTAAGAGGGAGGAAACCAGGCCATTATATCTGATCCATTGTCACATGCCTTAGTTTCTTACAACTCTTTCCCAGCCACATGTACTTTAAATTTGATCTAAGATGAAAACTCTTGTTTAGGTTGTGCGAGAACAAGATTTCCTCTTATATTGTATTGGGTCTGGACAGGGTGGAGTTAGCTTTCCCCATAGCAGCCCTCATAGTGCTATGCTTTGCATTGGTAGCTGTATTGGTGTGCTCTATTGGTAGCTAGAAGGGCGTTGATAACACACCAATGTGTTGGCCGCTGCTGAGCAGTGCTCGCACAGCATCAAGGCTGTCTCTCCAACCTCTTCTCCAAAGGCCAGTGGGCTGGGGGTGGGCAAGAGATTTTGAGGAAACATAGGTGATACAGCTGACTCAAACTAATTAAAGGGATATCCCATGCTGTATGATGTTGTGTTCAGCAATAAAGGCTAAGAGCAAGGAGGAGGGAGGGGTACATTCATTATTAAAGCATTTGTCTTCAGAAGCAATCACTCCGCATATTGAGGCCCTGTTTCCCAGGAATTGGTTGGACATCTCCTGTCAATGGGAAGCAGAGAGTAAATCTTTTGGGTTTGCTTTGCTTCTGTGCATGGCCTTTACTTTTCTTCATTAAACTGCCTTTATCTCGACCCGTGAGTTTTTAATCTTATTTTCTCCCCCTGTTCTGCTGAGGAGGGGAAGTGAGAGAGCAGCTTGGTAGGCACCTGGCAGCCAGCCAAGGTCAACCCACCACAGTCTTTTTTGGTGCCCAACATCAGGGCTCTAGAGGAGTTTGAGATAAGGACGGTAATCTGGAGAGGTAAAGGTCAAAACATGGACTGGACATTGCCAGAGAGCAGACTAAGTGTGGGGAATTTTTGTTGTGAAGGGAAAAGGGGTGGATTCTGTGTAAATTGACGACTTTTGTCAGTGTTTTGATGATGTTATTTTGACTTTGGCTTGGGGAAGTCTTTTTGTTGATGTAAGTGAATTTTCTATCGCGCATGCTTATTTTAATGGTAATTCTTAAATATGTGATTAACAGAAGCAAGGAGTGGAATATATTTGGTTTATGTGGCAAGGTTTTGGTAGCAGGAGTGGGCTGCAGGGGTGGCTTCTACGAGGAGACACTAGGAGCTGCTTCCACATCAGATAGAGGCAGTTCCTGATGGCTCCAAGACAGACCCACTGGCCAAAGCTGAGCCTGTCGGTGACAGCGGTGGTGCTTCTGTGATAACATATTTAACAAAGGGTAAAAACCACTGTGCAGCAGCTGCGAGGGAAAGAGTGAGAAAATGTGGGAGAAACAACCCTGCAGACACCAAGGTCAGTAAGAAAGGAGGGGCAGAAGTTGCTCCAGGCACCAGAGCAGATTCCCCTGCAGCCCATGGTGAAGACTTTGGTGAGGCAGGCTGTCCCCCTGCAGCCCATGGAGGTTAACAGTGGAGCAGATATCCACACGCAGCCTGTGGAGGACCCCATGCTGGAGCAGGTGGATGTGCCCTGAAGGATGCTGCAGCCTGTGGAGACCCTACTCAGGAACAGGCTCCTGGCAGGAGCTGTGGCGCATGGAGAAGAGTCCACATAGGAGCAGGTCTTCTGGCAGGCCCTGTGACCCCATGAGGGACACATGCTGGAGCAGTCCATTCTTGAAGGACTGTAGTCCATTGAACGGATCCATGCTGGAGCAGTTCTCAAAGAACTGCAGCCTGAGGGAAGGACTCAAATTGGAAAAATTAATGACGGACTGTATCCCATGGGACAGATCCCATGCTGGAGTGGGGAAGAGCGTTAGGAGGAAGGAGCGGCAGAGAGGAAGTGTTACTGACTGACTGCAACCCCCATTCCCCCTGCACCACTGATAGGGAGGAGGTAGAAGAGCCAGGAGTGAAGCTGAGTTTGGGAAGAAGAGGTGGAGGGAAGGCAGGTTTAATTTTGCTTTTACTTCTCATTATCCTGCTCTGTTATTAATTGGCAATAAATTAAATTAATTTCCCCAAGCTGAATGTTTTGCCCATGACATGATCTCCTTGTCCTTATCTCAACCCACAACCTTTTGGTCATTACTTCTCCAACTGTCCTGCTGAGAAGTGTGAGTGATAGAGCAGCTTGGTGGGCATCTGGTGGCCATCCAAGTTCAACCCGCCACATACATAGAGGTGACACAAACAGCAGCTCTTTTTATATATTCAAAGAGAGAAACAGCGGGGAAAATAACATTAGTAAGACATTCAAATAAGGTTTTTCATGTAAAAATTCAAAGCCCATGAAATCTCAAAACTAAATTTGAACAGCAAACTTTAATCCTGTTCTCTGCCTGCCTACTAAAGATAGATTGATTAAACTCTTTGGTCGTACAAAATACTGAAATAAAGAGGTAAGTCCAGGGCTGGGCTGCAGCTTTGGAGCCCAACTTTGAAATTAGATTTCCCCTGGCAGGCTGAATATATTCCTCCTAAAGTTATGTTTCACTGTTGTGTGTCCCTTTGAAAAGAAGATGCTTCTTGCTTAGAGCTGGAAAAGTTGAGGATTTGCATAAAGCACTGCTTTTGAATAATTTTAATTCTACTGTTCAATCACTGAGTTTTATGGCAGTGAGGACAATTAGATGTTTGTGTGTGCGTATACATGCACAAACATTTTGGGTGCAAAGAACAACGATGGACATTCTTGTAGCTTTACAAAATCCAGGTAAGCTATTGAATAGTTGTTATTCTGGAATAAGAGTGCTGGAATATTATTAGTGGGAGAAAAATGCTGTTGGTAATTGTGTCTTTACAAAAGACTATAACCTTCAAGATACACACCGGAGAACAGATACTTAAATAAAGATAGGACCTGCTTTTGCCTTGATGCGATGGGTGAAATATCTATTGACAAAAAGAGACCTTGATCCAAGGAAATGATGCTTCTTTAGACTTGTTTTTGGTCAGTAGTTAAGACATTAGAGAAAACTTAATTTTCTAAGAAAAGAAAATTAGTTAAATCTAATTTGCTTCAGCCTCAGTAAAATGCTTGATCTGACTGCTATAAGGAAAATTATCAGGTTTCCTTAAGAAAGAGAAGCTAGAGGTTAGCAGAATAATTGCAGACTCAGGTTTTCACACAGAATACCAGATGAGCTCATACCAGTTATTGATGCCACAAACTTAAGAAGGGTTGTCACTTCAAAAGAAAACTGGGCTAGCATTCAGGAGGAAATTGGTGACCTTGAGAAGTGAGGGAACTGAAGCAGTAAAGTACTCAGTAGTGCAAAACAGGACTCTATGTAGAAATCCTGAGCCCCTAAAGATGTAATTTGATTTGTTTATGAAATTAGTTATTTGGTATGTTGCCTGCAATAGGTTGTAATGAGTCTGAGGCCTGGTTTGGCACTCCTAAGCAGTCCTTTCCCTACTTACAGGCTCTGTTTAACCAGCACAGTCCCAAGCACGGATAAGTAAAGCTACTAAACACTGGAGAGGCTTATGTTGGTGTTTTAGAGAGGGACTCACTTCTACAAGTGCACACGAAAGCTCTGTGAGTTTACATTCAAGGTAGTGGCAGCAGAGAAACACGTAATATCAACAACTTTTGGCTGGGAAAAGGCCAAATGTCTAGTCTAGGCTGAACATTGAGGTTTTGGACTATTTGATTGTGGTGTGATTGTCCACTGGCCAGCCTCTACAGGGAAATGAGATAGGAAAAGGTGATTTAGTGTTGACTCTAATGGTATCCTTTTATACTCGGTATCTCTGCTGGGTAGAGTTCTTGTTTATTTCAGTTCTGCAACTGGGTAAAGCAGGAGGGTTTCTGGGGTCACAGTTGGTTCTTCATGCCTGCTTTTTCCCCTGACAGGAGGAAGAAAACCATCCATGAGGGCAGCGGGAGACATGCTGGTTCCAGTCTGAGTTGCCTTGCTGGTATTTCCGCAGGAGGATGTAGCGATGGCCTCCCAGAGCATGGCAGTTGGACAGGGGGCACCTGATGGAGGTCAGAGGCTTTTGCGGCTCTCCAGATTTTGGCTTTGGTAGCCTGTCACTTGATTTGAAGAAGCATTTCTGGGCAATAAGCATATGCAGTTTTGGGTCCAGCTGGCAGGTTTCTGTAGCACAAACACAGCCAGTGCTGCTCGCAGTCCCAACTCTCCAACTCCTCATTTTGGTTTTTTTACTCATTGGGCTTCTGCAGACCCAGTCAGACAACGCATCTCACCATGTTCTGACATGCCTCTGTCACTGCATTTCACATAGGGCTGCCTCTGCTCTCAGTTCTGCCACTTCAAACATCCGGACTCATAACAAAAAACTACCATTTTCTCCTTGAAGCTTTCTTAATTAGACCAAGTATCAATTAATATCATGGTCATGCTATGGAGGATTGCAAGTTTCTTTTAATGTTCAGTTCAAAGATGACACTCACTCTTTTTTCCTATGACAGAGAACATTTTTTACATAAGACAGTGGCAGGGAACACTTGTCCAGACGTAGCCTAATTTCCTTTCTCCTTGAGAAATATTTGGGCAGAAAATTGTCATTAGTTTCTATTTTGCTATCTGTTTCTTTTATCTTCAATCCGCTTGAGGTTACAAACTCCAAATGAAAGCATTGCTGAATTAATATGCTCTTCTAGAATCTGTGATTCTGTGATTCACTGCTATTTTTTTCTACAGTTCATTTCTCACGTGGCATACAAAAGAGTGTGAACATTTAGGTTTGGCTGAACAAAAGAATGTATGCAAAGATGGTAAATATTTGCATATATACATATATATGTGTGTGTGTGTATATATATATATGGACACTTTTCTGTGCAATTTTAAAAGCTGGAAGCTTGCATTCACTTTTAGCCCTAGTATCATGTCTACTCACCTCATTTAAAGATGCAGCTGTTGCTTCACCTGGACACCGCAGCACTGCCTGTTGAAGATGCACTCCTGCTCCTGGTCCTTCTGGAGCACGGCTCCCATGTGCTCACTTGGGCTTCCTGGAGGAGAGAGCCCTTGGCAGCATCCCTACATAATCCCTGGGTTATCTGCCCAGAACATCACTCTGTCCGTTGCACTGTGTTTGCATCTTTGCATGTGAGATCAGTTCCTTCAGTTTCTTCTGCTGTCTTCCTTCTGCACATGGGTAAGGACCATCCCTGCTCGTTTTAGAATCAGGAGGAGATTTATTGCTTTACATGCTTTGCTCTACGGAAATAGATATTTGTTTTATTCCACTGTAAAAGTCATTCATGAACAGGGATGAAATACGATCTTAATCTTTATTCAGGCAGAGCTCAAAAACACAGCAACAGATTTGTTGTTATCCCTTTCAGAAAGCAAGGGCTGAGAAGCAGCAGGACTGAGTTATGGATCATGTTTCCTATGCTGAAATGCTATTCCCGAGAGTGAGGTTCAGTGGGTTAGCACGGTTTTGATGATGCTACAGTCACACTTTCTCAATCTATACTGCAGTTTCTGATCTTCATGCTCTCTCAGACATATTTCACAAGGTAGCAGAGTGATCAGGTCCTAGGAATGATGTAACACATCAGACCAACAGAAAGAAATGAGTGCTCTGTCTTTTAAAGCAGTATACGCCAGCAGAATTAAGTCTCAAGTACTCCATAGTGCTGTCACACCTTTATTTTAACCCCTTTGTGTAATTTAATTCTGTGGAAAGAGGGATCAGACCCTGTGAAACTATTAACCCTTCCAAGGACAGACTGGAGTCTTAGAACGAATTACTGTGGTTATAAACAAGGAAATCCTTTGCCTCCCTCCCCTCATTCTGGGACTCTGAAGCTGGGCATAAAGAAAAAGACCTGAAGGATCAGGGGACCCATGTTGTTTTGGAAGAGGGAGGATGCCTCTGCCATGCTTCAGGAGCCAACTGAATTTGGATCATAAACTTCTGAACTGAATCAGAGTCGTATTTTCTGAATTGGTACCCTACCTTCTGCCAACCACAGACCTTTCTGTTAAGTTTGCTACTTTAATGTGATATTATTAATGAGACGATATTTATTTTAGTGTTTTCTGTCTGGATTTCTTCATATGCTTCTCTTGGTACAGCATCTTTGGCTCCCACTTGCCTTTTGTGCTCAGATAAACGTCACATTAACCTTCAGAAGTGTACCTGCTGGCTGTGGCGCCTGTGTGGTAAGAGCAGCTCTGATGCTACTGCACGTTCTGGCTTGTTTATCAAGCCCTTAACTCACAGAAGCTGATATAGTGTCAGCTCATCTGCAGTTGATTGAAAAGACCACCTGACAGAGAGGAAGAAAAGAGAGGAAGAAAACACCCCATTCTTTTCCTACTGAGGCCTGCTGGATGTTTTATATCTTTGCCGTACTTTAAAGGGCAGTTCACAGGATAGTTTCTTCTTTGTGTAACATTGAAGAAGAGGTATCTTGTTGTTCCTTTCTTTGCTTCTTCTTAAAATTGAATGTTTCCCTCCCTTTCTTGTTGTAGTGTCAAAAATCACCCAGACCTTTTCAATTCTTTCTGCCGTGAACTAAAATCACAAAGACCCAACTGATGAGGAAGTCTTCAACAGTAGTGTGGTTTTTGATATAAGCACTGTTCACAAGGAGGGGGTTTAGGAGCTCCTGGGATAGCAATTAATGCTTTAGAATCACTTGACAAAACATCCCTTAATTTATAGAGAAAAGTCTTTCTGCAGAGAACTGGAGAAAGAATTCCTCTTTCACTGGGGGTGACAAAGAAGTAAGGTTTCACATTAAAAAAAAAAAAAAATCAGTGCAAAAAGCAGACTCAGCTCTGGCTATCGTTTAATGCATTTTCAGGCTGACAAGATTGTGTACCTACCCATCCTATCCTTTCAACCCTTGAAACAAAGGAAACTGGATTAAAAATAGTCTAGTAAATAGTGGTATACCTCATTTGCACTTTTCAGATCTTCAGAGAGCTTTCTTTGTGTATACAGACTCTGGGATGGACAGTCCTATGGGTGACCACCAAAGTCAAAACCAGTACTCACTTTCATCCTGTTGTATATACTGAAAGAGCTGCTACATATTAGCCTCTGAAATGGATTTCATAAAGCAAGTTCAGAATGTTAGCTGGAAGCATGTATACTCTTAAATCAAAGTTCCCTGAACTCATGCTTTCTGAAGCATCAAATGATGAGAAAATTACAACAGAGAAGGACAGGTAATAAAACAACTGTTCCCTCAAAATCCAGGCCAAGGCCTTATGTTAATTCGGTACTCACCAACCCATTTTTGTAACAACTTTCACAAAACTGAATGGAGAGGCGTGATTAAATAGCACATCTGGCCCTGAAATATTATTTCTTGGTGTTATAACTTGAAAAAGGTTGACAGCTACAAATGGCAATTTTGGTACAGTTACTGTGCAATAAATTCTGCTCCTGTGTCAGCACCCGCTGGGCAGGGAAAGGGGAGGAGACTGAACTGAGCCTTCATCTCATTCACACAGCCTGATTATACATGAGCTTCAATCCAGCTCTCATTCCACTTTATATTTTCATCTCCGTTCAGTTTCCAGTGAAGGGTTCCTGTTCTTGAGAAAAAAGGAGGGCATGATTAGGTAGGAGAGTGAAATGTGTTTGGTTACAAAAAGCAGTATCATCTCTCCCCTAAATCTGATTAGTTATTGTTCCCTTAAGTAGCACTAACTATGCTCATGTGCTTTGCAGTCCAAGCCATAATGCATAGACACTGGCCAAATGCCAGTGCAGCAGCCCACTGATGCCATGCATAGAAGACAGAGCCTGAAAAGGCTCCAGGGCAGATCCTCTGGGGAGGCTGAAGCTTTGGCCCACATTTCCCAGGAATTCTCTTTCTGAGGTTTCTTAATGGCCCGGTTCCCTGCCAGCTCACACTCATTCTGTTGGCCAATCGGTGCAATGTGGGAAAGGAGCCTAAACTCTTGCGTCTTAAAATCTGTCGTGTCCGGATTAATTAATTTGGTCAGTGGGACTTTCTACAGTAGAGGAATGTAAGCATAACTATGATTATGCTTATATTGTGGTGACTTTATGCAAGTTTCTGTATGCCCAATTCATTTATTCTGAACTGGCTTTGTATGCCATAGCAGACACCTTTGGGATTTTCATTCAACACTGCTCTATGTGAATGTTTCACATTTTACATGTTTCCCCATGTTAATCATCACCAGTAACATGAAACTGAGAGGACAAGGATCGAAAGGACAAAGGACACTCTCTAAGTACTGTATGCCAGTTTGGACAGAGCCTTTAGATGAAGGCAGTCAGCTCCCCAGGAAGCCTCTTTCCCTGCCAAGAAGAAAACAGGGGGCTGAAGCTTTGGTGCTCCTCAATCAATTGAGAGCTTCATTGGGTTAAGTAAGAGGTGAAATGTAGAACAGCAACAACTGTGAGAGAGGGAGCGAGTACCCCAGACTGCAGGAGTTATGGGCCAGCTGGAATCATCTAAGGTTCCCCTCACCCTTCAGGAAGCCACCATGAGTCCTACAAAAAAGCCTTCTCCCTCCCCAGGGAGACCTGAGAGCAACATTGAGCATGACAGGAACATACATTTGATGCTTTTTGAGTCTCACCATACATTTTGGCCTTAGCAGGTGAGGAGGGAGCTGTGAACAGACAGATGAGGGACTTTTCTAAGGGATACTAGCATAACAAAAAAAGGAGTCATGGGACCATAAAGGATATTGCAGAGTGGTCAAATACTAGGTATTATCATGGCTTTGAGGTATATTATCTAAGACATCAGAGACTTTGTTGACATTGTCTCTTCTTAAAGTTTAATTTCTTCCTTTGTCTGCTATTGCGTTGCTGTCAGCTTACGTCATTAAATCACTGGAGGGGTGTCCGGTCTCGCAGGCTTCTATCAGATATCTGACGCAAAATGGAGGCTGCCTCATGTTCATTATTAGTAACTGCGTAAAGCAAACGGTGGCACACGTAAACTGCTTTGATAGAACTAACTTAAAATACTCAAACACCGAAATGTAAGTACATTTGGTTATTTTTTTGTGAAGATATTTGCAGTGCTCAAAGACATTCTTTGTGGGCAATTCATAAGCTTGAGATTGCCTGACAAGTTACTCTATATCCAGAGGTTATTTTACTGGGCAGCAATTCCTACAGGAAGTGAATCATGAACAGATAGACCATGTTTGGAAATTTTGGTCCAGGGCCTTTAAAAATGAATGTGCAAGTCAAAAATGTAAATAGTTTGCATTTGTATAAACTTCAAAACAAAAATTTTGTGTTATATGCATAAACATGGGCATCATGTATGCAAACTAAACTCCAGTATGGACATCTCTAAAAATGAACTTAAGCAATATAGTGATAAGGACAGTTACTTACAGCCATCAAATCAGTTAATAATCTAAAAAACATGCTGTGAGCATCGCTAAAGTCAGATGAGATATCATTCTGCCCCAAATGGGCATACATGAGAAAGTTCATGTATGAACTACATGAGAAAGTTCATAAAAATCCAGCTTTCACTTGTCCTAATTTAGTCATTACTTATTTAGTAATGTAATATTACCAGTTGAGAATGAGCAAAATTAAGAAAAGTGAGGATTAAATAGACAGGAATATCTGCTTATTTAATTGAGACAGAAGCATGTCGTGATAGTTCTCTTCTGAAATAAGCTGACAGTGAACACCAGTATGTCACAACATACCACAGATTGATTTCAGTTCAGACAACCTCAGACATAATGATTAGTAAAGATGATGGTTAATGCCGCAATTTGCATACCGTGGATTAATGCTTAACCTGAGCAATTACCGTAAGTAAGCCATGCATCTCTCTCCTACATTCCTTCATCTGCAGATATTCACGCACCACTTTAAACTGGTCCCCGGTGTGCAATACTCACTGCCATGATCAGCAATATGAAATGAAATGTTAAATCCAAAAGCAAAGAATCAGCACTGGTTTTATGAATTTAGCATTCAAATCAAGCAATTTAAGTTATCAAAGTCTGAACGGAAAACACTCTGTAATTATTTATATATCCATGTGAAACTTGCTGTTGTTGCAAAACAGCTAGATATTTTGACAACCAGTGAATATTAGTAATTTGAAAACCACTACGCAACCTCGGGTTTTGCAGTTAATAATTTGAATTCTGACAGGGAGAGAGGCAATATTCTTGAGTTTCTTTAAGACTTAAAAAAGTTCAGGTTTGATTCTTATCACTTTATTGTGAAAGAACTGTGGAAATATATATTCTAAGAAAACCAAAACAGATTTGTAGGAAGCATCAGTGGTACAGGATATGTAATGATGGTGTACCATCCACATATCTGATTGAAAAATATATTTTGAAGCTTTTTTACTTTTTTTTTTACTGGTTGCAGTGGTAGGTGATAACTGCTATGTGTGAAAAACCTAACAGATTCTTGAACTTTGAAGATCTAAGCCTGAAGATATTTAGTATTTTAAATCGCCGTCTTAACATTTTTTTGTGAGGTTTGGAGAGATCCGTTTAAGGGTTTTCTGGTAACATATGGAGTTCTCTAGCTGTCATTTTGGGGTGCATGCACTTTTTGTAGTTACAATCAGCCACCGGGGTCTATAATATCTATCATCCTAGAATTTCTATCTTTATTCCAAAGAATCTGTAGTAGTTTATATACTGGGAAAAGTATGGGCCCAGGTGTATGGTTACAAAAATTCAAAGATCCTAAAGCCCTTTCTGTGCTATTTACACGTTACAAACTCATGAATCTTTTAGATATGACTGGCCTCTTGTTGAAACTAAATATTTACACTTTAAATGTTACCTCTGAAATGCATTAAGTACCATATTTTCAGAGACATCATATATTCCAGAAAGGTATTCTTTAGATAACACCATTTCTTTCTGCAACATCTTACTCTGGGGTAGGGAGTCTCAAAAGGATAAGAAAGCATCAAAATGTTGATCTTCTGCATTCAGCTAACTTTGCATCAGGATATATAATCTATTTCAGGGATTAAGGCCCACACTTGAGCTGTTCTTTTAGAAGTCAGAGGAAACATCTCCTTTTCTTGTGACTTTTATTGTGATGAGACCAGTGTTTAGCAGGATCTGTATTTATGGGGTAGAAGTCTCGATGCAGACCTGACACAACATCAGTGGTTCTGTCTGATAAACTGTGGACCATTCTTGCTCAATGATACTACTGCCAGAGGATCTCCTTGAAACTCCTGTATCTTTCTCCTTAGAAAAGCTGTGGTCAATACATCTTACTATGCATCTCTCTTCCCACTGCCAATTTACAGCATCTAACTTCATGTTTCAGCCTTCTCACTCATCCTATCTGTGAAAGTTCAATGAGCTCTAGCAAAACCAGCAGACAGGAAAAAAAAAAAGAGCTTGCTCTCTGTATCCAGTACAACATTATGAATGAGCATGAAATATCCCTGCCTTCAGAGAACTTAGCACATGCTTTTGTACCCACTCTGAGGAAGTTCTTCGTACATAGAGACCGGCAATTTAAAAGAAAAAGCACTCAGACTCTCCATTGCCTGAAACACTGTTTCCTTTATGAACCATCACTGGTGTTCTCTTTCAAATCTGTAGTTCCTAACCCATAGTAAAAGTGAAAGAAAATTAAGTTTAATTTAAAATGTATCAATTTTTGTCCACCTGATGTGGGTATTGAAATAATTGTTCTTTTGCAACAACAAAAAAAGCCAAAGTTGTGAGTCCGTGTTTCCACTTTGAAGATATTGTTTTCCTCCCTCTGAAGGAAAACAAGCCCTTGCAGGTCCTTCAATGATTATACGGAGATATGCTGTTTAATTTTGCACACAGCGTAAACACAGCTTGTAAGCCAGTACTAAATAGATATGGATTTAAAGGAGGTGTTTGAAAGACTTTACTCTGTTCACTACCGTAACGTGGCGTAGTCAGCCTCAGTTCGGAAGATAACTTGCTATTGTCACAATGTTTGGAGTTAGAATAGAGTTGACTCCAATTGCAAGAATGAAATTGATTTTGGAATATACTACAGAGGTATGGTTTATTCTGTCAAAAATGGTCACACACTGAGAAACTGCTGACTGTGATGTCATGTATGCTCCTCTCCTTCTTTCGTTCTTTCTTTCTTTGATAAAAGAGTCTTGGCAGTTTTCCTAACTAGCATTTTCTTCTCAAAACATCTTCTGCTGTAAGGAAGATTGTATACTGCAGTCCAACTCACAGATTTATGATGCTTGGAAAAAGCAGAATGCCCTGAAACATTTGAGAACTATTTATTTACTTGTTTACTTATTTATTTTTGATGCTCACATAATTAAGCCTGCCATGATTAATTTTAATGTGATGGATTGCAAAGATAAAAGTGTAACACACTTTGTGCCCATTCATTGCACTTGCAAATGTAGCACAGATCTTATTGTCTGTGCTGCACTTTCACTGATATAAGAGTATGCTTAGAGAATTTAGGAATCAGTCATCTGAAGCCTGTAGAAACATGATCAAGTTTGGTGTTGACTGTGCAGGCTTTTCTTTCCTGTTTTGTCTTGTTTTTGAAACCAGAGCCATAACTATGACAGAAGCTGGTTCTTTTGCCCTATTGTGTCCATGATTTAACTCTCATCAGTAAGATCAGGAAAAAAGCTAGGCTGACTCTTCTTCCCAAAAAGGGCTTTTGATATCTTTTTTTTTTTTTTTTTTTTTTAAATGTCAATCTGTGCACATTTTCTTCTGTAGAACATTGTCTTGGTTGCATCTAAACAGGTTGTGTCCTGTCTTCTGGTGACTCACACATTCTTTTTAAAAAAAAATTAAAGCAAACAAAACAAACATGGTCATTTCAAATCCTCAGTTAAAAAAAGGTTGCTTGGAACTGATCGTCTCCAGAGCAACTTGGACATCAGTTCCTAAACTGTTAACTTCAGTGATGATCACTCAGGGGTCTGGATATAAGCATCTTATCCAGTTTATTTAACACTGAACAGTCAGGTTGAAATAAGTAACTTAAATTTAACCAATTTCATATTTTACTCTATTCACATGTATTCACCTAGGCAGAGTTCTTAAACCTTTTCTGTAGAGTGAAACACAAGTCATTAAGGATCATTTTAAGGACACACTCTCCCTTTGTAAGGCTATATGGACTATTTTTACATTCTGATCATCACCACAGTATATCCCTGGGGCAATTAGTTTACTTACATAAAATAAATGTGATTTAACATTAGGAAGGAGAAGGCATGCTACACTGGCTGGCCAGCCCAAGTAACTTGGTAATTTTTATATTGACTTCATAGAGATCAGTTTGAAACTCATATTCAAGCTTCTATCAAATATTACTGAATTGTTAAGTACTGGAGTTACCATTCAGAAAACAATGCGACTAGTTATTAATCACTGATGTTCTGGAGGTCTTCAGACAAGTCTCTTCACATCTTGCTCTCTTTCTATCCATTGCCTTCGACAAGGACTGTATTGTACAACAGGGTCCTCAAATTAGCAGGGGTTTCTTGGCAGAACTGTGAAATAATGTTTTAAATGGCTTGGATTTCCAAACCACTGTTAGTTTGTAAGGAAGATAATGGTAGTTTTGCTTAAATAGGGTAGTATATTGCTTGGCGGTAAGGAGTGCAGTTCAAGTTAATATTAAATTTTACTCCTACCCTATACAGACTGGCTGTTTTTTCCTACATGAATTCAGTAATGTTTGCCATTATGCATTTGAAAAAATAAAATTCATCTGTATTATGGGCACCTGAAGTAGCCAATGGGATTACATAGTGCAAGAGTCATTTTCTGTAATGTTTGAATTTGGTTAGAGACAAAAACATACTCCTCTTAGTCCTAAAGAAACTGAAGAATACTAATGAAAAGATAATGGACAATGTCAGGTGTCAATCAGTTAAAAACTATGAAGACACTTAAATGCCAAAGTTTACTCATCTTTTGGAGAGAAGTTGGAGATGTATCTCAGCAACAACAAAAGGGAGAGGCAGTGTCTCTGTGACATCATCACTGTATGTGACATCAACAATTCATCTTTCTCTTGTAAAAATGCATGTTACTGATAGCTCATAAATTCAGATAATCTCTCACTGGGACAATGTTTCTTCTATAAGTGGAAGGTAGATGACAAAGCCATTTATTTTGGTGCTGTAGGTGGACCAGAACAACAGTTTATTAAAGTACATGGTAGGTAATGGTAATTGTTTTTTATACTCCAGTCCAAAATTATGCAAGCAGTTTAAGAATTCTTCTTTTTTGCCTCTTTTTTTTTGGCCTTTATTCTGTGATTTTTTTGGTGTGCTCTTAGGCAAAAGTATGGTGAAGGCGGCATAGACACAATCAGAAGCTTTTGAAACCACTTGGTTATTCCTTCATGAATATGTTAATGTCCTGCTATTCTCAGGTCAAATATGGTTAATCCTTAATTCTAAAAAGATAATTTTCCTGTTCTCATAGCAGAAATATGTATTTAATATGATTTTTAAAATCTATGTCCGTAAAAACCTAATTTCTTTTTAATATATTTTCATGTGTCCTACAAGGCAACCAAATAAACATGGGAATATTATCAGTTTGAAGTCAAAGCTGTTAAAAATTGGAGTACAATAAACTAAAGATGCCTTAGATCTGTAACCTATAGGATACTCTTAGCCTTTAACAATGGTTTGTTCTGAGTCCCTGATATTGAGCAGAGGCTGAAACCTGGTACATAATCTGAACCTATCGTTTTCTGTTTTCTCTGAAATCAAAACCTAAACCAAATGCTATCTGCATACTTAGCTAAGAAGGCCCTACAAGAAACAGGACCTAAATACTTGCAAGGAACCCAAGGGATCAGCAGTACTCAACAGCATCCAGCAGTATCTTGAGAAACCTTTTTTCCTGAACGCTTGCCCCCTTGCTCAGAGATATCCCAAAGCAGAAAGAAGCCTGGTGACTTCCATTGCTCATTTCGAGGGCAATTTCTGACCTCTGTCTTATTATCTAAACTCTGAACTAATTCTAGAATTATATCCATGTATCCAGTCTTAAATATGAGATTTAATACACCAGACTTAACTTGGTTTGGTGACTCTTGCTGAAACAAGATCCCAGTTAAGTATAGCAGTTTTGTAGAATACATAACAAAACCTCTGTAACACACGGAGCTTAAGGAGATAAATTATTCACCCTGTGGTTTTTGAATCTTTAACTAGCTCTTGCCTTCATTATAGCTGGCAGAACTGCCTGCGCAGCGAAAGAAAGCATAAAGAATCAGCCACAAATGACAGCAGCAGCACAGTTCTTTACTTCATAGGACCTGCAGCACTGAGCATTAAGCTGGGATCTTTGCTTCTGACATACAACCAGTAGCCCTAACTCTAACCTTAATTATAGCCCAGGGTTCCATCTCTTCAGAAAATATGTATATAAGGCATGGGATTTAAAAGGATACCTTACCTCTTCCTACTCTGAGGCCCATTAGCATACAGCGAAGAGGGTACTTTATATTTTATATTACCCTGTCCTAATTCTTAGTGTAGTTAAATGCAGGGGAGCTATCCCACCAATGAGAGAACTCATCACATACTGGCCATAGCTGACACTAAACCTCTGAGCATCTACACTTTTCAGCCTGTGGATGAGCAAATCCTGACACCATTCCTAACTTTAATCTTTCTATTCTAGCCAGGGCAATCGAGTTGGTGTAAAACTGACTTTTTCAGGCTTTAGATTCCCAACTCCTAAAATTCAAGAGAAAGACGAACCAGGTTGACCCTATTTTCTCTTCTTGGGGACAGGCATGTCGCACATAAAAATTTAAGATGCGCTTGTTTTCTCTTTTATTTTCAGACATACTGACTGCACAAAATTATTTTAAAAATATTTTAAAGCCACCCATAATTTGCAGACACAAAGTACCTGCTACTGCATCATGGTGCCTACCTGCTGGGCACTGCAGCATGCATGTTGTACCTGCCTAATACAGGTAGCCAAAATATGTCTTTTGCACAGGTACACTGGCAAAGTGCTCAATGAAAGAGCCCATCATTGAAAGCCACTGATGTTGCAAAATCTGTCATTGTAAAGAGTTTTTTGCAGCGATGACTTACAGTAGATAAGACAGCTTAGACTATGCTAAGTTGATCCGGTGTTCAGCAATAGCTAAATTCATTACATCCTAAAATATTCATCCTGTACCCTGATGTCTCTGATCGCTCCTCTTATGCCACAGTCCATGTGAGAGGACATGAAAAAGACAGATTGGAGATCTGAATGTTAATGAGAAAGTTAGTGCAGAGGTAGCAAAAAGGACTCCTAAAGTAGAGCCCAGCAATCACCAGGAAGGAACTTTATTTCTTCTGATATATATTTTGCCTGCCACGCAGTAATGTTGAGGGTAAATTGATTGATGTTTTAAAGTGCTTTCCATTCCTTTGATGGAAGTTGCTATGGAAATGGAAAGCATACTTATTAGATATTTGCCGTCACTTTTTGTTAAATCTAATTCTTCTAGGTTCTCTTTATCTCAGAGTGTCGCTGCACTCTTCAGCATCTGATGTTGTTAGCAGACCCACAACAGGAGCTCTCCTATGCTGTTCTGTGTACTCGCTTTCCATTCTAGGCATTTTAGCCCAATTTCTAAATGGCAGAGCTATAAACTCAGAGTCATTTGCAGCATTGGAGAAATCTCTGGCAGTCACCCTAGGGATTTTCATAATAATGTATTAAGCAGTTCAAAGGTTGAAAGGACACTCAATCAACTGTTATTTTAAATATTTATATCTATTACACTACGTATAATAGTATGTAAATGTAGTTAAAGTATTAGTCTCTTGTAACAACTGCTTTCAGAGATGCCATGTCAAGGCATTTGGGGCCCTGGAGACATGTGCATACAAATATACATATAACACCTTTTTAGTCCTTCAGAACTTTATTTTGCTGTTACCTTTGCAGGACTGTCTTTCCTTTTCCTGAATTATGAAAGCAGCACTTGACAGAAGAGAGTAAGGCATCCATTTTTGTTCCTGTTTGACGCTACTTACATGCAGGCATTCTCCTTGTTCTAGTTATATCTTTTGATTCTTTTTCAATTCTTTTCTGTACTGGAGAGAAGAAAACCATAATTTAATCATCTAGAATGATGAAAGGGTTTGTTAGCTTTTTTCCCCCATATTATTTAATGTGTCTTCAAGGGAGAAGTTCTTCCATAATGCCACCAAGAACAACAATAAAGTAGGATTTTTTAAAAAAGAAGTCTCACTCTTTAATAGGGTCTAGCTTACCTCTCAGAGGCACAAAACCGAATAGTTTCTCAACATACCTATGGACATGTATGGAGAATAGCCTTCCAGGAACACATGAGAGAGGAGATGAAACTTCACTGGGAAAATATCTCCCCAAAACATGAGTGCCTATGTTAAGCTTGAACCACTTGTTGCTCTGGAAGGGGCAAGCGTTGGCACGTACGAATCAAGAGCCCTCAGGACTTTCTTGCCCATCTGTTAAAAATCTTACTGTATAGTGGGGAAAATACAAGTGGTTTACTATCTCTGTTGCTGAGACTGGCAGTTTCTTAGCAGTAAAAGCAGAAAGAAATAAACCCATTCACAGTGAGGGGACAATATAATAAAAAGTGACCTTCATCTGTATTTAATTTTCTTTAAAACTTCAAGAGAAAAAGGAAAAGCTTGCAGCTGGGTTGTCACAAACACCCTGTAGGACTGTGTAAAGAAACGTGCTTTCAGGACGTATTTCTGCTTCCAGGTTTCTAAATACTTTAATATTTTTAAAAGGCATTCTAGTCTCTCATGGAATTGCATGGAGACTGCTAGAGCTGGACCACACTTTTCCATCCAGACAAAATTAATTTAAATCAGGTTGACTAATGTTTCTAAGGACTGGACAGTAATGCTGAAAAAATTTCCACAGTAGAAAAACAACTATCCTGCAGTTTTTGTTATAAATGTTTCTGGCATTATAAAAGTAATTTGGGAAGGAGCAAAGACATTGTCAGAGGGAAAAAAAATTCTTCCTAACAATTCAATACCATTTCCATTAAACCATGAAATACATAAGTGCATTGGGTTTTCTGGAGGATTGATCCTGAGCTGTAGTTAAGGGTCATCAGGGCAGTTCAGCTGAAAGGCGGGTTGGGGGGTGGGGGAAGAAGGGCTGTGGAAAGGTTACACAAAGTTTACTAAGTGCTTGCTTTGCCATCTGCTGAGCAGCTGTGAGATAATCCTTCTCCACATTTCTGAAAGATCTCCCTTTTTTTCTTTACAACCGATGCGAGACTAAAGTGGCTGAAGAAGCAGCTATGGTCAGCAGTTACACTTGGCAGTCTCACTGCTGCAGCCTGCATCTCAGTTCCTGCTGCTTCTTTTATCCTGTTTTTTTGAGGTGAAGTGAGGGCTGGGTGGGTGGAGACATCACTTTGCCTTCAGCCTTCTTTACACATACATACGTTTCCCATTTCATAACGCCTCTGGTGAAGACTCTCATCCTTCTTTTCTCTGACAATCTTTTAGAGGAACAGTAGGTCTACTTGGTCTACCATCAGCATCCATGAAATGGAAATGCACCATTTCGTCTTCCTGCATCTTCTACTCTGATGAAAATTTGGAGATGGCTGAACCAGAGGCCATCCCATCTTTCTTGCTGGAGCAGAGTTTCTCTTGTGGCCTTGACAACGCTTGATGTGTGCCCCACTGCTGCTCTGGTTATTCCTGGCTTATTCATAGCCAGAATGGCTTATTCTTGAATAAAAGCTGACAGCTGGGGTGCTCTGTAGAGCTCAGATATCTTGAGTGCTACTTAGTATGATTTAAGTGAAAAGACATTTTACACAGTGCAGAACCATGGCCTACATGAGACATATCCATGGGAAGGGCCAAAATAAAAAAAAAAATATTTATTTCTAAATTTGAGTGATTTCAGAGTAATTGTATGTAAGTGATATACAAAACAACAAAATTGTAAATAAATTCTGTTTGTGGCGATGGTAAAAAAGAAAAAAAAAGTGAAGAAAAAAATCCCCTCCTTTTCTCTGACATCATGAAGAAAACAAAGAGTTCTTCACAGCGAATGCTGTTACAGGCAAGATACTTTAGCAAGAAGTAACATATCCACTGTGCTGAAATATCCATTTCAGTACCAACAGATCGTTAAGAGTCATCCAGATTTATTTCACCAGTCTCTTTGCAGCATCAAAAGATGCTGAACAACACAAGTTTGAAAATTTAACTGTTGACATCTCTTTCAGGTATAACTAGTCTGTAAAAGATGATGGAAAGGCGTATGGCATTTATATGCTGAGGGTCAGTACACCACAATATCGTACTGCTGATTTTCAATTCCACTTGAGTTTCTCCATCATTTTGCCACAACTCCTTTGAAGTTTTGGGCTCTAGAAGCAAATACATCAAGCAAATGGCCCTAACTTTGTTCTTCAGTGAAGCTGTTAAAGTATAATAAACAACTTTGTTGGAGGTAAATCCTCACACGAATAAAAGATGTGAGCCAACATTATAAAAAGTGCGTGTGTAAAGGAACCCCGTAAAAGTTGAAATAAAAAAATGTGAGTATTAGTACTTTTTTCTTTTCATGAAGCATGATAGTGACTTTTTAAAATAAAATGAGATCTTTCAGGTGCAGTAAAGAGATTTTAAGAGTGCAATGTCAGAAGAGGAGACACTGGAGTAAAATGCTAGATGAAGCTCTGCTGCTGACGATACATCCATTTGTGTGTACATTTATTTGTTTGAGTCCCCCCGCTGGTAGTAATAAGAAAGTATTTAAGTGAGCAACATCAAGCATATCAATTAGTAAGTTGTATAGCTGGATTGTAGCAAGCAGGAAGTTAACGCTTCCAAAACAATAGCTGAACAATTGACAAAATATTTTAGACCAGAAAACTCCTTGGTTGGTGGTTCGTATTAAAGAAATAAGCAAACCCACACTACAAGGTGATATAATTGCATTTAACTTCAGAGGAGATACTTAAGCCAGGAACCTGTCTTTGTTAGCAGACAAGAGATGTGAACTATTCTTCAAAGGTCAATAGCAGTAAGGAGCACCTTTCCCGTAGCAATAACATTTCCCGCAAAATAGTTTTGTGGGGTTTTTTCTGCATCTCATACACTATTTGTCATCCAATGAATGGGAATATTGTTACATTTGGTTCTTTTTTTAGCAACATAGATGGTACTTTGAGGCAGAAAAGCAATAAAGGATTCCAGTAGCTGTGATTACTGGGCAAGGTTAGGGATGCTGTTGGCATTTCACCTGAGAGAGTACAATGAGCGAATGCCTTGCAAGTATCATTTTTACAAAAAGAACTGGGGATGTGCTTCGGGTCTCTATTTTTGTGGAGCTAAGTACACCCTTAAACAAATGATGAATGAAGTCAGGAGGCCATTCTAAATCATTCAGGATTTTCTTAGTGCAAATGTACTTTTTTCCTATATGTGCTGAAGGAGAGTTCTTCCTAAAGCGAGGACTTCTCACTACCCAGGTAGACATCTGCATTGATTCAGGAAGGTACTCTTCTTCACTTTCATCTTCCCCAGTAACTGTTTATACATGGTGCCTACAGAAGTTGCTCGAGGGTTTTTATCTTCCAAGTAGTATGTGCAGGAAATGGAGACCTATGAAAACATGGTCCTTCCTTTCCATCTCTCCTTTGGTAAGAAATATCGTTGTGCCACCCCTAACTGAAGGCTGTGTTTATCAAGTTTAGAAAAGCTCTAGATCAAACAAATTACTAACATAGACAGCTCTTAAATCTAACATACATTTTCCCAGAGCTTGCCCCTTTCTTTAAGCCAAGATATAGCAGAGCTCGCACTTCGGTGCAACCAGCCTGTCTTAAATATAATCTAGAAACTATCATGAGTAAAGCTTAGGGATTAAAAAGAGACTGAAACAAAATGTTAAATACTCATGATAAGGGAACTGTTTCTATATAACAGTTTAGGACCTAACCAAGAACTTGTTTAGAATGTTTATTGTATCCTCATCTACTTTTATCATCCTATTTGTGACATTCTCACCCCTATTATTTAGGTAGCAAAGCATCTCCTTGTCTCACAAACAGTATGCAATTAAAATTTATGTCTCACGGAAGTCACAGGTCTCTTAGTATGCCAAAATATTTTAGTATACTGGCTTCTATACTGCTGCTGAGAGATGTTAAAACTTGTATACCTACATAACCTAAATATTTATTATTTTTATAATCTTTTCAGGTATGGAATAAAATCAATCACAAATTTAGAAGCTGCTACAGAGGATCTCAGTTGAAACTCAGCATAACTACTATTTCATAACAAGATGTCTTGCTTATTCCTTGATTAACAAACTTGATTATTTCAGGAACTAATAGCCACTTAAACTCCACAGTGTTGGCCCACCTATTTCTGAATATTAAAAGTCTGACAGGGATAGAGGGAAGAGTTTTCCAGATATCTTCAATGTTTTTCACTGGGAAAAAATCTCATCCTTAGCACTTGTCTGAGACGGCTGCGCTGAGGCACCATGCCTTCTTAACACGCATTCAGGTATGGTATGCCCTTCCAAAGCCGTACTCAGAGATTCAAGCAGGACTGCATCCCATCACAGTAATTTCTTGTTTCCTGAAACATTTCCTCCAAAACATCACTTGTAAGATATAAAGCTGTGCTTTCACAGTATATCTCCTCCCTCTGTTCTGCACTTTACTCAGGTCTAACATAAACCTTTTATAATTTCACAGAGAAAAATAAATAACCAAAAAACTTCTGATCATTATATCACAGCAAATGCTGTTGTTATTTAGACGAAAAACATGTTCTCCTCTTCCGCTGTTGCATTCCTCGTTTTTTGTATGAAGTTACATAATGTTGGTGAAAAAACCAGTGCCAAGTCTATCAGCGTGGTATGCAAGCAGCAGCTAGACAAATGAAAGATTTCTGCTTATACTATGGCCAGGTTCCCTCTTAACCCTTTTTGTACAAATATTCAAAATCAGTTGCTTTGCTTTTACAAAAAGAGGGTCAAAGCTTTTTTTAATAATTGTTATTTATAATTTTCTTAAGAATTAAAAACACTTCATTGTGAAGAAAACTTAGTGTTGCAATGAGCTCTGATGGGACTGTGTACATACCAGCCAGTAACAAAATACGAATAGTCTTAGAGCATGAGCTATTCATAGTTATTGAAAAACAATGTCTATTACCAAGGAAAAAAAATCCATTTTAACTAATTCCTAAAAAGATGTTCTGGCAAACATAAATGTTCAGAGATGTATTTTATGACTACTGACCCAAAATTCAGCTATTCAAAGACAGTATTTACCTTTCTGTCTATTGCTATAAATACATGGTTTATGCAGATTCACTTGCAAAGAGCAGGAAATCCTCCCCGGCACTGGCCAGTAAGGATGGTCCAACTTGCGGGAGTCAAGTGAAAGGTATATGTACTGTTGAATGTCCTTCAACATGTAACTCTGATAAAAAAAAGGATTAAAACATGGCAGCTTTATGAAGTAACATTAAACCACAGTGTAATATGTGGGTTATACTCTGCTACACCTGCACATTACTGCAGCAGATGTCCCTGGCTTTATAACGTCTCAGACAGCAGCCTGTAGTGACAGGTCGTTAAACTGCCTCAATCAAGTTCCTTTTAATTTCTTACTCTAGATTTAAGAGACTATGTTAAGAAGTCCTTGGAGAAGAAGCTAATCAGACAGGTAAAAAATTTACCACAGTTTATATGAAAGCTTTGATTTATTCACTTTGCCCAAATCGAACTTTCTTCATCTGTTGTTATTAATAAAACAAAAGGAAAAACTCAACAAAAATAGCTAGTCAAGTACCTGTCATTGTGTATCCCTGTTTGCATTATTCTATATCTAGTTTTCTTTACACCATTTGTATTCAGAAGCACACAGTAAAATATGGCTTATTCTTTAATTTTCCTCAGGATGAGAAGAGCAAATAAAAAAAAATGAACAAAGAAATGTTGTGGGTTTGGCAGCTGCTACTGGTTTTAATTAGTTAATTTTTATGTATTTATTAATACCTGTCCATTTAAGAGAGCAAATGTAATTTTACTCTGATAATTTCACTTCTGGGGTCTCTAATCTAATATATGCAGGTCATATTCATCTTGTGACCTTTAACAATGAGCCAGTTTTATCTATGGATTCTGAATATAGTTTGCATTTAAAAGAATATCCTACACTGCCCGTCCTTTATTTGTAATTTTTCATAAATTAGCCTGTGGACTTTTACGTGAACAGAAATTTTGATTGAAGCCAAACCAAGTATTAGCGAAGGGAAATGTGTTTTGGCAAACAGTAATGACTTGTAACACTTGAAGTTTGTCTAAAGATATTATTTGTAGTAAATTAATTAGCAAAATTTTGCAGACTAAAACTGCGAAATACCAGGAAAACAAACAAACAAACAAACAAACAAACAAGAACAAAAAACACATCCTCCCATGAGCTTTTAACATCAGGCAATGATTCATCAGGTAAAAGAGTCTTATCTGGTCAGGTTCTACTCTGTCAGACGTCAGTCCCCAGCATCCTTACACAGCAATATTTACACAGCACCATTATGAAAGAGCCATTTCATTTACCCCTGCTCTCAGTTTTAGCAGCTTATGTTTGGGAATACTTGAATAAATAAAAAAGCATCTAGACATGCAATAGTCTGTACTGTAATGGCAAAGCACACAGGCTTGTTGATTCTGTTTGGGTAAGCATAAAATTTCTATGCTTATTCTTAGATTTGGAAAGTTTAGACCCCATATCTTTTAAAGGAAAAGTGTATAAATAGATGAAGATGATCCTTAAAAAACATTTTGCGGTCTAATTTTCCTTCTGCAGAACAGAGGAATGACTGATGATGTGTCCCCTCCGCCCCGCAGACTTTTTGTTGGGAGATGGTTATTTATAAATAAGTTCTGGCAGTGGTAGAAACCAATAGTCCCATAGTGTTAGTCCATTTGGGCAGTATTTAGTTCACAGTTTTCAAACCCCCACAAGGATTTGGGTACTAAGTGGGAGAGCAAATAGGGACACGCCTGCTGATGGTTATGGGCTTTCAGGATAGGGGAGAAAAAGACACTGATGGAAGAACCATTTTTTTTTTTTTTAAAGTGATACTGACTAGTGTTTTGCACTTTGCTAAATGTTTCAGAAAGATTTTTGGTTTTCAGAACTAAATGAAAGAATAAAGAGGAAAAGCTTTGCATTTACAAGTAACATTTAGATAAAGAAAAAAATATTGATATTGTAATTAAAATGTATTGCAGATAGTCGGGTTTTCTCTTTGTTGAACTTTAACATGCATATGAAGCTGTGATGCAACAGACTATATTGGGCACTTTTCAGGAATTTCTTTCACTTTTTCACTTCCCTTCACTTTTTGCAGGTAAAACTCTTGGTTATTGCTTCAAAATTTAACTGCTGATATAGAATCTCTACTATTTTATTACTACACAATAAACTTTATTTACTGAGCAATTTAATGCATTTGGTAGCGTATAGTCCTGCAAATTCTGGGTATGGTGGGAATGGGTTTTGATATAGAAGTTAGAGGAAGCTCTCAGTGACAAGGTTCAAACTAAAAGAAAGACGTTCATCCAGGATGTTGAGGTATAAGATCACTTGGGTGAAAGCAATGGTGAAATTATTGAGATCATGATCCTCAGCAGCAACAGCAACAGAATAAAAATAGTCATTCTGCAGCAGAATTAAGCATGCAAAGCAAAAAATCTAGATTTCAGAAAAGTAGACTCAATCATCAACTGGTAAATAAAACTTCCCAGAAAAATTGGTTTATGGAAAAAGAATCAAGGGAACTAATATTTTCTTAAAGGAACAATAACTCAGTTGCACAAATGCAAATTTGCCATTGCGGAGGAAAGACACATATTGTAGTAAGAGACCAGACTGGAGGTTAACAGATTTTAGAGAAGAATATACCTTGCAGGACTTCAGTATGGCAGAGGGACTACTTCATAGTGTTGAAAAGGCCTCCTCTGTTCATAAGTTCAGCCAAAGAGACTTTTTCAGGAAGGAAATCTCTTCTGACTTGAAACTCAAGAATTCACCTGAACTGAAACCTAATGAGAGCAATGAGAATTTTCTAGAAAACTAGGGTAAACTAAATACTGGATAAATGGAATAGCTTCATGCATAGAAAGGAAATTGAAGGAGGAAGATAAACTTTCAGATGTGTTAAGAGCTACTGCGAAGAAGAAATATGTTTCCCTTCCTGTGGTAGAAAAGGCAAAAACGGATGTGTCTGAGCTGTAGTAAAAAAGATGACCATGGAGATTTAGGAAAAGGGAAAAAAAAAAAGCAAGCCTGCCTCAAAGGACAACCAAGCACTGGGAAAGATGTCGTAGGCACTCGTAGAATCCCTTTGCTGGGGGATTTCAAGAGTAAGTTGTTAGAGCAGCTGTTAGGGTATGGATTTGGGTTGGTCCAGATGACTTCTGGAGATGCTTTCTAGCACTGTAACTCTGGAATCCAACTGCTGTAGGAATTCAGCAGTAACTCACTAATGCACAGCTGAGTCCTGTCTGCTCAGCTTTGTGAGGCACGTCCAGTGGCCTATGGGCTCTCTAACACCAAGAACGTGCTTTGTCACAGCTATTGTCACAATAATATTTGTACTACAAAATCATCCATAGGAAGAGAAAACCCATTTCAAATGGGTAACATATTTCAGTGAAAAAAGTCGCAACACGGAATTGGGGAGGCGTGGTTGTAATTGAAGCAACACGTTGAGGCAGCTGCTGGAAGCAACCCATTAAAGTTAGCACCTAGGCAATAGATTGAATAGTGTGTTGCCAGGAGTTAGAGCGTGATTTGATTAGTTTTTCCGATAATTACATGTTGTCCATGCACCTCTACGAATCACAAGAACTGTTGGCCAAACTGCCTGTGGCTTGTTTTTTCTGTTGTTTACTAAGCTTAAATCAGCCTCCTGTTTTCCAACATACCAAACTTAAAATCCAAATCTCTTCTTCGTATTCGTCCTTGTTTAGTTTGGATTAGTATGAAGATTGGGAGTAAAAATTAAGTATAAAAACTGGAAAAAAAAAAGAAAGAGGGTATTGAATGTATAGGCATTTTCCTAACTTATAAAAATAATCATCATATTAAAGTGCTGCCATAAATCTTCAGAAATTCAAGCACCTAGAGTCCATGCTTTTTATTCTGAAAGGAATGTTATTTTTATTTTTATGTTTCATGTTTGTTTTGTTTATATTTTTTAAAATGGAAACAGAATATTATCACTTTTCTTCCACATTGTGTCAGGAAGGGAGGTTCTTTTCCTGTTATGTATTGCTCCTTTCCCATTAGGTTTTGCTAAATAAGAAGTATGCCCATGTGTGTAGGCATTAGCTTTGATTCTTTACAGGCAAACTCCTAGAAACATACAGTTAGGGATTTGTCCATCAACAAGGTTATAAAAAAGAGAGAGATAAAAACCCCACGACCCTTTTCAATTGTATTATTCTTAGCTGAAGTTACATTAGTTACTTTGCCAAAAATTTAGAAGGAAATCATAGAATCATAGAACCATAGAATGGTTTGGGTTGGAAGGGACCTTAAAGATCATCTAGTTCCAACCCCACTGCCATGGGCAGGGACACCTCCCACTAGACCAGGCTGCTCAGAGCCCCATCCAGCCTGGCCTTGAACACTTCCAGGGATGGGGCAAGCCTGTTCTTGCAGCAGTGAATTAACTATCTTTATTCCTTATCTTGGGTTGACCAATTCCAGACCGGTATTTCAGGAACAGTGATAGCTTAATAAAGGTAACAAGTGAAGAGTCTCAGTATTTTGGTTTCAAACAACATTGCCCATCTCACAAACATCTGAAGCTCCTTTTTTTCCCAGATGAAAAAGCACCGTGAGTGCAGCGTAAGCATTTCTGTGAAGTGTGTGTGTGCTGCAGAGGGGCCTTTTGTAAGCATATGAGAGGTTGTGCAATTACACTTGCTTTACCTGACTGAAATCTTGGCTGTCACATTGCAGGACCAAGTCACAGAGACCAGTTAAAAATGAGCTGGCAGCAAATGAGTCCTTCCTTTTGCAGGGAAATGATTCATTCCACTGCACCAGCCCTTGAGTCCACTCCTAAGCTCCTTTCAAATAATTCCTGTGTCCCACGTCACCTAGCTAAGTAGGGAAAAAGCAATATTTAATTAAAGCCAGTATTAGGAACAAGAAATGAGACTGTTGTTTCCCATGGGCTTAGTAGTATGTCTCTGTGTGAAGAAAAAGAGTAGAAATTAAACCCATCATAGAAAAACTTAGCCTTTGCCTCTCTCCAAAGCACTGTTAAGTCTGAGAAATCTTCATACTGCTGTTGTGAATTACAGCAGCAATAGGTAGCACTAGAAGTCTTAAGAAAGGGATATTTTTCTCGCCACGCTGACAAAGAACACGTGAGGACTACATCTGCGCCTCCAGCCCCTGCATTGCTTTTGCTGACAGGGGGCTGGAAGGGAGGCTGTTGAGAAGGGAACTTGGATGGACTTCTTACTTCTGCTTTTTGTGGCAGCATTTGGCGCTAAAAGGATAAATATGCTTAACTGTTCAAAACTTGTATAAGTTCAAAAGCTGTATGCAAAAATTCAGAACCCCCCTGCAAACAATCTTTTTTAATTTTTTATCTAGCACTAGGAACACTTACATGAAAAAAGAAAAATATTTCTGCTTCTTAAGCATTTATCTAATCCTGCTGTCTTGTCCTCATCTGATACAGTTTTTGGCTTTTCATTTCAGAGCGATGTTTCCCTTTTTCCTTTTGGAGAAGAGCAGCGACAGGACTGAAGTGAGACAAGTAGGAACTTTGTGCTTTAGGCTGCATGAACAGGTTTTGAGTGTTGCAGGAATGAGAGGAAACAGTTAGCACCAGTTTTAATGAGTTTATTCTGTAAGTGTGGCAGAACTATATGAGCACAGCACAGCTTTGCTGGTTAGCAGCACAACTGCAGAGCAAACAGTTTTGGAGGCCAGCCATACCAGAAGGTCTCTGCTTTTCTCTGTAACTTCAAAAAGTCTGCACAACACCATGTGGTACTGGACGTCAATGCTGTAACGCCTTACAGAAGGGGAGCGCTCCTCTTGGTTGAGTTTGGTGTCTGCTTTGCAGGGCGTACAGATGACATGCTCCACCTATGTGAGTGTTTTTCCTTCATTCCACTGATGCATTAAACTCACGTCTTTGGTTTTGTTTCTGGAGGAACACCAAATAGGGACACTAAAGAATGGCTTCAGCTGGGGACGGGCTTTTGGTTGGATGCCTTGGGGATTTTGGGGCACTGATGATTTTGGAAGACCTGGTCTGTCCTTCACGTATGGTCCAGAGTTTAACTGATGACTAGATTTAACTCTAGAAGAAATTTTATCTTGATAAGATTAGCAGAGATACCTCTAGGGGGAGGATGCTTGTTGTGTTGTAGTTTTCTGCAGTACAACAAGAGTACAGTCTATCTGAAAATGGTTTCTGATAAATTCCCAGTATTGCAGGCAAAAAAGATGCTGATGATGTTGTTCTTTATAGAATCATAGAATGGTTCAGGTTAGAAGGGACCTTCAAGACCATCTAGTTCCAAACCCCCTGCCATGGGCAGGGACACCTCCCACTAGACCAGGTGGCTCAAAGCCCCATCCAGCCTGGCCTTGAACACTTCCAGGGATGGGGCACCCACAGCTTCCCTGGGCAACCTGTTCCAGTGTCTCAGCACGCTGTCCTCATGGTTGCCGCTAATGCACCTTACTATTGGCTTTATATTTGCTATAGGCTGTTCTGGGGCACAGAGTGGATGTTTGCTGGATGCTTTGGAGCTACCTACTTCTTTCTTTCAGCTTTTCTGTGAAGTACAAGAGCATGTATAGAGCATGGTAATAATTCATTGGTGTAAAAAGGAGGTTTCCATTTGAAATTCATCAAGAAGTATTCTGCTGGTTTAGCTGGTATTGTAACTAAAATCTGTAGGTTTACATGGGCTGACTTTGAACTGACTGTGACTGGTGCTGAGGATAACACTCCTGTGGCATCCTGGATGCAGCCACCTACATATAGACATAGGCCCAGAGACAACATTATGTCTGTGAGGGAAAGAGAAGTTACTTTATGGAGGCCTCACACTCGCGCATTGGATGACTGCCCTGTAAAATTGCCTCTTCGTACAATCTTAGATGGATTTCAGCTTGCACTGAGCTACACAGCTGTTCTGCTATGGACAAAAGAGCAAATCAATTTAAGGCTGTTTAAATCTACAGAAGTGATACACGCACCTTCTGTGTTATAGTGTGGATATTATGACCATTGGTCAGTCGCTGCATTTTTGCTTTTTAAGAAAATGCACGCACACCCCTCGACACGCACAGGGGAAAAACAAAAAGCCCAGAGCCTGAAGAACGGCAAATCAAGGTTGGATGGACAGTGCTCAGGGAGTCACCAAAAAGATATTGATCTGTCAGAGCAAGAAGCTGACTTTTCAGGTTAGAAGCTCCATCAGGTTTTGAAGACTGTGGCTTAGAAATGAATCCTGAGAGATTTCCCAGTGGAAAAATCATACGGAAGAGGACTTATTTTTTTTTAAATCATTAGAAATAAAATCATTAGATTCCTCTGGTGTTTTGATTTGAAGTGTCAAGGCATATTGACAGCGCTTCAAATATAACCATGAATAAATTTCCTTTCAAAGTTTTGCATACAGAGATGAGTCAAATGGCAGGATACTTTTTATAACTGACTGACTATAAAACTGCATGTAGATTTTAACCAGAAACTCAAAGGTCAAAGACTGTATATATCATTCTGTTCTGCCCACACAGTTGCATCCCTTATAATCTTTCCATTTAATACTCGATTTGACCTCTCTGTACTACATCTGCTGGCGACTGGGGTTTTTTACTCTTTTGTATATAATTAGGAGCTTCAGAAATTAATGCAGGCTTCTAAATCTGTAGCAGCTGCCTGTGCAGAGCCAGAGCAGTATTTGCATGTAGTATTTGCTGCAGTATTTGCTGCAGTATTGCTGCTGCTGTTTTTTCTTTTGACTTACTGTGAAACTGAGGATGTGACAACACAACATTCAGAGTGATGAAAGGGGACCTAAGTTAGTTTGCCCAGCGATAGGGAAGCACCAGTTTGGTGCACTCCTTGGGTAGATAAGCTGGGCTGCAGAGTAGCATGTACCAGCCTGTATCATGCTGAAGCAGACGTGTTGCTTCCAGTTGTGAACTCTGGAAGTCACATGGAGCACACCAAGTTTCACCTCAAATTGTATGATGTCTTTTCTGCAGAGATACATTTCAAGTAACTTTCTATGTCTCAATATGATTATTTTAAATGGATTTATGTTCCTCTGCCTCCCTGATTGTCTCCAGACCTTACTGCCACACTGTTGTGGTGCCAAAACTGGTAGTGTTTAAGGCTACGTTTACATTAGAAACCTAGAATTGTACTTAGGTGGGATTTTTAGGTGTAATAAAACTATGTCCTGCACTTCAATAATCTTCTAGTTGTGTTCACTGCATGTAACAAACTTGCAGATATACTTTTGATTTTCTTTTATAAAACCTCTTCATGGCAGTTGCAGCATGATCGCTTAAAAACAACTCATGGTATCCATCCACTCAGTGAATTTACTGTTGCACATGATGGATTTCAGGACAGGAAACTGAAGATACTACATTTGAGAAAGTGCAGATGGGACGGAGAGGTGAGATTTCCCTCTGGCATCTCCCAACCTTATCATCATTCTCCCAGTCACTCCCATGTGACTACTCGTTTCTTGGCTTATTGCGTCTTTCCCCAAACCAGACACAGAGTCTACCAAAAGTTTTAACCTACTCTTTTAATACATGTGTAGTAATTATTATTAAATCTGAAAATGAGGTTTGTGGCATTGGAATAAAATATTTCTACTGTCCATTTTGAGCACAAGAATAAATTCTTCACTGACATTTGTACTTTCCTATGGCAATGGTAATGAATTTAATGTAGCAGATGTCTTGCCACTTGGGGCTCGTGGGAGCCATGTGTTATTTTTAACAGGTCTAAATGGCTTGCCTGGGGGTCCGTTGCTATCTTTGGGGAAGGCATAGATCACTGGTTAACAGGGCTTTGCACTGAGAAAATCAATGTAAAAGGTGGCTGGGTGGAGCTGAGAGGGAAGTGAGAGTGTCTTTGCTCTTGGCCTGGTGCGATGGCAGCCACTCTGTGACAAATCACTGTTTCCCTGTTTGTCAGTGAACAATGCATGAAAATGTTGTAGCTTCTATCGCTTTTTCCAACCTCTACTGCCTTTCCTTGTAAATACCAAACAGTTGCCATTTTCATTCAAAGCTTTATCAAGAGAAATAATATCAGGTAAAAAAAAAAAGCAAAAGCAAAAACAAAAACAAAAACAAAGGAGAATTTGCAAATGGCAATTGCAAGGGTTCCCCCAGATTTTGGGGTGATGGTGTCTTTGTTTCGGTAACAATGTGAGCTTTCTGAGATGGTGGATGAGAGAGGCTGTCAGGGCACTGCATGGGCTGGCTCCCCCACGGGAGCCAGGGAGATGGGGCTGAGGGTGGGAGCAGGACCAGGGTGGTAATGGGGAAAGCCCAGCCCCCGGACATGAGAAGCCCTTGTGTGCAGACCCTCCTGAAATGCACTGGGGATTTCAGGAGACTTTTTCTCCCCCTGTCAGAAATGGGAGCTTCTCCTGCAGCCAAAACCATGTCCCGTGAGCGGGGGCTGACAGCTCAGGGCGAGTTCCCCTGGTGCAGCAGTGAGCGCACTGGGGGTGGTGTTTTTTTCAGGCTGGGTGAATTTTCATTTCAGTTGTAGGGCTGTTTCACTGCTTTTCCTTAATGTACAGAAAAGAGAAAGATTTGGAAGAGCTGGATTTGTATAAAACCTCTAGGCACTCTGGAGAAAGTGTGACATGGTGGCATGTCTTGCTATACTGCCTTTAAGCCAAGATAAAGAGAAAAATACACTCCCTTGTAGGTCTTCAATTAACAGCCAGACAGTCAATCCCGACTATGGCTCATTGCAAGCAGTGCTGCCAAGGAACGGGTCAGGCTGGCCAGAGAGGTGGGTTTTTTGGGGGAAAGAAGGGCAGATCTATCCAGAGCAGAAGCAACAGAGTGATCGCTTCCATCACAGGGCCATGCAAGAGACAGGGGCCACATTGCCTCGACGTGATGCTGAGCTTTGGAGGTTTTGGGCTTCCCAGAGGCACTGCAGCCTCCCTCAGTTACCCCTGCCTCTCAGCCGTGGCTCCGGTGCCATTCAGGGAGGGGAAATGTCTGCATGGGCTGCATGTAAAGGTCTTCTGAAGGAGTACCTTTTGGGGATTTTTTTTTGTTTCAGCAAACTGGGGATAGTGTCCTTAACGCAGAGAATTAAAAATGTCGTCCTTCTGCATCTTGTGAAAAAAATGAAATGTGTGCAAATAAATGAACTTTAGACTAAAAGACTTTATTTCAGTTTAAAGAGGAATGGACTTCAAAAGCCTTTCCAGTCCCTTACTCCTTTCATGAAAGCAGGACTGCTCTGCTTTTCCTGACAAACTGGCTCGGCAAGTGTCTTTTTTTTTTTTAAAAAAAAAAGAAAAAAGAAAAGAAAACCCGTTGAGGAAGATTTCAGCAGTTTAACTTCACTATTCTATGGGGTGTCCTAAATGTCCCACACTTCAATAATATAACCCATTAGGCCTTGTCCTACCCTCAGCGAATAAGCAGCTTAATCCCTTCTGATTTGCTGGCAACCTTTTACATGATTGATCCTCTTTTGAAAGAAAAACGGCATGAAGGTTTCCTTTACCATGATATCCCCACAGTACCTTATTGAATATTTGTCTGGTTTGTTTTCATAAACCTGTCTTGTGAAACAATCCTTGTTTTCTGTTAGTTAGAGAAGGAGTGCTCATAAAAAGCTGAAAAGAAAAAAAAAATCCTGTGAAAATAGCTGCTAGATAATTTCCAGACTAGCTTTTAAGAACTGCCCTTTTCCCCCACCTTTCCCTTCGAAATGAAAGTGGTAATCGTCAGTATTGGAGAGAATGGGAAGAAAAAGGGTGGGAAGAACAAATATGTGTAAACAGGACTTAAAAAAGAAGACAGATCCCCTTTTATGCCAATAGATCTACTATAAACATCAGATCCCAGAAATAATTGAAACACTTGACTAATATAGATTAACTGATAATTTGAAGAAAAAGAAATCATAAGAGCTAAAATATGAAACTTAATTCATTGAGATTTGCATAAAGTTATATATTACCAAAAGGGATTCAGGCTACTAACAGTACACTTAACATAAGACTGGAAAAAGCTTTCCTTAAACATAACTGAAAATTTATTCAAAATTAATGTTATTTAAACACATGGGTTATTCTCTTCATTCTTTGTAAAACAGAAGGAAATAACTTTTTTCTCATAAGAATATTTGTGTCAATACTTTCCACCACCTATTTCAATATTTAGTATGAGAATTAATTGACAAATATATCCCTATTTATATGGAATATAAGCAGTCCAATGGTGCTTTTTTATCTACTGCTCTCAAATATTTATTCAAGAAGTGCTGCCTTGCAGCAGACATGATACTGTTTGTCTTCCGCTTTGATTTCTGTGGTGTAGGTTTCTATAATAGGAACGGGATGACACACATTTTCTTACCAGAGATGGAAGTGAAACCTTTTTTTTCTCAGAGGTTCTATATAGTATTTTTTTTTCCAGTCCATGGAATGTTGGTGATTGGTGTTTTGTTCTAAGATGTCAGACAAGGAACAGGGAAAGAATATTAGTATTTCTAAGTAATTACTTGAGAATAATCTGTTGATTTATAACTACTATGTAACACAGCAGCACTTGAAATTGCTGCTCGGAGATGCAATTGCTGTTTTTCTTATATCTATTATGAAGTTATAAACATTTATAAGACAAAATAGTAAAATAACAAAAGTAATTTTTGTATGCTTGAAATTTATTTAGACTGGTCAGGTGATGCATTTAAATTTGAGATATGAGCTAGTTGGCAACTGTAGCTAGTTGTCTGGTACAAATGTTTGTATTAAAGCTGCAAGACAACAGGAGTGTAAAAGACCAAAGTTCTTTTAGTTTTACAAGCAACTCAGAGTAATTTTTGTTTTATTGAGCACAGTTGAGGGAAAAATTCCTTGCAATGAAGTATTCACTTCTGGTTTTTTCTGTTCAATCATATACTGATTGTTTAGGCAAAATTAGAACTTCTTTAGCAGGAAAATGCAACCCATTTTGTGAAATAAAATATTTTTCCTATGCATTGACTTGGGATAACTTCAATTATTTCCCACTTCAGCAGATATGTTCTTTATATTCTTCATCTTCAAGAAACATTGAACCACTCTTTACTAATCTTGGCTCTATACAACTAACAGCAGAAATGCCTCTATTTCCGAGGGAGGGAAAAAAAGAATAGATGGGTATTTGTGTTATATTTAGTAAGGGTTGTAGTTCCAGATTCACTTAAACACTCCTGAAAATCTTTACTTGCACAGTAATAATTTTTCACTCTCCATCATGCCTTTTCCACATATAAATGAGGGTTGTTGCCCTTATAAAGATGCTTAAGTAGAGAGAGAAATAAGGGCCTTGAAGCAAAAATGAGTGAAAGAGAATGACCTCTGCAAAAGAACAAAAATGCTCAAGTTTAGCTAGGTGACAGTCAGACTGATGGCGTGTTCTTTACTAGCAGTTAGCTCAATCTGGAGCTGCACTGTTGCTGGTTGGAACATGCTCTTATTGCAAAGGAACTAGGGTGCACTCCTGGAGGTCACTGGCAGTGAGCTCAAAGGTAGCAAATAGGAGAACACTTACAAAAAACTTTAAATCATGAAAGATACCACAGAGCTTGGGCACATCAAGTGTGTTTTCTGCCTCTACTCCAGAATTACTTGGTTACTGAAGGTTCCTGTTCTTCCTCAGCAGCAGAAAGCTATTCTAGTTTTACTTCCGACTGCAAACAGGAATTCCACTTTGGAGGTTTCAAAATAGTCCTTTCCTATTGATGCTAGTCTTGCCGCTAGTTTAGCAAGGACTCACTTCATTCCTATGAGGTTGACTGTGTCAGAAACATGCCCCCAACCTCTACAGTCTTTAGAAATGACTCTGAGTCATTTTATTTAAAAACTAAACAAATTAATATAGGACTTGATAAGTCAGATATGATTCTGGTCCACAGAACTCTTGAAAGAATAGGCAAATGCTGGCAATATAATTTACATGAGAGAAAACTTTTTTTAAAAAGTCATTATGAGTTTATATCTAGAGCAAAGATTTTGACAACACTGTTAAAAATAGATAATTCACTGCTGAAAGCGTAGACAGTGATTGAGTCACACATGCAACAAGTAATAAAGATATTTTCAGTTTGGAAGTGCGATTAAGTCAAACGGGATTTAAAATAAATACTGCTTCTGTACAGCAAGGAGAACTGAACAACAGAGAATTGCAATT
Source organism: Larus michahellis (assembly GCF_964199755.1). NCBI lineage: Eukaryota > Metazoa > Chordata > Aves > Charadriiformes > Laridae > Larus > Larus michahellis. The sequence continues at coordinate 96,249,505 of NC_133898.1, read as the reverse complement.
CTTTCTGCTTGCACTCTGTGTCCATGGAGTCTTTTTTCCCCCCTCAAAATCTTTGGGAAATATAAATATCATCACAAGTTGTTCTTGTAAATACACATGGAATTTGTCTGCTAGGGATCTTGTCTTAAATGAGGGTTATTTAGGCATGTTTTTTCAGCAATGTTTCTTCCAGTGTAAGTAGAATTTATGCAGGGATACATCATGGGAGTTAGCATAGCTCCCCCACATTTGTATTTGTCTGTCTTTCTTTTCCCCTTCTCTATTGAGTGCATAATTGATATCCTAAGAAAAACCTTTCCTTGAGGGCGAGCTTGAGGTCCTTCAGGACCACTAGAAGAGTGTTAATGGAGACATATCAAATGCAATTGACCAGTGTGATCAGTCTAAAAGCAGGGAAAAAAAATGTGTTTCTATGTATTAGTTAAATTCTGACTGCCCTGAACTCCAGAGAATATAGTGGAAATCGAGACAGTTTCAAAGCACCCAAGAGCAAAGATTAAACAGCACTGAAAATTCAGCCAGGCCCAAGAGCACTAACCACAAGAAATAACGAGGATAGGAGAGCAGCAAAGCTGCTCAGAAGATGGTGCTTTGCCATTTCTCTGTGGTCAATAAATCACTGAAACTTGGTAGCAAAGATCGCAGCTTTTCTCCATCTAGTGGTCACTCCATATGGAAAGGTGTTACAGCTACAGCTGTGTGTTGGCTTATAAAGTGGAAATAGAGGATCTAAAACCCTTGCTGATTTAGGGGAGATGAACTGTTTGTTGCTATATGATTCATCCCTTTCATGCTGGTTTTAAATGTTGAGAGGCACAGGGGATTTCTCCATACACACGCACAGTACTGGAAGGAAGGATTTGGTAACGGCCAGGGTTGTTAGCACAAATATGATTTAGCCCTCTGACTGTGCACTTCTTGGTAATCTCTTTATTCTTTGGTCACAGTTCTTCTTCCAAAAGGCACCATGTGTCTTTTACTGCACAGGGTACATCTGTCCAGTGCACTGAGATGAATTAAGGTTGCGTAGCGGAGGCACCTGGGTCCTTGCCTCCTTTGATAAGGAAGTTGAGCATTATGCAGAGAATAATGGAGATGGCAGAAAGAGAAAAGACTCTGAAGGTTAAGGAAGATAAATGCAAGCTTGGGAAATTGGCTTCTATCCCTGCCTCTGCCACGAAGTTGGTATATGAGGAAGGGCAAATTACTTAAGCAAAAACCTTCAGAAATGGACATTGAAAGTGGATTATCTAGGGATCCAACTTGTGATACCTGAAGCCTCTTTTAGATAATTGCTGAGTAATCACTACTGCAGACAGAATTGCTTGGAGATGTGCTTTGAATATATAAATTGCTATGAAGATTTTTTTTTCTGTAGCTTAAAGACACCAAAGTATTTCAAACCTACTACTTCGAACTTAACAGTAACTAGAATCTCATTGTTTGTTCACTAGCTGTAAAAATGAGAATAACAAAACTTAATCTTTAACCATCTCCTTTTTGTATCAAAGTCTGTGCCCACAAGGGGATAGGTGATGTTGTATTCACTGTGTGATTAGAATAGCTGACAGACCTAATGAGTAATGCTGGTTAAAGAGTTAAAAAGATTGGGTAAGGATATCAGGGAACCTTTTAGAAATCATCTTTCATGAAAGTGTCAAAAAAAGTGTTTGCTAAGGCAGCCACATAATTTACATTTCTCAGATTTTTAATAGTTTTGTTCAGGCACATCCTACATTCTTTTAAATTTTAATGTTCTGGGTGACATACTAGCTGGAGTAGCAAAAGGTCTTGATTCTCTCTAGAAACTTTGTCTTGACAATGGTTTAGACTACAAGGCTATAAATCGTTTATTAGTCTGGTTCACAGAATCACTGGATAGGAGGGGTGGTGGTAAGTGTCCTCTGGAGATGATCTAGTCCGAGCCCTCTCCTCAGAGCAGGCACAGCCAGTGCAGGTTGCATAGAGCCAACAAGGTTTCAAGTATCTCCAAGCATGGAGACTCAACAGCCCCTCTATACAACCTGTTCCGGTGTTTGACCTCACTCACAGTAAAAAATGTTTTTACTGTGTTTAAATGGAATTTCCTGTAATTCAACTTGTGCTTATTGTTTTTCTACTTTCATGAGGCATTGCTGAGAATTATATGACATTAACCAACATCTCCTGTGTTGGTGTATTTTCTGCAGTGGACAGGGTAGGAAGGAGGACAGGGATGAGGTGAGAGAGACAAACCCCAGACGGATTTTCCCACAGCATGCTGCCGAGATTACATGCAATATCTGTACTCCTATTCTTTATTTTATCTTATTAAACCAGCTATTTTATTAAGCCACTTATTGTTGAACATTTGTAATTTGAGATCCAGAAAAAGCCCTGCGTTCTCTCTCACCCCCAGCTTCTCTCCCCCCGGTGCAGAACTGTCCACCTCTAGCCCTCACCCTCGTGCTCTCAGTTGACTCATCACCCCTTGCGATAGCCATTCATTCCCACTTATCTCTCTCACATAAAGGTCCTCACCATCCTGCATAACTGGTATCAGAAGAAAGTCATATTGGTCTGGCAAGGGACACATCATCAGCATGCTGGTCAGAGGGCTGGGGGTTTATGCTAAATTGTGTTCTAAAGCATGGTTTCTATTAGAATAATTTCCTTTTCAGTAGCAGTCCCAATTGATGACTTGCTCTTGCAAGACATGAGAAAGACTTTCAAAATGGAGCTAAGAAAACTCATGAATGAGGCTTCCCAGTCTCAAGGCCAAACGTCAAAAGTTGATGCAATTATTCAAGCAAAAAGGCAAGGCATAACAGATCTCTATGCCAAGTGCAACGGCATGGTTCCAGCACCATACAGCATGTTTATGTGTGTAAAGCACATTGTGACAGAAGGATATGGCATATACAGCATAGCAAACAGCTAAGAGCTCTTATGTGTATGCGTCTTCTGTATTGGAAGAGATCCTCCGTACAGCACATTTCAGCCAGGCTAATTTACTCAGACAAACAGAAAGGAAGAGAAATTATTTTTTAATTTATTTTTTTATGTGATAATTCCCAGTTTATTTCTCCAGCTTTCATAGCAGAAGCACAAAGAGCTTGAAATCAATCTGTCAGCCTTTCTTTTTCAGGTCTCTACCATCTAAGGAGGGAAACAGGAGCTGCTTCACGCAACTCAGAAGATCATTTGCACAACTCAAAATGTATATCATAGTTTGAAGTAGCTAGTGAATGCCCATGGTACACTGTTTGTATGTGTTTTGTACATATAAAATATCCATTACAAAATTTGCCTTGACTTTATTCCATCCAACCCGGTCAAAGAAACAGTCAATTAGAAATATAAATAAAGGACCATGCTAGCAGACATTTTCTATCAGAACAAAATTACACTTATAGTGAGGTGCCCTGGTGATGGATTCAGCATCAAAACAGTCAGATTTTATCCTCTACTCACAGCCTTTGCACAAGCACCAGCAAAACTGAACTGCAAAATTTAGATAAAGCAGGGAACCTTACATACAATCATAGGGAAAATAAGACTGGAAGAGACCTCAGAAGGTCTCTAGTTCAACTTTCTGCTCAAAGCAGGGGCAGCTCTGATATCAGAAGTAGTTGCTCAGTGCTTTATCTAGTCAGGTCCTGAAAACCTCCTAGGATGGAAACTACACAATCTTGCTGGATTATTTATTCCAGTGCAGGAACATACAGGTGAAAAATAAAATGTATTGCTGAATAGCAAATAGGGAAATCCTATGTTGCTAACACTGCGCTATTGGCAGATCAGGGTGCTATAGCTACGTGGTGTGCTATTCAGAAACAGGTGTGTATACTGAAATTATTGGAGTTAAGATGTCAGGCATTCCAAATAAGATAAACAGAAAGACTTACCCCCAAATCCTACTTGTAAGAAACTGCACTTTCCCTAGAACACTTAGAAAGGGCTAAAGTCCTACAGCTATGCATGTGAAGTTACCACCTTATTAGCAGAGCTCAGTATCTCAGCAGTTGTCTGCTCTTCAGGTTTCCTAGACAAGGTAGCCCTCCACAGAAGTATTTTGAGGGACCTTATCTGGAAAGGATGTTTTAAGCAAGTATCATCATCATCATCATCATCATCAACATCACAGCAACAATGTACCGAGCACGAAGCACAGTAGTCTTTCAAATATTTGGTTATTGGGTGTGAGTCGTTCATCATTCATTACAGATAAAATTCCTATTTCCAACAGAGAAGGATTCAAACTGTGGGTTCTCATTGTTCAGCCCTGATTTGAAATTAGATCCATGTAGTACAGGTTCATGCCTCTGTTAATTTTGGCATACTGGCCCCATTTTAAGGAGAGAAATAGAGGATTTGAGGGGCAGGATGTAAAGTCAACAAAGAAATAACATGATCCTGTCATATAGAACATTCCCCTGGGAGGGAAGTGAGTGCAGTTCCAATCAGTGCCTCTCATGCTGGTTTATGCAGGGGAAGACAGGAGATTCTAAGACTGTTGTGTGCCCAAGAAACTGAGAGAAAATGTGTGGTTTGCTTCATTTCCTATCCCCTAAATTTTGCATTCCTGTTTAAATGATGTTCAGCCTCAACTGAGATGATGGCAAGTAGTCCCCATGCAAGGACTGCAATAAGCATAAGGCTGCACTACTCTCCTGAAACACAAAGTAGTGAGTTTCAGACCAAAAAACCTAATTTTCCCCATTTTTTCTGAAAGTAGGTTGGCGTTTTAGCGTAGGCTTACAAGTCATATTTCTGAAGCCAGGCCAAAATATTAGGTGTCATAGTGAAGAACATTCCCTTAACTAGGAAACACAGAATCACAGAATGGCTGAGGTTGTAAGGGACCTCTGAAGGTCAAAATGTCCTGTCACTGGATATCACAAAGAGTCTGGCTCTGTCTTCTCTATACCCTCCCTTCAGATATTGATATACATTGATAAGACTCCCCTGAGCATTGTCTTCTCCAGGCTGAAGAGTCCCAGCACTCCAGGCCCTTTTCTGGACTCTCTCCAGTCTGTCCATATCTCTTTTGTATTGGGGCGCCCAAAACTCCAGGCGTGTCACACCAGTGCTGAGTAGAGGAGAAGGATCAACTCCGTCGACTTGCTGGGAACATCCCTCCTAATGTGGCCCAGAAAAGTGGTTCAGACAAGTGATACAAGTTCTTCTGTACGTAATCCTTGATGTGTTGTTTTACAAATTTGGGTTATCTTTCATGAGAAGGTTAAGATCATGACATGGAAGCAGATGTTTCTAGTACTTTTTATTACCAAGTAAGTTATCCAGATAATTTGTAGAGGAGGAGAACTTGCAGGGGAAAAACATAAATCCTGTAATACTATGCTCTTGTGCCCTGTTTAGGATTTGCTTTAGTGATATTTAGTGCAGTTTTATTCAAAGAGCACACTTCATAACAACTGGATTGTTGTTGGTTGAATACTTTTGAGATATCTCTTCAAGTGCAAATGAAATCTGGAAAATATTAGTGTGACTAATGTTCCTTGAATTACTTCAGAGACAGATGTTTTAGATCCCGATCCTACAAACATTTATTCCTAAGTATAACTTGACAATTCTGAGGACTGATCATTTCAATGGTTGTTCTGTACAAAAGCTTTTAGTTGGGGATAACGTGGCCCGTGCGTAACACAGTCGTTGATTTAAGTTTCACTTCCTCCATTTTTAAAGGTGTATATCGGGATATAGTTCATCTCCCTGTTCTATTGTTGCTGCAGTTCCCTTTTTAATTTTTTTGGAGAAGAGCTGCAACAATTAATTTTAAGATAATTTTCTGTATCTGTCTAATGGTTCCAATCCTTTATTTCTCCTCGTTTCAGTAAGTTGGAGTCTTAAACCCTCCATGAAATAACAAATGTGAAAAATGATGAAGAGAAGGAAACCTCAGCCATGAGATGAGTTAACCTCCTTTCTCCTTGATTTCCCTTGACGTTTTTCCTAGCTTGGTTTAGGTTACGTCTGTGAGTCTTGATTTCTCTTCCCAAACTTGTTTCAGAAGTTCTTGGTTGACAGCTGTTCGCAAGGCACAGGATGGAGTGCTGTATCTGTAGCGATGGAACGGGCAGGGCCCTGATGCTGAAGCAACAATGGACAACAGTATTTCACTGTGTATGAAGACATTTGTGACAAGGTACTTGCAGAGAAGAATGTTCTGAAGAAACGCAACTTAGGTTTACAGGGTCCTCCTCATTTCCTTTTCCTTAACAAAATAACACTTCTTCAAATCAATTTCCTTATGAAATCATATCGTAACAACAGATGTGGGCCATATTTCTGTGCATAGTTTATGGGCAATTCAATTCAGACAAAGCAAACATGCTCAGCTTCCTCTCAGTGCTCCTGCAGTACAATGATTTGCAGGATCTGGCTTTCCTTAGAGCCCTCTCAGTAATGATTGCCAAAATACTGTCAGTTTAAGAATGTACAGAGATTTATAAACCAGTTCTGAGGCCCCCGGGGACTCAGCTAATTGTACTCATTCCTTGCCTACACAGTAGAATGGATTTATAATCATTGTAACCTGAGAAAACACTAATTTATTGGTGTCGAACATGGGTTGTTTCACATTAAGATAAAGTAACTAAAACTAAAGTCAGTGAGAGACTTTCTTCTAAAAGCCCCGTGAGCTGAGAGCCCCTGGGTAAATTTATGTATTCCAGACACCTTGAATTATCTTTAAATGCTGATTCTCCTGTGATTTGTTCAGAAAGCCATACCATTTCTGTAGAACTCCACTTCTTAAATTTCTACTCTATTCTATAGAGGTTTTAACTGAAGGAGGGAGTATGGTGTTTGAAATTTATTTATCTATGGGAATTTTCCACGAGTTTTCATATGCGCATTGCAAAATCTGTTTTCAAATTTGGGCCTGATTCCATTGATCAGGTAAATGTTAGCTGAAAACAGGTAGCTGTTTTCTTAGTACAGAACCTCTAAACACATCCTTTTTCCCCACACAAAGGGGACTCACAGGATATATACAAATATTCTGTTCTATTCTTTCAGATATTCTTGTTTCCTAAACCAAAGTAGAACAATATCTCCCCTTCCCTCTGGGCTTTCCTATGTTAAGAAACAAAAGGCAGACAATCTCAGCTTGTAGCAATTCTTTAGCCCACATCAGCAATTAGCTCAGGCAAGATGCAGTACTTGTAATTTTTTTCAGTAACTCCTTTATATGCATTGTGATGTAGAACTTCCTTCATTTATAGCCAGGTTGCAATTTACAGAGTTCAGGATCCTCATACCAAGGTTAAATACAGGAGCACTTGCATCCGTCATCAGTTAGGTGACATTTTAGAGTCACTGCAGTTTGTAAATGACCTTTGGGGTGGTAGAAATGTCTGTGCAGCCACTGCTGTGCTGTCAGCTCTGCTGCCGCCCCAAAATCCCATTGCCTTAAAAATGTATCCCAAAAGACATTACCATTTCCAGGAAATAAATTGCTTGAATTTTGTATTAATTTTCTTCCCCATTTCCCTGCACCTCTCTGTTGAAAGCAGCCAGGTGAATGAAACTTTCAAAGGAGATGCGTTTGACACTGAATTTGACTTTGGCCCAGATGAAATAGCTTAGCACTGAATTTCAGTTAAAAAAACCCGAATCTAGATATATAATTTTTAAAGTTTAAGTGTTTGAGCCATTCATAATGCATTTCCATAGTCTAAGGGTTCCAGATTCTTCTCCGAAAGCACATGACAAATTTTAAGAGTCTGGTCTCACCCAAGCAAATTCCCTAGAACAGAAAAAAAAGTACTGTCCCTAAATCATCAGACCCACAAGATGACCATTGCATAGAAATTATACTGAAAAGTTTATCAAATAAAGTGATGACAAGGGAAATAATGGAATGTGCCTACCAGGACAAAGCATCTGCTGAGTGGTGAGTGCATGTCTTCCTTTGTTTTTTCCTGTTCCTCTCAATGTTTAGAGACATTGAATCCCTGAATCAGGTCAGTTTTACTCAATGTTGGTGATGGTGTTGTGTCTTGTTTTCTGTCCTGTCCTGTTCTGTTGTTGGGCACCACTGAAAAGAGCCTGGCCCCATCCTCCTGACACCCACCCTTTAAGTATTTATAAGCGTTGATAAGATCCCCCCTCAGCCGTCTTTTTTCCAGACTGAAGAGACCCAAATCCCTCAGCCTTTCCTCATAAGAGAGGTGTTCCAGTCCCCTAATCATCTTGGTAGCCCTTTGCTGCACCCTCTCCAGCAGTTCCCTGCCCTTCTTGATCTGGGGAGCCCAGAACTGGACCCAGTACTCCAGGTGCGGCCTCACCAAGGCAGAGTAGAGGGGGAGGATGACCTCCCTCGATCTGCTGGCCACACTCTTCTTGATGCACCCCAGGATGCCATTGGCCTTTTTGGCCACAAGGGCACATTGCTGGCTCATGGTCATCCTGTTGTCCACCAGGACTCCCAGGTCTCTTTTCACCGAGCTGCTCCCCAGCAGGTCAGCCCCCAACCTGTACTGGTGCCTGGGGTTATTCCTCCCCAGGTGCAGCACCCTACACTTGCCCTTGTTGAATTTCATAAGGTTCCTCTCTGCCCAAATCTCCAACCTGTCCAGGTCTCTCTGTATGGCAGCACAGCCTTCTCCTGTGTCAGCCACTCCCCCCAGCTTTGTGTCATCAGCAATCTTGCTGAGGGTGCACTCTATCCCCTCATCCAGGTCATTGATGAATATATTGAAGAGGACTGGACCCAGTACTGACCCCTGGGGAACACCACTCGTCACTGACCTCCAACTAGACTCTGTGCCCCTAATCACAACCTCTGAGCTCTGTCTTTCAACCAGTTATCTATCCACCTTACTGTCCATTCATCTAACCCACATTCCCAAGCTTCCCTATGAGGATGCTGTGGGATACCGTGTCAAACATCTTGCTTAAGTCAAGGTAGACCACATCTACTGCCCTCCCCTCATCTATCCATCCAGACATGCCATCATAGAAGGCTATCAGATTAGACAGTTTTCCTCTCCTCCTCTCAGAGACACCAGTAGGAAAGGTACATGGGATGTAGGTAGGCCAGCTCCAAGTCTCTAAACCTGTATCATCTCTACTCCAAACCAGAAAAATTCTTAGGTGAACCTTATTTTTAGCTGGGCCTGCTATACTTTTTTCCCACCGAAACAATGCTATCAGTTTCCTTTCAAGGTACAATGCATGGTGCACTTAAGTGTAATAAAATGCAAAATACCTCAATATTTTATTGAAATTCAGAGTGTTTGCAAAACTTTCTGGTCAGGACAGAGAGTTGTGAGTTGGCAATTTATGTGGAACGAAACAATGTGGCAGTATTTTACAGTGAGACAAACTTTGCTAACAGTAACGTTAAGATAGCCTTATTGCCTTAGTACTTCACTACGCTAGGGGCAGTCATAGAATTATAGAATCATTTAGGTTGGAAAAGACCTTTAAGATCATCTAGTCCAACTGTAAGCCTAGCACTACCAAGTCCACCACTAAACCACATCCCTAAGCATCACATCTACTTGTCTTTTAAATACCACCAGGGATGGTGACTCAACCACTTCCCAGGGCCGCCGGTTTCTTCATAACCCTTTTGGTGAAGAAATTTTTCCTAATATCCAATCTAAACCTCCCCTGGTACAACTTGAGACCATTTCCTCTGTCTTATCACTTGTTACTTGGGAAAAGATACCAACCCCCACCTTGCTACGATCTCCTTTCAGGTAGCTGTAAAGAACGATAAGGTCTCCCCTCAGCCTCCTTTTCTCTAGCATAAACAACCGCAGGTGTTTCAGCTGCTCCTCATAAAACTTGTGCTCCACACCCATCACCGGCTTTGTTGGTCTTCTTTGGGTGCACTCCCATACCTCAATGTCTTTCTTGTAGTGAGAAGCCCAAAACTGAAAACAGTACTCAAGGTGTGGCCTCATCAGTGCCGAGTACAGGGGGACAATCACTTCCCTAGTCTTGCTGACCACACTATTTCTAATACAAGATAGAATGCTGTTGGCCTTCTTGGACACATGGGCACACTACTGGCTCATACTCAGCCGGCTGTCGACCAAAACTTCCAGGTCCTTTTCTGCCAGGCAGATTTCCAGCCACTCTTCCCCAGGCTTGTAGCGCTGCATGGGGTTGCTGTGACACAAATGCAAGACCTGGCACTTGGCCTTGTTGAACCTCATACCATTGGCCTCCACCATCAATCTAGCCATGAGTTGTGGGTTGTTATAGTTAATTTTATTTTCTACAGCGGCCTGGCTGGATGTAATAACCATTGACTTTTACCACCGTCTCCACTGAGTCTGTCATTTTAATCCTTTGTCTTCTCTATTTTCCTAATTCACAGTGATCAGGAAGTTTTTTTCAATGTCACTGACAGAAGGATAGGAAAAATGTTACATTGTATTAATGTTAGCTAATCAATTATAAACAAACTCTTTTTTTTTCTTTTTTTTTTTTTTTTGCTAGTGATCTGAAAAAATCCCTTATTTATATATTTCTCGTTCACCCACCCAGGATTTGGTTATTAGGGATATATGACACTATCACCATGCCTTACTGCTAGCAATTCCTTGAACAAATATTTAGGAACTCCGATTACTATAAATTTTCATTGAAAGACTTGTATGAATGAAGAGTTCAGAATTTCAGAAGTTTGAGCTGCCCATGAATTACTATAAGCCTATGGCCCAAAATATTATTAATTTGATACATCCTCTGCTCATTCTCAAGTGAACAAAAAAAAGAATTAATTCACTGCTTTAATACGTGATTTTCGCCATTGTTTGTATTATGGCAGTATTTAAAGTGGTAATCTGGATCTTATTTTGCATTTAAGCACTGACTGCCTTGTCATGCTTACAGTGAAGGTAGAGAACTGAAACATTTGTAGTGGGAACAATTATGCTGTGGTAGAATTACTAAATTATGCAGCTGTTTTAGTTAAACTGAAAATAATGATGGCCATTTTGTATGGATTGTTCCCTTAACTGCTTTTTGAAAGATCCTGGAACAAACTGGCTTCTGGCAAACTGGCAAACTGGCAAACAAACAAAATTTCTTCCTTGAGGCATTGTGGGGAAAAAAAAATCCTTCAGCACAGTCTTTCACTGGAACAATTTTTTTGGCTTTTTGGGTAAAGTTTGTTGGTTGGTTGTTGTGTGTTGTTTTTTTTTTAAATCTGCGTAGTACCTTGATTTGGAAAGGAATAAAAGGAAGAGAGGGTGTAAGAATAATGCAGTACTTAGTTTTTATGTTCCCTTTTTCTTTTTTAATTTCTGTCTCTTTTTCTCTCTTTCTCTTATGCTATGGAAATTCCATTTTGGCTACACTTCATACCTGGACTTACCTTACCTAAGTGTAACTTAGTGGGAGAGGTGTGGGATACAAGGGTACATATCTAGGGTGAATGAGGAGGAGGCAAACTTAGTAAACGGTTCATCCTATCCCAGATTGGTGTCTGTTTTCTTATGGCGGGATGCCTTCTCTAAGTACCTGTGTTTCACCACTTTCTATACCCTAGCCAGCTAGGTCCTTTTGAAAGACTCTGTTTGCATGTTCTTCACTCCTGTGGCTTCCAGCAGGGAGGGGAGGAACAAAAGGCAAAGAGAACTTGGGCCAGTGCTTTTCACTCTTGTGCTTTCACAGTATTCCTTTTCTGTAGGACCTTGTTCTTCTGATTCAGAAGTGTCAGTTTTGTGTCTATTTGGGGATAGGAGCAGAAGAGCACATCATTGCCGGCATGACATTCTGTCTGTCTTGTTGCTGGCTTCCTGCTTTTCCATATTGTAGTCTCTGCACAGTCCTGCTCCTGGTGTTAATCCCCAGGTCTGGCATCCTGAGCCTCTTGGGACGTTGCTGAGTAGCATAAGCAAACATGCACTCGACAGGACAGGACAGTCTGACCTGTCCTGTGAGCCTCAGTGACTTTTGGAGAAGTTTAAACGAGAATAACCACTTTTTATAGCTGCTATGAAGATGAGTAGAATTAGGGAAATAGAGTATTTTTATAATATAAGTCTTTGCCTGAGCTGTTCCTTAAACAGTTCATGAAATTTACAGAAACGTAAATTTTTTATTAAGCTGGTTTTTTTTATAATCTTCATGCGTAGCCACGGTGGCATACAGGTCGGCATGACAAGTACTCTCATCTAGCTGTCTAGCAATTGGCAAAACTAACTGTTCTCATTTTCAGTTTCTTGAAAGCATCCGTAATTCCTCTTTACTAGCTGAAGAGAAATGCCAAAAAGCACTTCTGGGGCAGAAACTTTATCTGGCCAAAGAACTCAAAAGGTGGTGATCAACGATACTTCAGTCTTTTGTAAATTTTGAAGAACACAGAATATTCTTCACTGGAAATGCTGCTGCCCTATAATTTTTAAATTCCAGAAATCTTTTCAACAAAACCAAATTTTGGGAGCTGAAATTAATCCAGCATGTGGACACATATATTGCAGTAACTACAGTGTAAGTACGTCTTTATGAACAAAATTTTAGAAATTAAGAAGATTTTTTTCAAAAATTAATAGGTGGAAATGGGTAGAGCTGCAAGAATAAACTTCCTTGAATTGGCGTGTTTACAGATTTATAGACCTGCAGTAGGTCGGTTATGTTGATATTCCCTTTTTATGTATACTGAATTCAAAGTATACTCTGTACTGTGTATTGACTGACCTTGTAATATGACTTAAAATGGTTCTGATTCTTACATGACTGCCAGTGTAAAACCTTGTGGAAACAGAAGGCTAATTTGTCACATTAATTGCACTCAAACTATTTAACTTACTCAATAAGGTTAAGTTTTGATGTGCACTGGACACCTATGAAGCCCTGGGGATTTGCAGACCTTGAAACCATGGCCTATATGCAAAGACTTTCCAGGGTTTTAAATAGTTATTTATAAGAGCACTTACTATGATTTAATTATCGGAAAGAATTCAAGCATTTGATACTGTAATTATTTTTTCCTGAAATAAATATTGGTAAGTAATTACATGCAAAAGTTTGCATTTATATGGCTTCAAGACTTTTTTTCAGAACAAATCACCAAAATCAGCAGTTTAAAGATGGAAGATTGTAGCAATAACACTAATAACACTATGGTCACCATGGGGGACTTCAATCATCCCAGTATCTGTTGGTAGGACAACATAGCAGGGCACAAGCAGTCCAGGAGGTTCCTGGAATGCATTGATGATAACTTCCTTCTCCAAGTGATAGGGGAGCCAATGAGGAGAGGTGCCATGTTGGACCTTGTTCTCACCAACAAGAAGGGGCTGGTGGGAAATGCGAAGCTTGAGGGTAGCCTTGACCGCAGTGACCATGAAATGGTGGAGTTCAAGATCATTAGGGCAGTGAGAAGGGCACACAGCAAGCTCACTAACCAGGACTTCAGGAGAGCGGACTTTGGCCTCTTCAGGGACCTGCTTGGCAGAGTAACATGGGACAAAACGCTGGAGGGAAGAGGGGCCCAAGAAAGCTGGCTAATATTCACCTTCTCCAAGCTCAGGAACGATACATCCCAACAAAGAGGAAGTCAGGCAAAAACACTAAGAGGCCTGCATGGATGAACAAGGAGCTGATTGACAAACTCAAACAAAAAAAGGAAGCCTACAGAGGGTGGAAGCAAGGACAGGTAGCCTGGGAGGGCTACAGAGAAATTTTCTGAGCAGCCAGGAACCAGATTAGGCAAGCTAAAACCCAGGCAGAGTTAAATCTGGCCAGCAACATCAAGGGCAACAAGAAAAGCTTCTACAGGTACATCAATGATAAAAGGAAGACTAGGGAAAATGTGGGCCTACTCCGGAAGGAAATGGGTGACCTGCTTACCCGGGATATGGAAAAGGCTGAGGTACTCAATGAATTTTTGCCTCAGCCTTCACTGGCAAGTGCTCTAGACACACTGTCCAAGTCACAGAAGGCAAAGGCAGGGATTGTGAGAATAAGGAACTGACGAGGGAGGTGATTCTACCCCTCTACTCTACTTTGGTGAGACCCCACCTGGAGTACTGTGTTCAGCTCTGGAGTTCTCAGCACAAGAAGGACATGGACTTGTTGGAATGGGTCCAGCAGAGGGCCACAAAGATGATGAGAGGGCTGGAGCACCTCTCCTATGAAGACAGGCTGAGAAACTTGAGGTTGTTCAGCCTGGAGAAGAGAAGGCTCCAGGGGAACCTTGTAGCAGTCTTCCAGTACTTAAAGGCGCCTTTGGGAAAGATGGGGAGGGACTCTATCAGGGAGTGTAGCAACAGGATGGGGGCTAATGGTTTTAAAGTGAAAAAGGGGAGATTTAGATTAGATATTAGGAAGAAATTCTTTACTGTGAGGGTGGTGAGACACTGGAACAGGTTGCCCAGAGAAGTTATGGATGCCAGATCCCTGGAAGTGTTCAAGGCCAGGCTGGATGGGGTTTTGAGCAGCCTGGTCTAGTGGGAGGTGTCCCTGCCCATGGCAGTGGGGTTGGAACTAGATGATCTTTAAGGTCCCTTCCAACCCGAACCATTCTATGATTCTATGATAATTCTGCTTTGCTGCATGTATGTAATATTTTTATTTTGTTTAGCTACAGTATGCAAATCAGGTAACCTGATGCTAAAATCTTAGATTTCCATTTATTTCACTTTAAGTTTACAGCCTTGATAATGCCACATGGGGTTGTATTTGAATATACTACATGTACTCCAAATGACTTTAATGGTTTTACAAGGTCAGAGTGATACAATTAGGTACATGGTCGTATTTGTAGTCACATTATTACATCTCAGATAATATGAGGCACAGGTGAAAAAAGGGTCAAATAATCTAATATACTCTTACACCATTTGAAAATGTCCTCTCTGAACTATGCTACCCTAGGTCATTTACTCTGGCTTTATTTTAGGAATATTTGTTGTAATGTAATGTACTGAAAAAAAACTTAAGAATTTTTTCCTCTTTGTTGAGAATAGCTAGTTATGGCAATGATCTGAATTTAGATTGAACAGTGGTATGTTTACTTTAATTTATAATCTCATAACTGCATAAATGGATTTTGTTATAGTTTCTAGATGTCGTGTACATAGTGGCAAATCATTGCTGCAGCAAGGTGGGAGTATGAAATCATCCTTGACTCATGCACAAAGGAAAGAATGTTATAGATACGTAGTGAGACCTGAAATGTATATTTCTGCTGAACCATACAGATTGCTTATTTGAATACAATTAAAGTATCTAATGTATGACACAGGAAAGTCCAGATTTCTTACAGCAGTTCCCACTCTGTTTAAAGTGTGTCCTTGGTACTTTTTTAATATGAAAACTTAAGTGTGAAACAAAAGCTTCAAAAAGAATATGTATTCTGAAGTTGTTTATTTGTGTGTCTGTCTGTGGCGGCCCACGGCAATACTAGAAGTTGTACATCAATACTTTACCACCTGTATTCATTTTCCACTTCAGCAATGACTAATCAATTGCAATTTGACTTAAATATATCACATTGTTCATGTATGTTTTCTCTTTATGCTGTTCAGTGTTTCATACTCATCTGTCACATTCATCTTTATTTAAATTTCTTTGACTGAAAAAAAATCTAAGCTGCTGTTTAGCAGAACATTTAGGCCACTAATGTAATAAAACTCAGTGTAAGACCTTAAGGAGTGGCAGGTGAAGTTTAAATAAAGTTTATTTCCCTCATTCATTCTCTTTCTCTCACAGGTTTCACTCCCTCTCTCATGTGCTCACAGGCACTAGGATGTGTGTGTCCAAGCAGTTTATCCAGGACTACTTCTGAGACACAGAAGGGTGAAGGATGACGGTTTGCCGGTCCTCTCAATGGAAAGACTTTTCTGGAAAGTCTTTCACATGCCTTAGGAGTCAATAGTGACAATTATCAAAGGGTTCTGATCAACATGAAGCCCAGCTATAGGTCAGTCTTGAGTGGTGTAACAGGGTTCAACACTGGCACCAATACTATTTATCGTCTTAAACACGATAAGCATGCCCAAAGAAGACCAACGAAGATGGTGAAGGGTCAAGTTATATGAGGAGTGGCTCAGGGAACTGGGGTTATTTAGGCTGGAAAAAAGGAGGCTCAGGGAAGACCTTAAGAACGACCCCATGTGCCAATATAGGTTGGCGGCTGAACATCTGGAAAGCAGCTTTGCAGAAAAAGTCCTGGGGGCCCTGGTGAACACAAAGCTGAACACAAGCCAGCAATGTGCCCTTGCGACCAAGAAGGCCAATATTATCCTTGGCTGCATGAGAAGTGTTGGAAGTTCAGGAAAGGGCCACTGACATTATTACAGGAGTGGAGTACCCTCATATGAGGAGAGTCTGAGAGAGCTGAGACGTTCAGCCTGGAGAAGACTTAGGGCAGATCTCATCATTGTGCATAAATACCTGATGGGGGGAGTAAAGAAGACAAAGCCAGACTCTTCCCAGTGGTATTCAGTGACAGGACCAGAGGCAATGTGCACAATTTTGTTGTTTTAGGTTTGTGGTTTTTTTCTGTGAGGGTGACTGAGCACTGGCACCGGTTACCCAGAGAT
The DNA here is from genome assembly GCF_964199755.1 of Larus michahellis. Classification (NCBI taxonomy): domain Eukaryota; kingdom Metazoa; phylum Chordata; class Aves; order Charadriiformes; family Laridae; genus Larus; species Larus michahellis. Next base: position 96,232,988 of record NC_133898.1, on the reverse strand, counting down.
GTTGTGGGTTCTCCATACTAGGTGACATTGCAAACCTGCAACCTGCTCTAGCTGACCTGGCTTTGAGAAGGGGGGATTGTACTAAATGATCTGTGAAGATCCCATCCAACCCCAATGATTCAATGTCACAGTGTGATCTTTTGCTCAAAATTTTGCTGACTTCAGCCTCCATAAATCTGAGACAATATTGCTGATCGTTGTCTGGTTTTCGGTTGTTTTGGTTATCTTCCTGGCTACGGTCTTCATGGCATATAACAAGAAGAGCAATGGCACATACAGTGTGCTGCAACCCTGTTGACATCTTATTGTTATCAGAGCACAAGATGGAAACAACACATGACTAAGTGTGAACCAGTTTTATTGCAGTCAGTCATGTCCCATGTTATCAATACTAGCTTTTCTCCTAACCTGGTGTTTCTACACAAATTTCCTTTCAGACTTCATCTATACCAGTCTTAGTGTTTCTGTCTCCACATATTTAGTCCTGAGGAAGTACAGTCTGTAGATCTCTGCTCCTAAAAAACAAAGGCATCAACAGGTACTTGCATGGGCCATCTTGATAATCACTCCTTTAATGATCCTGTTGGCCTTTTCCTTCCTTCTTAGGAAAGGGTTCAGACTTTGTCTTCTGATGGGAAACTCTCTGCATGTGTGTAACATACTTTTCCATACATCTGCACTGTCCACCCTTTCCCTCTTCCTTTTTATATGGGTTTGTGTGCATAGACTTCTAATTATCTTTTTTTTTTTCTTCTGGGAAGAGACAAATGAAGGCTGACCAGCTATCATTCTTCTGATTCCCAAAGTTTACTGGCAGGATCTTGTTTTTTGTTGTCCCTGTACTATTGTACGATGAGGTTAATGGAAAATAGGAAGGGAGGAAGGATGACAAGGAGACCATCCTTTCCTATTCCAAGAACTACTTTGAATTTAATGAGTCGCTCATTGCCACCTTGCATGCTTGACCAGAGTAATAGGGTGAAAGAGAGACTTCAGGTTCACATAATGAAACCTCAAACCAGCTATTCCCACTGCAGTTGATACACAAAATGTTTGTTTCTTGATTTGCTGCTGTCTGGACCATTCTACCAAGTCTTTGCTTTCTGTGTAAGTCACTGAGCTATTAGTTCTGCAGCATTATGCTGTTTTCCCCCAAATGATGACTGAGTGAGGTACAAAGCAAAATACTAATACTCAGGCTCCCCAAAAGAGAACCTTTAAAATATGAACTCAGAAAGGAGAAAATTATGCTTGCAGAAACAACTTTTTGCTGGCAACAGTACTATTCTGCTTCCATCACTTCTTGCAACTGTCTTCACTGCCTGTGGTGTTGGGCAAGATCCCCTAAAAAAGGTTCAAGAAGGACTTATGGTACTATTTGCAACTAATATTCTCTGCAAGAACTAATATTCTCTGCAAGAACATCAGTGTTAGAAGTTTAGACTGCTGAGAGGAAAGCGGCAAGATTCTAATGAAATGCAAAATTATATACCGACTTGCTGCAGTGTCTTAACCACAGCAATGTCAGGGGCCTGCCATTCGCAACTGTGCAGCCTTTCAGTTGCATCATTGCAGTCTGACTTTCGCTTCATAGCCTTCCAGCTCATCCCCAAGGCTGTTGTGGCAGTGTTTTTTTTCTCCATGTGTTCGAAAGTCTTCATGGCTTTGTGCTGTCAGACTTTTAAAATGTTAAGTGTGTTATCTTGGGTTCTGCAGGAAGCGATTGCCACTGACGTGTAAATTGTCCTTCCTGCTTTTTCCACCCCAGCTCCATAACTTTTAGTTTCTAGCCTGATGCTGGGGAATAAATAGAGTTTACTAGATAACATTAATAGATAGTCATCTTCAGATAACCAGTAAGCATTTTCCAATAAGCAAAGAACTAACAGTCAAGTAATCAAAGCGTACTCCAGTCAGCACTGTTAATATAGTGCACAAGAGCAACCAACAGACAGGTTGAGTAGGTCTTGAGACTATATAGTTACTTTTGTAAATGTATTTGAGAGGAACAACTGCTGCACTGGAGAATATACTCAGAAGACGCTTACATATGGAGACACTCATTGTGTCTTTTCCCAGCTGCACATGGCAAAGTTGTCCCTTTTTCTTTTCTCTCTTCCTGTCTTCCTCCCACTTTATGGTGTTTTTTTCCCTTTTTTTTTTCTAATTATAAGACGAACCATCAAGTATATGCCCAACAAATAAATATTTGTTCATGTAAGCCTGTTTTATCATCCTTTCTGCAACATATTCCTACCAGAGAAATGCTTGTACTACACAACCTGAAAACTTTTGGTTTAGTAGTGCTGTTCACAACAACTTTCTCTAGTCCTTTTATTTGTAGGTGGAATTCCATCTGACTGCTCTGATAGAAACCTGACCTTCCAGAGCTGCCTCATCAATCACAATGTGGTTTTGGAGCTCAGAACTGTTTGCCTAATTTCAAAAGCTTTCCTATGTGTTACTAAAAAATCAGTGACCAAAGCATGATGGACATTTCTGCTACTATGTTCTGCACAAACATGCCCAAAATACACAACCATGTCTGGCCCAGTACCTTAGGATTTTTGGAGAATTCTCAATGCTATTACAGATATACCAATATTGGCAATTTATTTTCAACATGCATTAGTGGACTGTATAAAGCTGAAAGTCTTCCCACGCCTTGATAGCTATTGAGGCAAAATAAGAACTAAGCAGAAAATATAGACCAGATTCCTTTGGCACATGTTGATAAAGAGGCGTGGGGAATGAAATAAACTGACACTGGGCATTCTTCTGTGGAGGTAGCTCTGGTCTGGCTCAGAACTTTAGCTTTTGAAATCAAAAAGAATGAGGGAAAGTAACAGAGAAAGCTATAAGCAAGCAGACTCATTGCAGTAGGAGTAAAGTTCTTAGAGAACAAACTTTATACAGTTTGTTCTCAAACTTTATACAGTTATACTTTAGTTATACATATATATACACATTTATACTTTATACAGATACAGCAATAGCTAGATGTTTGGTGAATGGCTTCCAAATTGTGGCATTAACATAGAGAGATCTTCCCTATGTCTTGCCTTTCACGTCAAAATGCTGTGAAGTCCTTAATCAGAGGACGAAGACTGAAATCCCTGAAAAACAGCCTTTCCTTGAAGTGGAAAAAAAAAGAAAAGTATCTGTGGATTTTATATGTAAATAAATTAACTTATGAGAGATGTGTGTATGTAGGGTTAGCCTGTGCCTTGACAGAAAGAGTTTGTATTCCTTTGATGTCAGCTGCTCTGTTTGCTGCACACTGGGCAGAGACCCTCATTCTGTTGACTGTAATAGTGCAGCGGTCCCTAAGAATTTTAGAGTTATATATATAAAATGCGGATTTTAGCCTAAATTAGGAATTCACTCTGAAGTATATTATTCAGAACTTAGAGAAAGTTTTGCAGATGAGATGCTTTAAATGTGTGTATATAAAATGTTAGAATATAAAGTCAAACTGGGTTGCTTTGATTTTTTATCACTGGAAAAGGTGGATCCTAATTAAACTGAGAGCCCTCTTTGAAAACTTTTAATACTTGTTAATGAATTAATTTGCAGTTGTCTGACAGGATTTTTCATAAGTACACCAGCAAAAATGTTAAGCATGGTATGACTGTCCTTGGAAAGGCATCGATTGAAAAATATCACAGGAGATTATATCGCCCTTCTGCTATATGGTAGCCTGTGTGCCATGTGGGGCACATAGTCTGTGGTAGGGGTAGTTTCTCAGGGGAAAGACTTCATATGTCCCTGCCATGCTCTGTTACCATTCTACAACAAATGAGGCAGGTGTTGTATATGTGGGTCTTCTTTGGGACATACATATAATTTGTTCCCCGAATATTAGTCCTCCAGTACAGTGAGTGAGGCAGGGTCCTTTAAAAAAAGTAATATATGGTTTCTTTGTCGGAGGAGGCTAAAAGAAAATGTTGTGTATATAAATGGCTGCTGAGTTTGTAATCTATGAGAATTTACTTCTGCAGTCTTTTAAAAGTACATAGTTTACTCTTGCATAAGCTATGTATTGCTTTTAAAAGATAAACAAGCACTCAACTTATTAGAGCATATGGTATGGGGTCACCAGCAGGGAAGGACACTTCTTCACCCTGTGCAAAGAGCTTTCCCACTTGAATTAACAAAGTGTCTAATGGAAAGTGACAAACTGTTATCACCGGACCTGTGCCCAAGGCGGGCAGGGTGCTGTGTCCCTGGATGGCAAAACTGCTGCAGATGATGCCAGAGGACTGGTGAGTACAGGAGCTCCTGTATTGTATCGCAAGGTCTTTGGTCATTGTTTCCTCAAGGGCTCATGTGTCAGGTCTTTCCCTTTTCCCCAGCCTGTCTTCTCATATTGCAGTGTCTCATCCCTTCTCCAGTCTTTTTGCTCAGCATTTGTGTTCTTACTTCTCCAGCCTCCCAATCCCTTTTTTTTCACTCAGTCATTTACAGATTTCCACTTTCCTAATCTGTTTTATTCTTCTGTGATAGACTCTCTCCCTGCTCCTGATTTCTGTTTCACTCAGTCTCATTCTTACGAAGAGGTCTTGCTGTCTTTCTCCCCTCATCAGCTCAGCTTCCCCTACTTCCTCCCCACTTTCATTGTAAATGCCATTTCCTTTTTGGTTCCACCATCATCTTGGTTTTCAATCTTCCACTTTCTTCCTAAGCTTGCTGGAAAAGTTTCTTTTCCTTCTTTCAATTTTTCTGTCCTCCTGCATTTCCAGTTAGGTGGCATCGTCTTCTAAGCCAGTTTAAGAAAGCGGGTGCAGTAGCTTGAGGTTAGACTGGAGATATAAGGAAACAAATTACTTCTGTTCGAACTTTCATGTCCCCAAACTTCTGTTCCAGCAAAGCCTGCAGCAGCCCATGACAGCCCAGAGCTGCAATGGCAGAAAAGGTCCCAAGGAGCCCTAGTTTGCAGAATGACAAATTTGCATAGAGCCTTCAGTGACAGCTGGCACTTATGAGGAGGAAAAGGGAGACGTGAACTGAATCTGTAACTTGGACAATCTACTGAAGCATTTAAAAAAAATGTCTTAAACTACCTATAAATGTCAGGTGAAAATTTGCCCCAATTCAAGTTTGGCTAAGTTTTACCAGGTGAAAATATGGTTTTGGAAATAGGGGTCAAAATGATTACTAGTGTTATAAAATCCTGCTACATTACATTCTGAGTTTGTCAGAAAAAAGACGTGTATTAAGCATTGACATAGTGCTAAGAGGGCTCTGATCAAAGGGCTCATAAGCAACAGCAAAATGCAGATAATCAGAAGGAGAATAGGAGGAAGAACTGAGATGTATGAGGTGACTGCAATTCTTAGTAAAATAAGTTTGTTCAACCTGTAAAAGAAATACTGGAACAATTACATACTGAAACCTGATGGGAGAAAAAGAACAATTTATCCTACTTGGTAGAACTGTGCATCTGAAAATGACATTTTATTCAGTCTTTATGAAGAGATGTGTGATCATACCCTATACGTTTAGGCAATCAACTCTAAATTATTCAGAGAAAAGGAGAGGGGAGATAAAAAAGATAAAGAAAAAACACAGGAAATATGAAGACATGTAAATTGGACCATAGGAGCATGCACTAAAAGTGGAACAGAGAAAAGAAGGCTGGTTGTTGAACTAACATTTTCCCCATAAACTTCTTATTGCAACGTGTCATGGGCAAATGATGGGGGAAAGAGAATTTTTATAATACATAATGTTTCTGTTCTATTGAAAAATCAACTTTTTTAAAATATGGAGAATTTCCTCAAAGGGAATAAATAAAAAAATAAAGTTCAAGCATTTCCTGAGCTTTTACTGATGTTTCAAGACCAGATGGGTTAAGCATTCTTCTCTTTTTATATATGCATACATGTGTCCCCATAGACGATTTCAAGTTACACAGCCAGTTAATGATGCAGTTTCTTATAGGCAAACCTTCTTTTCAAGTTGTTTTATTTTGTATTCATTGAGGTCATCCTCTGTTTCTCATCTTTGCAAGCAGCTCTCATTCATGTCATAGGCGGTTTAACAAGCTTAAGCTCCATAGCATCTTCTGGTCCCAAATGTGGGATGCACAGCATCCACAAAGCTACCAAGCTCTGCTGCATATGAAATTAACAGTAAATAACACGGTCAATAACCCTATAGAGAGAGATAATAATTGCAGATGTACAGTAACAGCAGAAACCCGGCAAAGGAATTGGGAACTTTGACTCATGCAGTACCATTTCCTTAATGGTCTGTTCCTGTTTTGCCATTCCTGCTTTTCTCAAAGCATCAAAGTGAAAACATAGCCGAATCAATCAGGTGCTTCCCAGGCACCGAGGTCAGACTGACTGGCCTGTAGTTCCCCGGATCCTCCTTCTGGCCCTTCTTGTGGATGGGTGTCACATTTGCTAACCTCCAGTCAGCTGGGACCTCCCCGGTTGTCCAGGACTGCTCATAAATGATGCAAAGTGGCCTGGCGAGCACCTCCGCCAGCTCTTTCAATATCCTTGGGTGGATCCCATCTGGCCCCATAGATTTGTGCACCTCCAGGTGCTGAAGCAGGTCCCTCACCATTTCCCTTTGGATTACAGGGGCTTCATTCTGCTCCCCATCCCTGTCTTCTAGCTCAGGGGTCTGGGTGCTCGGGGAACAACTGGTCCTACTGCTGAAGACTGAGGCAAAGACTTCATTAAGTACCTCAGCCTTTTCCTCATCCTTGGTCACTATGTTGCCGGCCCCATCTACTAGAGGACAGAGATAATCCTTAGTCCTCTTCTTATTGCTAATATATTTATAGAAACTTTTTTTGTTGTCCTTGACAACAGAAGCCAGGTTTAGTTCTAGCTGGGCTTTTGGCCCTCCTGATTTTTTCCCTACATAGCTTCACTGCCTCTTTGTAGTCGTCTTGAGTGGCCTGCCCTTCCTTCCAGAGGCCATAGATCCTCTTTTTTTCCCTAAGTTGCAACACTAGCTCCCTGTTTAGCCAGGCCAGCCTTTTTCCCTGATGGCTTGTCTTCTGGCACATGGGGACAGCCTGCTCCTGCACCTTTAAGACTTCCTTCTTGAAAATAATCCAGGCTTCCTGTGCTCCTTTGCCCTGGAGGACTATCTCCCAGGGGACTTTGTCAACCAGGCTCCTGAAAAGCCCAAAGTCCGCCCTCCGGAAGTCCAAGGTAGCAGTTCTGCTGACGCCCCTCCTTGCTTCTCCCAGAATTGAAAACTCTATCGTTTCATGGTCACTGTTCCCAAGACAGCCTCCAACCTTCACATCCCCCACAAGACCTTCCCTGTTTACAAACATGTTGTTTGGCACCTTCCCTAGTTGGCTTTCTCACCAGCTGTGTCAGGAAGTTATCCCCAGTACATTCCCAGAACCTTCTAGACTGTTCCCTCCCTGCTGTATTGTATTCCCAGCAGATGTCCAGCAAATTGAGGTCCTCCAAGAGGACAAGAGCTCGCAATCTGGAGACTTCTCCCAGCCGTTTACAGAATATTTCATCTGCCTCCTCATCCTGATTGGGCGGTCTATAACAGACTCCTAGTACGATATCTGCCTTGTTAGCCCTGCCCCTGATTCTTACCCATAAGCACTCAACCCCATTATCACCATCATTTAGTCCAAAGCATTCATAACACTCCCTGACATAGAGGGCCACACACCCGCCTCTCCTTGCTTGCCTGTTTTGTTTCTATGCATCCAAAATCATGTATATTAAAAAAGTAAGTTTAGCTGCAAAATCAAGCAGCTGGGAATGAGGAAGTGCCTGGAAGAATGCTTTCTGCACAGCCTAAATCTTTTCTACTCTTGCCCCAACCTGCCCTCCCTTCTGGATATGCATTTGGAGACAAAGTCAACACTGCGCACAGGCAAAGTCCATGGTTACCTGCAGTGGAAAAACTGAAATGAAATATTCCTTGGAAAGGCTATATTAGGACCCTATGAAGGGTCTTTAGCTTTGTTGCTGATGTAATTTCTGTCTGTTGTCTGAGGAAGTTGGGACCACCTGTCAGAGCAGCACTTGCCCCTGGGCTGCCGGTCTCTGCCTCTTGCCTGCAGAGCTTCACATGGAGCCAGGCTTGCTGCTGCTGCTGCAAAGGGAGCACAAAGCAGTGCTGTATTTTTCTGGGAGAGGGGAGATCGTTCCCTCAGTGGCATTTGCCATTTCTTCCTGCATCCCATTTCACATCCCATAGGAGGGTCTGTCCTGGCCCTCTGCTATGGGGTCTGTACTTTCTGCTGCAGAAGTAGCCTGGGCGATGCAGGCAGGCAGGTAAGTCAGTCTGTGGGCACAGAGGATCATCAAAAACCAGATCAGCTGGAATGGGGGATCAAAGGTTCATGAGAGATGTTAAAGAGGGAAACGAATGCCCTCATTCACAGTTCACCCAAACTTCACACAGACACTTTCCTTTTCATATGTTTTTCTTTACCTCACTGCCCAAACTCTACTGACACATTCCAGCCCTTTGCTTTTGCACAGTGCTCGCTCTTTACCCCTCTGAAACAAATGGAAAAGCAAACCAAAACCTCGCTAATACTTTTTGGCCTCCCCCAGTCCTTCATTCCACTAGTAGTTAGCCTAAAAGATTAACTGTGCTTTGAAAATGGATCGGGTTTGTGTAGTGTATGATGCTCTGGTTTAGTCCTTTTTAAAAGCAGAGCAAATTCAAATGGAGCCAAGAGTAAAAACCCAGCTCTCTCACAGCTGGCCACTAACTGTGAGTTAGTTTTATATTTCCGTGTGCTCAGCATGAGCTACCCAGGAGCAGGTCTGTGGAAGCCTTGAGCACACAGCTGTGGCTGAAATCACTTAAAGTTTTGCTTTGAACATACAAGGTCCTATGAAATGCTAAGTATGCGGGAGGAAGATGGCCCGATGCTGTTAAATTAGGTGCCTCGCATTTGTGAATGCTTTTGACAGTTTTGGCTGTTACTTCTTTGGGCCTTAGTTCCTAGGGGGTAAAGCTAAGGTAAAACTAGGCAACTGGGGATGCTGTCAAACTCAAATAACTACAGTCTCTGAAGCACTATATTTCTGATGGAGAAGATGAAGCAAAACCCATGCTGAGAGCGTTTTAGTGTTCAAACACTAACTGGCCTTTATTTTCAGAAGGGTAAACTATTATTTCTCAATTCAAAACCTGATCCTTCTTTTTATGATGTGGAAGATATTTTCTTCCCCGAGCGCTGATAATTCTATTTAAACCTTCTTTATTGAATCCTGCTTGGAGCAGACACCTGATATAGCTAGTTCGTATGTGGAAAAATGATAAGGAATGGGAAGCAGAGCTGGCTAGGCAAGTGTCAGAGAATGCCAGCTGTACTGGTCACAAATGGGTTGGACTAGATGATCTTTAAGGTCCCTTCCAACCCAAACCATTCTGTGATTCTGTGAAATGCTGCTATGCTGCCTTACATACCCGTGTACTAATGCCATTATTGAAGATTACAAAACGTGTGCCTGTGAGTTTATAAATACACCATTTCTAATCCTTCTTTATACTTAGACTGGGTTCTTAGCAGAGGTGGAATCTGGACACTTACAAACGGCTTCATACAGGTGAAATTCACTGCGATGCAGAAGCACGGGCTTTGAATCCAGGCTCTTCCCAAACCGCTCATCTGGCTCGGCTCAGCTTTTGCTAGGGCAAGTTCCAGGTTGCGTGCAGTACAAGATCTCAACAGATGGAGAGATGAACTCTTCATCTTATAATTAGCATAAAATATTTACTTGTTATGGTCTACTGACATCCCCAGCCCTGATAGGAGTATTCTCATATTAACACAACAAACAACTTTCAGTCATTTGATTGTAATCAGTATATTGACAGTGACACTGGAATTTTCACTCTCCTAATTTTCAAACTCACTTAATTGTCAGCTTTATTTCTCAGAAGCCTGCCATTTCATAAGCACTGTAAGATATATAAGCTCTACCTGACAGTCCAGAGACATAAAACGATAGGATCTTCACTACTGTGTTTTATTTCTGGAAGGGAAGTTAAACTTCTTTTCATGAATTAGAGTTGCCAGAGATACATACAGTAGGGACCACTAAAATTTTATGGCCTTGAAATTAAGTGTCACTCAGCAGTTTTGCTAATCTTAACAACCATTCACAACCAGATAATAAAACACGATATGCTCAGAAAAACTATGAAAAAATATGCCAACTCAAGGAACAAATTTTGGCTAAATCTTAGCACCTGATCTGAGAACTTTTCATATTAAGTGTGTTGCTCATTGTCAGTGGATTCAAGGAAGCTTGCAGAACTAATCCTAGCATTGAGAAATTGTTCCTGTCAACACTTAATTCTCTGTAAATCCACCGATACTGACAAAGGGGACAATATGTTTGGCTGTAATGAAACATAACAGTTGCTAGCTGTAGGGGGAAAACATTGCTGATCTTTAGAACTTTAAAATTGTAAATGCATCTAAAGTAAAAGGATGGTCAATTCCAGAGTCATATCAATTACCCATATCTTTTGCCTGAAGCAGCAACAACTTCATTTGTATTCTTCTTGTGGCATGCCTTAATCAAAGAAATTAAAACAAATATTCATCAAAATCGGGCTCCAAATGTTGAACAAATTGTCTAATTACTTCATAAAAAAAATAATTCTGATCAGCTACCCATTTAAAAAAGCACGTCATGCTGGATAAATTGCAGAAATTATTTTGAAAAGTGCACAACTGGACCACAAAACCTGTAACTCTCTTGAGGCTAACAGCATGGGCTCCATGAGTAGCACTCGAGCAGTTTTTTGAGATAAAGAAGAACAGCTGATGAAAAAACACATTCTTCATGCAGTGTTCTCTGATTTTATCATATGTTCCAAGTGACTTAAATTGTAAATAGGATTTTAAATAAAGGAAGGGTACTATGACCATAGCCTGATAGCTTTTTTTCTTATTCACAGCCAACTCCAGCATGGCTTAATGCACTGCTGCTTTGTAAAAGAGCTTCTGAATTAATTTGTAAAGCCTCAGGGTAGCTGCGTTCTATTATTTTAAAAATAACTTTTAAGGGATAGTGTGTCTCTACTGTGGACAGCAGTAAAGCGCTATTGGAAAATCCTGTTGTACTGTAGTGGAAACTACTAGGTTTCCTACATTTAACTTTCTATCAGCCAGGACAATGAGTAACTCAAATAGTCCAGCTAAAGGAAAAAAATGAAGTAAGGCTGTGCTTTTAGTTTGGATTTAGCCTCTCATAGGCAACATTCTTGCTGGACCTAAGACAGATCTGAAAGCAGGATAATCACTTTCACTGGGCATTGAGTTTAAGCAAAGTGAGTTTAAATCAATAAGCCTTGCTGACCTGCACCCACCTGACTTAGACGTCTGCATGTAATCTATCCACATGCCACAAACATCACGTGCGCCTGCGGGAAACTGACTATGTTTTCAGAATTGTATCTCCCTGTATTTTAAGAAAAAAACCAGTATTGGTTTGGTCCTAGAGGTTGCTTTTTAGTGCTTCTATAATAGAGATACTTTGCATGTGTTTGTAGTGAAAAACATTGACAGATTGTTGGAGACTGACCTCCTTTTAAGTAATTTTCAGGGCAACCCCATCACTGTGCCTGTCTCAGGAAGAAACTCACTCTTATTGCCCACATGGACCATAAACAATGAGTGTCGTGATTAACTGAGCACAAGGGTTTTACCAGCTGGTGGCTTGTGCACTATCCACTATGAATCCACAAGTTCACGGAAAATAATACGCATCTCTGAAATGGCTTACCTTCCGCTTCCCTTTACACTCCTAGCTCACTTTAATTTCAAAGGGAATTAGTCTCTGGTCATCTCTGGTGACCACAGGCTAGGTGATGAGTTGTAGACCTTGCATGAAATTGCTTCAGTTGATCTCTGCTCTCATGCTAGCACCCACAGAGAGTAATTTTTTTAGGTAGCTAATCATGAGATTTCCTGAAGGAGAGCCAATGTACTTCAAACTGTATTTGAAAGCAGATTGAAGTTCTGCTGTGTCACAACATGGTTGCACATGACAAAGTTCAAGTGCACCACCAGTCGCTGTGCCTTCTGTGAGGTGTTAGAGTGTCAAGTTGCATCTGTTTGAGTAGTCTAATCCAGAGATTATAAAAACACACCTTATAAAAGGCCCACCAAGGTTTATAAGCCCTTGACTAGCTATCCAGAGGTGGAAAAAGCCTGGAGAGTGGTGGCTCCAGCTTCAAATATAAATGAACTTTCAGAAACTAAATGCATGTTATAACCACTGCTGTAAGAAATAGGTGGGAAGTACACAAATCTGCAGAAGGGTTCCCTGTCCTGATGAAGACAGAGGAAACTATAAACTGATGCAACTAAATTCTGTGCCTTATTCTGAAGCTAAATACAGCCCCCACCTGTTGCTGGTTTTCACCCAAGAGTTGGTAAAAACAGATTTCTCATTCTAGAAATTAAGAAATTTCTAGGAAAAAAACCCTTACTTCGAGGAGAAGTTTGGGCTGTCCTGTGAAGGTGAAAATTCTGAAGCATCTCTTTCAAAGGAAGTTTCAATGCTTTGTAATGAAAGGTTTTTTGGGGTCATCTCAGATTTAAAGTACTAGATAATGAGCATGTGTGACTGACCTTTTTTTTTTTTTAATCTTTCAAGATAAATTCATTATGCCAACAGAACGATATGTAGGAAAATTGAGATAGAATGTCTTTTATGACCAAAAGCAACTGTCCAACATAGGAAAAAAAGCCCACCCTGAAAGTTCTGCAAAACCTATTTTCTAATACTTTTTTCTCTATTGTAATTTTTCCCATATGAAGGTGTGTACAGAGCTTTCTTTTCAAGCAAAATTGTGAATGACTCATTGCAAAATGGTGAAATGTTAAATATTAGCCTCATTAAATCTGCATTTTATTGACATTTTAGTGTTTATATCCACATATTAGCAATTTTTGTTTATATCCATTGCTGATTGGGTAGGAATTTATGCCGGTGCTCTGACCATGGTTTAGTATGGATGGAAGGTTACATGACTCTCAGTAAGAATCAGATTTCTAAGGAAGTTGTAAATTGTGACCTTTCCCTTGGCTGAGAAAATACCTTTCAGCAAATTAAATATTTAAAACCGATCTCTTATACTGAAATTCAGCACAGTTTACACAAAATATTGTGGCATAATTATAGTCAACTGAAAAATTAGTTTCACTGGGATTCAAGCTTGGTTTTTTCTCATTGTGGAAGAACAGCTTTATTTCCTCTCCACAGTCTCTTTTATTTCTAGTTTCTATTTTTTTGCCTCATGACAAACATTTTTTTTCCATTTTCCTTAGTTGCTTTCTTGTTGCTGGGAGCCATGACTCTTTTAAAGAAACACGCAAGCTGTTTGTTGTAACTGGTGGTGGCCTTTTGTTTTAAAGTTGTGTATCTTTAAACAGAGATAGAATATGACAGATGTATTACCTTACAGTATGTTAGTTTCCACTTTTTGTAGAGAACTTCTGTGAGCTCAGAACACCCTACCACGATTAACATGAGGGTTTCTTTGCTTTAATAGGGGCATAAGCAATGTAATAATATGTAAAAAGATATTTTTATTCCTCATCCTATCCTATGCACATCCTTCCTTCCTTCCTTCCTTCCTTCCTTCCTTCCTTCCTTCCTTCCTTCCTTCCTTCCTTCCTTCCTTCCTTCCTTCCTTCCTTCCTCTCCTTTCTTCCTTCCTTTCCTTCCTTCCTTTCCTTCCTTCCATGACCTCTACACAGAAAACTGTGTTAATTACACTTGCTGATGATGAGTAGTTGGGAAATCTTGTCTGTTCTGAGAAGCCTGCAGTTTATGCAAGAAACATCAAATGACTTTGAAGAATAAAGCAAAGAATTTGGGCTGAAATGTAATAGCATTAATTGTCAGCTTACACAATTATGAAGAAGGAGCCTCTGTTTTATAGCACAAGGTGTTATTAATTGAAAATGACAAAGCAGCACTGAGTGTACTAGTCAGAGAATGATGACAACTCATTGATGTAATGTGGGCATGGAAAATGCAAGTGTTAAGATGTGTGGGGAGTGATAAAACATGTGTAGTTAAAGGTGAATTTGTTTGAGGTTGCATATTGCCCAAAATCAGAGTTTGGTCAGTTCTTGTGGGTATCAAAGGAGGCAAGTTAATCTACTTTTTTGCTTTCTATCGCAGCACTATGTAGGATTTCTTTTGGAAAGCCTGTGCAATTTTGCAGTACCATATTCAAGGAAGATGACTCAGATTAGGACAGATTCAAAAAAGAGCTTCTAAATTGACCATATCACTGAACCTCCTACTTTATAAATATGATGTGGTAAATGCTTGCCTGCCAGCAACTAAGTCACTTCAATTTAGTAAATCAGAACTCATCAGATGAGTTATTGGGTGGATTATGAGAGTCTATCCTAAGAAAAGCTGGATGCTCAGCATGGCAAAAACCTTTTCTTAAGTCTCAGAACCAAGATGAGGTTGGGTGAAGGACGAATTTTGGTTTTATTTTCCATTTTGTTATGGAAAATTACCAAGATTTTCGCTGAAACAGCCTTTTCTGTGGTTGTAAGAACAGGTTCTTAAGTTTAATTTTAATCAAATTGAATAATGAAACAGCATTTGAAAGTGAAAAGTAAAAGAAATACCTATTGCTTCAGGATTTAAATTTTATATAAGTGTACATATAAAATTTAAATTATGTATATACATATATGCATATGTATGTTATATATATACATATACATATATCATTTAAATCCTGAAGCAATAGGTATTTTGTATATGCTACAGATATATAGAGTCTAAATTCTTTGGGGTTTGCACATTTTTTCACACGAAACAAGGGCACAACTTTTTAGTAAGTTTTGAGGAGTTTCTCCTTTTAAATGGACTGACAGTTTTTGTATGATATTGTACAAGTATTCAGCAGCAGGTTGGCAGCAGTTTGTTATTTTTGTAAAGCTCAGTTATGAGAATCATTGTCTTAGAACGGACGCAGGAATGCCAACTAATGATGCAGTCCCTGGAAAGCACCGTTCATTGCATTGCCATGGATGAAAAACTCTGAAGCAGCAGGAACATGGGATGAAGGAACATTGTCGGTACTATAAATTGTATTAGAGTCAGCCATAGTCTTTTCTGGAGTATTCATCGTTTCTGACACCATTTGTTGGGCTTTGATTAAAACAAACATTTTACTCCTTTTTTCACATTTAAAGAAGCCTGTGTGACTATGGGGAAAAAATACTGGTTGGACACATTCAGGATTTTGAGAAAAATGCAAGATCTGATATTCGCCATGCTTCTTTTCATTGTAATTCCATTACATTAATCTCAAGTGAAGTCACGGATCTTTTCCAAGACTGAAATTTCTATTTGTTTTTGTTAGTACCCATGCTCTGACCATGATGTCATCAATTGCTTTGATTAGTAGGAATATATTTTCAGTTTTATCGGAAGAAACAATATTGGAGTAAACAGCTAAGATGTCTCCTCCTGTTAAAATCTGCACAACAAGCTGTAAAAAATCCTTCATTTCAGTACAAGAATTGCCACTGCTTTACTGATGGACTCGGCATTTGCTCAGCTCTGAGTCAATATTTAAGGTCTTAAACAAATGGGCCTACTGATCTTCAGAATTGTCAAAACTGAACCCGATACAGGATTTTGTTGGGAGTCATAAGGGACCTGGATAGCTGATGCTGGAAATTGAATTGTGAGAACTGTGGCTAGTGATTTTACAGGTGAGAGACTGATCCAAAATCAGTTTTATTTACATGAACAGCCTTGAGAACTGCAGCTTTAGACTTTCTTGCTGAGCCTTGATAACTGGGAACATGGTGTGCAGATGTAGGGTTGAGAGTAGGTGGGTGAGAGTTAATGTAATTTTTGTGACACAGTTGTCCTCTGCAGCCACTCTCTGCCTTCGTTTGCTGTCTCGGTTCTCCAGCTGTAGAAGTGTCAGTAGTGCATCCTTTACTGAGTTTTGGCAAGTCCTTCCCACCTCCCTTCTGTTTATTCAGAGTTTCAGATGTGTCTCCCACTCTGTTTCTGCACATCACTTATCACAGTAAGATACAGATATCAGCTGAGAATCGTAAGCATGACAGGAGAACAAATCTTAATAAACAGTTTTTTATGGCAAATTCAGGGGTAGGTTCTTGAATTCCTCTTGCTTGAAACTGAGAAGACAAGAGATTTGAGAAAACTGAAAATCCATCCAACAGAGTCATGTAAATAAGTTATTTGTGGTGGCCAAGTGACAGTTCATGAGCAGAACTTGAGGTTCTGGGGTTTGAGGGGTGGTTCAGGTGATTCCTGAGAATTCTACATGTGGATCTTGCATCCTGATCTGCCAGGAGCCTGCAGCAGGAAAACTCTTCCATTTTATTTATAAATTATTTTAAAGTCCAGAATAGCTCCGGGACACTATTTGTTTGAAATGGTAAGGAAAATGGGTAAGATGGGGTAAAGATAAGCATTTGCTTATTGACCAGCCAGTTGTTTTTTCTCGTCTTATGTATCTATAATCAGTGTTGGAGGGCAAGAGAGCAACAGATAGGCGTGGAGAATACAAATGTGTGTGTGTGGAGGGGGGAGAGTCAGTGGGCATCAAAGGAAAGCAGGGATGAGAAGCTGTCACTTGTTCTGTGATCTCCCTGTCCCTGCTCAAGCCCAAACTCAGTAGCTGCTGCCTTGAAGCAGTACCATTGTTCATCTGCGAGTACAGTAACACTGAGAGACAGTGCCTTATCTACAGGCAGGATAAGAAGCAGCTCTGCTGTTTGGAATAAAGGCCAAATATGGGTCTGCGCATCCATGTCAGGCACTGTAAAACCAAGATGGTGGTTGAGGAGGAAGCACGGGTGGCGACCCATTGGTAACTGGTGACTGATGCCTTTTTTCACAGGCCTGGGTTTGGCTTTTGAGAGAAGGGAGAGGATCTGAGAGCCAGTAGAGAAGGCAGGGCAGGAGGGGGACATAGTGGGGTGGGACAGTACGGGTGGCAAGGGCAAGCGGCTGGGAGCAGTGTAGATGGGTTCCTTCTAAAGACTTGGGTGATCACCATGAGTATGGAGGAGTTAATGTTTCCTTTGTGGCAACTCCACTGTTCAGCACAGTGTCTTCAGAGGCAGAGATAAGACCTTGTGAATAAACCCCATAGAAAATGTCCTTTAATAATCGATTAAATTTGTAATATTTTCCTCTGTGCGTGTGTGTGAGTGTGTGTGTTTTCAGAGCTTGCAGCCCCTGGAAATTATCAGTAAGTATAATTAAGCATTGCAGCACTGCCACTGGAACTCACAGACACACTGGTACCATTTTTTCATTACCCTTCTTCCCCACAGTCTGGTTCATTTAGATCACACTGACAGGGTAGTGGAGGAGAAAATATTTGTGTGTCTTGTCTACCTCCAGAATTAGTATGGCATCCCACACACAGCACCTCTGGAGGAGCTTGGTGTCAAGTGCTTGACTTGAATACCATGCAGCATAACGCTTTGGGTACTGTTGGGAAGGCAAAGATTATGCCACGGCATTGAACCTGCTTAGAAAATGCCAACAGTGAGGGTTAGCATCGTAAGTGCTTCAGATGTATGACAGCAGGAATTAGTCCATTGCTGAGAAAGGCAATTACAAGAGTAAGGTTGACGCACTCACGTCTGTAGCAAAATTTGGTTTGTGTAGCGAACAAGTCTGACTGTGACTAACTTCTTTTGGAGAACGGGGACCAAAACCAGAGGCTGCCTTTTTTAGAAACATGGCGTGGATTGTTTGCGTGGGTTTTGTTTTCTGGTAGGTGATTTTAAACTCCATCTACTAACCTTTAGTGATGGATAGCACCTTGTAACAGTTACAGAATAAAAGCCAAGATGTCGCTCAGGGATTACAGCACGTTAATAACCTTAAATATGTCCTGCTGCCATGTGTGAAGGGGCATTTTCTGATTCAGGCAGAGATGTTCACTGCAGGTCTGATCCCTTTCTTGTAAACTCCAGCTGCAAAACGCAGCATCCTGTTTTCCCTGGGGCACAGCCAACTCTCCTAGTGATGGAAGAGGAAGAAGGTGCACCTGTGGGTAGCTTACACTGTAATAGTCTGCTCCAGCATCCATATAACAAATGTTTCAGGGAATGATGCTAATTTTTATTCTGAGAAGTGACAGAGAGAGGAAAACCTGGGTGCGACCTGCACCTATTGTGGCGATTCCAGTTAGTGGGTCACTACTCAAGACTGTAAGTACAAGGGACCTCGTAGTCTCTCTACATAGCTCCAGGTGAAACAGGCAGTGTGGTTTCTACAATGTTGTATTTAGCACACAGCGGGGATGTAAAACAGAGCTTATAGACAACCTGAGTACAGGCATAGCTATAAAGCTCAATGTGATTCATCGTGGTTATTTTGGGGTATATGAAATGTACTATGGCTGTATACTGCACTCTGAAATACTGTGCTGAGGGTAAGCAGGTCATCTGTTGCTCTGAGGGGAAATTTTTATCTCTTCAAACTCCCGTCTTTTTACTGTGGCATTTCCTGAGCACTGTTTGTGTTGCATTCCTCCTTTATTTTTCCCACTTTTCACACTCTTCTGGGACATGTTGTGTGTGGAACTAGTTATGGCTGCTGTAATCTGTAAAGTCTTTGAGTTTTGCAATAGACTCTGGTATCATTAAAGACATCCTTTCGTCGGTCTCCTGCCATGCTTTTCAAGGAAGCACAAAGGTGAGAAAGGTTAGTACTTCAGTATGGATAATAGCTAAATGTGTCTGAAAGGAACTGAAGGTTTTGTGCCTCTGCACAATGGTTGTATCCTTTCTGCGCTAGAATGGCAGTGCTCTTGCATTCTGATATCCCAGAAGCCTGCAGCAGGCAAGCTTCTCTACTTTATTTATAAATCCTTTTTGAATCCAAGATAGCTGAAATCACAGGATTTGCTTCCTGGAGTTTAAATAATTTCCGGTTGCCCCACGATCATATTTCTCAGTGTCCTTATTCAATTGTTGCTGTGTCTTGACAGCACAATCTAGTTCTTTATCTGTTTGAAGAATGAGATATTACCCCTTATGTTACCTAACTTTATTTAGGCGTTCTAATTATGCTGATTCCTCAGTCAAGTCAGTCAAAAAACCAGAGACTGTGCCAGAATGCACATGGGCAGACCATCCTTTTCGTAATGTGCATTTCCCGAGGTATCCTTGGATTCCTCGAGTCAAGATAATTAGTGCTTTTTATCAACTGAATCTCCAGTCTGTTTTGTGGTTCAGAAAAAGGACTAAAAATATTCTATTTGTTTTACTGTTTACAGAACTGATATTTGACTCTGTTTCTATTTGGCTGCATTTTATTGTCACATTTGTGACACACAGTTAGCTGTGCCTTTTATAGAGATTTGAGTATAGGAATGGTATTGAAGTGTTCATTAAAGTGTTTGTTTCTAGGGACACACGCTGCCAAATCTACTCAACTGTGAATCTCTGCATTCCTGTTTTCCTTGGCAAGCCCAGTCCTACTCTCCTAAAGTAAGCAGAGATCGTATCTCAGGATGAGGCCAAAGGCCACTAAAAGTTATCAGCGATCAGCTCTTGACCTTTCCTTTCAGCTGCTGGGAGCATCTCTGACATCCAAAACCACGAAACCTTGATTTTTTAGTGCCCTCAGCTATCAGCCTTTAACTTTGTGCTTTACTTTTCCCTACTGAACATTTTTTTTCTTCCCTAGGAAGAAGCCATGTGAAAGAATGAGTTTTGAATTAATAAAAGACTTCAGTTAAGCTTACCTCCATTGAGAGCTAAATCCTCTACACCAAAGATAAAAAGTTCAGGTCTTTGTGCAGCACATGGTGAGTGAAACTGTATCCCTTACCTACATCATATTACGGGAGTTAATACTTTCTTGAAAGTTCATGCTCTCTGTAGATCTCCTCAGCTTACAGTGGTCAGCTTGAAGACTAATTCCTGTCCCTTTGCCAGATTTCTTATACTGCTGAAGTTCAAGGGGGAAACAACTACCTGAATTTCAAGGGGTGGAAAATTTCTGTAGTTTCCATTTTGGATGAGGGAAACTGTCTTGAAAAGATGTTTTTCTGAAGGATCTTTATTGCAGTGGTTCTGATCCAAGAGTGGGAAAGGGGGGAATCACAGAAGTTGTGATCTCAAGGCTGAGAGAAGGGGCAACTACTGCTCTGTGGGAGACTCCTTGTACTGTTCCTAGTGGGGTCTATAATTATTTCTCTCAGACAAGTCTCCTCTCTTGAAGGAGCTCTACTTGATTAGCCCAAGATCTTTTGGTTCCTAAAGGGAAGTATTTTCTTGTTTCCTTTCTATGTTGGGTGTTTCCCAGGAAGTTTTAATACGTCAGCATTCTCACCACGATGTCATCTTTCCAGCCTCTTTCTCCAGACTCTTTTCATGTTGGCAGAAAATGGCTGCATCAACATTTGACTGTGGTGGCTGACTTGCATTTCCTGACAGAATTAATTACAAGTATGATGCCTCCACAATGTTGTCAGTGTCAGCAGTGGTGCTCACTGCACATGCCCTCTGGGACCACCCATCAGGCAGCTCTGTTTCAAAAGCTAAGGGCATTCAAGGACAACTTGGGTTTTTTTGTATAATGTTTGGATAAGGGATTGTAGTCATAGGAGAACATCTAAAGTAGAACTTTTATATTAATATTATATAATTATATATAATATTATATTATATTAATAACATGTTTGCTTGCTTAGCTGAATATAAAGTGAAATTAATTCAACTTTATGGCTTCTTATCTTATGAAAGATACCATCCAAAACTCATGCTTATTTCCCATTGTGTTGCTTATATTGTCACCTATGGGTCACAGTTGAATCCAACAAGTCATCTTCAATTTCTATGGGCTCACAGTGGAATTATTACTGAAACAAAGAGACATATACAAATTCCTCCTAAAATCATCTCTCTATTTTGGTCTTGAAAAGTGGACTGTTGCTTCTCTAATTCATTTTGTACTCCTAAAAATAACAACAACAACAAAAAAATTAACCTCTCTTGAACTTCCAAAATTCCATCCTTCTACATGGCAAATATAATATTTCACATGAAGATAATGAAATGACAGGTGTATTTGAGCTTCTTAGACTTTTAGTGCATTAAAACAACTTTTCTTTAGCTGTTTCTTTTAGAATTTGGGAAATGGCAATTATTCTTTGAAGGTTCAGAAATTGATAGAGCACAGCTGCCTTTTTTCCTTTTTTTAAGGATATCATCAGAGACCTGTCTTTAGGAAGACAAGAAGGAGGACTTGCTCAGCTATATGATTAACTACTAAAAGATTTTTTCCCACTCTACTAGGACAGCCTCTTTTTCTGCTGAGGTACAATTTGTATCTCATGCAATAATTTTTGTAAACTCACAGTATCCTGAAAATTTGCAAGTGGAAGGCTGACTCAGTGAAGCTCATAGTACATGTATATAACTTCCAAAGGTGCCAGGCAGTAGGCCTTTCCCAGGGCTCTGATACACTAGGCCTGTCTGCTGTTATTCATTCTTTCTTCTCAATCGACAACTCTGTCTTCATCAATTCTCAGTGTCTACCATGGTCCAGTTCTGTGTTTCCCTGACACTTTCTGTGGCCACAGTGACAGCTCAGCTATCACAGGGAGGAAGCCAGATGTGGTCGGTTGGTCAGTGATCTGAAACAGGTTGTTATGGCTCTTTGCGGTTGTGAGTACCCACCCTCTTCTCCCAACAATTGCTCTCTAGTCTGACAGCTGAGGGGGTGACGGGAGGAAATAAAATGCATCCACCCACTGATTGTATGTCACCTCCCTTCACTAGATACTCTAGCAAAGATCTTACAATGGTACTCAGGACTCCGGTGCGGTCTTCTACCTCAATGGGAAGGAAAAAAGCCATAGAATGCCTAGTTTTAACAAAAGGTTGAGAATAGTCATAAGTCAGTCATCTAAGACTGCTGTGCTGTCCACAGTGTGTCTGGAAGATTGCTGCAAGGTCTTGTCTGTGACCTTGGCAAAGCTCACTTCACCAGCTGCTATCCTGCAGCTTTACCAGCCTCCTGTCCTGAAAGTGTCTTGGCTATTTGATAATCCAGTGCTACAGTTCTCATAGAAATGATATTTAAAAGTAATTGTTTGCCCTTTGGGGGTTTCTTTCTTTAACTTCTGCATTTTGATTGTTCTTAGCTGATGAGATCAAGCTGTTCCATCTCAATGAAGGCTTTGCCTTAGACCATTAGTAGCTAGGAAAGGTGATTCTCTGCATGTCTGGTTGCCATACACTTACACTTTTACTGCCAAAAACTCTCTATAGCAAATGACTAAAGAGTAAACTAAAAATAGTCAAAGAATATAGGAATCTTGAGTTGACGAGGGTAATTTTGTCAATGTTGTTACATTGAAGAAATCAGAAAAAAGCAGAAAACTGATTTTGAGTCTCAGAAGCTAGGTTTTATGTGAATATGAACTAGATCAATAAAGACCTAATTAAACAAGTGCTCGGGGCAATGAGTAAAGCAAAGATGAGTTAGTTACTACCTCAGTTCATCGTCAGATGGGTTCTTTCTCTTTAGGCTTCCTCTTAACAACTCCAGTTGTTGCAAACTCTGCACAGTTGCCTGTGCATCCTCAGGACAAGTCTTTTCTTATCATTGTTACTGGAGGGCTGGCTCTGGGTTTTCTCCCTGTCAGCAGCCTCCAGCTCCCCATTTGCTTGGCATCTCTCTCTCTTCTACCTGCCTGTCTCTGTCCCTGGGAAGTAGCTTGTTTTCGGCATGCTCCTCTTTTTTTCACGCTAGGCAAACTCTTGCCTCTGTCCAGGGGGGGACCAACTTGATTCAAAGCACAGCTGCGAGGACAAGGCTTCATCCGGCTGCAGTCTTGCAGGAGACACAGTATAGGACATAGCAAACGATGAACAAATTAACCAAATGCCATCCGTGACAAATCCTGAGGACCCAATCTAGAAGATTTACATAGGTTAAAAAACCCATTAGAGTTACAAGTTGCATTATGTGGCAGTTTGAGACTTACGGCAGTATCTGTCTGGAGAAATATAATATGGATTCCTATCTGCACTGAATGTTTGTACAGAAAACAGAACAAAACAAAACCCCTGCAAGAAGTAAAATAATACATATTTTTCCACTGTGTTGTTAAAGCAACTCAAAATCACACCAGTGATAAGATGCATTATCTATTTGTTACTTATTAAGCAGACAATTTGCTTCTTTAGAGATCAAAGGTGCCTTTTTTAAGGCTTTTTTAAGGCTGCAGTCCCCAAGCCATCTGTGTCATGCTGCAGTGCTCCCAGACTAGCCACGTCCTGAAAAAATAAAACACAAATAAAAGAAAAAAATACATACCTTACTGGTCACCCATCCAGAGTACTTGGGAACTAAAAGGTTGGTGATAAATTTGAAAGCAGGTGTTTGTTGTAAGATTTTCCTAGCTGGCACCATCCAGCATAAAATGGGTTTCAATTCTAAAGGGAAATGCAGGGTAGACTGCGTAATGCTGTTTTTCTCTCTCTTCTTCAGTGTTTGTTATTGATTCCAATTTGAAAAGAAGCTGTGAATATTTTGAAAATAGTAAATCCTCATCAAAATAGCTATTGACAAAAAGCTTCAGAAAGTGTACAATCAAAATTTAGAAGATGCAGACTGTATGGTGTCAAAGGTTTGGAACAAACTAGATAATGATTTTTTTTCCAAACCATTGAAGATATTTTTTTCTTTCTTTTTGCTTAGTAATAGCCTATTAGAGATGCATTAAAGCACTGAAGCATTGGACAACTAATCATACTGACTGACGAGACAAAGTATGTGCTTGACAACTACCATTCAGTAAATACATCTTAAATTATATGTTTTGAAAAACAGTGTTTCCTTTCAGGACTTTTTAATCCATTAAACCTTCTGTCAAAAAATATCACTGATGCCAAGAATGTACTAGGTATCAAAAATGATAAAGCATTTATGTGGATGGAGAGAACGTCCATGCTCCCATTAGGCTGGACAAAGATTATTATTATTATTTTATTAGCAATGTGATATTTGATCTTCTAGTTAAATTGTTGAGAATCACTGAGGACTATAAATTCATATTTAGAGAACTAACCACCCGCAAAATTTATGGAGAGGAAAAAACTCAAGCTATTCCGCAGCTGTTTTCTGCAGGATTTCTTGTGAGTTCCTGACAGGCACGTGGCCCTAGCCAAGTTTAGGAGGAAGGTGATGCATTACTTGCAAGCCATTTCAGCAAGCATAAAGCCATAAGTATTGCACATTGACTTTCATACCTCTCTCGACAGGTTCTATTATTAAAATTTGTAATTTTCTTCTCCTCTTCTGTTCCCATCCCCCAATTTTCCTTCATTAATTTCTCTTAGCGCTGTTTGTGAAGCTATTTTGAAATATATTCAGGTTTTTCTTACCTGTAATATATGAAATTCTTGTCACTTTTTTTTTTTGTTTTATCATTTGCTCAAATATTTGAGGGGTTTTGGTAATTCTAAGTCCATCTGCTGGTATTGCTTACTTTTTCAAAATGTTTAAAACATTTACTGATTTTATATCATCTGATCTTAGACTAGTTCTCCTTTTTTCTCAGAAAATCTGGGGGACGGGGGTCCTGTCACTGCTCTAGGCAAAGATTTTATTCAACCATTAGTTTTTAAAAGATTTAGCAGAGGTGGAGAAATAGAACTGAACGTCCTTATTTTTTTTTCCCCAAAATAATGATATACCATCTTATTTCCTCACTGCTGTTCTCATACAGTGTGCTTGTATTGACAATGGTAGTAGCACTTGTTAGTACACAATGTTTCTGTAAGCTTATTATGGTTAATAAACTGCAGTTTTATGGTTAACACATGGAGTGTCTGTATAGCTCCTGTCACTTATTCAAAACTCTTCTTTCCCACACACAAAAAACTGAGGACACCTGTCTCTTTTTCCTGATAGATACGTTTTCTCCTGTTACATTTCTCAGAATCTCTTCAAAACAACCATTGATGGGATGAGTTTTGTCTACTGTGCTTGTTCTTGGAAACTGCAGTAATGCTAGTCCAAGTGCCCCAAAACAGTGAGCTGGAATACTGGGATTTGGTGTCAAAAATGGAGAGGAAAAGAATCCCAACTGACCCAAGTCTGCTGTATTGACTTTTTAGTTTGTCTTTCCAGGCTGTGTCATTTTGCCTTGGCTTCTGTGTTTGAAGTTCACTTTAGAGAAGATAAATAAGGCCTTTCTGGCATGGGTGCCCCAAATGCATTTCTCCCACTACAAGAACAAGAAGGCGTCTAAAGGTATTCAAACTCAAACCTGATAGACAAATAATTGGAGTATCACAGGATGCTGCAGATGGCCAAAACGTGAAGAGATTCCCATTTAGTATTATAAAATTTTTTGATAATGCAGTTACTGATGACTATTTAAAGGTGTGTCAGAATACACCTTCTGGTTCAGGAAGGCCCTAAGCTACTGGAAGTATTTACCATGAGGAGGATAGTTCTGTACCTGTCTCTGTTTCATTTCTAGCTGTCTGCATATAGCCACACTCAAAAGCAGGAGGCTGGATGCATGAGCCTTTGGAGTAGCAGTTGTTACAGCATGTTTGGAAGCTTTCTTGTTGACCTTCTTTCTGACTTTCTTCCTTAATCAATTTGTCCTCTCTTCCTGGTTATTCTTTTTCTGAATGCAGACAAAATGACTATTGTAAGTGTGGGATAAGAACCTTTCAAAGAGATGTGTTTTCACTGAACAGAAATTTTGTGTTTGGTGTCAGTAATGATGTGCCTGTAAATTGGAAAAACCCTGGTACTTAGGAGGGAGTGTATCATCGCTATTTACCTTCATTAAAGGACATTCTGTTGCTTTTGTATACCTACAGATCTATGCCGCTTCAGGCTGCTCAAACAGCTCCTGAATCTGCTAGTGAAAAAATATTGTCTGGCAAAAATGACTCCATTTCCCTTTTTGCAAAAACTGTGCTCCTTCCATTCTTATGCCCTTGTAATTTGCTACTGCTCATCTAATTTTAGAGTATTTTGACTTATGTGGAATTACTTCATTCCATTTGTTACCATGCATCAAGTAATCATAGACAGAGTGTTCTCAGAAGGGTAAGGAGTTGCAGTTTTGTGAAAAATGATCCATGGCTATCATAAAAGTATCCCCTATATTGATTACAGACTACTTTATTATTAAAATACTAAAATAAATGATACTGACACATAAAAGGCTGGGACTGACAAAGGGTGAGACATGCAGCCCATAGACAGAGTGAGAATATGATCTTCAAAAACAGAATGCAGCCCCTGAATTTATATCTGATACTTATATTACATAATATCACCGTCTAAACTTGGAGACAAAACACAAAAAAACTGAGTGTAAGAGATTCAAATTTCAAAATAATACAAGGAAGTTGCCAGAGATATTACCAACTAAACTGCATGTTGCATAAAGATCTGACTGAAAGACTAGTAAAAGAGAACGATTGTGGAAAATAGTTTAAAACTATACTTCAGCCAACCAATCTTATACATCTAATGTTATCCCTGTTCAACATAAAGTATAAAATTTAAGCAGTAATTTGTGTGATTCATAATGCACTGATAGACCCACATTTGAAGCAGCATGTAAGTATTTTGGCCTTATGAGAAGACTAGTTGAGGAACTGAAGAGAGCTGCTGAAGAAATATCAACTAGATCTGTGTTAGAAGCCTCCATGGAACTTAGGTTTCTTTATGAAGCCCACCACCCAAACGAAGTGATCATGTAGCAGCACCAAATGTGACTTGACTTTAAGTTAGATACTGAAATTCAGGGTTCTTTTAACAGATGAGTGAAATCACTACCAAATCGTTCTGTAGTAAGACATTTGTCCTAACTGTACTTCTTGAGAAAATTCCCATGACACATAACTTTTTGCTCCCTTACTTAGGGGGTTGGACTACATGAGGAGGTTGGACTAAATGACATTTAAAGGTCTCGTCCAACCAAAACTATTCTATGATACCATTATCTCAATGGATGCTTACATTTGCTGACACACGCAGAGCACCCTGCAAAGACTGCAAGTCCCACAAAGTTATGACACAAGGAATTTTTCTTGCCCAGTTTGATTGCAGCTTGATCTGGTGACTGGTCCAGTACGTGGTGGTGTATGCCAAGCCATCATGTTCAGTGATGAAATGGCTGAGACACTGCCGTGAGGAAAAGGGCTGACGGTTTGTATGTGGGGAGTTCACACTGCAGGGGTGGCCAGTGTGACGTGGGGTGGTAGAGGCCTGCCTGCTGCCCACCTTTCAGGGGCAACAACTGGTGTTACTGGGCTGACCTGCACACACAAAGCTGTTGAATGAGAAACCCTTGACATGTGTCCTCAACCTTGCTTCCCTTGGTGTGTGAAGGGGGATCCTGCAAAGCGAGGAACCACTGAAAAGCCTGCTGTACCTCATCTGGAGAATAGGGGGTGACTCCTGCCCCTTTGGCACAGGGACAAAGCCAATGGTGCATCAGCAGAGCACAGCCTGGCACCATGTTTTGCTCTGCAAAGGCTAGAAGGGGCATAAATATGGGCACCTCGCCATTAGCCCTTGTGGAGTAGCGCAGGGCACGGCCAGCTCCAGTGCTCATTGGAAACTAATTTCATGCCAGGTGGAGAGGTGAATTTGTTGTATTTAGCTTCCCAGACAAACTGCTTGACTTCATTATCTCAGAATGTAAAGCATCCTACCAAACATGATATGTGGATTTAGCATTAATCCTTGGTCTCTCTCTTGTGCTGTATGGCAGCAACTGTGCTGTGTGTAACAGGAATATCACCTTGGGAGGAAAAGACATAGTCTGATTTTCATAACATCTCCAATATTTAGTTGAAATGCAGGATAAAGGGAGTCAGAAATATAGGACCTGAATGAGCAGAAAGTGATTAGTGATGCATGTAAATGTCAGCTTTTCTTCGTACGGAGCTGTGTCAAGTTGCATTCGTGCTATGTGAGAATGAAAAGGATTTGCATGGGGCTATCAAGGGAGGGTGAATTAGCACGTGGACCAGAGTTGCAGATCAGCCTTTTTCTTTATATCTCTGAGTGATTTTCATAGTGTTCAAGAGGATGAATTAAGCAAAGAGCAGAGTCTCTCACCTTTCTGTGTCTGTTTGGCATTCTGTAAATTAGGCAATATCTGCTTAAGAGAGATGAAAGAAAATTGAGGGGAAACTTCAGCTCCCTCAGTTTTCATGTGCGTTGAACTGCTGAGGTCAGGATATGCATTGGAGAAGACCCTGCCAAAACCTTGCTTGTAGTATGTCCTGCAGTAAATGGCATAAAGCAAGTCAGCTCTGCTGCTGCAGATGTGGTATTTAAATGACTTGTGTATACATTTCAGCTTTGTGTTACAGAAAGGAGAAGTGTTGTCTTCTTCTTAATCAAATAACCTGGTGGTGCATTTCCTAAGGAAAGGTTGTTTTTTAAAAGCTGCTTAATATTGGCTGCTACTTAGTCTTGCAGTTCATTTGGCGATATGGTTCATTACAGGCAGATTTCTGTCTCTACAGTACTAAATACCATCTTCCAAAAGCAGGGAATATACATGCATCTCAGATCTTTATTTACTAGGTTCCACTCTTCTCTACAACAATTAGATTCATTTCTGCAATATGTCAGATTAAACTCACTGTCAGGAATTATCTGAAGGTTTTCAAAGTGTTGTCTTTCTCCAAGTGGTCTCATGGAAGAGTGCATTTTTCTTCTCAAAAGTCTCAGCTCTGTAGCCTCTGAAATGCCCCCGTTCCCACTTCAGACAAAGTTTTAAGTATGATTTGGTAGAGGTCACTGATGAAAAAAGATGCCAATAGCTATCTCCAATAATAAATGAAAGCATTCTATGATTGTTTCCAAGTGAACTCCTACTGAAGGATACATTTGGTGCAAGGTCACCATTGCTTGTTTTTTTTTCTGGGGACTGGGGAAAAAGAAAAAAAAATTTTTTTTTGGCTTGAATATTGTTTTGATGATGACCTGAAGAGTGAAGGTGCAGTCTCCAGGGATCTGTGACAGCAGCATCTCAAAGTACTCAGAGAAAAGCCAATACTAGTGCTTAATTTGGAACCAGAAAGGTAGAGCTTGAAGCTGAAATCTTGTATAAGAAGAAGCTAAACTCATCGAAAGTTATCAGGACTGCTTTGAGCCCTAGCAAGTGTTTCCATAATGTTTGTTAAGACTGTTAAGGGTAACCACAGAAGACAACAAATGTTGTGAGGATTTTTATTCCAGCTTTATGAGTTTTAGCTTTCTTGCTTGTGTGAAAACTTAAAAAAAAAAAAAAGCACCCATAATCCTTTGCAAATGAAAATGTACAGGAGATCCATTTAAAGGGAAGAAAAGATTTCTACTGCTTACTTTGTACGTATGTGTGTCTTTCTGTCTGAGCATGTATAGCTCTCGGAAAAATATGAGAAATGATTAATGCAATCTAGTGTGCAATTTCTCAGTCTAGCATTAGGTATAATTTTAATTACATCATCTCTTCCTTGATATTTACAGGATGAAAGGTCAGAGACGGAAAACACAGAGTAGGAAAAAATATTCTACATTACTAGAACAACTTTTGTTTTGGTGTTCTCATCTTCCTTTTTACTTCATATACCACATTTCTCAGTTCTGCTGTAATGTTTTTCTTCTTGCCATTTTTACTGTGTTTTAATGTGCAATTGCTTTCACTGATGACCTAAAAGCTGTAATTTAAAGGTTTAGGGTTTTTTGCATAGTAGACAGATCACTGCAATCAAAATCTATGAAGAAAACAAATAAGGCTGTCATGATCACAATGGTCTTATCTTCAGAGCATTTGAATCTGCCTGTTGTTGTGGAGTGGTTTTTGTCTGGAAATCATTTATGTGTGAAAACATGAGAACAATTCTTGTTACTGTTAAGTTGAAATAAAGACATTTTGGAAATAGAGCTACCAGGAATGATTGTAAAATTGACTTTGCCAACAGAAAGAATATGTCTGTACCAGCACAGTGTCCGTGTCCAAGGTTCAAGGCAGCTGCGAGTGATACAAGTTTGATCACTTCTTGTGAATTTCTTAAAAGACTATTATAGGTAGAGTAGCTAAATGGGAAGTTTTAGATCTATCCTTGTAGCCCTTGGTATTCTTTACTTACTCTCAAGAAATAAAGCTGGCTGTTATTCCATGAAGAAACCTGAAGGAATGCAGTTGCCCATGTAGGAAGGTCAGTGGTAGGAGGTGGACTGTGGTGTACTGTACCATTGCCACAGGGAAGCCATGGAAGAATGGCAGTTAAAGAAAGCCACTCACTATCATGGTGTCAAAAAAACCTTTTTTGTTAGGAGGTAAATCTGCCCTCTGTTGTGTAAAGCTATTGAATACAAATTAGTCACATGTTATAGATAAATTGTGAGAACCTCACAAACACTTGTAAAGCATCTTATGAATATTGTTTTCATGAGTTTCAGTTGTATAAATGTAGACTAGCCACTTATCCAAGTGCTGCATTGCATTAACTGTACAAATATGTTAATCTGAACAAACCATTACCCTTGTCTGACATAAGTCTCAGTTGCTCCATCCCTCACTTCTGACTTCTTTCATTTCATATGCATGGAAAACCTGTGGAAATATTATCAAAATTTTATTTAAAAGTAACTTCAGTTTTACTCTACAGTAGGGCACCTTTTCTTGGTGGTCATACTAATCATTTTTGTAGTTTTCCCTAAAGTAATCTCTAACTGTCAGTCCACCCTTTCTTTCTCAATCAGGACATGCCATGGGAGTGTTTATTGCTGCACCTTTAACCTTTCTTATCAATATACTTTGCATGGTTTGCTTGACTATATTTGTTTTCTCTGAAAAAGATTGTATACCCTACAAAACCGGAATTATGGAAATCATAGATTAATTGCAATTTTGCACCAAATTCACCACAATTTTTGTTGTGGGAAACTTTTTAACACAATATATTTAATTTCAATGTTTTGAAGGAAAATTTTAACCTTTTCACAATTGTCTACAATGAAAAGAAAATAATCTTACAGCAAAAGATTTTAAATGAAACCTTTCCGATTAACCTATTTTTTCTTTCCCATTCCCTTTTAGCGTTGCTCAAATTCTGCATAAATCTTGTTTCAGTTCAGCTCAAGCCATTCTTCTCTCTGCTGTTCAACCACCAAACTGAAGTATCCTGTATTCCCTCAACTCTGGCTGTTTGCAAATTCCAACTTTTTATGTCAGCTTCACTTCACCGGTTCATACATTTGAAGGCCAACAGGGATCACTAGATCACTTAGCCTGAGCTAAATATAACACCAGCAGTACAATTTCACCCAGTTAAGTGCTATAGTAAGCCAAATAACTCGTAATGGGCTCAAGCATATGTCCCAGAACAGCCGTCAGTCTTGATTTGAAGATTTCAACAACTGGAGAAAAATCATCACTTCACTTGATGATTCTGATAGTTAATCACCACGGCAATTAAAAAATTGCCTCATTACAACTTTGAATATGCCTAGCTGCAAGCTCCAGCCATTGATTCTTGTTCTTTCTCCACTTGATGAAAGAGCCCACTGGTGTCCAACATTTCTCTCAGTTCTGCATAAAATGTGCAGTTTTAGGTCAGTCTATGCCAGAATAAAACCACTAAGCCTCAAAAGATGTCATGTTTGAGAACAGTTAGGCATTGATGTTTGGGTGCTCTTTTTACTTTCCAGATTCTACAAAGTCTGCTTAAAACAGACGACTTGGATGCACTGTTTGGCATCTAGTTAGAAGAATCATTGCTGAGAACATAAGTATTGATTTTTTTAACCTTGTTTTGTAAGGAAATGAGACTTTTTAAAATCATACTATTTGTCTGTCCCTTTCATCTTCTCCCCTCGCTTCCCAGAGAACTTGGGAATATACTGAATAGTGTCAGCTGTATGTGATCGTTCTGTAGAGATCACAAAGCTTTCGTGTTCCTTTAGTTTCTTATAGAAGGCAGAGGGAGGAGAGAGATCTCTGTTCAGTTTGTTCCTCTCTCCTTCCCTCACCCACCAGAGGAATAGCTGCTGTAGCCTATTCAATTTGAGCCCGTGCCAAGACGCCAATCAGTATCTCAGTGGTTCAGAACCAGCCATATTAAATGTCTTTTCGCCATCCAGCAACTGGGAGCTGTGGGAGCAGTTTAAGTGACGATGAAGAGAAAGGGTGGTTAGGTCATGGTGGGAGGAGGTGGCAGGGATCACAAGGGTAAATGCTAGAATGTCTGAACTGGGACAGGACAAGGATTAGAGGGTCGTAGGATGTTTCCTGGAAGAAACCACTTTTCCTTCGTTTCTAACTCAGATGGTCACTACAAGCTATTTCTGTAAAAAGTCAGGATTCTAGCTCTGAATATGTCAACAAAGCCCACAATATATTTGTCTTGATCACAATAAAGAGTGGTTTCATTATATTCTGCAGCTTCTTGTTCTAAAAGGAATAGCAGATAATTTATATGTGTAGCTTATAGCTGTAAGATGAATTTTTGATGTCCACTTGGTATGCAACACAGTTAGAATGCAATTTTTTAAAAACAATGTTCTCAGCTTTAATCTTGGTTTTGTGGCAGAAAAATATCATTTGCCTTGTACTGTCACCTTCAGAAACTGTTTTTTAGGCCCTAGACATAAATTCACAAATCAAAAGTCATGTTTTTTGCCCTTTTTTTTTTTACCTTTTGTTTTAAATATCTTTTCTGTCAGGCTTATTTTACAGGCCATAATTTCCCTTCACAACTAAAACATGTGAAAGGAAAATAAGCTCTCAGAACTAATTAATGAAGATTATAACTCAGTGGGTTAAAATACGTTTAAAATAATTAACTGTACTATCTGGAAATCTCATAGCTTCTTATTAAGGGTTTTCATTAAAGGGTTAGCCCAAAAGTTGTGTTAGGGTATAAACAGGTGTCTGCTGAGTTCATGACAGAAACTTATAATGACCTTATTTCACTTCCAATATGAAGCAAAGTGGGTTTTTTTCTGAATCTCTCTTTACTGCATACAACTCATACTGAAAAAATGACTGAAGACTTTAAATATAAAAAAAATTTCTTTACTGAGAAACTCTCCTTCTGTGGGAAGAGGACACTTCACAGCATCATCTGGTATGCATAAGAAAAAACAAGATAAGTATGGGAACGGACAACTGGACTACTGGCAGAATTGTTGCATGGGCTTCAAGAGCAAATCCCATACTTCACAGTAGTATTCTTGGGGAATCTGAAAAGATATAATTTCTCAAGTAGCTTTTTTCTTTCTCTCTCTTTGCTTCTCTTGGGCTCTCATCATTCATATTACATGTTTTTCTTCAGTCTGATCCCTCATAAAAACAGTGAACCCTTTAAAACTATTTTTCAAGAGAAATTGAAATAAATTTGAAAGGAAAATTCAGATTTGAACCTCTATTGTTGAAGTAACACATTTCTCAATTGTCAAAACCTGTAGAAGATTACTGTAATTTTTAAGGAAACTCTGAGAGGCAACCCTCTATCCTTAATATTGTGCATAAAACTATTCAGACATGCGTGTGTTTGAGACCACAGAACACTAAGCCGTACAGAAGGTTTGCTGAGATGTATTTTAAACTGGCTTTTATTCCCCTTAAGTAGTATTCGTAGCAGCATTAACTTCACCAAGAGCTGTATCAAACTCTAGAGTCTGGCTACTACAGACCAATCTAAATACTTTTTAAAATCAATGGAAACATTTTTCTTAAATTTATTGGTTATTGTCGTAGTCTTTAATTCAAGTACTTCCTAATTACAGAAAGTCATTGCTACAGCTATCACGGAATAATGTGTCCCATGTTAATCTTCATTACCCAGATTTCCCATGCCGTGCAATAAAGAACTAATGGGCCAAACTCTCTAACCCGAGAACAGCCAAACAATTTCATGATTTTAAATAATAATTGTTAAAATTGATCCTTTACTTTTCTAAACCTCTTTGTCACCTTTTTTCAGTGTGTTTAGCTTAGTACCTGTATTTCAAAAGCACTTCATTCAAGCTTCTTAGATCATGAAAATTTACATTAAACTTCTTTGCATTGGTTGCCTCTGATTGCGGCCAAAAGAATGGAGAATGGAGCATGGCAGAGCCAGGCTACATGACGGCTGATCACGAAGCTTAGTTTAAAAGGGACATAAAACCTCCACCAGAACAAAGAGTAATTTGAGAGTGGATGAAGTAATATCATTAAGCAGAAAATGAGAGATCAATGAGGAAGACAGTGCTAATATTGATAACAGTGATAACTGGGCTGCAATGCAATTAGCGACTAATGAAAGATGGGACAGGCAGTGGTCAGTTAAGCACACTAATGTATAAAGTATTTGTAAAGTAATGGCAAGTCTATAGGCAACCAAATGGAAGAACTAACAGGAAGGGTGTGCAAGGTGAAATTCAGTTCAGTGTGGGCTTAGAGAAACAGGACTGGAAAGCAATGACTGAAACTGAACTACGAACTGTGTGCTGCTCATGAAGAATGAAATGGTGGGTTAAGTATTCCCTTTTTCTGCCTTTAAATGACAGTACAAAACTGGAAGCATTTCCACAGTTAAGACAGAAACCCTTGAACTGGAATAATTGGAGGAAGAATAAAGAAAAATTCCCTTGCAGTAGCGAGTGACAGGAGCTGGCTGTTGAACCCCGCTATCAGATTAGGCTATAGTACAGGGTAATTTTTCTGCAGAGAGAAATACTATTAGAAATGTTATCCTTATGAGAAATACTAATTTACAAAGCACTTTCTAGGCAGTACACGTTATTGATAATACTAAGCAACTTGTTACTTCCGGTTGTAACAAGATTTTTCAGTTTTTCATTAATTGAGCCATAAACTAAGAACAAGCGACCTTGATAGTTGTTCGTCGGTCTGTTTGATTTATCACTTTACTTGTTATGTGTTCCTTCTTTTATACTGAATAGTCCTTAAGCAGGTAATGAACCAGACGCTCTCCCATTCCACACACCCATATGGTTCTTTGCAAACATCAGCTCAGTAATCAACAGTTATTTAAAAAGCATACCAGGGACAGACTAGGGGAGGCAAAGACAGCAGAATGGAAAGGATTATAGTGTTGTGAACTCACAACATACCTATGTTTTGAGCAATGTCTGTGTTTATCAAAAAGAAAAAGACACATAGAAAATTCACAAGGATAAGCAAGTCTGCAGGGAAGTATGAGAAGGCCAGGAGGCTGTAGCCTGCAAAGTAGCTGATGATAAAGAGCTACAAAATTATGGAGAAGTCCAACTGGGAGATTGTTCATACTTAGTAGGAGGCAGGAGTGAATTACTGGGGGAAAGATTTTAATGATCAGGGGGAGGTACTACCTCACACCATGCACTCTTAAACGATAAGGCTCATTGCTTCAACAACTGCGAATGCAAAGAGTTTGCGTGGATCCAAAAAGCAATTAGACAAAGTCATAGAATAAAAAGTCAAGAGGAAGAGCCTTCCATCTTGTTACAGTGTACAAGGAAAAGTATCATTATATGCTTGCATTTGTCTTATACATTTTTCTCTGCATCTGGTGCCAATTATTTTAGGAAACGCGATACTGGGATAGAGTGACTTTTTCTTGAACCTATTATAGCTGGTTTATGTAATTCTGTGGAAAATGAGGGTTCACTTGGCTAAACTGACACTCAAAAAACCCTCTTGTTATCAGCTTCCAAACCCACGCATTAAGTTAGTCTCTTAGTAATCAAGGTCAATGTGTTATTGGCATAGATCTCTGAAAGAGTGGTCCAGATACTTTAATATTCAAGACCACCATAGTTTTGAGTGT
This sequence comes from Larus michahellis, assembly GCF_964199755.1. Taxonomy (NCBI): domain Eukaryota; kingdom Metazoa; phylum Chordata; class Aves; order Charadriiformes; family Laridae; genus Larus; species Larus michahellis. The sequence goes on along the minus strand of NC_133898.1, from coordinate 96,197,164 downwards.
GGAATACTTTGTTATTACTCAGTCATTTAGAAATTGTACATAATGTGGGTCCAGGGAAGGTAGAAGAAAATAAAAATATTTCTTTTCAAAATCCGAAATCATAGAATAGTTTGGGTTGGAAAGGACTTTTAAAGGCCATCTAGTCCAACCCCCCCTGCAATGAGGAGGGAATAGTCACTTCAATTAAAATGGCATGCGAAGACCAGCTGGCCAAAGGAGAAGGAATCATGCTGAATTTTCTTATTAAGCAACCAAAATGAAATCCCAAATGAATCCCTCTTACAAATACATCTTGTTCTATATGCAACTATGCTGCTGTTTGACATACCATATTGTCTGCACAGTCTTTAAATGCTTTGACTTCCCTCATACCAGTGAAGACAGAATTTGGGAACTGCACTTCCTTCTGGGGGTTTTCCGGATGCTTAATTAAAATGTAAAAGAGTTGCTAACCCAGTGTAAAGAAAAAGCCCTTTTTCTTCTAAGTAAGTTCAGCATTTTTAACACGCTGAATCTTAAATTTCATTTGAAGCTTATAAGTCGATGCTTTTGAAAACTTCAGTAATATTTAATATCCTGTCATTTTCATGTAAATGCATTCATCAGGTCAGTTGTGAACTGCATTTTTTTTTTTATTCAGTCATTCTCTAAAATTCTGTGAAATTATGTGCATTAATAGTAGCTGAGGATGCTGACTTCTGATTTAGAAGGCAAAACAGAAGGCATACATTTGTGGTATGTAATGAAGGGTGCCTCATTTGTAATAATATAAAATGTCTGTTGTATGTAAACTGTTAACTATGATACTGAATTGTTTACTTACTGCCCCTCATTAAAATCATGCTTTGGACAAACCGTCACTGAAAATGAAGAATATTACCCAAAGTTTGATGTTGCCCCGAAAGCCAGAGTGCCTTCAATCGTCCACACAAATCAGCAACAGATTGGACCTCTTTCTGAAATAACGTTGTTTTCCTATTGAGCCTGGTCAATATGGACAAAACAGAAGCAGCAGTAATATGATCAGTACAACGATTTGAGGCATAATTCACTGAAAGGAATAAATGTCGATTGCATGCATTAAGAAACTAGCAATTATACAGCTGCCAAAAAAAGCAATAAGGGGAGCTCAAAAGGATCTCAAATCAAGCTTTTCTATTGTACCACAAGAGGTTTATAGTAATTTGCAGATGTTATTTTTCATCATAAAACATTTCATGTTTAGAGGCTATCTATCCCTTTTATTTTACTGATATTGTGTTTAAAAGGATACATCTCAGAAGCAAAGTGGGATCCAGGCAATGAATGTAGATTCGGAGGGAGACAACTGTGGATATATTCACGTCTACTTTAGTCTCTGCTGGTCACTAAGATCCTTTTGCACTAAGTCAACACAAAACTTGTGTGCTGCTCATACTGCAAAAACCCATGTCTGTGTTCATGGGTGCTCTCTGCCTGTGTGGAATAGGGAGAAATCACATCTTTAATTGCACATATGAAACACACGTAAAACAAAGTAAGATATAAAAAGAATATTAAAGAGAGAGTTCCTCTCTGGTAGCTGGAGAAAGAACTTTCTGGACACATCCTTAAGAGTCTAGATGCAGTTTGTTTAAAGCACGGTAATATCCTGAAATGCCACATTGCAGCCAGCAAAAGTGCATTCTACACTTAAGAAATACAGAGTGATTAGTACTCATTAGACAGTTTTTGTCTATTTTGGATTGACAGTGTGCTCTCCTTGCAGCTAAGAGCGTTTATGAAATTACCAAAGATGCAGGATATCTTCTTGTCATTAACTGCTGCCTCAAAAAGCATTTATGTAGACTGGATTTCTACCCTGAACAACCTAATCTAATTTCAAAGTTGGATCTAACTTTGAAGATAGTTCTGCTTTGAGTTGGGTGGCAAACCAGATGACCTTCAACCAATTAGGTATCCAACCTAATTATTCTGTGACTTCGTAATTTAAAAGTTAATGCTGTAAATACTCTTTATTGTGACTTACTGGATTATGACTTGGGACAAGTTACAATTTTCAGTATAAGGATTTCTGTGTAGAGGTTATCTATCTCACAGTAAGCATAGCAGCATAACATATTTGAGGGTCATCCATCTTCTAGTTGCAACGTTAAACCAGTTGAAAGTTATCCGCACACCAAAGTAGATTTTGATAGCTAAAAGGAGAAGAAACATGACTCCCAAGATCTGTTACCTAAAGGTTATTCAAGACTCAGTTAGGGCCTCTGTCTCTCACTCTCTGACCCTCAGGATTTTCTTCTTGCAAGAAGAAAGCTTGTTAAATCACAGGAGAAGCCTAGGATTTTCAGACAAAAGTTGGCGTTTTTATTCAGCATGAAGAGAACTCTGAAAAATACCTCTGCATCTTTGCATTGAAGGCAGCTGGGAGTATGCTTGTCTAGACATGCCTAGATTTGAGGCATGCATTAGTGAGAGGAAGCTCCTTTGTGAACTCTGACAGGTTTTCCATGCAGCCTGTCTAAGTTAGTTATTTATGTCGAGCTATACTGGAAGAAGAAACCACTGCTTGTGTCACATGACCCATTGAACTGGTTCCCTATGACTATGATTTGGTCTGGGGTTGGAATTGGAATTGTAATTCCAAAAAAACTACATAAAAGCTTAGTGAGGTAAAGAAAATTTATAGTATGTTTCATTATTTTCTGATTAAAATTAGTTGCTATAAGAGAATAAGAACATTGTTTGAATGATGAAGGGAGCTCAGAAGATAGAGCAACCCCAAATTACCACCAGAATTAAAATAGCTAGTGATGTGATTTTTTAATTATTATTTTGGGAGGTTTTAATGTGTATTGATACCAGTCATGAAAATAATCATGAAGCTGGGTCACACTGACAGAAGTGAGACTTTGATTTCCACATAATTTGAGCTTCTGGTTTATTTCACAGCAGCTGATCCTCCTCTCCCACTGTTCCAGTTGTAGTTCCCAGCCCCTTGCTGCTCTACCTTTTTCACCTTGAATAAAATACAAGTTTTTTCTTCCTGCATTCAGAATGCCCCTTTGCATAAAAAACCACTGTGCATCCCGTCTTGTGTCTTTGCACTACGGTAAAGTAATGCAATAGCCTTTTATCCTTGTTTTACTTTCCCCCTTTGTCTTTTGATATTACCTATTAAGTTTAGGATAGAGTCCATTATTAATTATTCCAAGATAAGAGACTTTAATAGACTTAAGAATCTTCTTCCAAATGCTCCCAGAAGTTTTGTTCACGTGTTGTTGTGCTGTGATTTTGGCCTTGTTATATTCTGCAGAAAAAGGAAGAGAGTTTGGTGCATAGTATGTACCTGTGACTGTGTCTTACCAAAAACAAACAAACAAACAAAATCTCTTCATGACGGTTTATTAAGTGCAACAGTAATAATGATCAATCCTTTAATAATGATAATATTCCATAGTTATGCCATTATTTATTTTCTGATGTAAACTATTGGCTTTAGTACACTTTCAGTTTAACAGCCTGGTTAATGTTGGTGTCAGTAAAATCTGAATTTTAGACAAATATCATTAAATATTCTCCTCAAATCTAACTCATGTACATCAATCACATCTCAATAAACTGCTGCTCAGTAATCTGCTCCACAGCGATAAGATCGGAGTTGATCATTTGCCTTGGTGTGATAGGTGTCTTTGTTTAGGCATCACTCAGATAAAAGGCCTTTTGAGGTTAACATAATGCTCATCTATGTTTTCCCATTCATTTTCTGATTAGCAAAGCCAGTAGGAAAGTTAACTGATCAATGACGGAGTACTTGGGTGCAGAAGTGTTACATCTCAGAAACACAAATATTTAATCCAGCAATGACTATGTATTCTCTACACAAATGTCTTCCTGTCATTCTCTTCTATGAGACACGAAAGACTGAAGAAAACAGATTATCAGGGCTAGCTCATGATAATCACCTCATACAGTACTTCCCATCGGTGTTCCTTAGGAAACCAGTAACTGAAATCAATAGGGCTTTTGAAGGTGTAAGGATCCACTCAGGAGGAGCAAGGATTTCACAGGTTAGGCTTTAGCTTCTCTGAAATGACCATCTGAATCGTTTGCTTGCTGAAAGGCTTCCTGCTTCTGAAAATGCGAATTCTATCTTGTTTTCTATTGATGTCCTTAGTTACTGCCTTTCCAATTCCTATTGATCTTGTAGCTTGAATCTGCACCTGTTATTCTTCTTAACATTTGGATTTTTTTTCACTTTACAAGAGTCAGATTCTGTTTTCTGAAGCTCCCTTTTTGACTTTCTAACCACTTGAAAATCACCTTTTGTTCTGACTTTTATTTTTCTTTGAATTTCCACCTTCCTGTTTAAGTTCTTTCTGTCTCTGTCTTGCGTGTTAGGTTTTGATATCATTCCTCAAGACAGTTGTTGTGTTGTTTATTAGTATAGTAGTCCTTGCATCTATTCCTGTTTTGCTGATTAGGAGTAATATTAACAAAGAAATTGCTTCATAAAATACATGAACTGAACTTTTTCATCTTGTGAAGGAGAGGTATGTTTTTTATGCACTGACCTATTTTATTCTGTTTTGCATTGTCAATAGCTGCAGAAGCAGTTGTCCTGTCTTCAGATGCCCTTCTTGTCTTCACTTAGCTCTCTTAGCTCTTCTTCACTTGCCTTCACTTAGCTCTTCCACCCCACACAGGGTTCTCATGTGATTAGTACGCAAGAGAACAGGTTTGGTTGTGTATCCTGAGCAGCACACATAAGTATGACACATGAATATTCATGACACAGCATTTAGAGTTGGATCTTGAGTCTAAAAAGTGAGAACTCTAGGAAGCTGAGATCTGAGTTTTACCTTTGTTCTCCCTCATGCCAGGACCTGCAGGGTCAGGGCGGGAAGAGGAATTCTTAATCATGGAAGGGTCTCAGTTTCTCTGAAGAGAAGTCTGGGAGGAGAACTATAAACACGACTGCACAACTAAACAAGTAATTCCACTGCCATGGAAAACCACATGGATAGTAAAGCTATAATCTTGCAAAAGAAGGCAAGCAACCACAGAGCTTGTGTAAACAGTGTGTGGATCCGTGAGGCCTTATTTTTCCTCCTGGAGACGACAAGTGCCCTGTGCTCTGAGAGACACATGTGTCCTGTGCTACAGAACGGTGTCCCAAGAGCCATAATTTGACTTAAGCTATGAAGATAAATAGGTACCTGATGAAAGAGATGATTTAATATTGCTCTTATTAGCATGCTAATTTTGGCAGAAATCATCTGCCAATTTTTGTACAGCTGTCATAGATGGCAAAAATGTCTCTAGTTTTGGTGTCTTGATACTGAAAATGCTCTGCTATCTGTAGTCTTCTCATAGCTTCCCTAATCCACCTGAGAAAGGCATTATCGACAGTTTAAACGTTTTATTTTTCCATATATAATCTTTCAAAGATGAGTTCCATCCCTCTTTTCGAGATACTGTAAAAGCAGCAGTTTTAACAAACTCCCTCAAACTGAAAATGAACCCAGACAGAGCACTTTCTGCCCAGGAAGCAACTGTTTCTCAGGTATCTCAAAGCGTTAGGCACTCCATGCACTATGGTACCCCAGAAGCATAGGCAATCTCATGGTTCTTCACGGAAAAAAAAAAAGGTGCCGCTTTCTTCACTGAAAGGGTTATCAAACATTGGAACAGGCTGCTCAGGGAAGCGGTGGAGTCACCATCTCTGGAGTTATTTACAAGACAGGTAAATGTGGTGCTTAGGGACATGGTTTCGTGGTGGACTTGGCAGTGCCAGGTTAATGGTTGGACTTGATGATCTTAAAGGTCTTTTCCAATCTAAATGATTCTATGATTCGATGTTTAATCAAATACTTTTGTTTTATGTTTATCTTTATTTATGCTTATTTTTCATCATATTGTTCATTATTTCCACATTTGATCCTGTCTCTTCTTGTCCTTGGTGGCTAATTCTTTTTCTGAATGACCTCATTTAACTGGTGTATTTTCTTGTTCAAATTCTCCTTCTTTAAAGAAAATGTTTATTCAAATGATGCTCAGACACCAGCTTATCTGCCTCTGCCTTCTTTGGGCTATGATGTGTCAGCCCCAGCACATTCACTAGAAGTGCACCTGATTATTGGAGAACACTTGGTTTTATTGTGATAATGCCTCTCTAATTGCCCTTATCAGGACGAGGCATAGAGAATTCCCACTCCACTTGTAACTCACAGATCTTATTATCCTCTGCTCAGTCAAATGTAATTTTGTTTTCACTGCCTTTCTCAGGTCACATAAATGAGACAGCAGGTTCTCCTTTTCATTGCATTTGATGTTTTGACCTCTGCTGCTTGAGGCAGATCATATGTTAAAAACGATTAAACCATCATTAGGCTCATGGGGGAGCTGCAGAAGAGCATAAAGGTTCCTTTTCTCTTCAACCCACATGGAGGGTGGCTTTCCCTCTTCCCTGCCTTAGGTACCTGGGGCTCAGACAGCTGTCATGAACACCTCCACCATAAAACCGCTCATGCCAGTTTATTTTTCTGAGCGGTGAAGAGACAAGCCCATGAGGCTGGTTGCTGTGGAGAGGGGATGGGACGCACCATTGCCAAGCTGGTTGGAGAGAGGCAGGCAGCTGGGATCAGGGTTCACGGGAGAGTATCTTCTGACTAATAGCATTTTCTCCCAGTTGCTGGAGGTGGCATTGATTATTCACAAACAGCACTTTAACCTTTTAAGTCAGTGCTGGCAACGTGTTCCAGCATGAAGCGAGAGCGCATGGGGAGGCCCTTTGAAAGCAAAAGCAAGCTGAAGCCTAAGTGGGATCATTAAGTATCTTTTGATAGAGTTTATTACAGCATTGCCAAAAAGAAAAGTTGTTTTCCACAGCAATTTTGAAAGGACTGGGGAAGTGGGGGAAGGGGGTCCCTGCAGAAAAAACAATCTTTTATTTTATTTTCAAATGTTTCAGTCTTCAGCTTATTTAATGTATTCGAAGCCACTTCAAAATTTTGTGACATTTTAAAGGAAAGTAGAAGGTTCTTTAGAAGAAAAGGAAATTGCATAGGATTAATATAGAGAAAATTAATTTATATCTTTTACTTGTCTGCTTTTCTTGTAGAGGAAAGAAATTGATTTATTCTTCTGCCTCTTGGGACTTAGTTCTATCCTACTGTATCAAACTTCATCATATGTGAGGTGAAAACTGGATTCAACAATAGTAATTGAAAATTACTATGTGAATTTGGGAAGTATCTTGGAATGTTACTCTGAATCTTTTAAATACCTGCAATTTAGGAGTCATCAACCAGGGTGGTGTTTGAGTCACCGTCCCTAGAGGCATTTCAGAAACGTCTAGATTTGGCACTTCAGGGCATGCTCTAGTGGCAGAGATTGTAGGTTGGTGGTTCTTTTTGTGTGTGTATGGTTGGACTCGATGATCTCAAAGGTCCTTTCCAACCATGAAGATTCTATGATTCTATGATTCTAACTGCTGTTCCTTTGGCTTCATGCACCCTACGTTCTGAAAGAAGAAAGGTTCACTCAGCATGAATGACTATGGAAATATATGAAAACTAACGCGACATCAGCTTTCTAAATGTTGGCAGAGTGAAGAGAGTAAATTTCTTTCCACTTCTTTAGGAAATGATGTAGGAGAGAATAAAAAGACTAAGGAATGGTGACCCACTGCTCTGTGTACTGAACATTTCAGAGGCACACTGTGTGGTATCACAATCCAGAAAGAGGAATGAAATCTATATGGTTTTGCAGTAAATGCAATTTTTAAAAAACATACAGCAGAGGTGGAATATGTCTTTAATCCACTGTGCTAATTTATACAGCATTTCATAAAGCATGTTTTAAAAATTGATGACTGCAAGTTTCAATCCCAAAAGTAAACATTATCTAATGTATCAGCTCAAATAGCTTTGTGGGTTTTTGTCTTTTATGATGACTATTAGGGAAAAGATCTGCACCTAATAGACAAGTATATGTGTTACTGTGAAAATTTCATGCAAGAGGACAAGACCACTTGAGCATGTCAAAAATGAGATGACTGTTTTCAGATCTCTTTTGATAATTTTTTACACGGTGAAGTCACTGCAGGTAGTAACTCCGTCTCCTTCTTTCCACCCCTCTCTCCCTGAGGCAGCTTTTATTCATCCCCACAATGGCATACAGCACAAGGACTTCCAATAACTGTAGGGCTCCACATAGCATACCTCCTCCCTCGAAGCCAGTATCTGTTCATGCATTTCCATCCCCAAATCCTTTCTTCCTACCACCACCCTGAGGTTCTCTGTGTTTTTCCTGACCTCCTTTCTCTCCCCAACACAGATGTTCCCTCTTCTCTGCTAGGGCAGCACTCATGTCTTGTTCATTAGTATCTTCCTTTTCGCCATTTAGGACTGGGTGTGTGATGTAGGCTCATTGTTATCCAGCAAGGCATTAGCAGCTGCGGTCAGCAGTGGGCAGCAAGGTCCTCAGACAGCGCTGCTTTGTGGTCAGGAGACATGGAGTTTAGCCTGACCAGGAGAAGAGTTGTGGGTCTGTTCCGGGTAAGTCAGCAACCATACTCTGTCATCCTGCTTTGGAGGGACAGAGAAGGGGTGAGAAACTGTTGCCCTATATTCTCCTTTTCTGGTATACTGATTAATGCCCACCAGCACCTTCCTAAACCAATACATTTCTAATGATCTAAGCCTGTAAAATATGTGACTCTTGAAAGTTATGGTTGAACAGAGCAATAACATCAAATTCAGCATGTAGCCTCATAGGCTCACATAGAAACAGACTTGGATTAAAGAACTATTTTTCTCAAAAAAATTATTTTCTGTAAAAATCTCTTGAAAATTCAATTAGTCTAATCTTGGGTAGCAGGGAGAGGCCAGGGAAGATGAACAAGAACTGCATATGCCTCTGTGACTGGCAGTGATGGTGCTCCTACTGAAATTTTTATTGTAGTCTGATACTGGGGCTTATAGAAATCCCAGTTTTAAAGGATGTTGTTATGGTTTGAAGAACCCACAACAATTTTTTTTCTTTTAGATAATTGTTCTATCATCTGATGACCCCCTCCCCATGAGGGAAGGGGAACTGTGAAAAGGTTGAAATATAAACAGATTTAATAGGAATATAAATAGATTTAATAGAATAAGACTAAATAATTAACATTAATAATACTAAAGAATCAGTATTGATCCCAATACCAATATAAAATACACGAGGCTTATACTCAGACCATTCTATCAGTAGGAAGCTGTGCACTCCCAGCAATGGACAGCAAATGTCGGATACTGTGAGCACTAATGCTTTGGGAGGAAGGGAAGGGCTCAGGTGTCTGGCACGGGGGCAAGAAGTTCTCAGGATTGCAGCTATCAAGGAAGAGAGAGAACTCCTCAACAAACTTTCTAATTTATATTGAATGTGATGTTCATGATATGAAATAATCCTGTTGGCGAGCTTGGGTCAAGTGCCCGGGTCTTGCTCCTCCTTATCCCTGCAACTGGATAGCTCAAAAACACTGAGACCTTGAAAGCCACATAGCATAGCTGGCTATAAAGTAAATATTTTCACAAATTCAGACACTAGAATCTTCTACAAAAAATGCATTTTCCCCAAGCATTGGAAGAGACCTTACTGAAAAGTAAAACTATTGAAAAAGAAATTGATCCTGTGTTTCTCAAATCAGGACAGATGCTGATAAAATGGTACAAAGAACTGAGAGAAGAGCCACTGAACTAAAATATGTGCTTTATTAGTAAGACTCAGGAGACTGGTTCCCTTTAGAGAGAAAGTTGGGAAGCCTGAAGCCTTATAAATAAAAATGGAAAATCTGCTCCAAATGATTCTTCAGTTTAGCAAACAGACAAAAGCCACCAGTGGCTATGGACTGAGGCTAGAGAATTTGGCCATCTTCTTTGTCCAAGAGGGCTTCCATTTACATAGGAAGAATAACCTTCTATAATATGTCGGACTTCACTGCCATCCCAAAATGAAGCAATGCAAGTAAAGTGAAGCTTGTTTTGTGATGAAGTATGGGAAAGACCTCATAATCTTACACTGGGAACTGTCCGTAGACTTTTCAAAGTCATGTCTTTGTAGCAGTCACAGTCATCTTAATTATTTGGAATTAATTATTTCAAATGAACTAGAAAAGATCATTTGGGGAGGGATGAAATATTATGTATAACAGCAGCAAACTTTTCTATAGAGGGTGTTTTTCAAAGTTATGTTTATTATTCAGAAAAATCAAAGACGTAAGATAGGATCAAAGTCGCTGTACTTCAGAATGACACAGAAGGAGGGCAGTGGGAAGAGAATCAAGTATCCTGACCTACTTGAAGGCCCCTGGGCTCCCTTTATATTTTGGTTGAATGCATCAGCAAAGCAATATCACATCTCTAAAAAACAATGTTTTTTGGGGTAGCTTATATCAATGTTCATGATGTTGAGACTGTGATTTTCTGAAAATATGTATATATGTAGGCCAGTTAAAATCACAGAAAAACAGAATAAGTTAGGATGTCAGGAGGTCATCTCTCCAGCCTGCTGCTCAAAGCAAGGCTTTGATGTTTTATTGGGTTGCTGCTAGGTTAGATATCCATAAGGGAGGATCTTAACTCCAAAAGACACAATTCTGGCCTGTTAATACAGAAATCTTATCTATATTGATTTATGTCTGTTGTGAATGAGTTTGTGTATATGAAATGGTCATGGAAATATTTCTTTTGCATTGATCTCTTTATTGAAAACATTATAGCTGATTAATTAATTACTGTCAGTACCAGCCAATATTCAGGATCCAGTAAATAAATGGATACTTATGCTGTGATGTCTTTTAAATAATATTGATGTTACCATTCACTGTGACATTTGTGGGCTTTAGCCCTATTAAAGTTCTATTATGTATAAGCATAGTGTTATTTTTCATATCTATGTGTAACAAAACAAAAAAACTCACACCTAATAAAGCAGGAATTATTATAGTTCTTCAAAAATAAAAAAAAAAGCCTGTGGAAATTACACTAAAACCTGCAGAACTAATAGAAAAAGTTTGCTTTGCTGTAAGTTTGGAACTCCCCAGGCTTTTATGGCAAGGATAAAATTCACCATTCATTCTACAATTGTTCTTGAGAGTTATAAAGAAAATTGTCCTTCCTTTCTTTCCTTCTTTAATTTTCCTGTATGATGCAAGTACAACTCATTCTTTATTCTGTTTGGGCCCTGTTGATCCTACAGAAATGAGTTTTTGCTTTCAGTCTTGGCTAGTGTTTCTGATAGTTGAAGAAAAGATGATGAAATTGTTTAGGGTGAGAAGAGGACAAAAAACAAGTAAATATTTTACAATGGTTGCATTTGATAAGATTGTTCATTCTTTGTGCTAATGCACATATAATTCACCTTCCCGGCTATTAAAAATGCAGCTACTGATATTTTCTTGATCTGGCCATAACATCTTTACACCCTGAATCCTGGCAATGATCCCTTTGTTTTGTTGCTGACAGCATGATCTTATTAAGTTCTAGGGAATATCTTATTGACAATTCTGAATTTTTCACAACCATCTCAAGTCCCCATTCTTTGGTGTTTTTTCTGCAGTCGGAAAACTCCTCTTTATGTAAGTTACTGGCCTGGCTGAACCCTCTGCTCTCCTGCTTCCCTGAAAAATGTACTTCTCATTGGATGTTACATCAGGAAAAGTAGCCACAAAGAGGAGCTGATAAGAGACTCAATCCTTACTTTGCTTTTACCACTTCTTTTTGCAAAGAGGAAGATCTTTGGGAAGAGATTTGGCATTGTAATTTGTCACATTTTAAGAACTGTTCAGATTTTGTTAAAAAAACCAAATAGCTATTGGTTTGGACAAAAGTTACTTCAGTGTTATTTGATTTAAAATACAGTTTTTTTTTAAAGAGTTTCCTTCTCAGAACAGAATACGGAGGTTCAGATGACTCCATTCAGCTATTACAGGAGCAGGAGATTTTATTTCCCAGTTAGGATCCAATCCCAGTGCCTGAATCAGGGAAATTCAACCTTTTGCCATCAAGTCAAGCACCTGGCACTTTGACTTTTACAAGCAAGCAATATCAGGGCTGGAAATAATCCATATCGGTTTTATTGATTATTTTATTTTGTGTTTCTAAAAATAAATATCTTCATTTTTTAGTCATGACGTCGAACACTTCAATGATTAATCACACAGTTTGATCCCTGTCCTCTCTCCTTTTTTAGGAAAAAGGACTAGGTACCAAGGTACCAATAATGTGAAGACAAGGTACCAAGAAAACTGCCTGATCTAGTTTTCCTAGAATAAGAGTCAGTGCTGCTAAACCATTTGGCCACGTTCAAGATTAATGACATTTCCAGGGAGCTGGCCCTTGAAGATACTCTTGACTGTATTTCTTTGATCAGGCCATTTACAAAAACCAGCATACCAGTGCGACATTCAACACTGCAACAAAATACTGGGACATGAACTACATAAGTCTGTTTTCAGCTCTAGAAATTACTGCTTTTTCTTTTGTTGGCAATCTTCCCAGCTCAAAAATGATTAGTGAATTAGTGTGTAGCAAACATTTGTGATACATAAACTTTCTCCAGCTGTTGCCAAATCGAAAATGAATGCAATCACCAAGAGGCCTGCAACTCTTTAATTCGTTTCACCAGAATGGCTATCGTGATTTCTGCATCCACAATCTTGACAGTCCAATATGAAACAGTGAAAGTCACTGAATACTTGAACAGCTGACCATCAAAGTCTCACCCCACAGCTAGCGCTGCCAAATTAGTGCAATGTTCCTATAGGTGCTACCGATAACAACAGTTTAGCACTTGTTGCACCTCATACTTCATAGCTGCTGGGGATTGAGAGGAGTGATAAGCACCAGGGGGTCAATCTCACGGCTCTCTGTGCCCCTTTTTTCGCTTCCTTAGTCTTGAAAACTTCCCACAAATGTCACATAGGTCTCAGTATGCTCCTTTCCTTCCCAGGTCAGTAGGTTCTTGCATCCTTCACTCTCTCTTCTGTTTTAGCTGTCTCCAAGGATCCTTCCACAGCAGGCATATTTTCCCTACCCAATGCCTATTTATACCACTGCAAAAAAAAAAGCTACCTGCAGAGAATCTGCAGGCTTACCCTCTCCTCCTTCTGTCCACTTGGCATTATGAACATAGGAAAGTCTGGATTTGAAGGCAGAGTTGGGACTTTTTTTTCAACAAAGTGTTTACACAGTCTGTGTCCCAGTTCCTCTTTTCAATTTGCCTGATTTATAAACTTTCCCTTTAATTTTGAAATTTATCATATAGGACATTGGAACAGACCATTAATACTGTTTGGTTCCAGTTTCTTGACCAACTGAATAATGTTGTGTTTTCTTCTGATGTTGTGCAATATAGTTCTGCATAGTGAAACATAGAAGCCAACTTGATGGGGAAGCCACTTTATTTCATGAGTAGGTCTGGGTGGAGAAATGGTAACAGTGCGTTATTTATCATGCAAATTTTAGGCAGGTGCCAAAAAAAGAATTCTGGTGCTACAGCCTTTTTACTCCATGCTGTACAACTAAGAGTGAGAATTGCATCTCTGACTAATTCAGCGATCTTGTGAGCAGGTGGGATGCTTTTGCCAAAACCCATGTTTGCTTAAATACGCTGTAGGTATCATTTTGTTTGCAGGCCACGGAGAGGAGAAAAAGCTGGCATATTTCTCCTACAAAAGTTTCATAGCATTTTGTTTCTTTATCTTTCTTTATGTGAAATTAAAGGCAAAATATTTTACTGGCATGAATACAGCCCAGTGTAGGAGTTATGTATTTGATGTACTTCCATATTGCTTGTTATGCACTTGTATATGGCATATAACAAAATGCAATGCAATCTGCATGTTAAAAATATTCTATTAAGCCTTGAGGCACGTGGAGGGAGATTAAATTACCTTGGTGTATGTAGGCATTGCATTTCTGGCCAAGTGACAATGAAAAGGCCATGTATTTTATACAGTGACTCATAAGACCTACATAAGTATTATTTTTTTGATATGTCCCTACTATGTCTTTTTCTTGGAGTCAGTTAAGGATTTTTATGTAACATAAGGAGCACTGATATAACTCATTGCCAAGTACCCTCTTGTTTTCTACTCTTGTTGATTTTTTTGTTGTCATTGTTGAGATTTTTCATTAAATGGGATAAATGCACATACCAATTATATCAATAATGTGTCGTGGATCAAGGGCATTTTATTCAGTACTACAAACCATGACATTCACAATTTCTTTGTTCCTCAACATCTGATTTTAAAAATGAAAGTCATTGGTATTTTTTACTAGGTTCTTTTTATTTATCATCTGGCACATTTTTCAAGCTTCAGGAGACTTATTTTTTATTAAATAAAAGCAGAGTCTTAAGGAAACATGTGACTTCAGAGCAGGGGTTTCACATAAAATATTTACTTTTTTCAAGACACACTGTAAATTTACGAGAGCCAGAGACATTTATTTTCCCTGTAAGAGCCTTCCTACTATAGAAAAGGACAGAAAGTTGACCAAAATTAAAATTCCTTAGTTTACATTCAGATTCTCGTGTAAACAGATAATCATAGTAGCTGGTAAGGAGATGGTGATGTAAGAGTAACTATGATTGACTACCCCAATAATGTTTTGTTATCTTAAAAGCAATTCCTATAATATCGCCTAACAGATATTCATGATGTCTTTGCTAGGGAAATACTTAAGGGATGACATCATCAGTTTGCTGTATGACTGTACAAAAAAATCAAGGTACTTGCTAATCCCTGACATAATTCATTGGGCATCCTGATTGAATAAGGGATAACTTGACAGAAAAGTGGATTTACTGAATGAGGCAAAACTCTAATTTAGTCCAGAACCCAGGGACAGTCTTTTGATTTTTAGCAGTCCGAAGCCCAAACAGTTCCTGAACTTCATACATCATGTGGCATTCTTACCTTTAAAATATTTTTCTTCCATGAATTCTGCAAAGGCTCTTTGAACCATGTTAACTAGCAGCATCTCCAGCAGACACTACTGTGCACTGTCTATAAGTATCGGAAAGATGTTCTCTTGTTCCTTTTGAACTTGCCAAATATTAATTATATTTCATACACTTTAGTTCTGGTTGTGAAGACAATAACTAACTGTTCCTTATTGCCTGCCACCATGTCACTAGTGACTGTTTTATCCTCCTTCATTGTCTCTCTTTTCATGCTGAAGAGTCATTGTTGAGTATTTCACCATTTCTCTCTATATTATCCTTGCTGCCCTTCTCGGAATCATTTACAATTGTACTTAACACATTCTGTGATGAATAGACCAGGACTGCACAGATCAGGACTTCACCGAGTATTCAAGATGTTTGGGCCTTTATACAGTTTTAAGATATTTTTGCTCCTTTCTTCCCAGCTCCTACCTCTTGTTTGCACTGCTCAGTGCTGATGAGCACTGAGTTGACATTTTCATCAAACTCCTTTAGCCCCAAGAGTCCATTCTTGAGCAGTAACAGTTAGTGCAAAGCCTGTCTTTATGTATGCAAAATCAAGATTGTTTCTTCCCCATGCAAATTATTAACCTATACTGACTACAATACTAGCATAGAAAGAGTTTCACTTCCCGACTTATTTTTATTAAAGGGTATCTCAAGTTTTTGTTGTTTTTTTTTTTTTTAAGTTCCCATGTATCCTGTTGTATTCCCTTATTTTCTCCTCACCAAGAGGTTGTTCAGGGAAAAAAAGATAGTGCCTTGTGAAGGCTTGCAGGTGACAAGGTAGAGTGGTATATTCCTCAGCTGCCGTGTTGCCTATAACAGAACTACCAAAATCCCACAGATGGGTCTAACGCACGCATGCTGTAACATAATGCACCCCATCAAACTACCAAATGCTCTTGTGAGAAGTGTGGAAAAACTGATGTCATTGTCATACACCAGAATTAACTCTTACAAGGAGCTGATAAAGCATATAAAACAGGGAATTGTTAGGTTTTTATGAATCAATCACTCCTCTTGATCCTCAAGGGAGAGCTAGAAAACACCTCCAAAAAAACAAGCATAGGAAAGCTTCAACTGTACAAGATACTAAAAATCCCAAACTGGAAAGGATTATTAGACTTAAGGCACATTGTAATCGTCCTCTCTGCTTTTGACAGCCCTTCCATTTACCACTGGTGATAAATAACCTGTCTCACTCTCTTATCTGTAGGAGACAATCTCTTTCTCACCTTTCCCTGCTGTTATTCTCCCACCAGTCCTACCCCCTGAATTTCACAGCTATCTTTTCCCTTTGGTGGCTGTACTAACATTTTCTAGTTAAATTCAAAGCAGTTTTTCTCAGCTTGTATTTGACTTTGAAATTGGCTGTTTCTGGGCATTTGTAATCCAAAGCTTGCCTATTATTTTCTAAATAGACCACTAAGTTCAGACCTTTTCCCACAGACCTTTACCACACCACCATCATGAAGGCAACCTGTTAATTAGTCTCCTTCCAAATGGGTGATTGCTTCAGAAGGCACTAACCTCCTGAGTGCCCCATCTCGGTGCTCCTGTTAAGTTTCAAAGTGAGGAGCACTGATGGCTAAAAACACAAAGATCATTAAGCAAATCAGTAACTTGTACTAACTCACTGCGCTATGCAGTTTCAAGGCGGAGCTCATTCCTCATGTACGTTTATGAAAAGTAATTGTAAAGGAAACATCCGTTTTGTTGATTTCTTTGTGGTTTAATATAGCATAGTTAATTATTCGTCTTTCTGAGGGATTCCTTTTAGCTATGGATAAGTTGTGCTTGCTTAAAGGGGCATTTATTTCTATATGAAGGGGACCTGGCTGTACGGGTGTTCCCTGCAGACTGTGTGACGGAAAGTTTCCTTTTCTTGAGGGATGATTATTTCTTTCTCTTCCTTCGCTTGACATATTTACCTCTTATTGAAAAACAGTGTTCAAAACAAATTAACCTTATCACTAGCACACCTCTCCCTGCTTCTATTACTATAGACTAATTTTAGCATACACTATGAGAAGATGTGCACAGAGTACTTGTGCTCCTTAGGATCAGTGCCAGAAGGCAGGAAATGTGCCTCTGAGACATGTTTAACTTCACAGAGTTTTCAATTTTGCCAGCTATGATGGCCTTTTGTTTACATAATTTCACAAAGAAATCCAGCTTGGAGTGACATTTTCTGGCTGGGAATATTGAAATGTTTCCTGCGTGGACTGACATTTTGAAAGCAGAGGAATAGCTTATAACAACCAGAAGAAATCAGACAGTGTAGCAGCCTCAGGGAGGGGCTTTCCAATGCAATCTGGTGATAAAACAAATTTCATTTTTAGCCCACACATCGAACTTCAGGTCACTGTTAGTGATCTATGACAAAAATAGCCTTCTGTTGCCTTTTCAGTGTTAGGGCTGCCAATGGTGAAACAAAACCAGGCAGTGCCAGAAACATAGCAGAAGGGATGGAAAAGAAAATTGCACACTTGAAAAAGTATTCAGATTTGAACAAGAACATTGGGGTCATCAAAACATGGACAAATAAAAACAGAAGCTTAAGAGGTTATGTTGTAAGTTATTCGGTGTTCCTAAGAGATTCTGCCAGATAAAAATTAGATTTAAATTAGATTTAAATTAAATTCTACCATAAAAATTAGAAAATGCAGCTCCACAACATACCCTTTTAGGGATTTCTTTTCTTCCTAATCTAAAGTAAATCCCTGTGAGGGAAATAGAGAGGTTAGGGCTGAATTAAGCTACAAATTCACAGTGTGGAAAAGTTTGGTTGAAAGGAACCGTCCCACTTTAAGGCAGAAACTGGGAATGACTGAACAGTAGAAATAAATAGTCCCCTGTCAAGTAAGAAGATGGTACATAATGGGGTTCCTTGAAATATCTGAGCAAGAATGGGTACTGTCAATTGTTTGCTCAGTTACGTGAAAAAAATAGAGGAGCGCAGAGTTGGCAATGTTGCTAGAAGAAACAACATTGCTGTGCTAATTGAGATATCTGGAAACACTGGAGGCATCACAAGTGCATAGAAGACTGGTAAATCAGTCCAGGACAGCACTTCAAAACAAAACTCTGCTAGCTTGACATTCATTAACAGTGTACATTGCCAAAAATAAATTCTCAATTGTTAGCAATCATTATCCTTAGTTATTCACAGCAGTCCGTGCTCAAAAGTCATATCCTAAATTAACTGTGAGTTTACAACACCAGGGAGCTATGTCTTACGCCAGCCTTGATGGCTAACTTAGTGCTCTTAGTTGGTCCTTGGTGGTCTCAGTTGGTAAAACATAGCACTGTGATAGATGTTTCCAAGTGCTGTCTTGAACCACACATATACTGTTACATTTTTTTCCTCTGTATGCAAGCAAATGTTTAGCTTAGGACTGCAAAACAGCTATCTTGTTGCTGTTGTAAAGAAATGATGGTTATTACAGAAAGACAAAGAATTTTGATCTCTTATTAGAGGGAGCATTTAAGAGAGGGAACATTTAAGAAAGGAGTTTCTCCTTGAGATATCATGAACTACAGTTGACCTGAGATTTGTGAATGAGAAGACGATCTAAATGTTGTTAGATCGCGTGTTCCACAAATGTTATAGATATAAACATAAAACAAGGTACACCCAGAATGTGCCAAACTGGAATCACTGATATCCTTTCTATCAGGCCAATAACCTGGAAGTCCCAGGACAACTTCCATTGAATTACCAAGGGCTGAAGAAATTGGAGTAATGGTACCAGGGTCGCTTTTTCTGTCAGGGAAAAGGATAGATGAAGTGTGATATAGTTTTTTTATTTTCCAAAATTCATTCTTGTGGTGGTAAAGCTAAATGCTTCAGTGACTTTAACTTGGAAGGTATAAGTCATGCATGTACTGATTGTAAAACAGTTGATACAGCAGGTTTTAAGGCATTTGATTTGGCTGACCCACATCAAGATATATCTGAAAGAGTGCTCACTGCATACGCCTATGATTTCCTTTGATCTCCCTTTCTGGAGACTATTACAGGTTTTGGAGCTCCTCATCTGACATTAGCTTTGACTTCTACCATTTCACCAGAGTCTTTTTTTCTTAAACAAATGCATTTGCAGGGCAAATGGATATTTGTCATTCTCTGTATTTATTTGCTCCTTTGAGATGCTTTTTTCTCTTTTCTGCAGGATGAAAAATCTTAGTGCATTACAATATCCTCATTTAACATCTTGGAGTACTAAAAGGAAGGTTTCAAGCCCTTGCTCCTGCTGGGTAGTGATAAAAGAAAATGACTCTAGTGCAAAACTGACGTCTAGTGAAAGGGTATTTTGAAAACTCACAGAAGTGTAGATCCACATTATTTATTTTGGACATTAATAGATTAATTTGTTTTAGAGGGATTGAGTTTATCTGATTGTAGGATTTATCATGCGAAAATGTTTGTTCTCTTGTTCTTTTGAATTTTTTTTTGCCTGTTGATTTCACTAGCTGCCTCTTAGCACACGTATCATGAGAAATAGAGAAGTGTTCCTCATTTAAACGCTCTTCTGCAAATTGGAGGACCCTAATCCATTCCGTGGTCATTTCCGGTGAGCCTTCCTACTCATCCTTCCAGTTGCACTATGTGCCTTCATTCAGATGTTTTGATCATTCACAAGGTTTTCAAGAGGTGTCTGCACCAGGGAGGTATGCTGGGGTACAATGCAGCTTTCTGCTTTATTCTCCATTCCTCACCTAATAATTCCTAACAGTGCTTTTACAGTTTTGCTCATCACTTAGCTGACATTTTCAGAGAACTATCTACAAAAACTCCTAGATCTTCCTCCAAAGTAGTAAAAGATAATTTGCAACCAATTATTAAGTATATTTGTTTAGGGCTTTTTTCACCACTTGTTTCATCTTTTGTATTTCCAGCACTGAATTCATCTGTCATTTTATTGCCAGTCAGCCAGAATTATAAGATCATCAAGCAAATCTTATAGACAGTTTGAATTTTTATTATTCTGATTTATTTTCTTTTATCAGTAAACTTTGACATGACACTATTTCATCCCCTTTCTTCCTGGTTGTTAAGGAGTATGTTTAACAGTGTAGGCTGCGGAATGAATCTCTTGGTCATCCTGTTGGTAGCTGCCCACAATGATGATAATTTTATATATATATATATTTGTCTACGCTTTGTTGACTGTCTTCCCACCAGTGGGAGAACCTTTGAGAAACTCCTCCTTTCCCATGCCCATGTAACCTCTTGAAGAGAATTTGATGAAGGACCTTGTTGGAAATCAAAATTATATGCACTTGTATACTCCCTAAATAATCTTATTCACACTTACATGGACTCCTTCAAAAAACTTTAACAGATTTGTGAGCATCACTCCCTGCTCCAAACATTTTGTTGTCTCCTGTAATGTATAACATATTTATATTGTATACACATTCAATTATTTTTTACTTATACTGTTTTTTTCCCACTTCAAAGCTCAAAATAGCCTGCGAGTCACAGGACATCTCCAAAAGTTCATTTTAAGTCTGATGGTGTGTTTGTCACCTTCCATCCTTTGGCACCGGTTACATATCACAGTTAGCATTTCAGCAATGTCATACTTGAATTCCTTCAGAACAGTTTTGTCCAAGCAGTTTGGTTTTTCTCCAAGATTTCTTCTTCTCAGACTTCAGCTTGAGACTACTCCTCAGGCCCACAAAAGAAAGACTTCCCAAAATTTCTGTGCAGTGAATGTCAGCACATTATTTCTGTTTTTCTACAGTGTTCCCTTCCTTCCTTCCTTCCTTCCTTCCTTCCTTCCTTCCTTCCTTCCTTCCTTCCTTCCTTCCTTCCTTCCTTCCTTCCTTCCTTCCTTCCTTCCTTCCTTCCCCCGCTTCCTCCCTCCCTCCTTTCCTTCATCCCTCCCTCCCGTCCTTTTATGCTTTTATTATTTACTGGCTCAACTCATATATCCTTAGGTAGTTCCTCCTTTGTTTTGGGTTTTGAAGTTTTTTTTGGTAGTAGTAGGTATAAAATCACAAGAAGGCACAACAGTTATTTCACATTTAACTTCATGAAATTGATGCTCCCTTGAGTTTCTTCCATTACTGGCATTATTCAGCTTCCATTAGTTTTAACCTAGAATTTGGTTTGTCTCAAAGACGAGGACATTGAAATACTCTGCAGTTTGTTGCAATACTTTTGGATTCTTGTTGATTTCTTAATCATGCTAACAATGTGACTGCCAGGAATTAAATTTTAGTAAGCAGCTGCAGGTTCTAAAACCACAGCTGTTAAGAATGGTAATTGCTAGAAACTAGGGAGTTGGGGAACCTATTTTCCACCTATTTAAGCATAAAACAAAACTTATGTTGAAATGTACCTGGTGACTCCAAAAACCCAACTCTCAATTAACGTGTTGGTCAGTCATTGAAACTTTTCAGACTGTAAATCATTAAAGCCAAAAAGATATGGGAAACTGAACTCTCTCAACTCTTCTGTGTTTACAGATTTTGATACCTTTTGTCAAATTACGTTCTCCTTTCAAACAGCAGTCATTGGTGGCATGAGCTGTTCTGTTTCTGTGGTGTTCAGATGAGAGGCACTGTCCAAGAAACGACACTTACAAATGCAAACCATGTATTTCAAGTCCACATGGCATTTCCAGTACTCAGGAACATGGTGTCTCGACATTCATTTTTCTTCTCAGCCCAACGACATCAGAGAAAAATTTGAATTCTCCCCTAAGGGAGAATGTGTGACTTTCCCTTCAGCAGAAAAGAAAGAGTTAGCAACAAATATGAAGAAAACCATGGGCTATTTTTTGTCTTCTTTTCATCGAGATCTGCTTCTGATTGATTGTAAAGCTCTCAGCACACATTTGACTTGAGATCCATGCTGGCAAAGGTAAGTTAGTAATTTCTTTTAAAAAATGTTGTCTTCATGGTATATTTTAGTTTCAACAACTGCATTTTCTCCTCCTAATCTCGCATAACTAAACCTCCTCCAAAGTCACGCAGTCATTGCTTGAGTCCTGTAAACCAGTAATTTTGTGCTTTGTGTTGATATGTTTAAAAGTAATGGTGGTGTTTAATACTTGATTCACAGGGCTTGATTAGTATTTCCCAACTTACATCAAACCTCCTTTGTCTATTTTATATTCAGAATTGACTACATTATTGAATCACGCCTTATCTGTAGGCGTTAGCTATTCCAATGGAAACATTTTACACTCAGAGAAGCCCATTAAAAAGAGCATTGTGTTATATGTTCCAGGTGGCACCAAATTGGCAAAAGAAAGGATGCCAAAGTATATCAAGAAGGAAGGAAGGTGAAATTATATTAAATTAGTTGATAAGAGGCCTTGATGCTTTTTCTAAAATAGTTTTTTCTAGTATTGTAACTAATTTTGAACCTTCCATTTGAAATGTAAATAGAAGTACTATTACACCTTGACAAATTGTCTCCACTGGCTATCTTTTTTGATTGAAAATCTGATTTTTTTTTAGTAGAAGATGTGGTATTTTTCACTATTATGATAGTTTTGATCACTTTTGATCTTTTATTGAAAATAATTTTTCAGTTCTCACATCGAAAGATGGGGGATCTTCAAAACAAAATGCTATGTACACCTCACTTTACCACATGTTTCTGAGCTGCTCAGCTTCTCTTCTTGTTGTGAACTTGCCTGTACTAGTGAGGTGCAATCAATAAGGCAAGTAATGGCACACCAGAGAGAACATAGTCCACTATGAGAGACCAGTTTAATGAAACTGGAGAGAATTAGTTATTTATTTGAACTTTCTCTCAGCACTGCAGCAGGAAAAACTGAAGCAACTTTAAGCTGCCTTGAAACAAAGTATTTCTTTTGTTTGACCAACAAAAATATTTAGATCTGTTTCAGACCAAAACAGATGCAGATGACTATAGTCCCTACTCAATATGTTTGAGGACAGGGCTGCACTTCAGAGGAGCGTAGGCAACCTGGAGGAATGAGACAACAGCAACTTTACAAAGTTCAGCAAGGGCAAATGCCAAGTCCCGCAGCTGGAAAGCAATAGCCCCTCTCAGTGACAACCTGGGAGTGCCTGGCTGGGGAGCAGGTCTGCAGGAAAGGCCCTGAGGGCACAAGCTGGGCATCAAGCTGAGTGTGAGCCAACAGTGCCCCTGGCAGCAATGAGGGCCGATAGCATCCTGGGCTACATCAACATGGCATGGCCTACTGAAGGATGAAAGGAAATACCACTGTACTCTCACTTGTCACATCTAGGCTACTGCAAGCTTCTTTGGGGTTCCCCAGTATAGGAAAAAATCAATAAACCGGAGCAAGTTTAGTGGAGACTAATGAAATTGTCACGGCTGGATCTCTTGCCCTGTGAGGAGAGCCTGAGGCACCTGTTCTTGGTCAGCCTGGAGAAGACATGACTCTGGGGGTATCTAACAGCATTCTCCGGTGACTACAAGGAGGACATCATAGAATCATAGAATGTGTTGTGTTGGAAGGGACCGTTAAAGGTCAGCTAGTCCAACCCCTCCTGCAGTAAGCAGGGACATCAAAAGGAGTATTAGGATCAGTACATTTAAGAGAACTGGTGCAAAACCAAGCAAGGTTCCTGATTCTTATTTACAGGAAAAGACTGTCCTTCCCTGAACTCGGTTCCTAGAAAAATGTGCTGTAGAACTGAAGGACACAGATATGACTTAAGCTGGACCACAAGTGCAGACATACAAAACGGCCAGGTGTTTGGGCAGCAGAAGGAATGCTGCCCACAACGAGTGTTAAACTTGTACTGGGATGGGTCTCTCTGACCCACAAGGCACATACCAAAAATCTGCATTTAGAATCATAGAATGTGTTGGGTTGGAAGGAACCTTTAAAGGTGATCTAGTCCAACCCCCCTGCAGTAAGCAGGGACTTCTTCAACTAGATCAGGTTGCTCAGAGCCTCTGGGATAGGGCCTCCACCACCTCTCTGGGCAACCTGTTCCAGTGTCTCAACACCCTCATTGTAAAGAACTTCTTCCTAATGTCTAATCTAAACTTACCCTGCTCTAGTTTAAAACCATTGCCCCTTGTCCTATCACTACATGCCCTTGCAAACAGTCCCTCCCCAGCTTTCTTGTAGGCCCCCTTCGGATACTGGAAGGCTGCTATAAGGTCTCCCTGGAGCCTCCTCTTCTCCAGGCTGAACAACCCCAACTGTCTCAGCCTGTCTTCATAGCATAGGTGCTCCAGCCCTGGGATCATCTTCATGGCCCTCCTCTGGACCCGCTCTAACAGGTCGATGTCCTTCTTGTGCTGAGGGCTCCAGAGCTGGACACATCAAGGGGACAGAGCCAGACTTTCCACAGTGATGTATGGTAGAGTGATTAAAGACCACATATATAATTTGCAAGAAGAGAGATTCAGATATAAGAGATATCTTTTCCCCTGAAGCCATCCAAGCTGTGAAGGAGGTAGCCCAGATTGGTTCTACAGTCTCTATTCTTAGAGATTTACAAGACCCAAGAGCATTAAGCCTGGTCTGAGCACAGAACTGTTTTTTCTGTGAGCAGGACGTTTGAATAGATGACCTCCAAAGGTCTCTTTCAACCTGAATTATTCTATGATTATATATTTACATGAAAAAAACCAACATATAGCAAATGCTTTCTGGCAAAGTCATCATTTCAGAGCTGAATTTCAGAGCCAAATACATTGAACCCAATATGCTACTTACTATGTTATCACATCTATGTGTCTCCATTCCTTTTGTCATTTATTGTAGGGAAAATACCAATACCTCCATTTAAAAACACTTCTACATACGTTATACATTTGAAAATCATGGAAAATGAGTATCTGTAAGACCATTTCTAAATTACTGCCTCTTTTTTATGGACTAAGGGGTTTTTCTTCAAAGCTACATCAGGCTGTCAGAAGGAAGGCCAAGGTTGGCTTTTGTGGTGCCTTTGTATCATTTGAGTTCTGGGCTTTGGAGAGGTGCCTGACCAATGCCAGGTTAAACTCTTGTCCATGTTATGGTTGGGGAAGAGGAAGAATGCTGGTGCAAACTCCACTTGCAGAGCTGGAAATAGGACTGGGACTATACACCTAGGGTAACCAGTGCTCTGCATATCAGAAACAGAAGCAGTGTTCGGAAACAGAAGATTGCTTTCTTTGTTAAATGGATATGAAGGTACTAAAGCCTTGCTTCATATTTGTTTAGGAATATAGAAAAGTGATAAGGCATCACCCTTTGAAATAGTTTGTTTCAAAAAGACATTTGTAAGTTTCTTTCTCACAGCAGGTATTTTGGTGATTTATAAATTCCCTGTGATCTTAATGGTGCCATAAATATAGAAGCGATAAAATATGCAAATAAATGACTCTTTAACCAATTGAATAAAGTACCTCACATGTAAAAAGAATTTATGACCCAGCTCAGCTGTAAGTGAATATGTAAATTAAATGGCTTGGGTTATGAAGAGACATGTGTAAGAAGTGATTACTTCTTGCTTGCAGAAAGCTGACGCCTTTAACATCTCTTGGCCATCGTAATTTTTCAAGACAATGTTACGAGGATGAAAGGAATAGCAAACTGCTAGCAAGTTTTTGCTTTGTTAGAGCTCTTTTTTGGATCACTTAATAAGCAATGCTAATATTCCTGCTTGACTTCCATTCAAAAAAAGGATTTTTCTGTAACAGATTTAGTATGACGGGTGAGGAAGGAACCTGGCAGAAATGATAAATGCAAACTGACTTCAGCATGAACTCAATTTAAAATGTCAGTCAATGGTGTAAAGGCTTCCCACAATGCATGTGGATGATAAATCTTATGTTGTCAAAGTAAACCATGCCCAGCTCACACCCTCTCTCATGATAAAAGAGAAGAAATACTATAGACTATGGTCTGAAAGAGCTTTTCTTAAGAAGAAAACAGTAGCATCGGCAATATCCCTTTGGGATATTCAGGGTGGGGATAGCATCCCTTCTAAAGTGATACAAGTCCCCACAGTTCAAGGTAGTCCTTAATTTAATACTCGTCTCTCTTTTCTTACCTAGAACAGTGAATTTTCTGAAACCAATCAACAGATACCAAACTAAGCTACCAAGAAAATAACCTGCAAATTTAGCCAGTGCTCTTTATGAAAAAGAGCTGAAATGGGAATTTTTAGAAGCAGATATAAGCAGATTCATAACAACTCTGAACTTTCTTCATGCACTCTGATCAAGACTTTTGTATTTTTGCAGGCTTTGAACAATGCGTATAAACATAATCTCCTAGCTTGCTTTGCTGGTTCTTGATAGTACACCCAATCTCTGAGCACAGACTTCTTCCCTCAGCCCTCCCTACCATGTGAGGTTCCTTTGCACCTCTGACTAACTCAGCTTTTCCTGCAGGCAGGGTTGGCTGAAAAGTCCCATACACCTACTCTCACACTCCCATCCATACTTAGGCCTGGCAGGAAATGTGAAGTTCTCCAAGAACCATAAGGAGATGTTGAAATTTGCCGGAGAATGAGATTGCTGCCTTATGGCTTCAATCAGAACATTTTTTGAGGGGGTGTGGATTGCAAGGGGGGGAGTGAGCAATGCCGATACTAGACATAGAAATGAAATGAGAGGTAAAAGTCATGCTGTACTAATCAGCAATCCATTCAGCTTCGTGAAACATCAAGAAGCTAAGTAGAGCAATTGCCTGAGAGAGACAGAAAGAGATAGTTAATAAAACAGTTTCCAGAGCTACAAGTGTCTGTGTCTGATTCAGACTGTGAGGCCACAGATTCCTTTTTAAAACACTGTTTATTTTCCTCAATGGCCCTGGCAATCCCAGAGGCCTCTTAAAACTAAAGCACTGGAAGAGAAACTAAGCTGCCTACTGAACAGACCCTGTTCATGCTGGGCTGTGGCTTATCGCCCCAGCAAAGAAAACACCATTCTTCCTGGAGTACTCGGGTCCTTGCTCAGCATGGGCAAGGACAGCAACACACAGAACTAGGTGGAGAGGGCCAGCTGTACTTGTGTTTTGCATAAAGCGAAATTTGTATCTGGAGCATACAAACTCTTCCTGTGCAAAATGTGTTTTCCTGCAAAGCAGAAAGGAATAAATGTATTTAAATAGGGAGGAAGCAAAAGTGTGGAGAGCAAATTTAGATTTATTTCACTTACAGCACAGCTGAACTGCCCTGTTTAGTATAAGTGAGGTTGTACTCTATGTCTTAGTCAACTGCCTTTAGCAGAAAAGGCCTATGAAGAACTCTAATCTCATACAGATATCTTAATTCCTTTAAACGAGGCAGTGACTTTGTGCTTGAAAAAAGATGTGTGCAGCTTATTGCTGAGTTATCAATAATAGTAATCTTTTTAACAGATGGGAACATTTAGTGAGTCCTGAAATAATTACAGGATAAAACCTTCACGTTTCTGTATGAGTGTTTGGTTAATAATGAGGCCCTGATCAAAAAAGCAAAATCAAAAGAACTTTTTTCCTTTGTGAGTTTCAACCACAAAGAAAAAGAGAACAAATTAAATGAAATTTCAAATCCTAAAACCTGTATTTTTGGTCACTGGGGGGAAACATAACCATGTTTGTTATTTAAATATTTACTTGGATGTTTACCTCCTGTGCCTACATAGGGGTATGCCATGATGTTCGCAGCATATCTAAAAATCTGTAAATACATAAATCGGGTATTTAACTTTAGATGCACACATTTTAGAACTCAGTGATATTGTGTAGCAAAAATATTTGAGAGCAGGGATTAGGATGTTTATGTTCTCACCTTCAATCTCCTACTTCACACTTGGGGGTTGCAGTGAATGCAAACTGCCTCCCTTGCGGATATGAGAAGTTAATCCATAGTCCTTTTGGCTACTCATACATATATTAGATACTTTCTAAAACTGTTATTAAAAACATTTAAGGAAGGCTCCAGGTGATGAAGGCATTACACATGCACAGTCCTCTGAGTTTGTAAACCTTTTATCTTCATAGGGACTCAGTTTCCTAAAACACATTACCCAGTAAAGATCATCAAACTCTTAGTTTAACTTGGGGCCAAAATCTGACATTTGGCAGTTAGGTCACACTTCCACTGATTTCAAGAAGAAATGCGGCTATTGGAGCTTGACTTCTAAAGTTGCCTTGCCTTTTGTCCTCACCAATAATGGTAGCACTATTTTGTTCCATTTAATTGCAAACATAAATAATTAGCTCTCTGACTTCTTCACTGTGCTGCCCAATCAGGATAATGTCTCTCTACTAATATTAATATCTATACCTAATAATGTGCGAAAAATTGCAGCTGAATTTATTTGGCCACAAAGTACTATACTTTTTAAAATTGCCCTTAGTGACTAGTCTGAATCACTTGGATGGTATCCTTTATCATTCTGTTTCCCTCCAGCTCTTCACACCATTTATCTTCTCTCTTTGAATTTCATCAGGAGCATCATTGTAATCTTTTTCCAATTTTTCAAGTGATAGTTAACACAGAAAGAATGCGAAATTTCATCTTGAAGCTACCCTAGTACACTCCCCTGATCTCTTTTCTTGGTTTTTTTTTTGTGTTTCTGCAGATAACTTCAGGCTTATGTTGGTCTTTCTCTTGTTAAAATACAGTTTTCAGGGCAAAAAGCACACCTTTTAAATTCCCTACCTGTACTAAACTATTAGCTTTCAGGAGAAAAATGTATGTTGAATTACAGTAATACAAGAATAGCAGAATAATTAAATGAGAATAATACATTAGTACTTCTACATTTATCTTCCAGACCATGCAGAACAATTACGTTTCCTAAATCACAGGGGACCAGGGACATACTATTAAAGGTATAATTCTTCTCCATTTGCTCCACCATCTATTTGCAGCTATAATAATTTGTACACGGTGCACAGAGGTCTTTATTACACCTACAGGAGTATTTTCATCCCAGGCCACTTAAATGGCAGCAATACTAAGGCAAAAACCTTACTTTGTGTTGCTTGATAAGCATTTGTGGTCTTGAGAGACACTTAAACAATAAGATTTCTGGTTTTGACGCTGCCTCTTGACATCTCATCGCAATGACTTTAATATTAAAGCACATGGATATTACTAGTTTAGTATGTGTGTTTCTTAAATTGGATAGTCTAAAAGAAAGAACGCAGTTTTGGTAAACATTTAACAATTACCTGAAATGTTTCTTATATAAAAATAAACAAATAGAGATTGCACATATGCATAATGGCTTGTAAGAGTAACCTATTTTATAACCTCATATTCTATGAGGAGAGTTCACCACACAGCCTCAGAGGCGGTACTATATTGTTTCATCTGCAAAAGAAATAACAAATGTAGCCTGTTCATTTGTCCTGCTGTTAAATAATACTAAACAGTGTGAGGTGCTCAGCTGGGGAACATGGTTGTGCTGCTATGTTCATTGCTACCTGTTAGACGCAGATCTCTGCTACTGTGAAAATTGTAGTATTAAAAGCAGCAGTGCTTGCATCGGGGATCTGGATTTCTGCTTGTGTGGCAAAGACCCACCTCCCTGTCTGTAGTAAGAGGAGAGCTATATCTTCTCTCCCATGCTGACATGCCACCAGGGTCTCCAAAGCAGCCTAGGCAGAATACGCTGTTGTATTTTAAGAGTTACA
The DNA here is from genome assembly GCF_964199755.1 of Larus michahellis. Lineage (NCBI taxonomy): Eukaryota > Metazoa > Chordata > Aves > Charadriiformes > Laridae > Larus > Larus michahellis. The sequence goes on along the minus strand of NC_133898.1, from coordinate 96,167,594 downwards.
GAGCTTAAAAGCAATTGTCTTAGCTTCAATTCCGTTGTCTGCCAGCAAAGAAGTTGAGCCTTACTGACTGAAGACTGCCTAAAGGAGGCTATTTCTAACACCTCAGATCAGGTAAGAAAGGCAGTTTCTGATAGGAAGGATCTCGTGGATTCCTGAGACTCAGCTGCTTTCAGGATCTAAATTTAAACCATAATCAGTCTCAAACCAAGCAGGTCAACAGGTTAGTATCCTTCCAGAGTGTCTGTGTACTGGTGCACAGCAAAGTGCCTTCAGATTTTGATAGCACCTTGTTAAGACGAGAGCTAAGTTGCTGCAATCTTTCAGTCATCCTAAACTGACTTATTAATGCGTAAACTATCTTAGCACATGCCACAGTTAACCAGTTTTAGGAGGCCCCATTTTTGCCTGGGGCCTGGGGCATGCTAGGTGAACACAGGCATGGACTCAGTTGACAGACATGAGTAACCCAAAAATGCTGCCACTGTAACTCAAAAATGTTTAATTCTGTGTTTGTAGCTTTTCTTTGATCTGATCTCTCTACACCAAAGCACTATTCAGATCGAGTCTGCCAGCTTCTCTTCATCTCTAGTTTCTTCTTAATAGTTCTCAGAAGAGAGAAAAAAATAATACACAATCAGAAGAAACACTTATTTTCTCAGAGGGGAGCACATAAAGAAAGACATCAGTCACTTTCTCTTCTTTACCTGGGAGTTATTTCTCCACTTGTACATACCTATGGAGCCGAATGCTGCTGCAGGCGATGCGAGACGGGAGCCCTCATTGTGATGCCCCACCCACAGACTGTACAGCAGCACACTGAAAGAAAGTCCTTCGCCTTGTTCTTCGTTACTCTCTCGCTACGGCACAGTGTCACCTCCTTTGTAAGCCGTGAAAGAGATCACGGAAAGCGAACAAAGTGGACTCTTGAAAGAATCTGTTCTCACTTTCTTCTGTTTCAAAGGATCCACAATTTTTCTTCGAAATAAAGAAACACAACTGCTGCTGCTCTCTGCAACACTTCTCCCCTGCCTCCCTCAGGAGGGGAAGAAGTAGAAACTAAAGCTTTAAGTATTATTTTGACTGCAGTTTAAAACATCTACAGTGTAATTAGTCCAAACTATCACTGTGAGAAAGCACATGCATCAGTCAAATAACATCTGCCATTCAGAACCTAAGCCTGAATATGAGCTGCGTATCCAAAAGCTCTTCTGGCAATTTCAAGGTAGTGTTATATTACCAGCACTGAAATACATGAACAAAAACAATAGCAGCGCTGATATTTCTGCTGTGGTTACTTAGGGTCTATGGATCTTCTGTGGCATTTTGAGAATCAGGCATCTTTTAGACCCAACACTGGTAAGGCTCATACCATGGCTTAATGTTACACATCCTGAACATTACCTACACCAGTTCAATTCCATGTGTACTAAGGACATCATATGAAGACTGAATTATTTTGCCACGTTTGTCAGCTGATTTTCATATTCACTTTATGCTATTAAGTCAAAGAATTTTTAATCATCATTGAATGTAAGCAAATATCAGTTAGCTATATGACATTTCCAGTAACTTAAATATAACTTTTTTTGAAACAGGAGGTCATTGAGACGGAGCTAAACATTTATTTTAAACCAGGCTGCATTATTTTCTAAATTATTTTAGAGCATTATGATCCAAGAATCGCCAATGAGTGTCTGTAGGCTTATGGGAGAAATGAAATAGCCTAGTATCATAATTTTGAGACCCTCAGTGGAATCCATAGTCTAGAAGATGATGGGTCTCCATCTTCTGAAACAGGACCCTTAAAAACATTTCAACTTAAGCTCCTGAAAACTGAGAAGTCACACTTGCTAACAGCGTTTTTAAATCCCATTCATCTACATGCAGGTAGCTGCCTGTATTGTGCAAACTATGTCATGTCATGGTAGTCTAAAGCTGCAGTGCAGTGTCTGAGCCCCCGTGTGCTCCAGCCTCATTTCGCAGTGCTAAAGCACGTAGAGGAGGAACCATCCTTTCCTTTACACTTGCACAGCTCCATGGTGGGATCCTGAGGTGCTGTAGCAGCACAGCCTGTCAGGTAGACTGTGGCAAGTGTAATTCTTTCTTGCCCAGCAAATATTCCATACTCATATCCTTGAGGTCATCAGAGAATGGAACCAGGAAAAACATCTGTCTCCTCGTGCGTCTAGTCCCTTCCTGTGATGTCCTGGTGTAGCTGTAGGATGTTAAAAATTTGGGATCACAATTTTGCAGCATAAGAAAAAATACCTCTCCAACTTTTCTTTTCTTTTTTTGGAGGGGTGGGAGGTGGCAAGGAAGAGGTATTGATCAGCTTACTGCCTCTCTATTACTCTTTTTTGGATTCCATGCTGAAACACTGCATCTGAAATTAAATGAAGAGCCTATGGAGACTATTCCTAGCACATCACAAATTTAAAGATTACTTTTATGGTTTCTTTCATCTTTAAAGTTTGTATGGGTACAGTGTTTTTCAGATTCTCTTAAGCTATGTTGGTCTAAGATATATGCAATGTACAGTTTTAGAGCCAATATTTGTCTCACATTAAATCCTTTATGTTTCTGTCTCAGCCACTGATATGAGTGGAATTACTGCACTTCTGGTGCTGTTTAGTAAAGTACTATTTAGTAAAGTACAACTGTATCTATACAGTTATGACAAGATAGAATTTCCCTGATGTATATTATGCTATTTGTCCACTGAGTGCACATTTCCGCTGCCAGAGGGGAGAGCTGCAATATGAAAGAAAGCACCTTCTGTAAATATCTTCTCCATGTTTATGGTTTTTATTTTTGGTGTTCTCCAGCCAGGAAGCTGTGAAATACTTGGCATACTATACCATTTTTATTTCCTATAAAATGTGGAATTGACTTTACTGGGAAAGTGAGCTGACCCCAATGCAGTAAATTTGATTGCACGACTGCTAATATATTTGTAGCCTAACCCGTAATAGTGCCTATTACTTCAGTCTTGGGTGTCTACTGAGCAGAGGTTGTTAATAGCACTAAGCAAGCAGAAGGTTTTGATACATTTTTGGTATGCATGACTGGAAAAGAGCATATGGCCAACAAACTAATTTCCCTAGACCAACTCACAGCCAGAAGTGACAGGCAATTGCACTGAACTACTGCTTCCTCCCCGCTGGTTACCGGGAGTTCTTGTCCGGTACCTGTTCTACCATATATTCCTTGTATATCTTTCTATTCATATTTTACCTGCTATCTCAAATAAATCCTAAAATCTAATATAAAATAAGTATGTCCCTCAAAATAAGTTCTTTCTAAACTCACCCTAAATTTCCTGGTACCCATTCTCCAAGACTCAGCTGATGACCTCTGTAAACCGTGTACCGGGAATATGACAGCAACAAAATCTGCAGTCAGTCTTTAGGGTTCTTTGGCTTAAGGGTCCCCACAGAAAACTGAGTGACTCTCAGTAGCAAACAAGCCTTTTCCAGTCTCAAGTAATGAGTTAAACAAATGGCTTTAAATAAACAGAGCTTTGGGAGAGTTGTGGAAGAGAGTAACCAATCCTTTTGTGGAGCTGTCAGAAAGCTGAGAGCTCCCACTTCCCAGACCACCTCAGCACCAGGAACAGGATGGTCCTCTTTCTCCTGCTGTGAGTGGCTACCAAAGACAGTTCACTATAGCCCCTCCTCTCTCAAAGGCTATATTTATAAAGCTAAATAAAGCAGTGCCAGAGGTGGCCTTCATTGAAATGGCACAGACTGCCTGCATCCACACTCCAAGGCAGTTGCCCCGAGTTTCTTCATTGCCCCTGGATGATGCTCCTGTGGTCCACAGACACAAACACTACTACTTGTTGTATGTGTATATATTTGGGATTTTTTTCAGTTCAAAGTCTGAAATAATTCTGGAGCCATGTGCAGCCAGACAAACTGTTTTGTGGTGGTGTTTTTTTTCATAGCATGAAACTGGAGGTATTTGGATTACACTGGAGGACTGTGCAGGGAGTCCAATCTGTCTTGTCTATACTGCATTTGCAATGGTCCTTGGCACACGCTGGCACTCAAACTGGGCCCAGGGATTGCCTCAGAGTGTGCCAGTTGCTTAGTCTAAGCTATGTCTCTGAGTGTCTGACACTGAGGGGACAGTCTGCACTCGGTTAAGCAGTAGGGATGAATAATGATGCTGTGCTCAAGCTTCCTCCGCACCCTGTTTTATTTAGCTGTATAAATGTAGTCACAGGAGTCCAGCTGCTGAGTTGTTGAGCCCTGAGTGTAATCTGCTTCCAGAGATACACAAACCTATGTTAGCATCACTAGCATCAGTTTTTATGCAGAGGTCACACTGGGGTGACACTATGCTAAACTGCTTACGGCTGTGGTGCACCGGTTCCTGCTGACACTGTATACCACTCTCTTTGCCACTGGCTTGCTGATAGTCTGCAGCTGCTTTGGGTGATTCTTAATTTTTAATCCAGTCTGGTGATAGAAGCAGTCCACAGAAACCCCACATCACAAGAATAAGATATATTAGGCATTGTTTCCTTCTTCTCAAAAAGCCTCTTTCCCCAGAGTGGGGTCATCCCAGTGAGGCAGATTCAAGAATTTGTTTGATGCGTAAACATGTCCTTGTTGTTTGTCTCAATTCAGTTGCAATTCTGTCTTTAAACATAGCTTTCAATGGAAATGCACTGGAATGTTACAAAACCTACATACTCATGAGTGTACCCTGGCACAAACCCTTAGCTTGAGTCAGATCCTGTGCTCTTCAGCAGATATCTATAGACATTTATTCACCCTCACCCTTCTCCCTCTGTCTTCCTAAGAGGAGTTGCTCTTTCTGCCCTTCTTCCTCTCTTGTCTACATGCCTCTGATTTTGTATACCATACCAACAATTCTTTAAAAAAGTGCATACCTCACGTTTCCAATGAACACCAATTGCTATCAGCATGACAGTTTTTTAAGCAAGACATCAATTCGGCTGAAGACCGTATAAATTCCTGTTGCCTTTCAAAACTTCAGTCAAGTTAAACAAAAAGATTTACAACATTTTATGATAATGAAGAGGTGACACATTCCTGGTTCATACTTATCCAAAGATTTGCTGTGTTGTGATTGAGCCTCCTGGCTCCAGTCCGCAGCTCTGGTCCACGAGGACTGATGAATACTCTCAACAAGATCTTCTGACGAGTTTTCTTTTGTGGCATCTGACTTCTGTAGGAGTGCTTGTGAAATCTGTATTACTCAAACATAATCATTTGCAGGATCTGCACCCTTAGAATACCTGCCTAAGTTAGCACGACACACAAAAAACTAATAGCTTGCCAGCTTCTGTTATTCACATTTTTGTTTTCCAATAGGTATGGAGATTTTTATCCCGGGATCTCAATTTTTAAAAAGTCACAAAAGAAAGGGCGAAAACAGAGGGAATTCCCCTCTGAGTACATGTGAATTTGCAGATAATAGCAGAGAGTTGGCATTTTTTGTACTTGCTGTACCTTGCACAAGCTTTAAAACTTTGAATGGCTCCACGCAGTGCAAAAATTACACTCCAGTCTTGCTCCTATGTTCCAAATTTCAGTTAAAACCATTTATATGGAGCTTATGCAACCCTGTCATCAAAGCCGAAAAGGCAAACTCTTCATCACATATGAATTAAAAGAATATTAGAATTTAATTTTGATTGATTCAGAACTCCCTTGTAAATTACTGGTTTAGGTTAAAGAACAGGTTTCCTATTAAACCTGGATTTGCGCAAAATCAAGATAAAAAAGGATGTGACAAAATGCTTTAGAATTTCACATAATTTACGAAAATTTTACTGGGGTCTCTATTGAACAATGTCTCTCTGTTATTCTGTATTTTAGACTCAGAGAGCCCTTATATTCATTTATTCACTACTAAAAAAATTCTTTATTATGAATTGTTCATGTTCTATGTATTGTATCTTTGCCTACATTCTTGCTAGTTACTGCAGATTCTTCTTTTCTTTTGGTGAGGATTTTGTTTTATGTTGCGTTTTATTTTTGGTCATTTCTTTTTCACGGTGAGCTTCTAAAAGAAATCTGTTGTATTAGAGTAGATAACTGCAATAATTGGGCAAATACATAGTCACCACTTGATCAAGAAATTACTAAGCGTAGTCCTTGTCTTAAACAATTGAAAATGTTAGTAAATCATGCATGTTTTAAAGGAGAAAGACAGCCTGCTAGGAGGTTTACTTTTAGAAAACAAGGGTTTCAGGTAAATAAAATGTTTTTCATTTTTAGGGGGCATCTTTCTTCTCATCATTGTCATGGTAAAAGCAACATGAAGCCAGTGAAAAGAGATTTGAGAATTGATAAAGCCAGGAAATCGTTCTTGAGGGAGTTTTGAGTCAGAGGCTTGAGGATAACCAAAACCAGATGCAGAATTTATTAGACAGATTATAATTAGGCTTGCATGAGTGCACAGAGACACGTCTGTTTGAGCCCATGCCTTTTCCCTGTGTCTGTATGAAAGGTGGTCACTGTCTCTGTCACAGCACCCCTAAAGCAAGAGTGGGAAAGAGATCATGGCCAGCAATGCTGCTTGCTCCAATAGATGAAGGGTGGGCTACCACTCTTAGTTAGGACCAGTTGTCAGATTCAAGTTGTCACATACTCTTATAGTCCAAAGTATGTGGAAGTTGACACTTTGACTTTGACTTTCCGAGTGAGTCAGAGCATATCTGACATCCCGCATTGACGACCAGAGCCTAAGTTATAGTAAACTGTGTGTTAAAGTCCCAATAAAATACCATGTAAGTCTTTCACCAGCCATAGCACCATACAGAACAAGCTTTTAATAAGGATTTTTATTTTCAGGCTTATATTAATGCCCACTGAACAAGGTCAACAGAAATCACTGCACTTCTAGAAAGAGCACTGCTTATTACCACGTATCATAAAAATGAATCATCTGCAAGCTGCCTGCACTTACAGCTGTCTTGCTTAACTTATTGGATGGCACATTGCCTGCTCATGTGTTGTTTAGACATAGTATAGGGAATAGGTGTCAGAAAAGATGATTTTACCAGGATAATTTAAATAGAACAACAACTGTTAGCTTGTTAGCAATAATTTCCCTTTTGGTGGCTGAACAAGAAAGTATTATTCCCCCATGAAGCTTTCCAACCTGCTGACACCTGCTCCCTGCTTCAGCATCATGAAGTTTCATCAGTTGGGCTCCTGGATTGCTGTCTCTGAGCTAGGGCCCATTCTTGCCAGGGATACCAGAACATCAAGAACATGTTTTCATCTTACTCAAAGTGTAATTCTTGCTTTGATATTAAAGACTGGGAAAGTACAGAAGAGGAAATGTTTCCTAGCCAGTGGGTTTTTTTTTTTCCTCCTCTGTCTCTTGCTGGAGTTAATTCTCACCAAAGTACTTCATCTTTTTAGCTGGACAAACTGTTCTGAACTTTTCTTATTAAATCTCTTGGATCTTCTGTGAGAGCCTCTGAAAGGGGATTTCTGAAAAAAGGCTGAGCATACCTATTGCCTCTGTTTTTAAGCACTCCGAATTGCTATGAGGGATACACTGATTGTGTCCTCCTAAAGGGGTCAAATAATTGCAAACATTTGAGTTTAATTAGCCCTCCCTGCCTATTTTACCTTTTTTTTCCTTCTCAACTAAGTCAGAACTGTAAACATGAAAATAAACAGTTCTTGCTCAGTTTCTTATCATAGTGTAACACAGTCCAAACCACTTCTCAACTCCCACTCAACATTCAGAAAACAGAGCATCTCACACAGAGCACCTGCCATCTTGTAGGATAGAGCCATATGTGATTATCTAGGAGATTTATGTAGAGATGTAACCACAAACTTAAGACAGAGAAGAATGTTTCCTCTTACTGGGGGCTCAGGTTAGCCACCAAATAAAACCTCTGCAGGTATCTCCATGTTCCCTTTCTTGTCTTGCATGTTTTTTTGAAAATTGAAAAAGCATAAGTAACATCTGTCAGAAAAAATGAAGACCGCAATAGGTAAAGAAATACCAGAGCAGGGATATGGAATGTTGCAGCTTGGTATTGATGCTGTTTGTTTTCACCTTCAAAATCCAATTATGTGGCTTGAAAATGTCATTTATTTCAGCATTTTAAGCATGTTCTGATTTTAAAATCAAAAAGAAAATATTTTAAAAATGTTTTGGCAAATTAGTTTCCATTTCAATTAACTAATTTGTCCATAAAGTACTCAGGCACCTACATTTATGATCAAAGGTCACCTAACAGAATTGTGGAGACTATTAAAGAAGATCCAGAGAGAGGGTTGTGTGTATTTGTTTCATAAACTGCAGGAGTAAATGTTCTAAACTATTGTTATTTTAAGAGCTGACCGTGCTCTATCACAGCTCTAGAATATGTATAGAGTATCTCTATGAAATACAGAGAAATTCATGACTTTTTTCCTATGAATCATTCGATCCCTTGTCTTTATGTTTGAGAAAAAAAAACCTGCCACATTTCTTGAACAGTTGCTGCCATCAAAACTGATTTCTAAGGGGAATTCATTAAAGTTTTTCCTCACATTTATTCTAAAGAAAGTTCAGGAAATAATGATGCTATACTTAGTGGGGATACTAAGAATGAATAGTACTATTCATAATAATCTTCATATCTATTGTGCATTAGCATATGAACAATAGGCGTCTAATATTTTCGGCTGCTTTCTTTATTCCCTCTCTTCTTTGTGTATGTGACATGTCAGTGTTTTGAGTTTTTTACATCTCAGATGACTATGATGACTAGCTAAATACCGATATAACTAATCCAAATTATTTTAGTAGCTCTGGAAGTCAGATGTGCCATACAACTGCCCGACTGGAGAATTCCTTGGAGTGCAGTTGTATAACCTGTGGAAGACTAATTAATTCAAATAATTTAAAAATAAAAGATAGGTACAGCCTTTGCTGTAGTCCCAAAGCTGCAGTAATTTATCAACTGGAACTAGCATTAACAGGGACCTGAGTTAATTGATTGAAATGAACAAGACTTGACATGCATCTTGAAACTTCAGAATAATTCTCCAGTGCTACTCATCTTGGTGACAGAGAATAACTTTTCTGATGAGTCTGTGGCTGCTAATAACTACTATTTAATTCAACTGAAGTTATTGTTGGTAGAATGTTCTGTTTCTAAATTTGCACAGCTTGAGCAGGAAGACCTGCTCAAATAACCTATGAGAAGTCACAGATGTAAAGCTGTGTTGATTCCATAGCTCAGGAAGACGAAAATAGTACAAATGGGTCTTTGAGAGGATGGAAAAGTCATGTGGCTTTTGACCTGCAAACAGAATGACGCTTTTGATTTTGATGACAATTTTAATCATATTTCTGTTAACACTGCTTTCACTCTGCTTGAGACTTGTCCAGACTCACGTCCCATAAGCAGACAAGAGCGTAGGGCTCGTAAGACAAATAGAATTAATGAAATGGAAATCTGTAAACTACATCAGTGCCAAATTGCACTGGTAGGCGGCAACAAGAATCCAGTCTTGCATATTACAGAGGAGGTGAGAAAGGCAGCACACTTTCTTCAATCTCATGCTTTCTCTTCCTGTTCGCAGGAAGCTCCCAAGTGGTTTTCTCACAAAAAGACATCCAGCTCTTTCCAACTGGTTTCTATTTTCTCTAGTGAATGAGGCGAGTAGGAGGAAAGAATACATCATTGTCCTGCATGGATTTTAATTTATTTCAGGAAAACTGTTTTACCTCATAAAACACAGCTTCTCAAAGTCTAAAACCTTTTGTGAAAATACACCAGTTTAAAACAAGAAGTCTCCCAGGATCCACAGGAAAAAAGTTAATTTTCAGAGAAGGTGAATTTCAGGTGAATCCGAAGAGACCAGAGGCAAATTTCAAAGGGAGATTTATATGTATCAATGCTCAGTGCTACAGCTGTTGGTGGCCTGGTGCCAGCAGCTTCAGGAGTGGCATTTGCACCACTGGCTCAGGCACCTGTTTCCCGTGTATTGACCACAGGCAGCTGGGGATGCTAAAGAGGTGAGAGACTGTATAGCTTAAGCCACTAAAGATGCTGGGGGAGGCACGTTTCTGAAGGCATGCAATTCTTCAGAACACAGGTATCTAGCTGAAGTGTCTCACCCTTTTTTCCACAATGTTCAAATGTTCAAAATGCTATTTTTCTTAACCAATTGCACCTCCATGAGGATTCAAGAAGAGTGGAAGTAGAATCATAGAATCATAGAATCATTTAGGTTGGAAAAGACCCTTGGGATCATCGAGTCCAACCATCAACTCCACTCTACAAAGTTCTCCCTTACACCATATCCCTTAACACCGCATCTAAATGAGTCTTAAACACATTCAGGGATGGTGACTCCACCACCTCCCTGGGCAGCCTATTCCAGTGTCTAACCACTCTTTCTGTGAAGAATTTTTTCCTAATGTCCAGCCTAAACCTACCCTGCTGCAGCTTGAACCCATTCCCTCTTGTTCTATCACTAATTACCTGTGAGAAGAGACCAGCACCAACCTCTCTACAATGTCCTTTCAAGTAGTTGTAGAGAGTGATGAGGTCTCCCCTCAGCCTCCTTTTCCTCAAACTAAACAGTCCCAGCTCCTTCAATCGCTCCTCATAAGATTTATTCTCCAGGCCCTTCACCAGCTTCATTGCCCTCCTCTGCACTTGCTCCAGCACCTCGAGTACTCATCTTGCTTGCCTGTTAGACTTTACAAGTTAGACTTTATCTAACACAAAAAAATTTCAAACAGATGACTAGCCAGATCTACAGCAACACAAAACTACTTCTATGTGTTGGGTTGACCTTGGCTGGCCACCAGGTACCCACAAAGGTACTCTAGCATTCCCCTTCCTCAACTAGACAGGGAGGGAGAAAGTATGATGAAAGACTCATAAGTTGAGCCATGTAAGCTATGTAAACACAATACAATCTGCCATGCCAAAACTAAGGGAGGAAAGAGAGAGAGAGGTAAAAAAAAGGAACAGAAAAAAACCCAAACCCAACAGTTGCACCACATCTGGGGAGGGCAAGGACCATTCATTTGACCATCTGCTCCTGCTGGTGGGTGGCTAGGGGCCTGGAAGGGATGAGTGGCTGAAGCTCCTGTATGCCAACATAGGTTCTCTTGTGTTCCTTCAATCCGCTCCACCAGGCTGCCGTATTCCCCTCTGCCAGCATGGCTGAGGCATGGCAAGGAGGAGGTGAGTCACCAGTGACAAGGATAGAAAGGGTGCAATAAAGAGTGGCTATGCCACAGAATAAATACACTCCCTGGTGCTCCCCACAGACCTGTGCCCCAGCTGCCCACAACACGGGACTTTGCTGGTACACACCACAGTTCACCTATCCATCTCTGCACTCAGCCAGGCTTGCTTCCCTGGAGAACTAGGGGAATGGCTTATATCTCACCTTGGTCTGGAGTTAGGTGATAGCTGAGGGCACGTTCCCGTGGACCAGGATGGTAGGACAAAGAGCACCGTCTGGTCAAGCAGGCACAACCACTGACAACGCTTTTTTAAACGTGAACAAGCACTTCTTGTTCCAAAGGTGGCTGTATCAATCAGATCCTGTGCTCTGAGGTGTGGGGGAAAGTGAACATGTGTTAGAAATTTATGGTTGCCTCTGTCTGCAGTTTCTACACCAGCAGCTTGGCATTAAAAATCCAGTAGCTTAATTGGTGAATATCCTGTAAGTCACATTTACAAAATGCACAGGAGGCGCTTTTAAATTCCTGCATTCTTGAAAAACTTGTGATCCTTTTCATGTATCTTTTAGCTCATCTCTCTCTTCTTACTTGAGTAAAAGAAGTGGGAGTATGCAAAAGAGAACAGCAAGGGCTGGAGAATCTTATTATAAATATAAAGAGCATCATCCGTAGGTGGTGATATAAAAATTACAATAAATGTTCCTCTGTGTTACTGTATATAGATATGCCTGATTGGTCAAAGTCTGCCACTACAAACACCAGGAATATAACCACATTGCTGAACGTCATTATCCTGCTTGCTCCAATAGTCTCATTAGTAAGTCTGCCTTTGAATTCCTTCAGTCTCTCTGAGTGTTTCTGGCTGTACCAAGAATTAATTTATCAGTTGCTGGCATTTGCAATCATTTGCTCATTCCAGCTAAAATTGCATCGGCAAGTTGTTGTCTGAGTTACTTTATCTGTACTTTAGCTGTTCTCTCCACGTGTCAGTTGTATGTCAGTCCGAACCATGAGCTGTTGTTTATTTTAAATGCAGCCACCTAGATGGTTTTGGTCTCATTCTTCTCCCAGACTTTGCAGACCGCTGTGAAATTTCCACATCCTGTTTCTAATTTTTGAGAGTTATTGTCCTGCTTCTTTCTCTTTTGCCTCACTGGCATGGAGAAACTTCAGTGACATCGCATTTTCAGGAATAAGTTAGTCAGAAGTACAAACTCAAGCCTCCAAACAGTGTTTTGCTAGTACCTCAGGTAAGTAACTCTATTAAAGCATATTACCAGTGCTGAAATATTCATCTATCAGTTCAAATAGAAGAAACTCTTCACCTTTTTCTATTACTTTAAGAATATCCAGGAGAATATAGGACTGTCTGGAAAGACATTTTTGCAATGAAGTATTGATTTTGAGGAAGTTTTTGCAAGAGAAAGGTTTATGAGATCCAGGGCACTCTGGTCACTTCTGATGGCAGATAGGAATAGAGATCTGAAATGAAAACCTGGTATTATTGATCTAAAAAAGATGGTTTTGATAGTGTGCCATTTTTGAAACCAGAAAGATATGGGTGCTGGTCCAACGTGAAATACAAACCAATTTCAAAACCTTAAGAGTTCATAAAATGGCCAGATTGTCTGTTGCTAATGCGTTACGTGTCAAGAGGGATTCATGCGGTTACAAAGATTAGATGTTTTTTTACTCATTTTTCATAACAGAATCCGCTCTCTGAAGCGAGGAATGCCTGAATGACAAGAAGCAGTGGTGTCGTCTCTGTTACAGTGTTAAGGGGCTAGGGATGGCCCTCTCGGGGCAATGGCACCCTGAAGGCGGTGGAAGATTACTCCATCTACTAAAAGCATCCTGAAGTTCAAGGCTGCCTCTGAGCCTGGGCAAAACACGCCGCTCCCCAGAAGAACAGGCTGCTGGGGCAGCAGCACAGCAGAGGCGCTGCTGCCTACTCCTCCCATTTCTGAACCCTGGAAAGCCAGGCTTGAGGCTGCTGCTGCTGCTGCCCCTGCAAAGACATGGGCCAGAGTGTGCAAAAGAGGTTATTCTTGGAGGAGGATGGGGACACAGGATGGGAGCACACCCTTCCAACAGCAGCAGAAATTGCTGTGCCTACCTCCTTGCAGGTGTCTGGAAATAACAGGAGCAGCAAGCTTGATTTCTCAGGCCTCTCCTGCTCCCTCTGGCTCCCCCAGCTTTTCCGGTCCCAGGAGAAGGAGCATCACAGCTCTTTGGTTTAGGGCAACCAAATTCAACCTTCTGTACTCTCCTGAGAAGCCAAAGGCAGCTCTGATAAAGATCCAGCATCCTCATTAGAGACAAAAATAGTGTGGTGTGTTGACCCCAGCTGGCAGCTACACCTCCACCCAGTTGCTCACTCGCTCCTCCACAGTGGGATGGGGGAGAGAATCGTGGGGCCAAAGTGAGGAAAAACTCATGGGTTGGGATAAAAGCAGTTTGATAAGTGAAGAAAAAAAGAAAAAATAAAACCAACGAAGAATGCAAATGCAATCATTCACCAGGTCCCACCCACAGATCGATGCCCAGCAAGTGTCGGAACAGCTGCTTCCCTGGGATGTATGGCTGAGCTCAACACTGTATGGGGTGGAACATCTTGTCAGTCAGTTTGGGTCAGTTGTCCTGGCCATGTCCCCTCCCAGCCACTTGTGCATCCCCCAGCCTGCAATAGCTAAAACATGGGTGTATTATCAACTCTGCTTCGGTCACAAATCTAAAACACAGCACCCTATGGGCTGCTCTGAAGAAAATTAACTTCATCCCAGACAGACCCAGCACACACAGGAATGGCACTGGGAATTTTCAGGGAGGTGTTTATCAAGGCTAGTCAGTAAAAAAGAGTTGTTTTGGGCAAAACCTTAAAATGGGGTTAAAATAAAGTTGAAACATGATTTCACATACGGTCTTCGATTCATGTTTCAGTGTGTTTTTTACTGCATATGGCAAAGCTGACTGCTCGGTTTGGTTGGAATATCACAAAACATTTTCTTAAAGCTTTTTTCTTTTCAAAGTTTGAATGAGCTGAAATATACTTTTTGGACTGTTGGGAACTGGGCTGGCAAGGACTAAAATTTATGAGCTTAATTTTGTGTTCAAAACATTTACGTTTTTGTGATCACAAATGTTCATTTTGTTTCCCTTACTGACGTGGCAAATTTTAAAACCTTTTGTCTGTTTATTTTAAAAATGAAAATATTCTCACTAATGAAGATCTATTTGCTTTTATTTTTGCATGTGCTTATTTCCAATTTTTCTTTATACATTTGAGATTAATATGATAAAGCATTTGGAGAACTTATTTGTCTCACTTCAGGGCCTTTTTGTTCTGCGTTTTTCTTGAGGTTTACATCTTTCTCCAAAACACTGTAAGATATAGTCTGGACATACATTGTATTGAATAAATGAACAAACTCTTTGCATCAAGTATTTTACATCACAACAACCCACTCACTTGTCTATTGAAATTCACCAATAGCATCACTGACATTGTTATTTAATGTTTTCCTTTCCCAGTAAATGTTTAAGAAAGGTGCTGGAAAAAATGATGACTTTTCTTACATGAAGGAAAGGTGTTAATAAAATTCCCAAGCCCCGAAGAGCCCTTAGGCCCCTTTATTTCAAGCCTGTGCAGGTGGCACTGCTCTCAAAGTAAGGGTTTTGTTCTCCATAAAGTATTGTAACGGGAGCTGCCCTTGGGGACCATTTTAGGGTAATGAAACCAAGTTAAGACTTGACAACATCTTTGCCAAGTATGGATGGGCACATCCCAGGGACGAGGGCAATTCTTTCTGAGGGAGAAGCTGTTCAGCCTATCTTTTAAGGCTCTCTCTTCTTCTAATCTTCTGGCAATACTCTAGCTGTCTCCTTTGGGTAAATCTTGCAAAGATTATTTCCCGTAACAGAAATAAAACTTCATGTTCCTTAGGAGTGGAGAAATGGTATTCAGGTGGGCAGCGAGCAGAAGCTGGTGTTCTCTCTGACTGTGCCGTGCCTCCAGAGGGTTGCTGCATGCTCAGGGACTGCCAGTACAACTTTTCCTAGGAGCTTTATATTGCTTAAGATCTCTTAAAATGCAATTGCAGAAGCCATTTGTTTTCTGTTATAGCGTGCAAGTTGAAACAAAACACACAGCCTCTGCTGAAGCTTCAAATCCTAACAATTCTGTATGACAGATTTAGTTAAACAGAAATACCAGTCAAGAGAATTTGTAAAAATTATACCTGTTTGGAATATTTTGGATCCTTCCAAAGACTTAAATGTAGCATCAGACTTTGCCTGAGTAACCCTCTGCTTTATTATCCAGGCCCTGAAATGTCATCCCAGGTACCTTCATTATCTTACCAGGACATAGCTTTGTAGAAATTACTTGGGGAAAATCCAGCTTCTTATCAAATCTATTAATTTCATTTTTTCCATTGACTTCAGCAGAGAATGTATTTTGCCTCTCTTTTTATATGCAGTAAGTACCTATTTTGAGGATGATTGATGTATTTTGCAAATGAAGTTTCAGCTGTCTTACTTTGACCATATATTAACAACATATACTTGTGTTGTTACTTGAGGTCTAAGAAACTTTTTATTATTTGTTATAGAGTCCAATGGAATTACTTCTAGTCATCAGAAACAACAGACTTAGCTGTTACAAGCACATATACTTTTAAAAATCTGATGGTATGTTAGCATAGAAACAGAATAGAAACAGACTATAACGTTTTGAAGCACACTGAGGACATTGTCTTTAGAGATAACTTTTTGATGCATTAAAGCAAAGCCAGGATACTATTCATAGCATCTACATTATGGAACAAAGCATCTTTACCTATTACGTAAATTCTTCAAATTTAAGGTACTTCTTCAAAATGGCTGTTATGGACAAGGTGCTAGAGGAAGAAGACAAGCAAAAGGGATCGCATTTTTTGTCATAGCATTGGGAGAACACATGTAAGGGTCAAAGGCTGATGTTTCATTTTGGAGGCATACTTGAGAAGTAGGGGCGCTGAAGGAAATGATGAACAAACTTGTGCACACAGCAATGTCTCCTTTGTTCTAACTACCGCTGTGAACATCAGAATATCTAAGGACTGTCGTACTGGGTTAAGCCAATGGTTCATCCACCCCAGTGTCCAGCCACTCAGGGGAGTTTAGTGAAGGGCATAGGAACAAATCCATGTGAACCATCCCTTTCCTATTTCTGGCACTCACTGGTTCAACAAACTGTTGTGAGACCTAAGGGAGCGTATCCTCCTTATACATCATGTAAAAGGCTTCAAAATTACGAGATTCTCTATAAGTGGCACCCAGTTCATTGGAATCACAAGTCTGGGGCTGGTGGATCTGTTAAATTAGTTAACATCTCCCCTCCCCCCCACAAACAGTTGACTCGATTTTTGTCATTTTCTATGAATGAGCAATATCAGTGAAATACTAACCATTATTGTTATATTCACCATTATATAATGAATTTCTGAACAATTACCTTTTTCTTATTTTTTCTTTTTTCTTTCTTTTCTTTTTTTCCTTTTATTTCCTTTTTTTTTCTTTTTTTCCTAGTAAATGCCTTCCAGGACTTTCCTAATCACAGAAGCTAAGAATTGCAAATGTCTCTGTGAGCACAAATCTTTCTATATACCCTCTAACACAGATTCATTTTCTTTCCATTTTTATTCTGATGCTTCTGTGACCACTCTGTTCTTGCACTGTATGATGTTACCAAGCTACCACTGAGACCTGCAACATCAAGGAAATGGGGTAAACAAAAAAAGTTGTCTTCCAATTGAGAAAAACTTTCATTTGCAAAACATCGTATCCCTGAAGACCATGTGAATATATGTGAGCTAGACTGGAATGGCGGTTTTGCATATACAATACAATTACCACACCGACTTGTCACGTTTCATTTATTATTCTTCAGATTCATTATTTAGATTGTGACAGTGCTTAGTCTGCAGAGGCATTCTGCAAACACAGGGCAGAGTAAAACTGTAAAAGACTTAAAAGAAAGCAAGGGGAAAATAATCACTTGTCTTATAAATGCAGATGACACATAGCAAATGTAAGTCTGGAAAAATATTAATTTAGTTAGGAAATAAAGCAACGCTCTACTTCAGAACTATGAATTTCACCCCAACTATTCCAGTTTCCAGAATCACTTGGTATGACTTGAGGGCAAATTGTTGTCCAAATGAATGCTTTACCATGTTTTTTTCGGTATACCTGTAGGACCTGCTTATCATATCTCATTTAAAATGTCACTTGCTGTGTCTTCTTTTATAGGTCTCTGGTCAGGTTTGCCAGCTGTTCACAGTGCTATAAGAATAGCTGTGGCTCCCACTACTTCTGCAAAGTGGACTGGCGGTTTGGGATGACCACAGGCTTTCAGGCATATCTAGGTAGCGGCCTTATCAGCCTCCAGCCTGCAGGAACTCCGGTGCTGTGCTGCTGCTGCTGCTGCTTTTTAAAGTCAAAATCTTCTTTAACTTATTCAAGTTAGCACCCTGAACTGCACGTTGATTTTACTTTCATTTTATAATTTATATACAGACAAGCACATATTTCAAGCAACACTGGACTATCCCTTAGGTTGAATTTTTTTCCATAACAACTAGATTTTATTTCATGATTATTATCATGAAAATTGCAGCCCTCTAACTACAGTATCACCACCAGACACTTTGCATTAAATATTGACTTACCAAAGGCTCACAAAGTGACTTTCCTGAAGCCGTTACAATGCATCAAAGCTTTAACGGTTTACAAAGAATTATCAGATCTGGAACTTGGGTTTTTTTATTGCAATCACCAATGGACTTGGAGAAAAAAAGGAAAGTTTCTCATTAATGTGTAAAAAATTCGATACTGGGGGGGGGGGGGGGGAGTTAATTATTTTGATTATGGAAAGGAAGAATATTTTTCAAGATCTCCATATTTACCTGCAGAATTATGTAAGTTTAACATCTCTCAGAAACGGAGAAATTGCGATTTCTCTTATGATACACCAAGATCTTTTCTGTCTGATTTACAGTTTTTCTAGCTATTATCATTAATATTATTAATGGAATAAGACCATAATTCATGGAGTAATATTTTTGGAAATATTATAAATGGAATAGGAACAACTGGTGTGCAACTGTTATTGTTCGTTGAAGGAAATGTTACTTTCTGATTAAATCCCAAACTATGTCACATCATTGCATAATGGTGCATTGCACATTAGAGATTTGCTGAAAGTAGCCAGAAAACAGTGTCTTATTTGCTTTAACATTTGGTTCAGTGTCAGGTTTATCATTTTAAGGCTGACAGAGAGATACATGCAAATATTCTGATTACTGATTCACTTCCCAGACTATCCTTTTCCCGTCTTGCTCTAAGCCTGGTAAAGTTGTGCAGAGAAAAACTAGGGGACCTTCTTGATAACAAGCTGCCCATGAGCCAGCAATATTCCCTTGCAGCAAAGAAGGCCAACAGCATCCTGGTTTGTATGAGGGAGGAAGCGTTGCCAGGAGGCTGAGGAAGGTGATCCTTCCCCTCTGCTCAGCACTGGTGAAACACATCTGGCGCGCTGGGTCCAGTTCTGGGCTCTCCAGTGAGAGAGAGACATGGACATACTGGAGCAAATCCAGTGAAGAGCCACTAAAATGATGAAGGGTTTGGAGCAGGAGGAGTCTGAGAGCGCTGGAACCGTTCAGGTCCTGTGATACTGTGAGTCAGTTAACAGAGTGGATCTGTTTGGGCGCAATGGGGGAGTGTGCCCTTACGCTTCTTTCTACATCTCTCTCCCCTCCTTTCTTTTCACCCTTGTGATCTCTCCACAAATAGGATCATATTCACTGAAGCTACAGAGACTAATGAGTGGGGGGGAAGAAGTATTTTAACAGGGATGCTCCATGTCCTTTCTTGAGTATTGCACCTGAAGAACAGATGATCTCTGGTCTACTTCTCTGGGACAAGAAGCTGCCTTCTTCCAGGATGAAGCTGTTTTTTTACACAGATTATAATTTTCATTGTGTCCATACCCTCATAAATTCCCTGATATTCATTCCAGTTTTCAGTTTCATTTATATATTTCATCACATGTAACTCCTTCTGAATTCTGCTTAATGAACACCTCGTCAATATTAGGCTTCTGTTGCAGCCCTTTGAAATAAAGTTCGGTATTGTATTCCCCCAGGACACGGCTGAAGTGTGCATGGATGTTTGGTGGTGCTAAACCTCCTGGGGTAGTGCTGGAGGACGGCGTAGGGTGGAGGAATTCAAACCTAGTGCAGGTTCTAGTGCCTACTGGAAATAGCTCCTGCTCCTTTGTGATCCCCAAACTATGACTAGTATTGCCCAGAAATTGCTAGTCAGCCTGGGCCAAAACTGCCACATTGCAGGAGAACAAACCTTCTGGACAATCAGTAATCTGGTGTCTAAACTCACTCCCTGGCCTTGTTTTTATTGACAGCATAGAAGTGATCTCAACAAATGGAGCTTGTGTCGCAGTATCATGAAAGGGATTTTTTTTTAAAGTAGTTCTTTCAACGGTTTTCTGTATTAAAAGAGACTACCAACTTTCTCTGCTGCTTCTTAAAGACCCTGCAGATTTGGGAAAGACATATTACTCTTATGAGATTTGGAATAATTTCCTATTCAATCTGGAAATTGAAACAGTCTCAGGTTGGTTTTTAGCTGCACTCCAGTGACCCAGGTAGAGCATGGATGTTGACTGCAGTTGCAATTAAAATTGTTTCTTTCATCATTTATCAACATGGGGTTTATAATGGAGTATACATAGGAATGCAGAGAAATAATTCATGGAACAGTAGTTACATCTGAATCAAAGTATCAAAACCAAAAAAGTAAAACATAGATCTAAACCCAAAATTAGTGACTCAGGCTGTTTCTAAAGGGTACTGACAGTACTCAGTATTTATTGCAGCTGAATTTGATTTTCCTCTTTAAATTGCTCCACTGAGTTTATAGATTGACTTTCGACCAAAACCTGAAACCATGTCCACACATCTTATTTTATAGATTTTCCTTTCAAATTGTTGTCTCTGGGCAGATTTAGTTGTTGATTGTTTGATGGACAAGCTTTGCTTCTGATTTTTTTTAAGTCATTTTCATTTCCTTTATAACATTTTGAAATGTCATCTGACGTATTTACTCTGATAAAAAAGAAGAAATTAGCTGTCAACCAACACTGATTTAAATAAAGAGGGAAAGGAAAATAAGCATTTAGCTAGTACACCTAGCTAAACTAAATTGCTTTATCGTGTTGATTAGCTTCTTTGGAATTCACAGAGGAAAGAAATTAAGAAATTTCATGGTTTATATTTGCAATGACAGCTTCATTTTGAAACATAAAAGACCAAATTCGTGGCTCTCTTAGTCATGCCTTCAAAATGAGTGGACCACAATTTTAGTAAAAAAGTTATGGTTACATTCTGATACTGCTGGGTACAAAGCTCTGCTCTGGGAACACTACGTCAGACTGTACCTTCCTACTGATAAATCGATCCTTGTACTGGAAACTGGGTAGTTATAACTGTGATCACCTCATTACTGTATGTAAATGTTAGCTTCTTTTCTTGCAGAGATATATCTGCTCACTCTGCAGTTTCAGTAAGACTGGAGTGGAAAGCTTGGACTGCTGAGTCTCAGCAAGACTGTCCAAATACTGAACTTGGAAGATGTTCCTCCTCTGCTCAAAACCCTGGCAAGCAGTCAAAGTACCTACAGTAAAATCACATCCCAGACTCCTGTTGTTGCATAAAGGGGGCGAGTTCAGATAAGAGAATAACAGATGAGAAAAAAGGATAAGAATTTTACAGGTTTTAATTTCCTTTCAACTTTTTTTTTTCTTGTCCAAACTGTTGCTAAATTTAATATTCATTAAAACCCAATCCAGAGCAAGACACTGGTAGATTTTCCTCCATGGTATTGCTTGAGTCTTCAAACCCTGATTTGGACCAAGCACTCTAGTAAAGAAGTATAATTTATATTCTTAGGTGGAAGATTAAGAATGCTTCTACTGAAGATAGTTCCAATCTTTGTAAGCTCTTGTGAAAAAAAAAAAAGGTGCTAGACTTCTGGGATTCTTTCAAAAGATTCAGAGGGGTGATATTTGCTTTAGAAGCAGGTGGGGGGAAGTAGGGGAGAGATTTCAGGCCCTGTGCTGTTCATTGCTCTCCCACAGAGACTGTCTTTGTGACCGTGTTTAAATTGCTGGGTTATAGACAGACTGGCAGATAAAGCCTAACTTGTCAAAATCCTGACTGTACTTGCCTATTCAAGATCTGTACACCTCTAGTTGCCACTGTTCAGCTGAATTCAGGTACACAGATGGGTTATTATGATGCTTGGGTAAATGGGGTGACTGAGGGAGAAGAGCAGAAGAGTTTGTATTATTCAACCAACGAAAAGAAAGACTGAAAGGATACGCTTTCTGTCCATAAACACACTGAGGAGGACAGATAGACACAAGGGAAGGAGAGCTACTTAAGGATAGTTTGGCACAAGTGCATATATGTGTGTATATATATACATATATAAATGAGCCATGACTAAATCTAGGTGGGACGTTTGACTTGTTCCTAATTATCAGAGTATTGTGATGCAGGAACAACCTTTCACTTGGAGAAGCTGGGCAAAAAACCTAACCAGTTTTAGAGTGGAGTTTGATCAGTTTATGAAAGGGATTATGCAATGTGGTTTGCCTGCAGAGCTGCCTTTAGGCACTGGCAACAGTAGGCAGTTAGCTTATTGGAATTATTGACAGGTGGTAGGGAGAAGAAAATTTGGCTCCAGATCTTATGGGGTACTAAACCACTAACGCATCCTGTCTTTTCTTTTGGCTTTTCATCGTCTTAAATACTAAAAGCCTCCTGACAGGCAGAACCAACAAACTAGTGCCTTAAATACCTGTCACAGTTTTGCTCTCAGTGGTGCCTGACAAGGCCTCCAGGGTGGAGGAGTGTCATATCACAACATCTCCAACATAAACCCCAGCCTTGTCTCCCCTTACTGCCATGATTTTGGCACGCAACTCAAAAGTGTACACAGTCTTGGCTCTGCAGACCTCAGAGGGGACTATTGAGATCAATGACTATTTGAGGGCCTCTCTCTGTCGCCTCAAGTTTATGGGCATCCTACTCGAGGACTGACAGCTCTTCACTTCTCCGGCAAAATAGGGCTATCAGCCTGAGCCCCACAATCACAGGATGCAGTGACGGTCCACTTGAGCTGTAGATGCCAGTGTGAATGCCC
This sequence comes from Larus michahellis, assembly GCF_964199755.1. Lineage (NCBI taxonomy): Eukaryota > Metazoa > Chordata > Aves > Charadriiformes > Laridae > Larus > Larus michahellis. The sequence goes on along the minus strand of NC_133898.1, from coordinate 96,145,130 downwards.
ACACGGAGACAGTCGCACTGTGAAACAAGATCAGATTAATTTGGCAAATTAGGAGACTGCTGACAAAGATGGAAGATTTTCATGTCCCCACCCCAGATCATACTTATTTTCCAAGACTCCAACCCATTGTAATGCTGGGTAGCAACTCAGATGTCACCACAAGGAGTGTGCCACCATCATGACTTGATAACATAAGATGTCTTTCCAGTACTTGATTTCTAAATACTTAGGAAAAAAATTTATTCCCTGTGAGTTTCTCTTCTCCTATACAATGAATCAGAGACTTATTTTGCATTATTTTTGTTGAGTGTTATTTTGTATTCCAATATGGTAGTATTTGAAATGGGAGTAAAGTATGAGTAGTGAAGTGTGCACTGTGACGGGCGTTTCTTTTGGTAGCAGAGCCAGCTTTTACAAAACCTTGGTCCTTGGTCGCTGGCCCTTATTCACAGGCTGCCTGAGCTTATGCTCACCTAACTGTTGGGAGGCTGCACAGAGAGTCAAATCAGGGGCTGAGCACTGTTAGAAAGAATGTGGGAAAATGTGAGTGTGTTTGCTGAATTGTATTTGTTTCACTGTGTGGCCACACAAAAAGCTGGAGTAGGAATAAGTGAAGAAAGGGGATGGAACAGCTAGAACATCTCTCTTATGAAGAAAGGCTGAGGGCCTTGTGTCTTTTCAGTCTGGAAAAAAGACAGCTGAGGGGGGACCTTATCAATGCTTATAAATACTTAAAGGGTGGGTGTCAGGAGGATGGGGCCAGGATCTTTTCAGTGGTGCCTGGCAACAGGACAAGAGGTAATGGGCACAAACTTGAACATAGGAAGTTCCACCTAAACATGAGGAGGAACAACTTGACTTTGAGGGTGGCAGAGCACTGGAACAGGCTGCCCAGAGAGGTGGTGGAGTCTCCATCGCTGGAGACATTCAAAACCCACCTGGACGCGTTCCTGTGTAACTTGCTCTAAGGTGACCCTGCTCTGGCAGGGGGATTGGACTGGATGATCTCCAGAGGTCCCTTCCAACCCCTCCCATTCTGTGATTCTGTAACAGCTGCTTAAATGAGATTGCTGATTAAAGAAATACTTGTTAAACTACAGCTTGAGGTGTAATTGAACTGTTTGGAAGGAAAATTATCTGGAGGCTGAGGGAGCAGTAGTGCAGGACAGTCCTTATTTATGGGGAAAAGAGCGTGATAGAGGTTAGTTAATACCTACTTTGGCAGCAGATGAAGCAAATTATATATTTTTGTAGCAACTGAAAGAGATGCCTTGAGGATTCCAGATACAGATAGTGTCAGAAGAAGTCGGATAGTATCTTCTGTATGGATAATTAGCATCAGTGCATTTCACACAGAAGTACAGTTACTGTTAATCATATAATGAATGTCTCTGGAATTCAGTTTTAGCTGTTTCTTCATCTGCTTGAGAATTATTTGCAAAGCACAGGCTGGTATTTCATGCAGAGGCTGAAGATGACAAGAATTTCAGTATTGGGCTTGGTATGAGCAAGACACAAAATCTCTTTAAAACACTTATTCAAGAAGCCAAGGAACAGTTATCAGATTCACTGTCCCTTAAAAAGAACAATTCTGTGAATAATACTTAAAATCATCCTTTATAAAACAGTCACTTCTTTTGGGTAAACAGTTCCGTGAGTCTAACTGCCTGTAATTCACCAGTAGATACATAATTATAACTATACATCCCACGATGACTTTGTGTGTGGTAAATGTCACGCAGGAAATGAACAAAGAAATAGAATTATATTAGAAATGAAGTTTAACTACACCATCTTAAAATCACTTTCTGAAATTATGACTCCCCGGTCTGTACATTACAGGAGTTTGACAGTCCAGGTTATAACTTTTTGAAAAATGATTTCTAAGTCACTGTTTTATGTAAATTACATCCTCTTCTAGGCTCAGTAGCTTTGGCACATTTTATCACCCTGAGTAGGTTGGAGTTTGTTAGTTTTCTTTCCTTAAACTAGAGGCTGGTAGTTTTGATGAGTACTGCAGTAGTACATTAGGCATTTTCTTTCTGCTCATTTTAAATGACTTTGCATAACGAACACAGAAGTGAGGTAGGTCTCTTGTAGCTATGCAAGGACTCCTCAGGACTAGTAAATCTTATCAAATAGCTTCTGAAAATCTGGTACATTCTCAATAATACAGAAGCAGCAGACACCAGCACCCTATCTATGGGCCTAATGGTTTAGAGTATTTAGAGGCATTAACTAGTTTCGTGCACTGAGGTTCAATTCATACCACCAGTTTTAACTATAAGCAGTAGAGAATACTTTAAATGTATACATCTTAAGGCAATCAGCGCTTCAGACAGTGAAAACTTTAAGCTAGGTACCCAGGTCCCAAAGGGTAGTCCCTTTAGAAACAGTGCTAGGTTTGTGGGGTACATTTTTGGAAGTGATTTGTCGTCCACTGATAATAGGGAGAGCCTTCAAAAGCATGAGTTGGGAGTTAACATGAAGGAGTTAAACCTTTTTAAGGGCTGTGTGATTCATTTTCAAGTCCTTCTTAGCCAGCCTTCCCAGAGAGAAGATGGTTTGGAACTCTACTGCAGTAGACACAGCAGAGCTAAAGACTCTTAGTAGAGATGTAATAGGGTGAGGGATGTGCTCTACGGAGGATGGAAGATAGTGTACATACTCTTCCACTAGTTCCTGGGAGGGATGAATTTTGATGGATTTGTGTGAGTGTAAGAACTGCCTGAAAATGTGGTGACACCTTCAGTAGTAAATACAGCCGGCCAAGGGCTGTCCCTGAGGCCACCTGGCACAGCAGGTCCACAGGACTGAATTCTCTTACATCCCAAAGGAAAGCAGCAGCATCCATACCACCCTACAGGACATGGTCACCGGCTCACGCTAAACTTAAAATCACGCCTGACGGGAATGCTAGTTGGCCTGGGGCAAAACCATGGAGCATGCTAGCAAATTAACAGTAGAATAATTGCATGCCAATGTCCAGACAGATCCCTTGGTCCTGTTTGTTTATTGGTACAGACTTAGACAAAAGCTACAGTGGAGCAGACGCCTAGAAACAGCAGAATTACAGGCAGAAAAGAGGGCAGATAAGGCAGCAGATATATTCAGGTTTGGGCTGGATAAATCACTTCTGCGCTGAGGTTCAGTGGATTAGGCATAGGATTAACATTTGAAAAACAGGGTTCAAACCTTAGATGGCTGTACAGGAAACCTTAGAAAAGTGGGTAAACTCCAAATATTCAGACATATTCTCCTTTTTAGTGGGAACGGTGCATTTTGTGAAATGTTAATGACATTTAAAGTGTCAGATGACTGCTGCATTTTCTTTCTTAGCTTCTGCTGGGTTATATGGTGATAATTGGCAAATACCTTCTAAAAGCAAGGTGATATACAAATATATGTGAATCACCAACCCACATGCAATCTATCAACAGGATAGTACTGTGCTGGATTGTTTTTCAAAACCTACTGTACTTCACAGATATCAAATGATCATGACAGCTTAAGGGTAAAAAAAGGTTTGATCGAGGTTGTGGCCAGTTTCAAATGTATCTTTTGCTCCAAAGTTTGTATTTTCAAGTTTAATTTTATATCCTTATTATAATATTGCTGTATATTACTATAAATTACTATAAAGTCTGTGGAAAGACCAGTCTATAAATGATATCTTGAAATCTTTGCTCCAACAAATACTTCTGGGGTTTAGTGGGAGTGAGTCAGAGGAGATGTTACATTAAAATGACCAGCTCATACGATGTTACTCAGGAATTTGAACAGCCTTTGTAATAAATAATGCATATTCTGCATGGAATACTTGAGAGCAAACCTAAGAAACGTTAAACAATTTATTTTTACAGTAGCCAATCTTAAATTGTATTTACAGTCCTTCAGATCCTACTGAACTTCATTACGACGTTGTTACAAGGGCAAAGGTCAAAAGCAGATATTTCGTGAAAGCCAAAAGCCATCTGTTGTCATGGTATAGTGCTGATACAGTTTCTTTTATTAAAAAAAAAAAAAGAGAGAAAGATCAGAGCATTTGAAGAGTTCATATGTTTGTCTAAGACTTTATATGTTTAAGTATTTGCTGCCGATCAAAATTAAATCTCAGAGTGGCATGAGCTTCTGTAATGGACCAAATCTTGAAGTAGTCATGAGGGTGAAGTGGGTGCTTGCGCATTATGCCAGAATGAAATCCAGACTGACGTGTTTGACTACCCAAAGAAAAGTAATATCTGTAAGATGGTAATTTGAACTTCTTTGCGGTGGCCCAGAGATAAATTCCCTCTCTATTGCTTTCATTGAATTACTGCCTTATTAGACAAGTTCCCATGTCTTCTCATGATGAGTATCTTACATGGCTTTAATTTGCATCTGCTAAGAATGGAGATCATAAAGGAATTTCATATAGCTTTCAAAAAAGAGCCTGTTCTGTTATCTACATCAATTCCAAATGTGATTGATGGATAGAAATATCTTCCAGTACGTTCACCTCCTCATGAGCATGTGTTACAAGTTGTTTATCGAACAAAGTTCTGTGTATTGCTGCGCCTCAGCTATTGAGAAGGACAACACTACTCAAAACGGCATAGCATCTGTTGGGTTGTGCAAAACCCTACATATTTTTATTTTTGTCATAGAGCTGCCTGTAAAATGTTGATTTTATTTGCATATAAAAACATGACAAGTGTTGTTTCATGAAGTGGTGGTGTTTCTAATGTTGATTTGTATCCTTCTGCCTGTGTGGATTGTGTGTGTGTCTGAACAACTTACTGAAGACATGCTAAATTAAAGGATACATATACTAAATATATATATATAAATCACAAAAAAAAAAAAAAAAGAATGGCTGTGGCCAGGTATGACAGGACAAAGCACTATTTTCTGTTTTGCCAAAGATGAAAGGTGGCATTTTTTTTGGTACCTTTTGCTACGGAAGCATAGAGCAACATTGCATTCAGAGGCATCCAAAGAGCGAGGCCACCTCCACAAGCTGAGAAAATATTCCTGGGAGATAAGTCAGCAGCACATACCTGTTCGGTATGTTTGCTCTGCTCACTACCTGTCCGACACAAGTAAGATAGTGCCAGGAAGGTGATGCATTGTAACCTACAAATTGCAGCGAGTAGCCGCAGCACACTCTGAAACTTGGCTTCACCAGAAGCTTTTTATAACTAATCAGGTACTTCAAGTGTCTTAAGTGTGGAAAGATACAGTTTACTTCTAGAACATTTGATTTTTTTCTGCTTACTGTATTTTTTAATGTAACTGCTAGTACCTAGTGAATAAAATGTGCGCTGAATCTTCTGAGGCTACTTTAGCAATATTTGTATTTCAAAATTTTCCCTGAAATAAGTAATTCAATCCAGCATGCTAGGTTTTGGGTTGTTTCCAGTAGATAGTTTGGAAAGATATAGTAAGATTTGTAAGTAACAATTCGAAGCTATGAAAAATCACTAGTTTATAAAAGACTATATTTAAATTTTGCCACGTATAAGTATTGAATTATTATGAACAACACGGAGTTACAGATTTAAAAATCAGTACTGTCAAAGAACACAGAGCACTTAATTGCTTTCCAAAACACTAAAAATTTTTTTAAAAACTGTCACTGGAATGCACAGTGCAAGCTTTTCTGTGTGCACATCTTTATTTCTTTAGGAATGAAAAGAATTCTCAAATCTACCTTCAAGAGAAAGTAATTAGTAGCAGTTTCTCATGAACAATATTCAAAATAATGTTACTTCTAGGAATCTATGTAAAATCTGACAAACATGTAAGCAAACTCAATATTTGTAAACAGATATAACACGTATTTCTTTTGGTACGTGGATTGGTGATGTTCCAGTATTCCAGAATGGAAGGTGACTCCTTTCTCAGATGTTGGAGACTGAGCTTTGCAGAGGGATTCTTCTCCAAACATCCTTGAAGGGAAATGAAATCTCTCAGCCTCCCTGAGTCACTGGCTGTTTGTCAAGCCCTAACGTCCCTTCCCCTTGGTGCTAAGGATCATCATGTGACATTAAGCGCTCTCTCTACGATACTGATTTGCAAGTCTGATTTGCCCAGTCTAGGTCTGATTTCAGTCTCAGTGTGGTTTTGTGCTGTTGGATCCCTTCACTCTCTTGGTGTTACTGGAATGATTCCCAGATTACACCAGATTGTGCCAGTAAATTACATCAAATGCTTGGTCAGCTTCTGCTTGCAGGGATCGTGTTGTGAATCTAGGATTGATCCAGTATAACCCTCTTTTGATTTCAAGAGTGTTCTGCTCATTAATGTGTCTTTTTCATGCATGTACATATGAGAGACATCTAACAGTCAGTGCTGTAGTTGATTTTCTATGCATTTTTTAATTCAGTTACTTTTCTGCTATTATTCTTATACCAGTTGCAGACTGCTAACCTGTAAGTATTGTTGTCATCTCGTTAATCTTCCTTCTGCCATATTAATACTCTTTGAATCTTTGAGATTTATCTGATATTCTGTGATTTTTTATAAATTATCACCAGAGACTTTTTCAGGTTACTGGATGGTCCAAGATTTTCAGGGATTTGGGGCTAGTTTTATAATGTTTAACTCCAGAAGATGTTTCACATTGTTCTTGCCAGAAAATATTCCATCATTCTCAGGTGGAGGAGAATCTTTGGGTTACCACTGACAATCTGAACAATAGGCACCAAAATTAGGCATAAGGACTGAATCTGTACGTGCAGATAGTTCTGCTTCAGGTGCTGCAGATTGGCTGCAGCCAGGCTGGGTTCTGCTTAGACTGAATGGGTCGAGACTGTCCAGGAGCCTGAATGGTGGTTTCTTCCACATATGTTGAATACAAGGGAGTCCTACCAGATATTCTTGCTCTTCTGTGTGTCTTTTAGAGCCAGATGTCTGCTGTTCTCTAGGAGTCTCGGTCTGTCTTCTGTCCCTGGGATGTCTGAACACCAGTTGCATGGGGAACAAGCAAGAGGAAGTAGCAGTGTAAATACATTTCAAAGTTATGACTTAACAGATTTAGTAAAGACCTGGTGGGATGACTCATTAATCTACCAGGAACATTAATATAAACAGTATAACTTGTTCAGGACAGGTAGACACAGAAGAGAATGTAGGTGTTACCTTGGGTTTTGCCTTACATGCAGATGTCACTTGCTTTGAGGTTAAGAATGAAGAGGGACATAGTCTGCCTCACAGCTCCTAAGTAACACTTAAAGGAGAAAAAGTGCTGATGTTCTGATGGGAGTCAACAGTGAGCCACCTATCAAGGAAATCATGTGATTAGTCTTTTGTGAGCAGAATTATCCAAACCCCGCTACTCAGGGCCACCAGTATACTTTGACTACAAAAATTTCCATCTTGGGGAAGGAATACAGCTGCCCTCAGGCAGTCTGGCTAATTTTTGACAAGTTTTAGTGGAAATTTTTTGTAAACAGAAGTTGGAGAAAGCAAAAATATATGACATTTTCCAGATTTGATCCTCATAATTTGGTAGAGCCTAAAGGAAAAAGTAACAGTTAAAAACAACTCAGGCATTTCATGAGTGATCATGAAGCAGCAGAATTCATGACAAACAGGAAGAGCCGCAATGTGCTTCAGCAGAGCAGATTACAGAAATTCAGAGAACTAGTAAGTGAGATCCTGTGGGAGACAATTCTGAGAGAGAGTTAAGAACAGTAGGCAGTTCTTTAAAGGAACTGTGTTAAATGCGAGTTTATGCAAAACTATGCAAAAGAAACTATGCAAAATTGCAAGTTATGACAGTGCGGAGGAAGGATAGGCGCTATAGATCACTCACTAAGGAAAAGACTTTTAAGAAAGATGAATGGATGAACATTTGAGGCCAAAGAGAGAAAGTCAAAAGCAGAGAGTGAAACCACGTGATGCAGAGGTGGCATTTCCTTCTCAGCATGTTAGTGCACAAACAGGTAGAGGAAGATAAGGAAGAACTTGGTCCACTTCTCTGCAGAATGAAGGTTCTCGGCAAACAGTGCCTGGAAAGCTGGTACGTTTAGTTCCCCCTTTGTTTCACTCAAAAGGTCAATTAGGAGCAGATGGTATCGTGAAACTGGCATCATGACAAAATGGGCAAGGACTTGAAAGGGGAAAGGAAACATTCGAAGTTAGGCAAGTAAATGAGATATTTTCTGATCAGTTAGTCCAAAATGACATCTAGAAAAGGGTAGAAAGAGTGCCTATCTTTAAAAAGAAATAGAAGAGAGAGGTTAAAATTATAAGCCAGATAGTTAATTTCAATTCCTGTAGGAATAGTGGGAAAAATAGTTAAGACACTGGTTGTGAACATTTAGAAAATAGTACCTAAAGAGAAAGGAGTGGTCAATAAAAACCATGTCAAGCCAAAATAATTCCATTCTGTTATAGGGTAACACTTCATGTGGCTACAGAAAAACAGTTCATGTCACATCTTGATTTTAGTGACTCTCCGGGCATGGTCTCCTAGAACACTGTCATAAGTAAGCGGGGAACATATGGTCTAGACGAAAATGCTGCAAGGGAAAGAAATCAAAATACAGCAATACATTGAGTGGGTTTTTTCCAGGAATCTGTCCTTGTTCCAGAATCAGTTGGGTTTTTCTTCAATAGCTTAGATGATGGAAAAGGGAAGGTGCTTATTACTTTTGCAAATGATACCTGGCCAAGAGGTAAGGCAGGTAGAGGATTAGAACTCAAAATACTCATGATAATTTAGGGAAAAGATCTGAGATAAACCAGGATGTAATTAAATAAGAAAAAGTGTGTACTCTGTACTTAGACAACAACCATCTACCCAAGCCCAGATGCAAGAGTGTCCATGTAGCTGTGGTTTTTGTTTTTTTGTTTTGGAGTGGTTTTTGGTTTGGTTTTTTTTTTCAGAAAAGGAGTCAGGAGCTTATAGAAGATCATGAGATGAACGGGAGTTGGTAGGGCCATACAGATGTGAAAAAGCACTTGCCGTCCTGCATTGTGGTGATAATCCCAGAGGAAAAGAAATCAGTTTCCAGCTCCCCAGGCTCCCTGCCTGTCCTGGCTTGACCCAGTCTCCCGCTGCCCCTCGCAGTTTGGTATTGGGCATTGGCATCCTGTGACATCTCAGACTGTAGGCATCCTCATGAGCAACCTGTACTTTTATCTCCTTTTGCTTCTGATCTACTAAAGTACTGATTTTTTTTTTTTTTTACTTTAAAACTGCTAACTCAATGGAAAATATGCCATCCTATATTTATGCAGTAGCTTATTCCTGCCTAGGAGTGGTAGCATCCCGTAACTGTGCTACTGAGTAGCAACACCACCAGCGTGTGTGACAAAACATCTGTGCGACAAAGAGGGCTTTGGAATTGGATTCAGATTTGCTGAAAAACTCACAGCATTTCGTAAAAAGTGTATAATTTCACTTCTAGAACTACTTAAACATTCCATAGGGAGTTTACTCTTTTTCTGTTTAAGACCTATCCTTGAGCAGTTAATTACCCTCGTCCCCCATAGCTATATTCATTATCCAGAACTGCCCATTAGGTAGTTTCTGGAACCAGTTCCTGGCTCGAACACTATTCCCAGGTATTTCAGTCCCCAAAACACCAGGCTGAATGTTATTTTCAGGGAGAGGGTGGAAGAAGTGATAATAGAGAGTGTTACAGAGCAACTCAATAACAGATAGCTGAGCTGTCATTGGGACAGACTGCTCCAAAATCCAGCAAAGCCTTTCACCGGGCAGATACACTTAAAAAATATGAGAGATTTTGAAGGATTCTGCCACTGTCATTTCCCATCTATATCATAGTAACAGAAGTGAGATAAGCTTTCACAGAACTGCTGATAGCTGGAGGGTTACTATACCACACCAGACTGTCACATGTTCTGTTTATGAAATACAATGTGCAGTAAATGTTTTCAGGAAAATTTTAAAGGCACTTAGGAATTACATGGGAATTACTTTGGATTCCCTTTCCTCCTCCCAAAAAGGTGGTTTAGTTGAGCGCAGCTAAACAAGTCAGTCTCTGAAGGGGAAACATGAAAGTGTTGTGATGATAGAAAGCACTTCTGATACGTGACCAAGTCACTGTATAATGCATTACCTTATCCATCCCTGACCTTAAAAGTCAGTGCTAAGGCCTACTACAGAAATGGATCTAGCTTCTAATACTGAGCAACTAAGGCCTTACAAATGGGTTTTGCATGAATAAATCACATTAAATCCTCCATTTCAAGTCCTCAAGCTGATGTCATGTCTTTGGGAAAAAAATTTATATTTGATAAGGAAATGAGAAATACATTTTCTGGCAAACTACTCTTCTACATTTGTCTTCTTATTATCATTTTCAATCTGGAAGCATTTGAAAGCTGCTTAAGAGGTTGGGATGTTAAATTAATCAGAGATAGCAGATTAGTGGGCAGATGAGATCAAGTACTATCATTAGTTATTGTCATGTGACCCTGAAATTTAAGGCAATGTCAAATTGTGTAGTCAGTATATCTAAAAGACATTTATAAACTGGTATTTTTAAAGGAATGAGGTTTTAATACCATTTTCTTCTTGATTTTGATCTTCTGTTTGTAGAAGGGGAATCAGAAGCATTCAGGAACTGTGTGAAAGTCTTTGAGGAACTCTATCAATTTGTCACCCCTGTGAAAATCTACGTACTGTTTCAGCAGGCGCTTGGAAGCAGCACACCCACCAAAACTTTCCTGACCTCCAAGAATCTGCAGCCTGCCAGGGTGGTCACTCTGAGGTGGAGTCCTTGTAATGAAACTGCCGTCCAGGGACAACATAAGGATCTGTGCAACAGGCTTGAATCTCCCTTCCTCTTTTTTACCAGCGTGTTTCTGTGCACACCTCCAACTAAACGGATAATTAATAATTGGATATGGTGTGTGGGACTGAACTAACTTGCTTAAGGAAAAAACCTACACTGAGATGTTTTTATATTTTTGAGACAGGTTGCCAATAGCCAAGACCAATAAAAAGTAATATGTTGTTATTCCAGTGATGATGAAAGTTATAATAACAATTTCATTTGTCAAGGGAGGTCTGACTATTTTTGTCCGTTAAATAAAGACGAATAAGAACTTGAGTTACACTTTTTATTTAATAGAGAAATGTAATTGTTTTGTTCTCTCCTTTAGGAGGACAGATGGAGTGTAAAACAGGGCAGGTGAAGGAGGCTTGAACACAAATTTGTAACAATAACTTAAAAGTCATATTCCAACCTGTAAGTAAGAGCCACGTCATATAAATAAATCCTAGCCATGTGGCACATTTGAGCTAGATATTGGATATAAAATAGCAATTAAATGGCTGGATAGCAGCTGCTTGCCTGTCTATAAGACATCTGGCTTTTTTGCTCAGCTCAGGAAGAACTTGCTGCTACAGGCAACTGTTGTGTTTCAGGGACCTGTTTTATTTTCCAGCATAAAAGGTAAGTGCAATGTGACACAAAGCAATTTCCCCTTTTAAATTGCTTAGAATTTTTAGGTTTGGGGTTTTCTGGATGGATCTCTACTGCAGAAACCTCTGCTTCTTCTGCCACTCTTTTCTGCTGCCCTTCCTATTTGCCCCTGATCTACTATACCACTCAGGCTGGTTTGGTCATTATACTTGGCATAAATTCCCTGCCTTTAAAAGGCCCACTACTTTGTCTTAATGGTGCTTTCATAATTTAACACAGGCCAGGGAAAGATCGTGTTAAATGTTGCTTTACGAGCCAAATACAGCCATCTGAATGCTGCGGAGTCAGGAGGCTGTAGCTACCGCTGCGTGTGTTGCATTGCCTGTCAGTGCTGACTCCCGGTGCCCTCTGCTAGCCTCAAGTCATAGGGCAGTTTTCTTCATATCTTTGCTGATTTCTCACCCTCCTGAGGAATGCCAGAGCGTCGAGAAAGGCAGCATGGAGGCATTCATTTGTCTGAGAGACCCACAGTGCAACAAAGCTATAGCTCACAAGCTAAAATTCTTCTTTCTTTTTTAAGAAATATAGGAAATATGATTTCCTTTTTAATATGAGATGAACGGAATTCAATTCTGTCGTTCTGAAAACGACCGACCTAGCTGAAAAGCCAAAAAGCCTTCCACTTCTATTTTCTATTTTCCTTTTCCTCTTTTCAAATGCTTCATGAAGCACCCACTGACAGAAAATGAAGCTGAACCTAAAGATCCCTCTTTACTGCTTGTTTGCTCCAGGCTGGCTGGTATACACAGGTTAACTTCTCCAGTGAGATGAAATACCCATATAATTTTATTGTGAATTTTTAGGAGCAGCTCAGGTATAATCTGGCATTCTGTTTATCCATGTAAAAATTAAACTAGTTTTTTAGGTCTTGGGTTCTTTTTCTTTCTTTCAGAACAAATTGTGGAAAAAGCATTGTTACATATAGTTCTGGTAACACAGAATGGACCATATTTGGGTGGAGTGAATAACAGCACTGTTGACTAACAAATAAATATATGTGCGTGTGTGCGCATGTGCATGCGTACCTGTGCGTGCATGTGTGTGTATCTAAAATAGCACTTACAGAAGTGGAAACTCACTCAGTGTCGTCTACTGATGACTTTTTAACCTAAGACAAGACCCTTACCATGATCTTTTATCCTTGCTGCCTACTGCTGGGTTACAACTTTTGATTTAACTACAAGACAGATAAGCAGACTATGCACTTGCAAAGCAACACCCTGGGGCTGTATCACAGGACACGCACCAAACTCGCTTTTAGCAAGGCTAAAACGAAGACCACCACAGACCCTGGTAAATTCACTCCGAAGTTATAATTGTAAATTTTCCGTTAAGTTATAATAGCAAATGAATTCACAGACTGAGATGACAGATTATATAAGGAGTTACTCAACCATGTTATATTAGTCTACAAGAGTTCCTTCAGAGTGAGAGAGAAGCTGTAGCTATAGCAGAAAAAAAAGTTTCTCCTTTCACAGCGTTTAGTCTGAACCATATTTACTTTGGAAACTCTCTCCTTGGTTGTGCTGCAATGGGAGGCGTTTTCACAGTGCGCAATTAATTTTAATCGAAGCCATCATCCATTTTAGCTAAGAAATACGTATGTTCAAGTAGTTTTGAAGAAAGCGTGCAGGTTTTTGTCCTTTAAAAATACATAATCTGATTTGACAGGGCACATTTGTGGTGTCTCTGTGGTAGATTTTCTATTAAATTTATTTAAATACTCCCATTCTTGAGAAAATAAGCTAGATGAGTTGGTTTGAGACATTCATTAAAGCCTACTCCAAAACATGTTTTATATGAAAAATGGCTTTGCTACTGAGAATGATTGGTATGTCAAGAATTTCATTTCAGGCAACATTTTTGTTATTAGAACAAGCTTCTGTTGTCTACACAGGGGTTTTGTTCAGAAAGATATAATGCAAGATAGGAAAAAAGCATCCTTCCAGTGTTCTTATCTACTATGCAATACTTCTATTGTAAGCATAGATAATAACAATTCTAATATTTTTTTCATTTCCTTGGGTGCTGCTTCTTACTCGCATCTTATAATGGTCTTCATGATTTTACTGCTGCTTCTCTGGGGGCTAGAAAAATAATCAAAGAGCTTGTTTTTCAGCGAGCAATGTACTTGTTTATTGAAACCTTAGAATTGGATGCCTTAAAGGTGATCTTTTAAATCCCTTTTTGCTTTTTTGTATTTCCTGTGTAAAATACAAAGACTATCACATTAAAACATGTTTTCCTTATTGTTTTCTGCATCATTAAAACTTGACAGGCCCATTTCTCTCCCGTTTTCTTTCAAAAGAATACCAGTTTCTGAAAAGAGAGGAAGGCAGGAGGATTGAAGTAGGTCACAGCCTTTGGTGACATCACCATGCCAGTCCTCTCAAACTGCCCCAAGAGCCAAAACATCCATAAATGGGGAGGAAAATGAGAATGCGATTAAAGCCAAACGAAACAAAACAGACCAATAGTTTTTTCAGAAGGTTTCTGTGGTTTCTGTTTTATTTTGTTCTTGTTTATATCCTGTCCCACACTTGCCCTTCTGGAAACATTATTATTTCTCTCTCTTTTTTTGTACTCTGATAAGCAAGTTTTAAAATTCTCTCAAATCAATACAACTCTGTGGCGATCAACTGTGTAGGACCATAGATTTCTCTGGGTAGCAGATACATGTTTCTCTCCATCTTGGAAGACATCTACCATACTTTATTACTGAAGGGACTATTTTTACACAGCCCTTACTTCCTGAACACCAACCACATTTACGGAGACTGTTTGCACATGCCAGCAGCAGATAAAGTTAACACGTTAAGCAACTGAGGCAGCTAAGGAATGGGGGCAATGCACTGGATGGTGCCTGCTCTCTCATTTCTATTTTTGCTTGCTTTTTAAAAAATAGTCTTATCCCATCCTGACAAAAAAAAGAAAAACCACTAAATCAGAAAATGAAAATGTGTGATACTTGGTGGGAGATAAAACACCTGGTTATTATATGCTGCCTCTGACAACAGGCTGAGGAGACAGTGATCATCACAAGATCATCACAGATATTGGAAGTGAAGCACCACACTTCATCACCTGATCACATGAGCTCTCTGGATCTACTGTGAAACCATTACATGGTAGACAAGAGCAACAAGTGATTTTCTTAATGCATTTTTTGCCTTGTCTAGTGAAGAGTGTACAAAGTACAGTGCAGTCGGTAGCAGGCAAAATACCTGCAGCTCCTTGAAACGCAGCAAGTGTTTGGACACCATTAGACATCCCAGAAGCAAAGGAAGTGAAAGGGGAAGCTGGGATGACCTTGCCACCCAGTGTCTCATCTCAGGTCAATGTAAAACACAGCAGGGAGGGGAATAGAGTCCAACTAGCAATCTTCTGCACACCAGCTGAGTGAGCTGGATACTGCATCCCGGGGGGAGTCCAAGAGCATGTTTTAAATACTCCTCTACCCTATCTCTAACCCACAGGATCCTGTAATTTCCAACCACTTCCCTGCTTGCCTGTCTCTGAATGTCAACAGTAGGTAAAGCTGACACACACTGCACTTGAAGCATTTAGAGGATCTGCAATAATTCCCTGGAAGAAGTTTATTATCATTTATAGTTGTACTTGATTATTTAAAGGTCACCTCTCTTCTGTACATAATCAGTTTTCCTTGCTTCCATTTTTTAACATCAGCCAAACTAAAATAATTGATGAGCAAATAAATGTGGGGAAAGCAATGATTTTCACGCGCCAAAGATCACAGAATCACTGAACAGTTGAGGTCTGAACGGACCTCTGGGGATCATCTGGTCCAAACCCCTGCTCAAGCAGGGTCACTTAGAGCAGGTTGCCCAGGACCACATCCAGATGGCTTTTGAATATTTCCAAGGACGAAGACTCCACAGCCTCTCCGGCCAACCTGTCCCAGTGCTCATTCACCCTCACAGTGAATACGTGTTCCCTGGTGTTTAGATGAAATCTCCTGTGTTTCAGTTTGTGCCCATTGCCTCTTGTCAATTAAAGAGGATGTAATAGCCTTCAGTGAAACAGGTAGATGGAAGATAATTCATGTATTTCATCGTAGTGTTCAACTGAAATATGTAGCACACTGAGGTCTCTGGAAAAATCCCTCGTTCATTTCTGGAGAAGAAATTAAATTGCACAATGAAACCTCCTCAGCACTGTCAGCCACCCATGGGTGCAGGGTTTTGGCATTGGACATGTCTTTAATTTGAAAGGTGTGAAATATTACCTTCAGTCAACTTGACAAGCATCTTTCTTCCAGCATTTAGTCTTCAAACCCACAAATCTCAGCAGCAAGTACCACATAAGTCTTTAAAACTGAGCAGTAGGTAGAACCTGCTGCTTTTAATTCTCTTTCAACCTTTGCTGAGCCACTGTCCTTTAAATTGCTACTACAGCTACTTAATTTTCCTCCCCAGCATTACTAGTTCTTCAGGTTTTATTATAATTACTATTCATCAATTTTTTCTTCTCGCTTGAATGGTGGAAGATAATAGCCATGTCACAGTGATGCAGCACTAACTCCAGACACCAGCCCCTGTGATGTCATGGCTGTGTCACTGCAGGTAACACGTTGGTGATGGCCATATCACAAGGGGGTTGGTGACATGGGAGGCCCAGAATGTGTATAAGAAGGGCTGTGACAGCCTGGGATGGGAGGCAAAGATCCAGGAGAGCAAGGGCTGAGAGGAGAGAGGAGGGAGGGGAGGTCAGGGGCTGCTGCCCATGGCAATGAGGGGTGGCTGCTCCTCCTTCGTTGCTTCTCCTATTACACCTCAACACCTGGACAGGGATGTGATCAGACCATGGCATGCTCCTGTCCTCTCCCTCCTCTGCCACTTGCAACTTTCTGCAAGGACATTGACCTAAGGATAAGAAAACACCCACAGCCCCAGTGTGTACACTATCATGGTCCTACAGGCACCTGGAAAGTCCTTACAACCCTGGACAAAGGGAGGTCCCCACCACCCTCCCTCTTTGTACCTGTCATGGTCTTACAAGGAGCTGGAGGGTCCTCACTGCCATAGGTAAATGGAGCTTCTCACCATCCACCTTCTCTGCATGAAAATTACCTAAATTGGCTGCTTCTGCTTTGCGCTCTCTGTTCATGGGAAACCTTTTGGGGGTTTTTCTTTTGCATAAAGATTGCATAAGCCTAAATTTCTTAAGAAAAGATCCCCCACTGCCAGGCTTTTCCATATAGACCATCTCCTTGAGGGCAAGGACTCACCTTTCAATATCTTTTACCCCAATTCCAAATCTCATTTTGGGTCACATCTTTTGACTTGGATGGAGCAACTTTGTTGCCTGATAGCAAAAATGCTTTTTTTCCTATAAGGCCAGAGCATCTTTTGCCATTCCCTTTTGTTTCATGCTCTTTGTGTAGTGAGAAAGGCAGGGTAGGGACTGTGGCCTAGCTAACTCGAGGCTATTTTTGGAAGATATGCCTAAGGATAGGAAATGGGCAGGCTGTTTTGTTCTCTTGCATTAATCCAGACCAAAAAGTACTTTCTTACATGAAAAAACACTGGAGTGGAACTGGAGATCACTAAGAATATAGTTGTATCATGTGGATATTTTTTCCCTGTTGTTAAAAAGGATGTTTGATAAATAGCATAAGGTAGGTAACATAACTGAAAAGAGATGCTGTTACAGAGGCAGGGATCTAAGATTTCCTTGGAGACCTAAAGTATGGCACATTCACTCGACCTGATTGCCTATTTGTTTTTATGACTATTACAATATTATCTTGAAGTTCCAACCAAGGTAAGGGTTTCACCGCTTTTTGTACTACAAAAAGTATAAAATAAGCTTGTCCCTTCTCACTCATTGCAAGTTTATATGGTAGTTAAACACAGCACTGACATTAATGATAACATCACAGAAAGATGTTCACAATGGTCCTTAAAACCAACCCCTACCCCGGCAAACTGCTGTTTTGATTTTGGTGGAAGAAGAAGATGGCTCTAAAGAATAAACAGTCCTTATGCAAGCCTATCATTAGACTAAATCAAGATTCATGGCTGTAAACACAGAGATCTTGGCCTGCTTCTTCCTTTGGCAAGCTAACATGTAACGTTAGTAACACGTAGTTCAAGATCTAGAATTAGAAGGAACATATGAACTAAAATATTTGAAATGTAAGGCTTTCATTTCATTCCCTCTGCCTTTATGCCTTTATGCAAAGAAAGGTTTATCAAGAGAAACCATTTGGTGTTTTTCAGATGGTGTTAGGAAGATAATAATTGCCTTTTTAGGTAGAAAAAGGAATAAAGTTAATTTAAATAGAGTAAAACTGCTGACATCTTTTGTTCTTGTAGTCCTGCTTCTTTGAGGCAATAAAATTCAATACACAAAAGAAAAGAAAAAATATCTGCAAAGGAACAAAATGTATTGTACCTTTCCTAGTGTCTCAGAGAGAATATCTGTATTAAAAAAAAAAAAATCTCAGGCTACCTCTAAGCAGACAGCACAGGATGCTGGAATTGCTTTAATTGTGTTAGAATGGTACTCCCCTAGGTCTATTCATCTGGCTGAGGAGTACCATTAGCCCAAGGAAAGCACCCTATTAATACCACTGTACTTCTCCAGTGCCTGAGCAGCCTGTTCACATCTAGCTGATATATTACACAATTTGGGTTTAGACTGGCTTTGTCTTGCTGTCAGAAAAGAACAAGTGCAGAGTAGCACAGACACTCACGGACCGAGTGTTGGAAAATCTTTGACATAGGATAAATAGGCGGGAAAAACAAATTTCGCAAACAAGCAGGCCGGTTGCAGTCTAGGTGGTAGTGAGAGTCTCTGTTGCAAGGGTCCTTCCAGCAGCACCTTCAACTGGATCAGGACACTCTCCCTGAACTGCTGTTCTGTTCAATAGACAGTTGAGTTATGGTCCTGAGTGACCACTCTAGCATGTGTGTGATCTATCACTATTGAGTACCTTAAACTAAATAAAAAAGCATATCCTAATTGTCTTAAGTATGTACATAAAATTGTCCTACACATTAATTTCAACACCTGAAGGAACAGTTTCTACTGACTATTGTCAAGTATCTTATATTGTACAGTTTGGTCAATTCTACAGCAAGAAACACCTGGGGAATCTTTGGGATGGCCAGATTCTCCACCCAGGATATTTATGTGCAGACTAACAAAATGATTTATACAAATGGCTGCTGTCACAAAGAAAATTTTCATCTCAGTATTTTAGTTTTCAGTTTGTCTGTTGATCCTCTCATACTACTTTTAGTTTCTTCACATCTTACCCAAAATACACCTTGGTCCTACAGACACTGCCAGAAGTCAGTCTCTGCCCTCTAGAAGGCTCTAGAAGATGATTGTCTTTTTTTTTAATTATTGTTTTTAAACCTTGAATTCAGATAGTACTACGTGTGCATCTTTAATTTGTATTGAGTTTGACAATTTTATGTAGCAAGCTGTGTTATGGTCTAAGTTGTCTCTGACAACAAAGCCTAGACCTCCACTTAACAGTATTTACTGTTCCTTGCCCTGACTCCTGTGTGATAGAAATGATCTATCCACCTGAATATGAACATCTGATTCAGAAAGTTAGCAGTAGCAAGCAGTCAAACCAGAAAGTGGGAAAATGGGTCTCAACACCTCCTTTGCTTGAGTGACTGAATAGAGCAACGAGGTATCATGTTCAAAAATTGGTTGCCTGTCAACTTGCTCTGTCTTCCACTTACACTCCAGTCACAGGAAATCTGCTCAGTTGCTAATTTTTAATTTGCTATTATTTCTTGCTTTTGATAATCCTATCCAAATTCAGATATTTACTTCTTAGCTTGGATATGGATTATGATATCTCATCATGGACAAATTTGTGGGAGAATAATTGATACTTATTTGATGCAAACATATTGACAAACCACAGTGAAACACCTGCACTAGATTGAAATGGCCTTTGAAATGCTGATGTTCTTCAAAATATGCAAATATACTGTAAGGTGCCCTTTCCCATATCCCTCTACCTGGGACATACTCATGATGTCATTTTAAAGAAAGCGCATGCATAATAGCAAAGAACTCCCTTAATCTGTATGACAAATATATATGATATCACTTTTTTCTTCTCCTGATTTATTTTAGCCTTGCCCTGAAAGAACAAGAAGGTTACAGTCTCCACATAACTGGTGTTTCGGTTGAGAAATACCAGCTGGATCCTCTCTAGACCTTTCGTTTTGTCTGTCACATGACAGTAGACGTGGATGGGGCCCAGCTGAGATTAAAATTACCTTTACTTATATAGTGAACCACTCAGTACCTCTATTTAACATGCAGAATTGTCATTAAAGAATATTAACTATGCAATATCCCTATTCAGAATTTCAGAAGATTATTACCTCCTGCCAATTCTGAAAATGAAAAGAAAATGTCATACTTCTGTTTCTACAGTTTTACTAAACTATATTAGTAAAACTACTTAGCAGCTATGTATGGTAGAAATCAGACATGAACAGATATACAGAAGAGTTTTATTTGTAGTTGCCTTTCAAAGGTAATCCTAGACAAAAGGGGTGAGATTTACTAGCCAAAATTAGATTTAGCATCATTTTAAGGCATCCTAGGTCATCCTTCCTACCTCCTTGCTCCAGAAGGACAGAAGCCACCCATAGGTCCTATATTATCTGGTAAACCATGTGTAGGTGTCTCAGATACTCCAGGATGCCTAAAATGCCGCTAAAGGCCTATGAATTCAACTCCAAGTGCCCCTTGTACCCTTTATATTATACTACAACACAATTAAGATTTCATTGAAGTGTAAGTTAAAATAATGTCATTGGTTACATTTTAATTTTTTCTTCATTTTCTCATATTTTGTTGTTTTAAACTTCTTGAGATAGAGTATTTTAGGGGAAAATAAATTAAAAAAAAAATTAATGTGTACATTGTGTACACTGGTGAGGCAGAAGAGACTGGTGTGTGAAGGCCACAAAGCTAGGACGTAATACTGGCAGCACTTTCAGCAGACCATGCCTTTGAACGTGGAGCCTCTTGCAGTAACCATTGCTGAACTTTGTTTTGCTCAACAAAATTCAGAAATCAGGATATATTTTTAAAGGCCTTTTGCAAAGTTATTCAAGAAGCATTAAACTTTTAAAATCATATCCTTTCAAATTTGCTTCCTTGAATTAAACTGCTTGTCTTTTTTCCTCAAGAAGGTAAATAAGGACATAGGATCTTATTTTTTTTATGGTGTACCCGACCTACTGACTTGGACTCACTTTCTTTACAAAATTACGTTGATAACAAATAGTGAAATCTTAATAATAATCCCCAAGACTTCTGTCTATCCATCCAAATCAGCAAGCAGTTACCTTTTCTTGACTTGCCCATAGTGAATCAGTGTTTGAAGGAAGAGATGATACCCAGCTGTTCAGGATTCCTTTAATTCCCTGTCATTGTTAAGCAGCTACCTGTGGTTCTTGGGGAAGAATGAAATGAGGCATCTAATTGCAATATAGAATTCATTATCCACTCTTTCTACAGACCACCACAAATTAGCCAGGAACGGCCAATGTCAAATCACCGAGGGAACTTAACAGAACACCAAGAGTAAGAA
This sequence comes from Larus michahellis, assembly GCF_964199755.1. Lineage (NCBI taxonomy): Eukaryota > Metazoa > Chordata > Aves > Charadriiformes > Laridae > Larus > Larus michahellis. The sequence goes on along the minus strand of NC_133898.1, from coordinate 96,124,085 downwards.
CAATTACCTGACTTGAAGTAATCAGTAAGAAGTTTGCTGAATGAAGAATGTATTACCTTAAATCAATTTCAACACTGCTGCCTGTAGACGGTATTTTAGGCAGTACTGCTGAGTGCACATAGTCACAAAACAATGGTTTTCGAGTTAATTTCAGTCATTAGTATTTGAGGTTTTGCACAAACTGCCAAGAAGAGAGCATTTTCCTACAGGATTTTTAAGTTGTCCTGACGTGGATAAACTCTAGTGTGTGCAGGTACTGCATATAAATTAGCAGTCACATCTAAAACCAGTGGAGTGAAAGAGAATCTTTTAAAAAGTGATATTTTATCAGGAACATGTTCTCTCAATTGCCAATAAGTTCATATTGTTGCTAATAATTTTATCTTTGATGTATTTTTCTCATACCTTTTGCAGAGGCAAATTGAAATAAGAGTTCCTTCCATACAGCCAAGATGGATCCATTTTAAAAAATTAAAAAAAGGCTAAGAGCATGAAGCTTTTGCTGATAGCTTGTTTCCGTTCTATTGACCATTGTGCATTTCAAGACGTCCCAGGTGTAGCAAAATAAGTTTAAAGGCAGATAAACTGCAATGTGTTTATTGCCAGGCAACAGTGAGCCACTCCCAGGAAATTAGACGTAGCTGCTGCTTCCTCATCTAGCTAGTTGCTTGCACTTCCCCCCCCCCCCCCCCAACAATTAATGAAGCAAAGAAGAGTGCTGGAACCAAATAGCTGAAAATGCATTTGGCATTGCCTAGGAGAACAAACTCACAACCGTGGTTTTGTTGTTGGCTCATCTGGCACATGCTGTCCATATGGTCAAAGGGCTTGGCTACATGGATGGAATGTGGACAGATCCTGACCTCTGGCCTGTCCAGGGCACCCTTACCCAAAACCCGTGTGTTTGCATTTACCATTGTGTCTTCTGATAGCACCTCACATGTCTGTCACATGGACGAGCTCACAGCAGACAAGGGAGCAGGGTGGTGGGAAAGCGTGAAGGTCTGGCTGGAACACACGCTTAGCAGAAGTTAGCTCACTGGGGAGAAAGATTGTCTGTGGTTCTTGTCTTCTTCATAAGGCTCAGGAGAAAAAAAGAAGGGCATGCCATCAGCAAAGAGTGCAGGCAGCCTGAGCTAGTCTGGAATAAGTAACAAGGGACAAGATGTGAATTTGCCGGTCAGCACATGCATGGTTTGGGCAGGCCGTTCAGACTTCCTGAACATCACCTTGCTAAGAACATAGCAAATCAGAAACATGCCCCAGGATGTGGCATGCAGGAATTACAAAAGGGTGAATAAAAGGGCTACATTTATCCGTCTGCCCATCTACGTTGTATGGTAATGTATTTTACAAGCTGGCCCTTTCTATGAGAATCCTATTTTCAGTTCATACACAAGCGCTACATGAGCAGGCAGTAGCCACAGTTAAGCATGTAAGTCTATTTAAATTTGAATAACAATTTATGACATCAAAGGAAATAATATTTTATTTGTAAAGTTTATCATGGTTTAAAATAGGAAAAAAACTCTACAATAAGATTTCCGGTTTGGTTGTTTTGCTTTCAATCATCAGAATGCACATGAGTTTTTCAACTTTTACAGCAGCGTCTTAAAATTATTGTGCTATGAAAGTAAAATGACTTTGTTACACTGCGCTTGCTTTTCTTCCTTATCCAAGAGTCTTCTGAAAGCCACCTAATACCAGCTACATTTTCAAATGTCCCTTCTCTTCTCCCTATTGCAGATAATTGGAAGCATCTGCTCCATTCTCAGTGTGCACTCCCGTGCTTATAGATGAAAACTGTGATCGCAGCATAACCAAACATCTCTTCATCTTCCCAGCTTCAACATCATTTTCTAACTCTGATCATGTATTAGAGTAAGAAGTTGGTTATTTTAAGTAGTCATTCCTTGATTTATGTCAATTTGAAGAAATTGCAGAACTGCTGTAACTTTTCAAGTCAATTCTTTCTCCGCCTGCCACCTGTGAACTAAAAAGGATGTGCTTTCCAAAAGAGATTCAGCGGCTGGTGCTCACTGATGCCATTCCTCGGCCATTCCTGAAATTTTGTGAGTGTTGCAACTTGCCTGACGCACCAGCAGCAGTTCCGTGGTGCAAAAGACACAGAGTGCCAGAGGTCTGATTATGGAAACGATCCGTCTGGGCGTGCCATTCCCTTTGGTTTGTGAGGATCCTCTTAGGCTGGCTGCCCTACGTACAATTAAAGAAAAGAGATTCTTACACACTGAAAGGACCCTAGAGAAAAGGAGGCTGAGGGGAGACCTTATCGCTCTCTACAACTACCTGAAAGGAGGGTGTAGAGAGGTGGGGGTCAGTCTCTTCTCACAAGTAACAGGCGACAGGACAAGAGTAAACAGCCTCAAGTTGCACCAGGGGAGGTTTAGACTGGATATTAGGAAAAAGTTTTACACTGAAAGGGTTATTAAGCATCGGAACAGGCTGCCCAGGGAAGTGGTTGAGGCACCATCCCTGGAGGTATTTAAAAGACGGGTAGACATAGTGCTTAGAGATAAGTGGTGTTTTTTGTCAGAGTTAGGTTGATGGTTGGACTAGATGATCTGAAAGGTCCCTTCCAACCTAGGCAATTCTATGATTCTATGATTTTATGACCCATTAGGCTTATTTCCAGTACTTCTTTTTGCAGCTCTTGCTGGTTACAAGGGCCAAGAGTCTAACAGTGGGGACTGTCTCCATGAGTATGTTCACCTTGTGGCAGGTTTAGTCACACAGGTAAGAGTGAAACAGTGTCTGCAGTTCTGCAGCAAAGGTTGGTGTTCTCTCTGTGGAGGAGACTGTATTTGCCTGTAGGTGGTACTTCCTATTCAGAAGGGTTCAGGCACAAAATATGCAGGTTGCTGGTGCATGGCAGCACTGCGCACAGAAGGCAGAGTTAAAGGAGCTTGGAGACTACCTCAACTCTTGGTTTCCTGCTTTTGATAAGTTTTGCAGACATTCTAACAAATTTCAACATCCCCAAAGAAGTAGATATCTTGAGTCTAACTTGAGAACGCATTTTTTACATTGAGAATTATAAAGATCTTTAATTGATGTCTACAAGCAAATTAGGTGTCCCGTCTCCCGTAATAGTCAATGAGATCCAACCTACAAAACAATGAATCTAGTAAGTGCCTCAGCTCATCCTGAGGCAGAGATTCACCCCCTGGGCCCTCTTCACTGACTCTGAAGAGAGCTCAGACACCCATCTCTGAAATAATAACACCTATAAGTAGATAACTAGGACTGGTTTTCTTCAATTGCAAAAGGAACGCTTCCTTGAATCTCCTGTTATCATTACCCTGGAAGGGACCTGCTTTTATAGAAGTTAATGATGCCTGGGGTACTAATGTGCAAAGTAGGGAACACTGTGGATTTCTAAATCCTTCTTCCGCTCCTGATCACTTATTTATGAAGCAAGGAAGATGAAAATGCCTTTCCTTTCTCTTTCCCATGATCCTGTTGCAACACATAAACATTTCTACCATCCTCTCTTTAAATTATTATCATTTTGGAGCTACTAGCACGTACAGAGTTGTTTTTCCTTGTCTGCTTATGGACTTGTGTGTTGCAAGCAGCAGTTTAAGGGGTAACTGAAAACAGGGTGGTGTTGTAGCCTGAACTGCAATCAGACCCCTTTTCAGCATGAATCCAAGCCTGGCCTCCCGTCCCTCTACGTTTCTGGAGTTCCTCACTGCTTCCCCCACCACTTTAGTGCTACCTATCTCCCTTTAACTTCTTCCTTCACCTAACACACTTCCACACTTCCCTTCATGAATACCACAACCCATCTTCAAATTCCCTACCCCTTAAAACGCTTCCCTTGTAGACAGCATTTGCTGACATAATTTTTCTTTTTCTTGAAAACAATGTGAACCCTTTGTAAACTTCTTCCTGCAGAGAATATTTCTGCACAATAATATTTGTTAAAAGCTTCAGCCAGCTGACAAATTGCAGCAAGTAGCTTCTTTCTCTGGAGATTTTTGCCAAGAGTTATGCTCAAGTGCCTGGGGCTGGGCAAGGCTGGCTCAGTGGCTGCCGTACGTAACCAAGAACTGCCTGATTCATGTAAACCAGGCAGAGCAAAATTCTTTCTTGTGACGCAGGGTATGTCTACACAGGCAGATGCCTACAGGTACAGTTACATGTCTAGTCTGGAAGCTTTGTATTCTCCCTGACATAATCTGCTTCTTTGGAAGGCCTGATATCGTAGCAGCTTGGCTATCTGTTGTCCACCAAAGGGAGGCGTTTCTTGTCAAAAGAAACTACGTCAGTCTACACAATGAATAGAAAAGTACATTCATTTTAGTATAATTTTTATTTCATAATCTTTTGTACCACCCAACTGTCCTGTTGTCCATATCCAGCTCTTGCTTTCCTTACTGGACATTCAATAAGATTTTCCATTCTGAACTTTCTCTGCCATTAGATGCTTTTTTGTCAAAAGCATAAGCAGGTCTAGCAGCCACTCTTGCAAGAAGTAGGCTAGCACTCAATTAAGGTAATTTAAACTTCAGTGCACCAGCCTCTAATGGCCTCTGCAATTTGAATACGGAAGAAGTGGTTAAGACAAGATACCAGGCTGCTGGGACCCGGTATCAGATCAGTTCAAAGGTGATAGAGAAAAAGTGGAGCCGGAGATCCAGAATTGCAATCCTTACCTATCCCCAAGCCTGCTGATCACTCACGATTTCTTTTTTCACAGCTCTTGTCTTCACTAGTGATTGGCAAGATGAGACCACAGGTCATGAACTTAGTGTGAAGAAAATGTCAGCATAACCCAAGCAGAGCATTTAATAGCTAAATGGCTTTTCATGAGTAACGACTCACACTTGTAAATTAATCATGCTGCAACAGTCTCACTCTAGGCTAACTCAACATACCAATTTAACTCATTTTCCGTGTTCTGAATGTCGAAACATTAAATCTAGGTCAATATTTTCAGTAAATTCAATAAATTATTCACTGAGTCAATTATTTTCTCGAGATCTTTTGTACCACAAATTTTCTACCTCATGCCACAGAACCATTTTAGCATTCAAGGAAAGAAAATATTCTTATCTGCAAAGGAACTATGCAGACATGCATCTTAATTCTGAATTTAACATCGCTAGGCATGGCATAGCAGGAGGTAAGTGAATTTCACCCCACCACACATATGATTATCTTCAGACTGAGAGGTACTTGTGTCTATATCGGCTTATTCACAAAGTCAAGAAGGTGAAAATCCTCCACTAATGCAATAAAATTTGTATATTCCTAGAAGCAAGTCATTAAGCAATTTGTCTAACATTGGCTGGAAACTGTAACATAGCTTCAGATCACTTGCCTGATCTTGTAAACCAAAATGTGTTCATTATGATTTAGCAAGTCATATTTTTTAACTTATTTCCATTTTGATTTTTACAATTTACATGCAAGATTATCAAAATCACACCAAAGTAAAATTTTAATTTTTATAATTAATTTATTTTAATTTAATTATTTTAAATTAAATTAAATTAATTAAAAAATAATTTAAAAATAAATTTAAATTAAATTAAATAATTAAATTAAAAAATAACAAATTAAATTAAAAAAATTAAAAGAAAAAAATGGATAATAATCTCCTGTCTTTGTTAGATCTATAGGCTTTTGACAGAAGTGAACTGTAAGAAAAAGTTGAATGAAAGATACAGACATCTGACATGCAAAGTTGAATAAGCAGTTCTAAAAACAAGGGCTGGGCAGATGAAAGGAAGTCAAGAATACAAGCAGGATGCAAAGAGATGGTTTGGAGGGCACGCTGGGAGGCCGGCCAACATAGGGACGGGCAGATTTAGACACGCTGTCATAAAAAATTCCCAGAGCTCAACGCAGTAGATCAAAAGTTAAAATGAAATCTTCCAGTAAAATCCTGTCAAAATTGACATACTCAACATGCTGTTCTTCATAAAGCCAACCCCAGCAGCTGTACTGGTAATGAATGGCTTGAACTGAGATGCTGCCCTACAAGTTTCTGTTGTATTGGCCAGCTGATGCTCATCGTCTGTGGCAGGTGTTGTTGAAACTGGCAAAGGTGTCCCACTGTCTGTCAAATTTACCTTCCCTTCTCCCTTAAGTGTTCCTTCTGTTTCACATCACTGTCACAGCCTTTGTCCAAAACAGGTCCTCTTCCTCAGTTGCACTCTCAGCGAAAACTTGAGAGTGTCAGGCACGCAGGACCCCACAGTCAGAACCTCCACTCCCACTCACTTCCAAAAATTCAACCTTTCTCCCTCTCTGCAGCCTTGACCTGCTAATGGTGGTGGTGGTGGGAGGAGTAAACCATTAGTGTTGCTCCACTGATTTTGGATTTGAACTGTTCAGCACGCCATTCATTAAAGCTGTAATTATTAATAGGTATTTTTAAAAAAAGGCATTGGTGTCATGCATTATTTTTTTCACAGCTTTAGTTCTGATGACTAAGGAACTGCCAGAAAGAAGAGAGAGACTGTTTTCACAGTGTTATACTTGGATGTGCTTAACCAGAACTTTTTATCTTAGAGTTGAACAAACCGTTGTGAAGAGTCTGGCTTTTAATGGATTTCCCAGTTATATTGACTAATGTACAGAGAAGAGAGGTCAAGTAACAACTATGTCCAAATAAAATTAGATGCTGCTGAAATCAGAATCTATGACTGTCTTAGTTCTGAGTCTTTTTCCCAACTAGCACTACCAGGGGCTATCTAATTGCATAGTATTTTACACAATAAATGCAAGCATTGTGCTTTGTTGACATATCTTACATCTCTATTAGAAGAAGCTAATTAGACCACATTTTTCATGTACAATATGCACTATCTGAACCCAGATACATGGTGTTGAATGTTATGGTGATTAGCAGTGGTATAATTATACATTTTGGATTTGAACTTCACTAATAACAACGCTAACGATGTACAATGTTTTCCATTAACCCACTGAGGTTTTGGGACAGTGAACCATTAGCTCAAAGGTATTTCCCTTCTGAAAACCTGAGGCGATTAATACATACACAGATCCTAGTGTGGCCTCATTCTTGATTGTCACCCAAGTGCTTCCGTAATGCAAATATTGATCTCTAAAACAAGTCAGCAGATGCATGACATACCAATTCTTCCTGAAGCGTGGACGCATCATGAACCACGTGGCACATGCTTAACAGGGTTTCAAACACATTTGCAAAGTAGGCTGTTAGAAGCAGTTTGTTGCATTTAAATGGCATAAAAGGTTGAATTTATTCTAAGCTCTATATTGTGTTTGACATTTGGAATTTAATACAGAACAACAGGAACAAACTAGAAGATAGCTCCAGTACCTATTTTTAGCTGGAAAAAGTCTTTAACACACTGCAGCTTACATGACAGGGCCATTTCCTGTTGCAGGACACTCCCGTCAATAAACAGAGAGAGACTGGGAAAGCCAGGGATGAGAAATTAAATCCCTGAAACACTTCGTTTTGAGAGCAGGACAGGAAGTGGTGAGAACAGACATTTATTTTTATTCTGAGTGTCTCAGTTCTAGGGAAATGAGCAAAAGTAGCGTGAGTTGTATTGGCAAGCGGTGAGTCATTGATCCTTTTTGTTGATAAAAGTATGGAAAAAGTATCCCTCAAGGAGGTAATAAACTGTTGGATTTGGAGCTTTGCCCTCAGCTGGGGCAAAATTATTTTTCTGCAGCTCTATTGTTGCACTTGACCATGTGAACTACTATAAAAATTACAAATTTAAATACATAATGGAAAGGATATAGTCAAGGAATGACAGCTAATCAACTCCATTTTCCAATAGCCTTTTCTTTATCTTTGTTGTGCCTGATTTGATGTTGTTACTAAAGGCAGTATATGCTCTCCTGATTTTACAGACTCATTCCACTGAGTGCTGCAAATATTTGCTGAATACTTTATCTCTTAGAAACATAAAAGAGCTACACTCATGGTTCTCTGATGGCATTACTTGCATGTAAAGATGCCTCTTACATGTTTTTCTTGCCATTACTTGAATCCCTTCCAGCACCCTGCTACACTAAGGTAGTGCTTCCTACTCAAGGAGCTCAACTGTGGGCCTGCTGATGAAAAGGTTATGGCCATAAGAGGGGACATCAGGACCCAACCTGCTCCCTAGTGCTGTAAGTTTGCACCAAGGAGCCCCAGTGAGGGAGAGGGACCACTGCAGCTGGTGTTTCCCAGAGAACCAGGGAAAGGTGACTACCAAATTGCACCACTGGCTCCCTGACTCCTGACCTCCCTTGGACCTGCATGGTACGCCTTCCTCCAGGTGGCTGAAAAGGGGCTGCGTTACCTCTGTCAATGCAACTTGGGGTCCCACTAGCATTTCATTAATCTTATTTGCAGCCTTGAAATCCAGACCAGGCCATTAGATTATCCAATTTGACCTTTCTCAGGCTATTTAACAACAACAACAACAACAACAACAACAACAACAACAAAAGAGAGCTTCTGGCCCACCTCAGACTGAGTTGGGTGGTGTTTTTCTACATGATTTCAGAGCTGTCTAAGCGATGTAGGGTTCAGAATTTGACATGGGGTTTGTTTCTTCCTCAAAAGAGTATTTAATATTTCTGCTTGAGCCTTCCTTTACCATACAAAAATAGTGAAAAAGTAACTAGAAACAGGCAAAGAGGAAAACACATCCTGGAGACAGAGAGAGGGAAGGAGCAGAGGAGGAAAGGGAAATGTCAATATAATCAGTGCTGCAGAGGTGGAGCTGTTCCAAGCCTGTATCGGGGCAATTGGTCATTCAGCTTGATCCTGGATTTGTCAGGAGCACAGAGCCTAACCCATCATTCACTGAGAATACACTGTTCCTCCTACATTGACTGCATTTTTAGAAAAGTCAGCATTTTCCTTGAGAAAATGTTTACAGATGCTCTTGGGTATTGAAGAATACCAGCCTTGCCAAAAGAGGAGCCTTAAGATTCTTCTTATTCCCAGCCTCTGACTCCTCAGAGTGTTATCTGTTGTCTTTCAAATAAATTTTTTTGTCATAATGTGACTTTTTGATTATGGTTTTTTTCCCCTTCTGTCCAGTTGCTTTTACATTTTTCTCCTTCGTATTGAAGCAAAAAGTTTTCTCTTGTTGTTTCAGCACAGCTCCCTTCATGCCCTTCATGTTTCACTTTCTATTTCAGCAGTGTGTTGTATTTAATAGGAGACATTTCCAAAAGGGCTGAGGGTCAGACTTTGAAGTTTGCAGCACTTAACAGCTGTGTATCTTTGAACTGAACATCCATTCAGGTGGCTATAAATGTTCCCTGGTTCACGGCACTTCAGCAGACTGAGCATGGCCACGCAACACAATGCATTGCTGCCTTACAGATTCCCACAGCAAATCACAGAATGGTTTGGGTTGGAAGGGACCTTAAAGATCACCTAGTTCCAACCCCCTGCCCTGGGCAGGGACACCTCCCACTAGACCAGGCTGCTCAAAGCCCCATCCAGCCTGGCCTTGAACACTTCCAGGGACGGGGCATCCACAGCTTCCCTGGGCAACCTGTTCCAGTGTCTCGCCACCCTCCCAGTAAAGAACTTCCTAATATCCAATCTAAATCTACCCTCTTTCAGTTTGAGGCCGTTACCCCGTGTCCTATCATTACACTCCCTGAATCCTGGCAAGCAGGAGCAGCCATTTGAAGCTCAAAATCAGGATTTCTGTGTCAGTGTCTGGGCAATATGATCTTGCCCCTCCCAAAGCAATTCAGGTCAGCATCGCGCTAAGTGGTGGCACGGCACCTTCAAAGCAGAGAACTTGAATTAGTCTTGGTTTAAGGCTGACATGAAAGAGCCACTTTTCCTTCTCAGCTTGCTGCACATTTTGAAAGAGTGTGACTTTTGTAACAACGTTCACTTCGCAATTTCTCATTCTGGTCTTGAAGCTTGCACAGCAGCTGTGGTCTTTAAACATGCTTAATCAGCTGTTTAGGCACAATGTCTCACATATATGTGACTGGAGTAACTGTTAAGGTCATTGTACTTCGACTACTCTTATTATTTTTCTTAACACTTAAAGTGAAAAATTCTATTGGCAGAGCAGAATCAAAGTCATCACCTTTAAAGCAAAGAGATTTTGAGTCCCAAATTCAGTGCCTGAATGAAGTTTAGCCTTGGGAAGATTTCTTTGCTGTTTCCTGAACAATATGCCAAGTATTTGGTATGTTTTGCAGTGGACACTCTGTCCATGAGAGATTTGCTATCACATATTCTGTTTTTTTCTGCATTTTTGCTGCTACCCATATAAAATGATGAACTTATTTTGCATAATGTGTCCACAAATAAAAGCAAAAACTAAGCGTTTTATAAATCATCTGACATTCCAACAGTATGCTGTTTTCTGACTTCAGATGACTCATTGTCATATTAATTTGTTAGCTTGTTCATCTATTAAATGTAACATGCTTTGTAACAAGTGACCCATTTCATTTTCAATTCTAATTTTGCCTTTTTGGAGCCTCCTAGTCCAATTTTTTTCTGCTCTGAGTGCCAAAGGTTAATGTATTACAATTAGACATCTAAACAGAAATGTGCCACAGTGACTGCTAAATAAGCAAAGCAATTATAATTGTGCAGGTTTAAGCATTTCTTCTACTAACTTTCTATAAATAAAAACTTTCCTCAAAGGTTTCAACGCAGTTCAATTCTAAGCTAATACTAACTATAAACACTATTCCCAAATTCAGATAATTCTGAAGTTATGAGTAACAAGACAATTACCGTAGAACTCTATAGAAATATAATTTTTTTACATATTTTACTCAAATTAGAATGCCTCCTGATTACACGCAGACACAGAATATAAGCACAAAGCACATTCTTAGATCAGATATTTTTGCTGGTTCGTACATCCTGATTATCACAAATTGATAGAATGTGATCATTGATGCCATTACGAAACATACACTTTAATAGTATTGAAGATTGTTGATGTCTGGCAAGCTCTACAACTGCTTTAATATTTTATAGTAATAGGATCACATTGTTTTCTTTTAGGTATTTTTCTCCTCTTTATTGAGCTTGTGGATCTACTACAGGTTCTTTGCTATTTGTGTCCAACGCCTTTCAAGATCTGTGTGCCTTTCCTCTCATTCTACACATTTGTTTTTCAGCTCTTCCCCCTCTCTTCCAAGAAGGACAGCGTAAATAAATGATTTCTGAAGACATAAAGGCTGTGTAAAGTGTCTGAATGACAAAGTAATGAATACTCTTTGTGACTGGAGTCAGCACAAGTATTTATTGCTAAGCAACAAAGACTGATGTCAACGAGTTTTGCCAAATGCAGATGGTGAGTAGGTTTGTTGAAAAAATGAAATCACTCTAACATAACTCTTTACAGTGGATTCTAATACAATAGAAATAAAATGCACTCAACTGGAATACTAGTGTATTCCTTATCTATCTCAGCAAGACTTAAGGAAGGAAAAACATCTGCAAAGCTTCCATAAAGTGCCTGCCCTCTCAAAAGTTGCTGTTCAGAATGTTACTGAGAACAAAGGAAGGACACAATACATCGTACCTGGTTGGCAGGGAGGTGGTGTTTGGAATATGCGAGTACAACCTCACTGGTCACTTTAGTCTGTTACGGTGTAAATGATTTTTAGTCCTGTTCAGCAAATGCCTTTGTGTTCTCTCTCTGAACAACTCACCAGGTGTGACTCGTGGGCTGAGATTGATGATTATGTCACTGCCAAGTTGAATGTGTACCCCACGGGGAATGTCCACCAAACTCCTTTTTTCCCTGTTTGAGACCAGATCTGCCATAGTGGAGAACACACTCATTTATCTGCTTCGAGCACACTGGTGAAAACATGATAATCTTTATGCATATCCTTTAGGTAGAGCTCACTGTCAAAATAAGATGCAAATGTTCCTTATTCCTATAGAGAGCAGACAAAAGCAGACCTTAGTCCCAAGCTGTGGGAAGTCCTGCCTCTCTGCAGGGGCAGTGTGCTTGGTCTGGAGAACATGAAACGAAATGGCTGTTGGTTAGCACTTAAAGACTATGCTGGAGGCAAACTGTTCTGGTTCAGTTAATCAAAGTGCTAAAATTATTCTCTATAACTCACCTCGGGTGCAAGCTGCTCGAGGAAGCAGCTACCTCCTTCCCTGGAAGACGTCTCACCCGCATACCTTGTTCACCCTCCCAGGAACAACCTGCTTGTACTCAGCTTTGGAGCATCGGTTCTGCTGCCCAACTCCCAGATATCCCTCCTCTTCTGTGTACAGAGACCCAATGCTCAGCCCAGAATTCCTGCTGCTTGGCCCTAAACTGGAAGATATGGAAAGATGAGCACATTCCCATGTTCTCAGCCTCCACAGCAAGCAAGTCACTCTTGCTGGCCTGTACCAATAGTTGCGTTGGTGCAGGGCCTGGAATAGTAGCCTGTAGTAAGATAATTACACAAAATAGAGTGATGATGGCAATAAAATAAACACATACACAAAAAAACCCCAAGCCTACATCTTGTTATAGAAAGTGCCTTAATTTGCTTCAAAGTAAAGATGTGCACCTCAGGCAACTCGTTAAACAAGTCTTTTGCGATTGAATGAAAAATGTAACATGTACCAAAATTACTATCTTAACTTGAGTGAAAGAAAGATGAGGCAGAGCTCATGTGGGGCTCAGCTGGGAAAAATTATTTTACTTGAAGCTATTTTTATTTCTCTTAGTTGTCTCAGGCAACCAGCCATATCGAATCATACAGCCACAGCAGAAAGACACGATTGGCTGCTTAGAATTAGGTAAATTCACCAGATAAAAACATTAATCAGTTTTGAATAGTGTTTGTATTTGGAAAGGATTTTAGGAAAGATTATAATTTTTTGCCACTTGCTTCACTGCTTTGATGTGTTGTTGGTGTTTTGGGCTTTTTGAGGGGTTTGGATCCAGTCGTTCAAGTTCAGTTTTGCTGTTTGTAAATGTTCATAAGCTAGTGAGAATAAATGATTTTTCAGACCTTGAGTTATTCACAGACTGTTCACTTTTGCAGCTCACCACTGGATATTTGCCCACATGTTGTGTTTCTGGTGTCTGATCAGGCAAGAAAAATCCTAAACAGCAAAAAGGGTGAACCGGTGAAAGTGGCAGTGACAAACACATACTAACTAATACAACCTGAGAATTGATTTCTTGGGTTTTCCGGCTTTGAAGATATTTTCAGGAGCGCTTTCAAATATTTAAGATATAGTGAGAAATATCAGCTGGGCAATGCAAATTTAATTTGAATTTCAGCTATTTAATCACAAACTTCTTTATGAATCTGTTTGGACTGGGGGGAAACTCCTGGTTTTTCAAACAGTCCTATTCACTGCATTTTTCTCCTGATCACCAGCCATGTACACAAAGGCACAAAATTCTGTATTCTCCATCTCTAATGCACTGCTGAGATATCTAGTGCTCATGCCATTTAGTCTCAAAAGCTATTAATGCACTTGGTAAAGATGAAAAGTGAAATACGAAATCTTGTCAAGTCTACTGAAAGCTGCAGTCAGTCTTTTTTAATAAATGTTTTCCAGAAACTCAGTTTTGCCTATGATAAATACACTTTTCCAAGTGTAGCACTGTAGATTTAGTACTAAGAGAAATCTGTTGACAGCAGCTGGATTCTGAACTCTTTCTTTATCTGCAAAACATCCAGAGTAGACACAGAGACAGCATAAACTTTTCAACCTCATCAAAGGTCTTTGCCCTTGAACTGGCCAGACCATCTGTAGACAAGAGAGGACACTTCCTCTTCCATGTCCATTCCGCTGTCAGCCTTTCTGCTTAGCCTAGTAACAAGGGCTTGAATTAGCATCAAAATATGATGGTGGTTATTAAATATGTAACATTATGAGCTTGGATCTTGAATTCCCACATGCCACCAGAGTGGTTAGACTACAGAGTGTCCTTTGACCCAACAAGTAGGTGTTGGTTGTTCTTAAGAAAAAGAATGACTCCACCAAGCCAAGTCTGGAGACACTGACTGCTCGGCCACCAGCTGCCCTGGGCATCCACACTTGGCGGCGGGGGGGGCACACGCTCACGCCCTGAAGTGGACAGAACTTCCTCAACCTGAGCCTCCACTTCCTAGATCCCAGACAATTTCTGCACCCACGGTGCTCCTTGCAACGCTTGGGTTTCTCACCCAGCGTGCCCGGTGTGCTCTCCAGTTTCAACTCCTTCTGACTGTGAGAGGGCTGCAGGCAAAAGGGATGCCCGGCATGGGGCAAACTCTTTGCAACCAAGGACTTACAAAGTCTGTTGTCACACAGGGTGCCTCATAACATCCTACTGAGTATAGGCCTTCTGTAAAATAAGTTTATCACAGCAAGTGCAGAGTATCTTACTCTTCTTCCCATGCACATTCTCCTATAATTTGAAGCCTGCACCTCATGCACCTGAGTCATAAGGGACATGAATTTCATACTCACTCTTAGGAGAACATAAGCTAGCATTTTACACACAGTCTGACCCTTAATTTTTAACTCGAATTAGAATATCAAAGGACCTTAACCACTTTATGGAATATAGAAATTTGCTGTCATTTGTGCTCTGAATTCTGAAATAATGGACCTTATTTCAATTTTATCATGAGATTTTTAAAAGGCAAACCCTTCAGTCCTTGGGGAAAACTCCAAATTTCAATTATTACATTTTTTTTTTTTAAATAGACTTCAGCAATCAAGAGGTAAGTTGAGATGAATAACAGTTTAAATTTACTAGCTTTCCTATGGTTATCCAAACCTAACATAGAATGAAGATCTTTTAAATTGCAGCCATCTATAATGTTAGTTGCAGTTTGAACTACACCATAGATTAGGCAACCCTTGTCTAATCAGATCCCTTTGTATTTGTGTGATAATATTGCCCCACAGCTACTGATCTCTGAGCAGATACTACAGCTCTCTTTCAGCCAAAAGCACACATAGCAAAAGCCCTTTGAAAATCAAATCTTCCCCTCAGAGTAAGGTAGAGTCCAGAAAATTCCAGAGTATAGAAAGAGCAAATTGCAGGGAATATCTTTCTTGCGTATTAATTGAGAGCAATGTTGGTATATTTTAGTACCCTTATAATAATCTAATATATTAAAAAACATTAAAATATTATGAGCTGTTAAAGCCCTGATGCTGACTTGGTGTATGTATCTTCTGGCTGACAGCCGGTATTGTGGAAATGCTGTGAAATTATCCTGTTCTGATGTGAAGATGGAAAAGTTTGAAAGCCTTATTTTATTCTGATTCTTTTTGTCCAGGATGTGTCTTAGCCTCTCTCACATTAATAAGGGGGCTGCAATGCACACTGTAGCGTTACGAAATGTGAATACATCTCCCTTGGAGAAAACAGGGAAGATCATTTGAGAATACAACTGTTAGCTGCTCCTGGCTGTGGCCCCAGAAGCCTTCTGGTAAATCTGACTTAAAAATTCAAACTTTCAGCTACATCAAGACGTATCAAATGAAAGTGCATTTATTTGGCACCTTGGATATGCCATATATTGAATTGTCTGGTAACTCACTAACAAATTCGTATCTTGTCTTTTTAGAGAGATGGAGGAAAATAGCAGGCCTCAAAGGAACTACCTTTCAGAACAAGCATGTTTTCTCAATGTTTTCTTAGAGAAGGAAACAAGCAAAAGTAAGTAGAAGCAGATGGCATTTTATTTCAGAAAACCATCTCTCAGAATTATGTCATCTAAAAACTCAATAACTCAGGTAACTTGTCTGCTACAGAATTTATATTTGCTATTAGGCCCATGAGCTCCCATACCTATTGCTGTGAAAGGTTTGAGAGAAATGAAGTCAGGATGTCACATCAAAATCAGTGATACCTAATAATCAGTCACAACAAATATTTTTCAATGTTTCTCATTGAAATCTTGCTTGACAGAGATCTAGAGGTCTTCTTTGACACTCAAGTCAGCTTCTGGAGGAAATAAAATACCATAAAGAGAGATGGATGGTAGTATTGATCTTTATGGTGATGAAAATTAGGATACTGAAATGCCAGATATACTGAAATGCCAAAATTTTGATTGACTTTAAAAAGCAAATTCTGGGGCTTTGAAACTTTTTAATTTAATCGCATTAAAAAGGTCAACAGAATTTAGCTGCTCTTTCCAAGAGGAAAAAGGACAAAAAATGTCAATGGGTCTTTTATCCCTCCACAAGATTCCACCTTTAAAAATATGCATCTCGCTCAATATTTAGGCAGTTATATCAAACTTTTATAAGTTGTTTGTATGCTGACATGCACGGTCAGGTTTACAGTTGATCTCTGTGTGTCGGTGTGTGTATGATTTTTCTGTGTGTCTTCTCTATTTTCTCAGCACCCAGAACTTGGTCCCTCTGACGCTGGGGCACGGGACCACCCTCTCTGCAAGAAGCAGAGAGCAAGGAGTCAGGCTTGGTGTCACAGGAGAGTAGCTGCTGCTGCAGGAAGGAGGTCCCATGAAATCACCACCAGCCCTTCCTTGGTGGCAGCAGACAGATGGTTTTGGAAAGTTTAAGGTTAGGTGAAAGGGGCAGATGGGCCACAGCTGTTTGGCTACGCTGGCACTGCCTGCCCTGCCTATAGTTGGAGTGGTCCCTGCTACCAAACAGGGACTCCAGGTAGCTTGCTGCATGATTCTGCTAGTTCATGCAGAAATTGCTTCAGTATTTTGTGAAGAACAAAGACAAATATTCCACTTTCTTTAGGATTTCTATTGCTGTGCTGCCTACATTGCAGAAGCTGGTAAGACTATGAAGAAATAAGCTAAGAGGCTTCAGCTCAGGAACAATCCAGAGAAACCTGAGGTGATGGTAATTTGCTAACCAAAAACAGCATGGGTGAATATTGATGCTAACAATTTGTTAAGATCTATTTTATCCATTGATGTTAGAAAAAAATCTGGAGGAAAAAACCCATCATCTTAATATTCCTTTAATAAGCTAAACTTCCCTATGAGAATACCACGCAGACAGAAACAGCACATAGATGACGGTACAAAGCTCTTAACAATGTCACTAAACTCCCAGCGCAAAAAAACCTCAGCAACTGTATTAACAATAAGCACCATTCAGTGTGGTAGTTCCAGTAACGCATTTACTGAATTGCATGCCTGCTAATTCTGAAAAACACCTCCACAGGAGACAAGAATAAAGGATCTGACATAAAGTACACAGTTTACACCAAAGCTTTTTTAGATTAATAGATGCTTCTATACTTGCCTGGAATTGTCTCAGCTAACAAAGCCTTGTAAGATGCTATAATGCTGTTTGCTGAGGCCGGTTATGGTTTACATAATGATATAAACTTATTGCTGAATTTTCCACTCTGCTTATGGTGCCACAACAATAGCTAATTGTCTGCCTTCACAGAGTCACCGAAATATCAAAATCTCTTGACACCATGACCGCTCGCTGTCCTCCTTGGATGCAACTGTGCAATGGGAGACTGCTGCACATGCTTAGTAGAAGCTTGTTGGGGTCCCATCACCTCAAAGTGATTAATCACCATCGTGCCTGCTTTGTATCAGACATGTTTGTCATATACCTAGTGCTAGAGAATATAAAGTAAGTTTAAGATATATTTTGCCATGTCAGAGTCAAAAAGGGAGAAGGAATGGGGAGAGCTTTCCCCACTCATAGAAGCAAGGAGTTATTAATTAGCTAGTCAAGGACTTTGCTCTAGCAAGAGATATTTGCATCTCCAAGGAGCTGAAGTAAAAACACTTATTTTAATTGAGAAGAATGATCAGATTGTCTCTTAGATATGAAGCAAAAGAATAAGTTTCAGGAAGGAAGATTAGATCTGTCTGGGCTCCCTAGAATATTTCAAAGGAGAATTTTCTTATAAGAGATAAAACTTTGTCCCAAGGGAGGAAAAAGTAAGTATACGTCACAGGACTAGCTCACTCTTCAGGGTATGCTGCTGGCCTGCTCTGCTGGTATGCCCTGGCCATGTTCCAGCTCTGTGTGGGGAGACCTAGGTACCACGCTGGTCCCCTTCAGAGTTGTGGAGATGTCCCCTTAGAGTCAGATTAAGTAGTTTCTGAGGGCATCACATAGAAGGTCACCAAAAAGGCAACAGCATCACAGACATTAGCATTTACATGTCTGGGACCATGTAAAACCACCAGGTTTCTGCCTCTCCTGAGATCTGTCGGATAATGCTGCTGGGGTCAGAAAAAGCCCCTTTCCAGAGCCACAGTCATGAGCCCCATTCCTGCTGTCCCCCAGGAGCAGGAGGAGCAGCATGCCCAAACCCCAAAGCTGTCTCGCTTTTGCAGCTCAGGCTCCACCTAACTTCCACATCGGAAGAAACCAGGCTTCACTCACTCATCCTTGGGATGTCAAAATTAACGTCTGCCTACTCAACTAATGAGCCTTGAGCTGGTGATTGAATATGTATCGAGCATCCCCAGTTTCTCATTAAAAAGCCTGCTTTTGCAGATCTCAAACCATTTATGCGGCTCTTTTTTCTGAGAGTCTGAATTTTCTTCAGTTCTTCACCGTGCTTTTGATGTGCAGGCAGTCTTCCAGGAGTGGTAACACTAATTCTGCAGACAGGGTCATTACTGCCCCTCTGCCCCTCCTCTGCCTGTATAACCAAAGAGACTTTTCCTTCACCTTAAAAGAGGCTTAACCCCTTTTTCTTCATGCTTACTGTGGTAATTTATTGATACCTCACTTTCTCAAGTGTCACCTCACTCTGGGATATGGATGTATCCTATTTAAGAAACTTTTTGTATTTGTTTTGTTCTTTTGGTGAAGCTAATGCCCCAAGCCCCTTCCACCAGAGAGACAAAGAAGCGGCTTGCAGAGGGAAGACCAAAGCAGTATGAAGCCTCGGCAGCTTCAAAGTGGGGCTGGTTACCTCCACAACACCTGTACCTGTTACAGAGATTGTTACAGAGTCCATTAGAACAGACACTGGAGTGCTGCTTGCTGACTACAGTATGGTCAGAACTGCATCCCATCTAAATAAAAACACAACGATTTACGGTGGGGGCAAAGATAGGAACTGTGACTCTTTATTCGTAGTTATATAAATAGCTAAGAGATAGGGTACCAGGAGGCAGAGCTTGAGAATATGTAACGTGGTTCTTCAGGTTAAGATCAATAAAGCATGTACACTGCAAACAGTACTGTCTGTGGAGATCTTTCTATGAGCTCCAGTGCTTCCTTTGAGAGGCGAGAGGCTCTTCAGAATATCTCAGGAGCCAAAAGAGGACAAAAGGTAACAAAGCGGGGGAGGAGGACAGAGATGGTTAAAAGCAATTAGGAACTTCCCCACTATTCACGAGCTTGACAAAAGTTTCTTGGAGCACAGCAAAACTCCCAGTAGGAACTGCTCTTTTCTACCTGGGAATGGATTTCTGAAATGTTGAATAGCTCTATAAAGGTGACTCCAGAAGGTCAGAGGAATAAGAAATAGCTCTAAGGAGAGCCCTGATGTTCTGTCTTATCTTTATCTACTGTACTTTATGCTCAGGCAGTGTTTTCCCGAAATATTGCATGACAACACCAGAAAAGCAGCTCTCTATAGGAAGGATGTGCCGTTGGAGCTCTACTGACACATGCTGAATTCAGCATCTGCAGCTAGCTTTTTTTTTCCCCCCAGCTAATTATCCGTGAATTCTAAATTTAATCAACATCAAATATTTTCAGGTTCTGATTAGCTCTCCTTCAAAACAATTTAAATAAAAAATGAGCCTAAGCACATACCCCTGGGGCCTGGGCAGGTGTCCTCCTACAGAACTGGTTTAAGAATAACCTTCCTTGGTGATTTAAACTGACCCAGATGGCTTTCTGCTGAAACAGGAACTCACATCATCCATTGTGGCATCTTGACTTTAGGGGAGTCAACTTCACCCAAGGTCAGTACTTCAAAAAGATCCCCAAGAGAAATGTCTCACTGGGTGCTCTGACACAAGTCATAGTTGGGGTTGTTCAGCCTGGAGAAGAAAAGGCTCCAGGGAGACCTTGTAGCAGCCTTCCAGTACCTAAAGGGGGCCTACAGGAAGGATGGGAAGAGACTCTTTATCAGGGAGTGGAGCGATAGGATGAGGGGGAACAGTTTTAAACTGAAAGAGGGGAGATTTAGATTAAACACTAGGTGACACTGGAACAGGTTGCCCAGGGAATGCCCCATCCCTGGAAGTGTTCAAGGTCAGGCTGGATGGGGCTTTGAGCAGCCTGGTCTAGTGGGAGGTGTCCCTGCCCATGGCAGGGGGGTTGGAACTAGATGATCTTTAAGATCCCTTCCAAGCCAAACCATTCTGTGATTCTATGATTCTATGAATCGCTTTTTAAATGAAAAATCACAGTGAAAGGAAAAAAATAAAAAAAGCCCCAATGTAAAGTCTTGTGTCTAGATCCAGAAACACAGGATCCGAGGGCCAGGAGCACACATAGGATCAGACAATTCAGTAATTCAAAATCAATACTTGTAAAATATTTTGCCTGAAAGATGGGTTCCTCAAAAACAGTATTTTAATCCCTCTAAATCTGGTTTATACTTCTACCATCTTTGTTAATGATGCTTTAAATATTAATCTGTAAACTTTGTTTGTTCCAGCGGAACAGACACACAAAAGGTCCTGTTCATTTAAATCAGAAACAGGATTGGGCCATTCATGTCTTTGTAGAAGTGTTTCCGGAGAGATGTAGAATCACAGAATCATAGAATAGTTTGGGTTGGAAGGGACCTTTAAAGGTCATCTAGTCCGACCGCCCTGCAATGAGCAGGAACATCTTCAACTAAATCAGGTTTCTCAGAGCCCCATCCAACATCACCTTGAATGTTTCCAGGGATATATGTGCAGGGAATTGGTTATTAAAAGGTCAACAGATTGATTTAGGATGCCAGTTGCTCTTTGTAGTTCACCTGGGGTCAGAGTTAACATAGCATATGGAGCTGATGTCCAGTTTCCAATTCATAGAATCATAGAATCATAGAATCATAGAATTGCTGAGGTTGGAAGGGACCTTTAAGATCATCGAGTCCAACCTTTAGCCTACCCTGACAAGAGCCACTTCTAAACCATGTCCCTCAGTGCCCCATCTACCCTTTTTTTAAACACCTCCAGGGATGGTGAATCCACCACCTCCCTGGGCAGCCTATTCCAATGTTTAATAACCCTTTCAGTGAAAAAATGTTTCCTAATATCCAATCTAAACCTCCCCTGACGTAACTTGAGCCCGTTTCCTCTCGTCCTATCACTTGTCACCAGGGAGAAGAGGTCAGCCCCCATCTCTCTACAACCTCCTTTCAGGTAGTTGTAGAGGGTGATAAGGTCTCCCCTCAGCCTCCTCTTCTCCAGGCTAAACAATCCCAGCTCCCTCAGTCGTTCCTCATAAGGTTTGTCCTCCAGACCCCTCACCAGCTTTGTAGCCCTTCTCTGGACACGCTCCAACACCTCAATGTCCCTCTTGTAGCGAGGGGCCCAAAACTGAACACAGTACTCGAGGTGGGGCCTCACCAGTGCCGAGTACAGGGGGATGATCACTTCCCTAGTCCGGCTCACCACACTATTCCTGATACAGGCTAGGATGCTGTTGGCCTTCTTGGCCACCTGGGCACACTGCTGGCTCATATTCAGCCGGCTGTCAACCAACACTCCCAAGTCCTTTTCTGTCGGGCTGCTTTCGAGCCACTCTGCCCCAGTCCTGTAGCGCTGCATGGGGTTGTTGTGACCCAAGTGCAGGACCCGGCATTTGGCCTTGTTGAACCTCATACCATTGGTCTCAGCCCATCGGTCCAGCCTGTCCAGATCCCTCTGCAGAGCCAACCTACCCTCAAGCAGATCAACACGCCTGCCCAGTTTAGTGTCATCTGCGAACTTGCTGAGGGTGCATTCAATCCCTTCATCCAGATCATTGATAAAGATATTAAAGAGAACCGGCCCCAGCGCCGAGCCCTGGGGGGCACCACTTGTGACCGGACACCAACTGGATTTAAATCCATTTACCACCACTCTCTGGGCACGGCCATCCAGCCAGTTTTCTACCCAGCGAAGAGTACACCTGGACAGGCCATGAGCAGCCAGTTTCTCCAGGAGAATGCTGTGGGAAAGAGTGTCAAAAGCTTTGCAAAAATCCAAGTAGACAACATCCACAGCTTTTCCCTCATCCATTAAGTGGGTCACCTTATCATAGAAGGATATTAGGTTTGATAGGCATGACCTGCCCTTCACAAACCCATGCTGACTGGGCCTGATCACCCTGTTCTCCTGCATGTGCCGTGTAATGGCACTGAGGTTGATCTGTTCCATGACCTTCCCAGGCACCGAGGTCAGACTGACTGGCCTGTAGTTCCTCGGATCCTCCTTCTGGCCCTTCTTGTGGATGGGTGTCACATTTGCTAACCTCCAGTCAGCTGGGACCTCCCCGGTTGTCCAGGACTGCTCATAAATGATACCAAGTGGCCTGGCGAGCACCTCCGCCAGCTCTTTCAATACCCTTGGGTGGATCCCATCTGGCCCCATAGATTTGTGCACCTCCAGGTGCTGAAGCAGGTCCCTCACCGTTTCCCTTTGGATTACGGGGGCTTCATTCTGCTCCCCATCCCTGTCTTCTAGTTCAGGGGGCTGGGTGCTCAGGGAACAACTGGTCCTACTGCTGAAGACTGAGGCAAAGACGGCATTAAGTACCTCAGCCTTTTCCTCATCCTTGGTCACTATGTTGCCGGCCCCATCTACTAGAGGACAGAGATAATCCTTAGTCCTCTTCTTATTGCTAATATATTTATAGAAACTTTTTTTGTTGTCCTTGACAACAGAAGCCAGGTTTAGTTCTAGCTGGGCTTTGGCCCTCCTGATTTTTTCCCTACATAGCTTAACTACCTCTTTGTAGTCGTCTTGAGTGGCCTGCCCTTCCTTCCAGAGGCCATAGATCCTCTTTTTTTCCCTAAGTTGCAACACTAGCTCCCTGTTTAGCCAGGCCAGCCTTTTTCCCCGACGGCTTGTCTTCTGGCACATGGGGACAGCCTGCTCCTGCACCTTTAAGACTTCCTTCTTGAAAATCATCCAGGCTTCCTGTGCTCCTTTGCCCTGGAGGACTGCCTCCCAGGGGACTTTGTCAACCAGGCTCCTGAAAAGCCCAAAGTCTGCCCTCCGGAAGTCCAAGGTAGCAGTTCTGCTGACCCCTCTCCTTGCTTCTCCCAGAATCGAAAACTCTATCATTTCATGGTCACTGTTCCCAAGACAGCCTCCAACCTTCACATCCCCCACAAGACCTTCCCTATTTACACTTCAGTTCACTTCATTGCGCCTCCTTATGTACTCGCAGCACACTTGGATACCAGACAGGATGCCAGATTGTGTTTAGATATGGTGGTGAAGAGCGTACATAAGGAATCCTGCTTTCATCCCTGTGAACAGTCAGGCAAAACCGCAGTCCAGGTTGCAGTCCTCCCCAGGGACTCTACAGGAATAGGCACCCTGTGATGACCTTTTCACCTTTCTTGAGTCCCCTGACGCTGTGGTCCAGGTGATCATGCTGTAGGTCTGTGTTGCTGGTCCCAGTAGATGCAGCTGGCAGGCAATGCACGTCATCCCCAAAGAGAAAGCAGAACAGTATGTTCACCTCCTCTGTAGGCAGGAGCTGCAAGAGGAATGCCACCTTTTTGTACAGGGTAGTGCTATTCAGCCTTCAACCTGTAGATCCCTGTAGCTGTGGTGATTACTTCTAAGGATTTCACAAAGAAATACTTAAGAAAGGCTAGCTTGTTGCCAATAGGTTTAAACTCAGCATACACAAACTAGAAAATTCATAGTGTATCCACACACACGAAAAAAAAAGAAGCCGAGATTCACTGAGCTAGGACTCCTCTCAGGGCAGAAAAACATTTCATTCTTTCATGACTTCAATACAAAGAGAAGAAAAAGGTATTGCAACTTTCCTGACACTATTGAACTTTCTGAATGAGTGATCAATAGGGTTTTAGACAGCTTCCCTGCCAATCTGAACTCTCTGGGGAGGGAGGAGGAACTATTGTGCCCATAGGCCTTCAAACCTACGCTGAAGGTTTGCTTCTGCATGAGCAGGAGGATTGAGCCTGCTTCTCCCATCCCCATGGCATTCCCTTTCCCAGCACAAGCTGCTCCCCTTCTGCGCGCTGCTCCCCTGCAAAGTCTCTGGCTCTCTGTAGCGGAGAGGTAGGTGTGCTGTCAGACAGGGAGCAAAGGGAAGCATGACCAGTTTGCAGCCTTTGCTCATAGCCTCATGGAGCAGAGAGGCCTTGCAGATACTGCTGACATAGCTCTGACAGGGTAGGAGAGTGGCAAAGGTAGGAAAAAGTTCTGCCAGTGCAGAACCAGGCACAAGGCCATCATTGCAGGTAGCAACATCCGCAGTAGTATTGCCTCCCAGCTCTGGTATCATTTGAAGTTCCATGCCTTTGATACTAGGGTGCTACTACAATATGTCCGTCGCCAATCATTAAGATCACATCTGGAAGATGTCACTGGTGAAATGATATAACAGAACTTGAGAGATTAAATATTTAGTTTGAAAAGATAGTGAAATGTCTTGTTGTAATTTTTTAATTTTGAGACTACACCATGCAGATGACAGTACAAATGGATATAAGGTAGACAGTTTCTTGAGGTATGAAACAGATTTTTGATAGCCTTACTATTAGGTGTGCTACAGCAGTACCTAAGATCTCCATTTAAAAGACATACATGCATAAGGAAAGAAACATTTGCTGAACAAGCATATGTGCAGCAGAGACAAGACAGATAAAAGTGCTGTTGCCTCCATGCTTTAGTCTCTTTCATCTTAGTGAAATTCGCTCTTTACGGCAACATTTTCATCACCAGTGGTCCATCTTCCAGTGCTGTCAACAATGCAGATTCCTCTTCCCTACAACTTAATTTGTGCCTTTTGTACTCCCCTCAAAATCCTCTCAAGACAGCCTCTAATCATTTTCTCCGTCAAATGGCAAAACTAGTATTTAACCCATCCTATTATTGCCTTCTCAGCAGCAGCAGAATATTCTCGCTTGGTGTCTGTAACTTGATCTCCCCCCAGTTAACCTCTTCCCTCTGCAATTGCTCCTGTAGCAGAGCTCTTGAAGGTACTTAATCATCTTCTCCATGACCCAGCACTCATCGGAAACTTTGCAGTCTTATGCCCTCTGTGCTTTTTGCCTGTAAATAAGCCATACTGGTAAATAAAAAATCATCTATCCTCTCTAGGTCAGTGACGAATAGATTTATTACCCATCCATAGACATCTCACATTTAACTTAAATTAAACTAATTGCCTGTTGCACTGACATTTCCTCTTAGTGCTCCGACTTAAGAGGTTAAGCTTAAGTGCAACGTGTCCAAAGCAAAATCCTGTTTTTCTTCCTTTTTTATCTTCAGCTTTACCACTGTGGGAAACGCCACCAAGACCTACGATTGGGAATCATCTTAGATTTGACCTCCTTATCCTTGTCTACCTTGCAATTCTCTCTGCGTAACACTTCTTCACAGCTCAAACTTATAACCGCATCACTCACTCTCTCATTACTTGCTTCCCACAATATTCTTTTTTCTGGCTTTGACAAATACCATCTTGCATTGCTTCTAGCCTGTCAGCTGCAAAGTTCGTTTTCTTAGCTCATTGTTTTGACTATGCCATTCTTCTCCTTGTATTCGGCAACAACAAACATAAGCTGCTCAGAGTGCTTTCAAGGCTTTGTGACTGATCTAGCCTCTCTCGTTTACTGTATTTTCACATTTGAAGGCCACATTCCTGTAAACAACCTTACCTCAGATTTCCCCCTCTACACTGCACCTAAATATATCCATTTCAATTATCCATTGATATCTGCAGCTGGATTGCTAGTAACTGAATATCAAAACCCAGCTTGCTTGTGTGGTCTTTTCTGCAGGCTGAAGTGTAGAACCATGTTTTCCATCTCAACAACAAGCCATGTGATATCAGACTTTGATAGACAGACTTTGATATCAGATACATAATAGCCATCACATTCAACTCCTCAGGGTACAGAGGTCCAGACCTCTACGAGAGCAAATAACTGTCAGATTGTCCACACTTTTAAGTAATCTCTTATTATTTGTCTTCATTGGAACAAATTCATTCCATTCACCACAACTCCATTCCCCTCTGCCAGCCATCAGTTTTCAGTATTTTCCCTGATTTAAGCACATGGTGTCTTTCCACTGATACAAATCAAGCCTTCCATTGACTCAGTGGGAGTAGCTGTTTCTCTAGCTGATAATTACAAAA